>NW_021635468.1:0-677788 GCF_004799145.2 Neltuma alba
GCTCCCAAATGAAAAAGCACCTCTTCTCCCATTCTAAACTTAATGAAGGCCTCTTCTCTCATTTCTCTTCTCCCATTCCGTCGCCCCTTCTGAAGATTTCTCTTCTCCTGTGCCGTCGCCTCTTCTCCCATTCATGCTGTGCCGTCAGTGAGTCGCCAAAATCATCCAACGACTCAATCCTCCCATAGGGTGGTTTGAAGACAGGGCTGGAGAGAATCGGCACTCGGCGCGACTTAGCGGAACGTACCATGGTAGCCTGATCGGACGGCGTCGTATTAGAGTGGATAAAAGCGATACCACCAAGGGCAGCCATGGCGACGGCCATGTGAGCTTCGGAGACGGTGTCCATCAGAGAAGCGACACGAGGGATATTTAGAGGCACATTATGACTGACTCTGGTAGCAAGCTAAATAGCATCAGTAGGGAATTCAATTTAGTGAGGGAGGAAAATGACATCGTCATAAGTGTAGGTGTAACCTTGGCAGAAGAGCTTCTCGGCAGTAAAGCCGTTGTCAAACGGAGGCGGTGTGTAGTCCATTATCGTTGCCAGCAGTATGCTGTGAGGGTTCAACGAAGGAGACAGAGTGACTTTGTTTTTTGTTGTTTATCAAATAGAGCGACTTCACTGCAAGAAATCAGAAGAAACAGACAAGCACAGAGTGCGACAAAGCTGTAAAGATAAGAAAGATGAACAGAAGGGGATAAGGAAGGAAGTGGGGAAAGCTCGAAGCTTGGGAGTACTTTAATAAATAATAATATTTTTATTGGCAAAATAATATTCATGTTTAAAATCTTTAATAAATAATAAATTTTTTTATTAGCAAAATAAATCATTTTCCTAAAAAATATTGTAATTATTTATAAATATATATACACATTAATTATTTATTATTTATATTATTTATGTCTTATTTATTATGTTACCAAAATATATATTATTAAAAAATTTATTACTTCAAATAAACATATATTATGAAATATATTTTATATGTAATTATCATTTAAATTTATATCCTTTTTAGTAATTTTTACATATAAAAAAGCACTTCTAACAATAATTAACCAAACACTCTCACTTTATCAGAATCACTTTTTCAGAAAATTTATTCTTTCAAAATCTATTCTTCTCATAATCTATTCTCTAGAAGCTATTATCCAAACTATGGTTTGGACTTATCCAAACACTCCCATAATTGTATTAGATGTTAAATTAGGTCCCTCGACCTTTTTTAGAGGTCCTTATGCTTCACAATCTTCAGGATGATAGTCCTTCGTTAATAAATTTAGACGCCATTAATACAAAGAATGATGTGATAACAAATCACAACTTTCTCTTTCTTCTCTCTCCGTATAGGCTGGCACTCATTTTTCAAGGTTGACCACTAGTTCACCATGATCGATCGAAAGATGCTGAGAAGTAGAGGGAGAGCTCCTTCTTTAGTTGGGTCCACTACTTCATCGACTTTAGCACTCAGTTGTGTTTATGTGGATGCAGGACAATGTCAGGTAATGATGGTGTTTGACATTCGGATGATAGCAAAAATAAAAATTAAAAAGAAAATTGTGAGACCTAATTCATAATTCATTTTTTTCGTCCAAACTTCTTTTTCTTCCACCCAAGCATGCTAGACCAGAATTTCATGGGTATTAATATTTAAACACAATAAATAAATTAAAAAAATAATTTTATTGAAATGTTAGGACCCAAGGTTGGAGTGAAATTTCAAATGCATATTTGAGGGGCGGGTTGATCCCAGTTTTTCTCTCTCATGACCCTTTTGTCTACTTCCTCTCTCATGTGGGACTATAAATTTGCTGGAGATAGTTGAGGCGGGATGTTTCTGCATATAAGTAAGTATATGGAGGATTTGAAGTCAATCTCTTGAAATTAATTCAGGTGAAATAATGAGTGTAGAAAAAAGCGGGACGTATTTGCACATCTTTGTGTGTTATTTCCCCTCTATTTAGGGGTGTGTTTGGATTAAACCAAACCGTGGTTTGAAAAAGTGATTCTGGAGAATAGATTCTATGAAGAATAGATTCTGGAATGATTTTGAGAAGTGAGAGTGTTTGGATAGTTGTTATTAGAAGCACTTTTTATATACACAAATTACTAAAAGAAAAAGACATAAGTTAATATGATAATTACAGAAAAATAGATTTTATGATATATTTTAATTTGAAGGAATAAAATTGTTAATAATATATTTTTTACCAACATAATTAATAATACATAAGATAATATATTAATAAATAATTAATTAATATGTATATATATTTATAAATATAAGATTAAATATGTTTATAAAAAAATATGTTTATAAAAAAAATAACAAGATACATATCCTATAGGCTCTCACACTTTTTCTTTTTCTCCAAAGCAAAAAATTTTTGCTTTTTCCAAAACTATGGTTTTGGAGTCAAAACCATGGTTTTGACCCAAAACCATGGTTTGGTTTTTGGGATGACTGTTTGGGCAGTTTTTTACCCAAACTATTGTTTGAGCCCCCAAACCATAGTTTGGGCAAACATCCAAACGGTACCTTAATTCAGGTGAAGTTCAATACCAAAAATACCAAGGATGTTTATAACTTTAGGTTTTTGAGTTACCAGTATCCTTGGAAATTTATAGGCTATATTTTTTGTATATAGGATCAGCAATTATACCCAAGAAAGAGTGGACAAGTATAGGTTTTATTCCTTCCTCTTTTTCTTGCATTAATAAAAAATGATTGTGATTTTTCTATGATGCCAAATTGGAAATGTGTGTTTTTTTGGGTCTGCTATTTTCCTTCCCATTTAAATATATTATTTAGGAGTTTTATTTTACCATATGAATACTGTGTTAATTGCCAAATTGATACATGCATAAAAGATATCTTTGTGACCTTTGGATAAAAATATTTAATCTTAGTTTTTTATATGGGAAAAAAAAGGCTCTCTGTCCTGTGTGTTGCAAGGCAAAGGAAAGCAAAGGTAAAAGAAAATCAAAGAGCCTGTATGGTTGTCAGAAATGATGAGAATTAAATGGAAGGGGGTGATAGGGTCAAGGGATAAAAATAGAGAGAATGACAAATAAAGAAATCTTGAAAATAACTAAATGCCAAATCAGGATTTGTGGATAGGTTTTGACAATATTTAATTTGTATATAACAATACATCTTTGTAAGAATACCTTATTTATGATTTTGTGATTTTTATGATTTTTTTGTCGTTTTTTCATAAAAATATTCATGAAGTATTGCTGTACGAGCTGCTAGAAATGACAGAATGGGATATTTGCAATTTTTCAGGATTTTCAAAACTTTTTTTTTATTTAACGGTAGAATGTGGTATGAATGTGAGCGTGAAATCCAATTCAAGAATTTGTTTGCAAGAATCTGTGACGCCCATAAACGAGAATTCTACGATTTACTCCCAACTTTACTACTGAAGTTTGTAAGAGTGGAGAGTGCGGAATAGAGAATGGGGAATAAGGATTACAAGAGGCTAAAAGGATGTCAGAGCTTCAGGCAACGATTAATTCTCGCCATTCTCTCAGGTAATTCGATTATTATCGAGGATATTCGTGCAGACAAGACTTTCCCGGGTCTTTAGAAACACGAGGTCTCTTTTCTTCGTTTGCTTGAGAAAATCTGCGATGGTTGCTGTGTCGAAATCAACGAAGCTGGTAATTTTAGTTTTTCTGTTGGCTTATATGATGCTTTTAAATTCTGAAAATGATTCAACTGGCTATGTGGGGGCTGAATTGGGTTTTATTTGTGGATAGCTACTAAATTGAAGTACAAGCCTGGAATTATCATGGGTGGGAAGAATCTTGCGCATGACTGTGGTGTTAGTCGCTCCATTGGTTATTTCTTGGAACCGCTGATAGTTCTTGCTTTATTTGGAAAGAAGCCCCCCGAGATTAGGCTCAAAGGTAATTTATTGTGTCTTTTTAAACATGATGCATTTTACAGAATGACCTTTTAATCACAAAAGAGAATAGAGTGGTGAAGCATACGCTTAACTTTGGTCGGCAAACACAAACTTTTGGCGATTGAGTGCAATTTGATGTTAATTCATAGGAGATAAGTTAGACCAATTATTTTCCACCTGTTGTTATCTTGTGATGTGATCTCTAATAATCACGTATAATTGTTTCCACCCTTAATTTATCAGGAGGTGGTAGGATAACTGAGGATGATTGGCAACCTTTTTGGCAATTTGGTGCCAGTTGATGCTAATGCATATGGGATAAGTAAAGTCATTTGATCTATATATAATAATATTGTGATAATTATAGAAAGTAAGTAGCTATTAATTACAGTTCCTCTGGCTCTTGATGATGGTTCATGATATGCTGTTATATTTGAAGTATGAGTTGCTATCTTCCTCTGAGGTTTCAGTTTCAAGCGAATCAAACTTATGACTTATAATATGAAGTGCTATCTTCCTCTATATTACAGGGATGAATGTTAACTAGATTTTATGTGAATAGTAAATATACTAACTAAATGATATACGGGATTCAAAGCAACAATGATGGGATATAACCAGATGATCCGTTCGTTATAGCTGTTCAATATTATGTTGTCAGGAATTACAAATGATTCTAAGGATCCGTCAGTTGATACTTTCCGCTCCACCACTCTGCACATATTGAAACGCTTTGGAGTCTCTTCTGATCAGCTGGATCTTAAAATAGAGTGTCGTGGAGTTCCTCCGAATGGTGGTGGGGAAGTCGTTTTGTCCGTGCCTGTTGTTCAGAGTCTTAATGTGAGTACCCAAGTTTATTACTAATTTATAATTATGTAATTTTATTTGCAATCTTACATATTTGTCCTAGCAGGCAGTTTCCTGGACTGACGAGGCCATGGTTAAGAGAATTAGAGGAGTTACATTTTCTGCTAGAGTGTCCTCTCAGTTTGAATATACCTTGATTCATGCTGCCCGCGGAATATTTAATCGTCTACTCCCAGATGTACACATTTTTACAGATCACAAAACTGGCCCACAGGCTGGAAAGTATGATCATCATATACTTTATTTTACGTTTGTTAATATATTTGTTAGGGATTTGATAGATCCCAAGTTCTATTGTATAACCTTGTTTTTGGGTGATTTTTCCTCTTAATAACACAGGTCTCCTGGATATGGGATTTCGCTTGTTGCAGAAACTACTTCTGACTGCTTCATTTCTGTCGACACTGCTGTTTCTCGTGATCATGATGAAGAAGCTACTGACTTCACAGATGATGAGAAGAAAGACCTGATACCCCCAGAAGACATTGGTCAACAAACTGCTTATGCCTTACTTCAGGAAATCCAGCAGGGGGCGGAGTAGTGGATTCAACGCATCAGGTCGAATTCTTAATTAAACCGGCCCTTGTTAATCTTTCTGGTCAAGTTTTTTTTTTTTTTTGGTTTTGCTTTTTGAACTTCTGAGAAACGAAACATTTGAAGAGTTAGTTGTTGATAGAGTTCAATGTCATTCTTTGATCTACGTAGCTAATCTTATACAACGGAATGAGGCTGCTTGTTGTTATTGCTTCAAGAAATCCTGTTTCTGTTGTTTAATTGCATATTTAGTCGAAATAGGCCTAGCTCCTAGATAATGACTTCTCCTTGATGCTGGACAAAGTATACGAGGTTCCAATCTCTCGTTTATTTTCTTCTTCCATTTGCCCGGACCCATCCTTTCTTTCTTTAACACTGTTGTTCGGTGTGCAGGGTCTGTTGTTTCTTCTCTGCTCCCTATGTCCACAAGATGTTTCCAAGATTCGCGTTGGACAGTTATCCCAGCATGGGATAGAAACACTGAGAAATATAGGGGAGTTTTTGGATTTGAAGTTCGTTATAAAGCCAGATCCAAAGACTCACAGTAATTCTTAAATGTATGGGTGCTGGCTTGAAGAACCTTTCCAGAAAGCTGTCTTGAAGGTGATGAGTCCATGTATTACTATAATTTACCAATTTTTTGTTACTTACAAGCTCCTAGGACTCATACTAGGACATTTTTGATCAAATTACTCTAGTTGCTCTTCTGTTAGTAATTCACATTTTTGGGCTGCAATGCATTAATCCAATTGACCAAATTTTCTTCTATTGAAGATTTCTTTAGGTCACCCTCTTTAATTGTATTCATGAGAAAGTGATGAGAAAATTTTCTGGCCAGACCAACCATGAAGTCAACATAATAATATACAGATTTAAACAGTACGGGAGCTGTTTAGTTTCCTTTGTTTTTAAATGAATTTTAATGATTTACTATTCTATTCTGAGCAATATTTTGATAGGTAGTGTTTTGCATGTGTCTCACTATATTTGTAACAATATCTTGTACAATGTTCAAGTCAAATAGATTTATGTTGGGAAGTTTGGAAAGTTATCTTGAAGGGAACAGTTCCTTGGAACATTGGAGAAGACTGACTCTGCTAGATGTCTTCATATTTCATGTTTTCATATTTTTTTTTGATAATAGATTTTAATAATTTTGTTTGTTGTGTTTTCGTATTTGCTTTCTTTTTAAACTGGTTTTTTTTTTTTCTATTTTAAATTAGATAACTTTTTCTTTTATTTTAAATTTGCTCAATGTGTGCTTTGCTGGAACAGCTGAGCAGATCACCACAATTCCTCTTCTGTTAGCAATAGGCATTAATCGAGTTGATCAAATTATATTCATTGGAAAAATATTTTTTATGGTTGCTTTTAATTGTATTCGAAGATTGATTACTTTTATAAGTTTTTTTTTTTTTTTAATAACACCTCGTTATGAATGTCTTATTAATTTATCTTACGCTACATTTTGGGTAACTTTTTAAAAGTAGTTTTATTAAGGCTCCTTTATGTTCGTCATTTTCATTACCTTTTTAATCCTTTATTACTCTCTCACTTTCATGGCTTTTATTTAATTTAGAACAATGAAGAATGTCCCGTCTTAACCCTAAACCAAAGCCTCAGGATTCGAGGTTGTAGATCATTTCACTCTATAATATATTACTTATTAAAACCAATTTTATTCGACGTGGGACTTTTCATATCATTTTTAAGTTTACTCATGTTTGGAGATCTTAACAAAAATAAAAAAAGAAACTAATTTTATGTACTTTACTAAACTTTCCACTCAAAATTCAAATGATTTATACTACTAAGTACTAATTGTACTCCTCCAGTGATCCTGGGTAAGCTGCGTTTACAACTTGCGCTGCTTTGAGATGATCTTCACTTCATTATAGACCAACCACAAGCTTCTAAAGCTGTCTCATGTTAAAATACCAGTACCTCCTATTCTTAATATAAAATCTCATTTGATTTTTATTTTGATCATCCGTGCATGGCCCCTATGCAATTTCAGTATGTGTATCCGGATGCTTCTGGGCCATGTTATGGATATTTCCTCTCATACCTTTTTTTAATTAATTCGAAATTATATTTCATTGAGAAAAAATTGCACTAGTGCCGTTAATTTCACTTTTCAAAATAACATCGAAATATTTTTTTCCTCAAGAATATTGCTTTCTTGTTGCATTAAAAAAACAGAATATTACTTCCTTTTTGCATTTAGAAAAAACGAATATTACTTCCTTGTTGCATTTAGAAAAAACGAATATTACTTCCTTGTTGCATTTTGAAAAAACGAATATTACTTCCTTTGTTTTAGCCAACAATGTTACTTCCTTGCAACGTATCGGGAGAATTATAATAAAATCTTATGCAAGAAACATACAAAAATGTTTCATAACAATTTAGCAATTTGCAATAATAAGTTTCAGAACAGGAAATAACAATAGGTTTTCACTATTCGCTTGTTATTTGGAGATATTAAAAAATTATTAAATTACTTAATCATAGTATATGTTATAGTTTCTAAAATTCTTATATAGATAAGTAGACTATATATTAATTTATGAGTGAAGTAAATTAGTTTGGAAAAAAACAATAAATATAAATAGTTTAAAGTAATTAAATAGGTACTATGTTCTTTTAATGGGGCCTTATTATGATTCTCCCAAACAAATATTTTGTTTCTTGCAAGATAAACACCCTTTTAGCTTGTATGGGGATGAACTTAGGCTTATATATAACGAATAGAATGCTTATTGTTGCATACAAGGACGACAAAACTGCATTTTGCTAGTCACTCCTCGCCCAAACGCCAAGGTACTGATGACTAATCATCTACACTCTTCCATTGTGAATTCTTTTCTTATGTAATTATCTCGTTTTCTCTTGGTAACCTTGTAAGATTGCAAAGTAATGCATGGCTACTTCCAAAATTAATAGCTTAATTCTTACCCTTATATTGTATTAGTTACCTGCTATGGAAGAAGTTTGGTTTTGGTGCCCATTCCAGTGATAAAATATATCAACATTTCAAAATCTACTCCGGACAGTTCACATTTAAATTTTTAAATTTTAAGTTCTTAAATTTTTTTTTTGGAGAAAGTTTTAGTCTTATTTATAAGGTAAAGAGAAGAAATTTTTTGGTCTTATTTATAAGGGAGAGAAAGAATTTTTTCATATAGATGTATAATTTTATTATTTATTTATTATTATTTTGGTTTTGTTTTTATAGGGTATAATACATGTTAAATTAAATAGAGAGAAAGTTACTCATAAAAAAAAAATAGAGAGAAAGTTGAAAAGTTGAATTTTAATGCTGCTTTTTGAAATATGTTGGTATTGACTTGTAAATAGGACCACAAAAGTAATAATCAAGATATTATCTTTATTTTAAATTCTACTCCTAGATGTTATTTATAAGATAGAGAGAGAATGTTTCTTTTGATTTTATTTATAAGTTATCTCATTAAATTTTTAGCTTGAATGTATTTTATCCTTCATTTATTATAGTGTAAATGATTATTTTTATGAAAGGTGCATATATAAAATAGGGATAAAATTGAAAAATTATTATATTTTAACAGAGAGTTAATACAATTTAAGATTTTCTTTAATCTACATAAAACATATTGAAAATGTTTTATAAATAGGACTAGAGACGTATTTACTACTCCCTCCGGTCCTTATTACAGGGCACTATCTACAAGAAATTCTGGTCTTTGATGTAGTCATTAACCAGCTCATTAATTGCTATTTTCCAATTTTATCTTTGTTACTCCCTCCGTTCCTTATTATAAGAGACATTTGATGCTTATGGCATGTTCCTATATATAAGAGACACTTAAAAGTTGTCTCTACTTTTTTGTGTTGATTTCCTATTTTATCCATATTTATTGTCTCCAATTCACACTCTCTCTCCCTCCCACTTATCTTTCTTTCAATAATTTAATTGTTCTCTCTCATGCTCTTTCTCCTTATTAATGAGGGCATTTTTGGAAAAAAGATTATATCTTTTACACATTGATTATTCTTAACTAATTTTAACTACTTTTTTTATCAACGTAATTCGGTTATTTGTCTCTTATAATAAGGAACGGAGGGAGTATTAATTAAGGTTTAGGGTTAAAAAGCTGATCAAACTCCTTGTTTATCTATCTGCGTTATTTAAGTTGGGGCTAATCTTAAAAAATTTTATTAATTTAGGACAGATTTAATGCTTCAATTCTCATTTCTTGGTATGTGAGAATTAGTTGTATAAGACGAAGGGGGGTAATTAATTTCTTAAAAATGCGAAAATAATTCATTTTAGATCATCCAAACTTAATGTGACAGCACTTATGAGCATCGAAGCTAATCTCTATAAAAGATTCTCGAAAAACAATAATTAATCATATTCTTTTCTCGTTACTTTACAAATGTCAATATGTCTTGTACATCAATAAATTTGATTTGGTTTTTGGTTTTATACTGAAACCTTTTTTAATGTATAGTCTTATATGGCTACTAATAAAGTTGTCTTCATTTCAAATAAAAAAAAATCCTATATAAAGGGAAGATAATTGACAATGTTTACACTATATATTTATTTAAAAACCGCGTTGTTTAGCAATGATAATTATGCTTACAATATATAAGTTGCTAATATTTGATGCCTATGCTATTAACCAATTTTATAGTTCATTTAATTATTTTTTTCTTAGGGTTGAGGTTCATACTGCATTTTGAAGTCTTCTTTCCAAGTGCATCCAGTACTTAAGAGTATTTAATGGTTCATCTAATACTCTGAAATATTTTTTTAGGTGCGTTCAAATACTCAAATATTTTATAGTTCATTTAACACCCTGAAATATTTTACAAGATACATCAAACATTCTAAGGGTTAGGGTATTTAGGATGCATATTAAGGTTCTTGGTGTATCTAAAAACATATTTAAAGATACTAAATGAATCATCATATATGTTAAGATGTTGAACACACATGAAAAAATACTTTAGAGTATCGAATGAACTACGTGATACTTTTAGGTGATAAACACAACCAGAAAAATATTTCAGAGTATTGGATTAACCTCAACCCTTTATGCTATGAAAGTGATTCAATATGTGAGATGTGCTATAAATATATATATGTTTATATATAGAGTGTTCCTCCTTTCTTTTATTTTGCTTATTGGATTGCTTTCTAAATCAAATTTAATAGATGGAAGACGAAGTGATGGTTGACATCAAAACTATGATCGGAGATAGTGGATATGGTTATGTGTCACCAGACTGTTGTATCTCTAGAGTGATTCATACAGCACGTGATATAAAACCAAATGCTTACACTCCAAAGTTTGTTTCTATTGGTCCCTTTCATTACGGTAATGAGAGGCTGCAAGAAATGGAAAGGCACAAACGAGCTTTTCTCAAAAGATTTACTCAAAGAAGCAGCACAAAGTTGGATGTTATTATTAATTTTGTCAGAAGTTCAGTAACGAAAGTGCGCGCTTCTTATTCAGAGAACATCAACCTTAGTGACAAGGAACTTGTGAAGTTAATATTATTGGATGCTGCTTTCATCATTGAAGTTCTCTTCATTACGTATTATGAGCCGAAGATAATATTGAATGATGCTAAACTGTCACAGCAACCATTAAGTGGAATTCTACCTCTAGATTTAGTTTTTTTTGAGAACCAACTACCATTCTCTGTTTTGGAAGAGCTATTCAATATAGCATTTCCCCCTAACCTTCGTGATGATGAAATCACTTTTTTTAAGCTTGCTTCTTGGTACTTGAGTGTGACATTTGACCTTGAAATGCCAAAGCATGATCTTGATAATGTAAGCGTAAAGCATTTCACAGACTTGCTTAGGTTTTTATTGTTACAAGGAGCACCTCCAGAAAAAATGGACCCACTATTTTACACTACTGATGTTCTTTCATACAGTGCAAAGGAGTTGCAAGGATTTGGAGTAAAGTTGAAGGCTAGCAAAAGCAAGAGCCCATTAGACATCAAGTTTTCAGGCCATGTTCTGGAGCTTCCAAAGATTTTGGTGACGGATCTCGTGACCGAAGCTTTGTTCTTTAATATGATAGCTTTTGAACAGATCCATTGTCGTCAAACCTCTTTTATTTCTAGCTATGCTCTTGTATGGAGTCACCTAATCAACACAAAGGAAGACGCGGATGTCCTCGTTAATAATAAAATAGTCCGCAGCTTCATTACTAATACTGAGGTTGCTCCGTTATTTATAATCATGGTAAAGAATGCCGGTCTAACAATGCTGATTCCTGAAAATGTTGATATCTTCAAAAGGTTGAAGACGTTCTGCGAAAATGGTTTGCGACAGAGTAAAGCAAGTTTGAGACATGATTATTGCAGGATGCCTTGGCAAACTGTGGCCTCTTTTGCTGCAATCATGCTCCTAATTCTCGCCATTCTTCAGACCATATTTTCTATTCTCCAACTAACAAAAGGATAAAACAAGTAGATTTATTTGAAGCTTGTGTGTATTTGAGTAGTATCGTGTCCTCAGAATTTGTTGTGTTCGCTTTCATTCTGTGTAATACTCTTTCAAATTGCAATTGCATAAGTCGCATAAGGATTCAAACCTTGCTGTTAGTTCAGAGCACATCTTAAGCCCACTCACTGATGAAATGTTAAACCATCATTATTCATCATGTTATTTTTTAAACCCAGATGCAATTTTTGTCCATAAAATCCCACAAAAATGTAGCTTTAATCAGTGTGATTTACCAATAAGTTGCTCCCAAAGTGTAGCCCCTATTTTTTTCTTATAGCCAATACACTTAATTGGTAAGGATATTTTAAGAAAGACAACACATATTTATTACAAATAACTAACTTAACATATTTTTTAATCTCTTCAAATTAGTCAACTAGCTCTTATAATTAAGATCCGAGGCTACTTTTCCATCGGACCGTTACTTCCCATTGATAAAAGCAGGATTGATTAGCTTGATAGCTTCTTCCTTAAGTCATCTGGCAAACGCAGAAACGAGCCAAGCAAATCTCCAATCCTCTCACTTCATTTTTCCTTGACTCGGTGTCGTTGTCCTCAGCCTGTCACCATCTTGGTCCGCGTGCTCCTCAACCCGTCGCCGTCGTTCACGGATGCTCGGTGATCCTCAGTACGCCGTCTGTCGCGTAGCTCTGCTAACCCCATCAATTTGCAGAGCTCCCTCTTCCCGGTAGTCTATCCCTTCTTAATAATTTCGATTTTTAAACTTCAAACGTAAGATGTGACTGAACCTCTGATCTGTGATGGAGTATTCTTACAACTGCATTCACTGGTTGCCAGAAGTAAAAGGAACCTAATGTGAACTGGTCGTACGTAGCTGGGATTAAAAATAATGATTAACTCGGGTTTGTTACGTATTTTACATTAGCTGGTAAATAACATATTATTATTGTAATTTGGCCTTGGGATAGCATGTAATATTTTTAATTAAATTATATTACTTTAATCCTAGCCGATCTGACCGGCGACTCTTGAACATTCCCTTTAGAACCTTGCTAAATATTGTGCATGCCTATCGCATGTGGCATAGTGGGGCAGAGACCAGCGTACTTCGAGTAATCCAAGTGCATTTTGTGTAAGTTGTAATTGCTGAATAAAAAATGACAACAAAGCCGGCTATGATTAGTAACAATTTAATATTCCAGGACAAATAACAATATGACAACTCACAATCAAGGTAACATAATTTTTGGTTCTTAAAATTTGATCATATTTTAGTTTGGGTCCATCAAATTGCAAACTCATGATTTTAATCCCTGGAATTTAATATGTTTTAAAATGTTAGTTTCTAGAACCTGGAGGTATAATTGTGTTAAAATTTGTTGAAGTGTCATAAACAGCACCAAAATATTGATGTTGGACTCACAAAATAGTGCGTAATTGGATTTTGTGTAGATAATAAAGAGGGGAGAAAACACGAATAGGTCCTCGAAACATAGCCATTCCTCTGAGAAGTTATTCACTATATTTTAAGAATTCATCCTTTGTCGTCCTCTACATTGTGTTTTGAGGATCTTCTCTCTTTCTCTCTGTGTTTTTTTGTTTATCCACATCAGAGCTAGTTATGCATCATTTAGTGAGTTCGCATCACTATTTTAATGTTAATTATGACACTTTCATAGATTTTAGCACCATTACACTCTTAGACTAAATTCGAGGAACTAAAAATTTTGAAATTTGAGAAACCAAGAGTAAAACATATCCAAGTTTCCGGAACCAAAAATTATATTAATTGCATACAAAGCAAGTCAACTTTATTGAGACTAAGCATATAGGGGATGATGAGGTGGTGCCCAACGTAATTTCGCAATGCAAACACCTTCATGTGATCCAATGAAAAAATGGCTTGGAAAGATTCTGCCGAAAGACTTTACGGATTTAAAATTTAAAAAATGAAAGCTAAATTAATTGAGATTTCTTGTGGTGGCCCATATTATTTTTAATTAAATGGGCATACGTTAAAGTCATGAGGTTATAAGCCAACAACTTTTCATTCACAGAAAGCTCTCTTGCCACTGGGCTACAAGAACATTACCGGCGCATTCATCATTATTTCAGAGCATAGATAGATGCTAGGCAACCAAAGCCGGTTATGACTTGCTTGTTGCTTCTATCGTTGACTAGTTACAGGGTGATGATAAGGATTTCTATCCCATGGAGTATTTGGAGAGCAGCCCATCATCGTTGAAACCGAGTCATGTATATATCAGCTTTAGAGGTGATGAAGACACTCGTAAATTCATGCATAGCCTTTCGGCTGCTCTGAAAGCAGAAGGCTTCATAATCTTTGGAGATGATAAGAAGCTTGAAACGCCAGGCTCCAATCTTCCACCTCACCTTCTTCAAGCAATTCGTGAGTCGTGGATTTGGATTGTTGTCTTCTCCAAGAACTATGCTTCTTCATGTTGGTGTTTAGAGGAACTGTCACAGGTTGCTGGGCACATCATTACTCCTGAGATTGAAGCTCCGCGTAGGCGCCCATCATCATCAGTTTTTTGCGCTCTGACGTCGTGCTGTTCTCATGTCGGTCCTGAACCACAAGAAATGTGCGAAGCAGGGATAGACAAGGTGAACAGATGGAGGAAAGCTCTGAAACAAGGGTGCCGTGTCTCTGGCCGCCGGAGTCTACCAGATAGGGTCATAACAGTTTATTACGATGTGGATCCAAAATCCTTTGCTCAACATATTCAACAAGCATGGACACAAGATTCATTTGAGATACCCCAATGGAAGAGGAAGGCTATCGAGCAAGTGGCTGTCACGTTAGTGAGTGTAATAAAATCGACGCAAGCAATTAACAGCTCTGAATGTATATATGCATATCAATAGAGTGCAATTACAGAGCTTATTCGGCCTTCACGAATTGAGCCACTCGAAACAGAATAACAGAAAGAACAGAATGTCAGAATAATGCAGGGGGAAAGGATTACAGAGAATCTGTCAGGACGGAAATCACAATATCATTCACACCCCTTCCCTCTAACCACCTGTCCTTATATACCCAATTCCGTGTTTTCTAGTTCTCGAAGTTTCCAAGGCCTCTTCCGTGCTCGCTGGCTTCTTCGCAGTATGTTGGGCTGCTCCACGACTCTTGGATCATCCTCATCAAAGCCCAAATTGTCCGCATCTGTTACAATACCCCCCTCATAAGCTCGGACCTTGTCCTCAAGGTCCACTGATGGGTACAGCATCTTGAGGGCCTCATAATCCTCCCAGGTGGGTTCCAGAGCACCATCCCACTGAACCAAGAGCTGTTGAACGCGGTCTTTGCCACGGTGGACCCAACGCATGTCCTGAATGGTCACTGGTTGACAAATGGGACCTTCGGGAGTAGTACACAGAGGGAGTGGCAGATAAGATCGAACTGGTTCGGTCCCATAAAACTTTTTAAGAACAGAGACATGGAAGACTGGGTGAATCTTGGCATGATCCGGAAGTGCTAAACGATAAGCGACTGAACCAATCCGCTCAATCACTTGGAATGGCCCGAAGTAAACGAGAGCAAGTTTCTGAAATCGACGGAGCTGAACAGAGTGTTGACGGTATGGTTGTAGTCGAACCAAAACCCAATCATCGACTGAAAACTCGACCTCCCGCCGTTTAGCATCGGCGTATCTCTTCATTCTGTCTTGGGCCCTTTTAATATTGGCCTTCAAAATAGCCAGGAGTTCGTCTCTTTGTTCCAATTGGTGATGCACATCAAAAGGAGTATCTTCAAGAGAAGAATGGCGAATGATAGGTGGCGGCTCTCTACCATATACTATTTTAAATGGAGACATTCCCGTCGAATGATGGAAAGAAGTGTTATACCACAGCTCAGCCCATGGTAAGAATCGAAGCCACTGTCGTGGATAATCATGAACAAAGCACCGTAGATACATTTCAAGACACTTATTAAGAGCTTCAGATTGACCGTCTGACTGGGGATGATAAGCGGAGCTGAAATGCAACTTCGTCCCCTGTAATTTCATTAAATGGCGCCAGAAAGCACTCATGAAGACCTTATCACGATCAGACACGATGGTTTTGGGCAGACCGTGGAGCTTGACAATATGTTGAACAAAAGCTTCGGCCACCTGAATACTCGAGAAGTTACCCGGAAGAGCAATAAAGTGTTAGTATTTGGATAGGCGATCCACAACCACCAGAATTGCTGCATAATGATTAACCGCCGGTAATCCTATAATGAAATCCATCGCAATGTCTTCCCATATATGATCTGGAATGGGTAACGGTTGTAATAACCCCGCAGGACTCACTTGCGCTACCTTAGCTTGCTGACAGACAGAGCAACTACGAATATAGTGGCGTACATCTCGGCGCATGTGTTTCCAAAAAAATATACCAGCGATCCGGTACAGAGTTCGCATAAAACCAGCATGCCCTCCCACGACTGACGAATGAAACTCGGTCAGAATAGTATGGATTAAATGAGGTTTATCATTGGGGATCACCAACCGATTATTCCAATATAATTCTCCATTCCGAATATTATAGTGTGGGTCAACACTATCACCTTGCTGTATTCTTTTCTTTAATCCCTGTATCTCGTCCGATGACTGAGTCTCCCGAGCCACCATATCCATCAAGGGATCATTGATTGCAGACAGGGCCATGCAAGTGACACGGGATAAGGCATCTGCCGCCTGGTTGTGTCGTCCAGGCTTATATTCGATAGAAAACTGATATCCCAATAGCTTAGGTAAGCATGCTTCTTGCTCAGGAGTTTGAATGGTTTGATCTGTAAGATGCCGAAGGCTAGCATGGTCAGTTCGAATGATAAATGGGTGACCGAAGAGGTAGTGCCGGAACTTGGCCACCGCCTCAGTGATGGCGTACAATTCGCGTACATATACTGATTGCCTCTGCATGCGTGGGGAGAGTTGCCTTGAAAAGAAAGCAATGGGATGCTGTTCTTGGCTCAATACTGCGCCGATGCCGCTACCCGAAGCATCCGTCTCCAAGATAAAGGGTTTGGAGAAATCAGGAAGTGCTAATACTGGGGCTTGTGTTAAAGCTTGTTTCAGATTATCAAAAGCAATTTGGGCCGCTGAAGACCAAATGAAAGCATTTTTGCATAGTAATTTCGTTAAGGGCTCTGCTTTCTGGGCGTAACTTTTAATAAATCTACGATAGTACCCACTCAAGCCTAAGAATCCCCTCAATTGGCTGACTGATTCAGGTACGGGCCAATCCTGAACAGCCTTTAATTTTTCCGGGTCCATTTCAACCCCATTCCCTGAAACTATATGACCCAGATACTCCACGCGCCGCCTGCCAAATGTACATTTCGGCATTTTTGCATATAATTGATGATGCAATAAAATCTTTAAAACAGCTTCAAGGTGTGTAAGATGGGACTCCCATGTGGGGCTGTAAATTAATATGTCATCGAAGAAAATTAAGACAAAACGTCGGATGAATGGTCTGAAGATTGTGTTCATGAGTGCCTGAAATGTGGCTGGGGCGTTGGTTAATCCAAACGGCATCACGAGCCATTCATACAACCCCAAATGAGTGCGGAAGGCCGTCTTCTCCCGATCCTCCTTGCGCATCAAAATTTGGTGATACCCCGACCGTAGATCCAGCTTAGAATAGAATTCCGATCCATATAGTTCATCCAAGAGTTCATCCACTGTTGGCATCGGAAAAGCATCTTTAATGGTAGCTGCATTCAGAGCCCGATAATCCACACAAAAACGCCAGGTCCCATCCTTCTTCTTAACCAAAATAACAGGAGCGGAGAATGGACTAGAACTCGGTTGTACTAATCCTTCCTGAAGCAACTCTGAAACCATGTTTTCGATTTCAGCTTTCTAACTGACTGGGTAGCGGTATGGTCGTACCCGCACGGGACCTGTGCCTGGTAATAAATCGATTCGGTGCTCGTGCCCTCTAGAAGGGGGTAAACCGTGTGGGTTCTCAAACACCTTGGCAAACCGATGAAGCAGATTCGTGAGTTCCTCCGGTGCCCCCTGATGCTCTACGGTCCCTTGTTCCGACTCATCAATGATCCTTTCCAGCATAAAATATTCAGCTACTGCCTCGACTTGCTGCAGGCGACTGAGGTGGTGAAATTGGGCTGATATCACGGTGGGTCCTCTAAATCCCGTCAACGCAATCCATTCTCCATCCTGCAGAAACTTGATGGTGGATGTGCTATAGTCAGCAATGTGGGCCCCAAGTGTCTCAAGCCAGTCAGCCCCCATCACCACATCGGTTCCCGTGATTGGTAGTACGTAAAGGGTCAAAAAAATCGTGTGGCCATTGATCTGTATGCCTACGTCCCGGACCTCTTCTGCACTTTTTAGGATTTTGCCTCCCGTTCCCCCCAACACTCGGATAGGAGTTGCCTCTTCTATTGGTAATCTTAGATGCGCTACAATGCGAGGATGTATGAAGTTATCCGAACTCCCTCCGTCCAGGAGTATTTGCACCGTCGTTCCCTGAATAGTGCCCTGAAATCGGATCGTTGCTGGACCTTGAGTTCCTCTTAACGCATAGAGCGATAAATGATGCAACGTAGCGTCAGCTTCAATAATCTCAGGGGTCTCATCTTCTTCTTCATTTGACTCGCCTTCACTCTGTAATAACATCAGCTGTTTATTCGGGCACCTGTGCGTTGGCGTAAATTTGGCATCACAGGTATAGTAGAGTCCCTTTTCTCGCCGTATCTGCATCTCTGCTGCTGTCATTTTTTTAATGGGGGGCATTTTTGGCGTTGGTAATAAGGGAGGTAAGTTTGACTTTCCTCCTCCCAGGCCCGTTGCGGATGGGTTGGAACGAGCTCCAGTGTAAGGCACTATAGCCTTCGGGATATTCCCACTTCCAGTCGAATTCTTCATTGCCGAAAATCCCGTGGTCGCCATGTCTGTAAATAGTCGTGCTATGGACATGGCGTGTAATACTGTCGGTGGTCGTTGCAGCAATACATCCCGTTTCAGCTCGGGCAATAGTCCCCCAAGATAGCAATCCAACAGGGCCGCCTCCGGGATTTCTTCGGTCCGGTTTGCTAGAGCTAGAAATTTCTGATTGTATTCCTCCAGTTTACCCCCGAGTCCTTGTTGAGTCAGTTTAAAGAGCTGAGACCGTGGACATTCAAATTGAGTCGGTCCGTATTGAGCTTCTACCGCCTTGGCGAATATACTCCAAGTCGGAATTCTTCCTGATTTTTCCATCATCTGGAACCACGGCAACACATCTCCATCAAGGTGTACCGACGCGATCATTAACCTCTGCGGGTCTTGTATCTCAAAATACTTGAAGTACCTTTCTGCCTTAAAAATCCAGTCCAGCGCATCCGATCCGTCGAAATGTGGAAAATCCACCTTAATGGTTTTATGCGGGTTCTGACCGAAGTTTACCGATTCTACAATTGGTATGCCGGAGGTTGACTCCTTAAATCTTGGTGGGGACGATTCTGTTTGTTGCTTCCAGCTATCCATCGACTGCACTAGGGAATGTAGCAGTGATTCCATAGAATCGAATCGTCGATCAATCTGGTCAAAACGCCCCTTAGCTCCTTCTACAAACTCATTCGTCTTCTTCATATCAGCTTGTAGTTCCTTCAGGCGTGTATTCTCTGCCATGTCCCCTATATGTCTCTCAATGAAAGCACCAAATGTCACGTTAGTGAGTGTAATAAAATCGACGCAAGCAATTAACAGCTCTGAATGTATATATGCATATCAATAGAGTGCAATTACAGAGCTTATTCGGCCTTCACGAATTGAGCCACTCGAAACAGAATAACAGAAAGAACAGAATGTCAGAATAATGCAGGGGGAAAGGATTACAGAGAATCTGTCAGGACGGAAATCACAATATCATTCACACCCCTTCCCTCTAACCACCTGTCCTTATATACCCAATTCCGTGTTTTCTAGTTCTCGAAGTTTCCAAGGCCTCTTCCGTGCTCGCTGGCTTCTTCGCAGTATGTTGGGCTGCTCCACGACTCTTGGATCATCCTCATCAAAGCCCAAATTGTCCGCATCTGTTACAATACCCCCCTCATAAGCTCGGACCTTGTCCTCAAGGTCCACTGATGGGTACAGCATCTTGAGGGCCTCATAATCCTCCCAGGTGGGTTCCAGAGCACCATCCCACTGAACCAAGAGCTGTTGAACGCGGTCTTTGCCACGGTGGACCCAACGCATGTCCTGAATGGTCACTGGTTGACAAATGGGACCTTCGGGAGTAGTACACAGAGGGAGTGGCAGATAAGATCGAACTGGTTCGGTCCCATAAAACTTTTTAAGAACAGAGACATGGAAGACTGGGTGAATCTTGGCATGATCCGGAAGTGCTAAACGATAAGCGACTGAACCAATCCGCTCAATCACTTGGAATGGCCCGAAGTAAACGAGAGCAAGTTTCTGAAATCGACGGAGCTGAACAGAGTGTTGACGGTATGGTTGTAGTCGAACCAAAACCCAATCATCGACTGAAAACTCGACCTCCCGCCGTTTAGCATCGGCGTATCTCTTCATTCTGTCTTGGGCCCTTTTAATATTGGCCTTCAAAATAGCCAGGAGTTCGTCTCTTTGTTCCAATTGGTGATGCACATCAAAAGGAGTATCTTCAAGAGAAGAATGGCGAATGATAGGTGGCGGCTCTCTACCATATACTATTTTAAATGGAGACATTCCCGTCGAATGATGGAAAGAAGTGTTATACCACAGCTCAGCCCATGGTAAGAATCGAAGCCACTGTCGTGGATAATCATGAACAAAGCACCGTAGATACATTTCAAGACACTTATTAAGAGCTTCAGATTGACCGTCTGACTGGGGATGATAAGCGGAGCTGAAATGCAACTTCGTCCCCTGTAATTTCATTAAATGGCGCCAGAAAGCACTCATGAAGACCTTATCACGATCAGACACGATGGTTTTGGGCAGACCGTGGAGCTTGACAATATGTTGAACAAAAGCTTCGGCCACCTGAATACTCGAGAAGTTACCCGGAAGAGCAATAAAGTGTTAGTATTTGGATAGGCGATCCACAACCACCAGAATTGCTGCATAATGATTAACCGCCGGTAATCCTATAATGAAATCCATCGCAATGTCTTCCCATATATGATCTGGAATGGGTAACGGTTGTAATAACCCCGCAGGACTCACTTGCGCTACCTTAGCTTGCTGACAGACAGAGCAACTACGAATATAGTGGCGTACATCTCGGCGCATGTGTTTCCAAAAAAATATACCAGCGATCCGGTACAGAGTTCGCATAAAACCAGCATGCCCTCCCACGACTGACGAATGAAACTCGGTCAGAATAGTATGGATTAAATGAGGTTTATCATTGGGGATCACCAACCGATTATTCCAATATAATTCTCCATTCCGAATATTATAGTGTGGGTCAACACTATCACCTTGCTGTATTCTTTTCTTTAATCCCTGTATCTCGTCCGATGACTGAGTCTCCCGAGCCACCATATCCATCAAGGGATCATTGATTGCAGACAGGGCCATGCAAGTGACACGGGATAAGGCATCTGCCGCCTGGTTGTGTCGTCCAGGCTTATATTCGATAGAAAACTGATATCCCAATAGCTTAGGTAAGCATGCTTCTTGCTCAGGAGTTTGAATGGTTTGATCTGTAAGATGCCGAAGGCTAGCATGGTCAGTTCGAATGATAAATGGGTGACCGAAGAGGTAGTGCCGGAACTTGGCCACCGCCTCAGTGATGGCGTACAATTCGCGTACATATACTGATTGCCTCTGCATGCGTGGGGAGAGTTGCCTTGAAAAGAAAGCAATGGGATGCTGTTCTTGGCTCAATACTGCGCCGATGCCGCTACCCGAAGCATCCGTCTCCAAGATAAAGGGTTTGGAGAAATCAGGAAGTGCTAATACTGGGGCTTGTGTTAAAGCTTGTTTCAGATTATCAAAAGCAATTTGGGCCGCTGAAGACCAAATGAAAGCATTTTTGCATAGTAATTTCGTTAAGGGCTCTGCTTTCTGGGCGTAACTTTTAATAAATCTACGATAGTACCCACTCAAGCCTAAGAATCCCCTCAATTGGCTGACTGATTCAGGTACGGGCCAATCCTGAACAGCCTTTAATTTTTCCGGGTCCATTTCAACCCCATTCCCTGAAACTATATGACCCAGATACTCCACGCGCCGCCTGCCAAATGTACATTTCGGCATTTTTGCATATAATTGATGATGCAATAAAATCTTTAAAACAGCTTCAAGGTGTGTAAGATGGGACTCCCATGTGGGGCTGTAAATTAATATGTCATCGAAGAAAATTAAGACAAAACGTCGGATGAATGGTCTGAAGATTGTGTTCATGAGTGCCTGAAATGTGGCTGGGGCGTTGGTTAATCCAAACGGCATCACGAGCCATTCATACAACCCCAAATGAGTGCGGAAGGCCGTCTTCTCCCGATCCTCCTTGCGCATCAAAATTTGGTGATACCCCGACCGTAGATCCAGCTTAGAATAGAATTCCGATCCATATAGTTCATCCAAGAGTTCATCCACTGTTGGCATCGGAAAAGCATCTTTAATGGTAGCTGCATTCAGAGCCCGATAATCCACACAAAAACGCCAGGTCCCATCCTTCTTCTTAACCAAAATAACAGGAGCGGAGAATGGACTAGAACTCGGTTGTACTAATCCTTCCTGAAGCAACTCTGAAACCATGTTTTCGATTTCAGCTTTCTAACTGACTGGGTAGCGGTATGGTCGTACCCGCACGGGACCTGTGCCTGGTAATAAATCGATTCGGTGCTCGTGCCCTCTAGAAGGGGGTAAACCGTGTGGGTTCTCAAACACCTTGGCAAACCGATGAAGCAGATTCGTGAGTTCCTCCGGTGCCCCCTGATGCTCTACGGTCCCTTGTTCCGACTCATCAATGATCCTTTCCAGCATAAAATATTCAGCTACTGCCTCGACTTGCTGCAGGCGACTGAGGTGGTGAAATTGGGCTGATATCACGGTGGGTCCTCTAAATCCCGTCAACGCAATCCATTCTCCATCCTGCAGAAACTTGATGGTGGATGTGCTATAGTCAGCAATGTGGGCCCCAAGTGTCTCAAGCCAGTCAGCCCCCATCACCACATCGGTTCCCGTGATTGGTAGTACGTAAAGGGTCAAAAAAATCGTGTGGCCATTGATCTGTATGCCTACGTCCCGGACCTCTTCTGCACTTTTTAGGATTTTGCCTCCCGTTCCCCCCAACACTCGGATAGGAGTTGCCTCTTCTATTGGTAATCTTAGATGCGCTACAATGCGAGGATGTATGAAGTTATCCGAACTCCCTCCGTCCAGGAGTATTTGCACCGTCGTTCCCTGAATAGTGCCCTGAAATCGGATCGTTGCTGGACCTTGAGTTCCTCTTAACGCATAGAGCGATAAATGATGCAACGTAGCGTCAGCTTCAATAATCTCAGGGGTCTCATCTTCTTCTTCATTTGACTCGCCTTCACTCTGTAATAACATCAGCTGTTTATTCGGGCACCTGTGCGTTGGCGTAAATTTGGCATCACAGGTATAGTAGAGTCCCTTTTCTCGCCGTATCTGCATCTCTGCTGCTGTCATTTTTTTAATGGGGGGCATTTTTGGCGTTGGTAATAAGGGAGGTAAGTTTGACTTTCCTCCTCCCAGGCCCGTTGCGGATGGGTTGGAACGAGCTCCAGTGTAAGGCACTATAGCCTTCGGGATATTCCCACTTCCAGTCGAATTCTTCATTGCCGAAAATCCCGTGGTCGCCATGTCTGTAAATAGTCGTGCTATGGACATGGCGTGTAATACTGTCGGTGGTCGTTGCAGCAATACATCCCGTTTCAGCTCGGGCAATAGTCCCCCAAGATAGCAATCCAACAGGGCCGCCTCCGGGATTTCTTCGGTCCGGTTTGCTAGAGCTAGAAATTTCTGATTGTATTCCTCCAGTTTACCCCCGAGTCCTTGTTGAGTCAGTTTAAAGAGCTGAGACCGTGGACATTCAAATTGAGTCGGTCCGTATTGAGCTTCTACCGCCTTGGCGAATATACTCCAAGTCGGAATTCTTCCTGATTTTTCCATCATCTGGAACCACGGCAACACATCTCCATCAAGGTGTACCGACGCGATCATTAACCTCTGCGGGTCTTGTATCTCAAAATACTTGAAGTACCTTTCTGCCTTAAAAATCCAGTCCAGCGCATCCGATCCGTCGAAATGTGGAAAATCCACCTTAATGGTTTTATGCGGGTTCTGACCGAAGTTTACCGATTCTACAATTGGTATGCCGGAGGTTGACTCCTTAAATCTTGGTGGGGACGATTCTGTTTGTTGCTTCCAGCTATCCATCGACTGCACTAGGGAATGTAGCAGTGATTCCATAGAATCGAATCGTCGATCAATCTGGTCAAAACGCCCCTTAGCTCCTTCTACAAACTCATTCGTCTTCTTCATATCAGCTTGTAGTTCCTTCAGGCGTGTATTCTCTGCCATGTCCCCTATATGTCTCTCAATGAAAGCACCAAATGTCACGTTAGTGAGTGTAATAAAATCGACGCAAGCAATTAACAGCTCTGAATGTATATATGCATATCAATAGAGTGCAATTACAGAGCTTATTCGGCCTTCACGAATTGAGCCACTCGAAACAGAATAACAGAAAGAACAGAATGTCAGAATAATGCAGGGGGAAAGGATTACAGAGAATCTGTCAGGACGGAAATCACAATATCATTCACACCCCTTCCCTCTAACCACCTGTCCTTATATACCCAATTCCGTGTTTTCTAGTTCTCGAAGTTTCCAAGGCCTCTTCCGTGCTCGCTGGCTTCTTCGCAGTATGTTGGGCTGCTCCACGACTCTTGGATCATCCTCATCAAAGCCCAAATTGTCCGCATCTGTTACAATCAGTTCCCCTGGCTGGCAAGCGCGGAATGAGTACGTAATTTTACTCTCTCTCTCTCTCTCTATTTATATATATATATATCAGACATGAATACTTTTGGCCAAAACAACAAACTGTTTTACTAGCAAACCTCAACTCCAGATGCAATATGGATGTTATATAGTTTGTGTATATATATCTACTTTAAAAAATTTAGATGTCATTTCTAAGTTGTCCTGATAAAAGCCACACACCAATAATAGCAGAGGATCTTTATGAGGAAACAAATTTGATTGATTTGCCGTTCCACTTTCTCTTTTTCAGCTCAGGGTTACAGGTTATTTCAAAAACTGTTAAAGAAGTCAAGTCTAAAATAGATAAACTATTTTATGACTTCTTCGGATTTTTTGGGATACAGAGTCTCAAGTGGAAGAAGTAGAAAAGCTTTTGGATTTGAATGCAGATGATGAAGTTCGAGTTGTTGGCATTTGTGGTATGAGTGGATTGGGGAAATCTTCTATTGCTACTGTTTTATATATTAAGATCTTTCACTTTTTTGATGCCTCTTATTTCCTTACCAATCTAAGTGAACGTTTAAAGCACGATGACATAACTCTACAAGAACTTCTTCATAGACATTTGAGGACAGAAAATTTAGAGACGAAGGATTTTCTAGACGAAGAGTTCTTACCATGGAAAAGGTTAATAAAGCAGAAGTGGCTTATAGTTCTTGATGGTGTCGATCTTGAACAACATCTACAAGAGGTGAACTTAGTTCAAAAATCCATTTGTTTTGGCGGAGGGAGTAGAATCATTATAACAACTAGAGATGAACATGTCCTTCAAAAATATGAGGTTAATACCATTTATAGACCTAAACTTTTGTCCCAAGGACGAAGGTTTCAAACTGTTTTGTTCCAAAGCTTTTCTAGGGGGATATCCGATTGATGATTTCGAAGGGATGATATATAGGGTGTTGGAATATGCTGATGGCCTTCCCTTAGCAATTGAAATGTTGGGTGCATCCTTTTTTGGAAAAAGCGTTGCAGAATGGAGAAGTTTCCTGGATAGAGAAGAAATTATTCCTCCCTATGAGATCATAAGGGTGCTTAGAAAAAGTTTTGACGAACTTGATCACATGAGTAAGGAAATGTTTTTGGACATAGCATGTTTCTTTGTCGGGAAGGACATTAACTGTGTGAAGGAAATTTTACATGATTGCTTCAGTTGCTCTGTTAATACAGAAATTCTTATTCGGAAATCAGTCATCACAATTGCAAATGAGAGGATACAAATGCATAATATGTTGCAAGCGATGGGGCGAGATATTAGTCGCCGACAATATCTGCATCAACAAAGCCGATTATACCTTTATAGTGACATTAAATCTGTTATGGAGAAGAAAAGAAACACGGTAAGTTTTGATACCACTTTTTTAGCATATTACAATATGAAAAGCTAAAATAACAATCTAACATTTCATTATTTCTGTGTACAAATGCGTTTACACTCCCAGGTGATGGAAAATGTTGAAGCTCAGCTAGATGACATCGAATCTGTTAGTGAGAGACAGAGATACACATCGGTAAGTTTTGATGGCCCTTTTTAGCATTACATTACAAAATGAGAAGTTAAAGTAATAATCTGACATTTCAGCATCTCTATATCTAAATGCATTTAGAATCCTAGATGGTGGAAGGAGTTGAAGCTATAGCCTTGGATTTGGAAGAGCCAAAAATGGCTTCATTGAGGGTTGATGCTTTATCAGATATGATCAACCTTAGATTGCTCATATTCCGTAACGTGGAATTTTCTGGAACCCTCAGTAATCTTTCAAGCACGTTGCGATATGTTTCGTGGCATCAATATCCTTTCACTTCTTTACCATCAAGTTTTCAATCTGACACACTTGTTCAACTGATTATGCCTGAAAGCAACATGACAGAAGTATGGAAGGGCAGAATGGTATGTTCACGTTCTTCTTTTAGTTCTTAACTATTTAAATTACTAGAAATTATCCAATCAAACTCCTAAACAAATATAGATACCTTTTACCTGTTGTTAAATATCCCCCAAGTGTCTTGTTTTAATACAAAAAGTACTATATATTCTCCATTCACAGATGCTCCCTGCTTTGAGAAAACTGAATCTAAGTGGCTCCAAAACTTTGACAAAGACGCCAGATTTTGGTGGGGCTCCAGATCTTGAGAGGCTAGAGCTCGAAGGATGTACTGGATTGTTGCAACTTGATCCATCTGTTGCTAAACTTCCAAAGCTCAGATTCTTGAACTTGAAAGGTTGCATCAATCTTGTCAGTATCCCTAATTCCATGTTTTGTCTGAACTCGTTGGGGAAGAAATACGTGGAGAAGGGTCAAGGTGGGATTGTTAGCTGGGAAGAGTTCAGGCACCTGGTGGATGAGTTTTTCTTTCTTAATAATGGGTTTGCAAATATCGGGGACGTGTTCCCTTTGATTAATTTTCTGGACTTGCGGGGTCATATAAAGAGAATGAAGGATTTTAGCGGGAAATTTGATAGGTTTATGGAGCACGTGTTGGATGAATGATAAATCCCTATTTTAATATATTATTTAATGTCTTTTTGGGGATATTTATCAATTAAAGTGGGATAAATTGCATTAATTGCAGGTATTTTGAATCAAATACTGATTACATGAAATTAAAAATTTAATAGGAGATCATCTTATCATATTTTTATCTCTTTAAAATTGATTTTGGATTTTATGATAGTATCCCAATTTATCTTTTGCAGGCCTTAAAAATAAGAAAATAAAGATCATAGAAAGCTGAAAGGAAGAAGAAAAAAAAAATTGGAGACACAAACAACTTGGGCATCAAGGCATCAGATTATTATTTATATCTTTATTCATGAAAAAAAAGGGGCAACAAGGAATTCCAGAATGCCGCCAATCATCTCTGATCCTTCAGATTTGATATTGGATATAGATCCCCTCCTTCACGCAATTTCACGCGGCCACCTCCCTCAATCCCTTTTCTATATATACCACCGCAACACACAATCAAGGCACCGCACATATACTCCACACTCATACATCACCCTCATACCCTTCGCATAGCCGCATACGCACTGCCGCCAAGACCTTTCAACACACAATCACGCCGCACGCTTACCATCACTCATAACCTTCCCTTCACTTTTAATCTTCAATTTTAATCTTCCAAATTTATCTTTCTTCTCCTCCATCTATTCTTCATGGCTACTGAATCTTTGGCATGAGTTGTAGCTTGGTTCAAGACTATGAGAGGCTGAGTTTGTTGTGCTCTTTGGGATTGAATTCAATGACTTGAGTTTGGGAGCTATAAAGGGGAGTTTAATTCTAATCCTTAGTTTAGACTCTTTTGTTGATGATTTCTGGTTTGAAGTTTGTTATATTTGGTTTAAAGTTAAGAATTGCTAGTTGTAATTCTTGGTTTGGATTGGAATTGTTAAGATTTGGATTGGTATTTATAAGTTTGAGTACTTGGTTTATACATATATTTATGTTTATGCCTTTGTTAATTCATTGTTAGTGTGATTTTTATGCGAGTTGTATAAAAATTATGCTTGAAGTGAATTTAACAAGTAATTAATGTTCTAGTTGAGTATTAATTTAAAAGGAATAATTTATATAAACCAGTCTTAACCACTTAAGTTACTCCCATATCATTAAACAAGCTAGGATAGTCATTGATTCATTCCTCAAGAGCATTCTTGTTATTGATTTCTTACAATTCAAATTTGCATTTTTCATTCTTTCTTAAAAATACCAAAAAAAGTAGTTTAGATTTATTTCTTACTCTCTTAATTAGTTTTATTAATTGAAAAATCCTTTTTCAACCCCTCCTTTCAATTCTTTGTTATTTAGTTAACTAAGGAATTAATAAAAAGTTCCTCAAGAGCCTCGACCCGAGTTGTACTTTACTGCATAATTTAGTTTTATTTTTTATTTAACCCAAGACAACTAAAAAAGTTCAAATCAATAAACACGAACAGAGAACAAAAGGGGTTAGGATTATGTGGCCACTGATGTGGTGGATGTTCTTTTGCAGCTTGCTGAAGATCCCTCACCTGAGGTCAAGCTTCAAAGGCACAGTGTCAAAGCATTAACTCAGGTATATATGCGTATGTACAATTCTGTTCATTTCTACTTTATTTTTCTCCAATATATTCTTAGGTTTAGTCGTATTCAACATGCTAAAATATTTTTTTTTAAGGAAAATCCGGTTCTGTTGTAACTCTATCCTTCATATATTAAAAATGATCAATTTTACCATTTTATAAACACTCCCACAAATACTGTTAGCATAGAGCTGGGGTATCAGCTGTCTCTCAATATTGGGGGCTCTTTATGTCACAGAGAGGAAGAAGAGGAAGAGATCAGTGAGGCTAACATGTGGGAGTGTTAATAAAGCATGAAATTAATTCATTTTTAATATATGAAGTCTAAAATTTCCCCCAAAAAGATATTTCATCAGGATATATCACCTGTATCCTATATTCTTTTCCTTCGAATTTTATATCATTTAAAATCTAAATCAAATTGTAATAATTTAATGTTGTTTATTCTATCTGAATACTTTGTTTGTCTCAAAATATCATGCTTAATCTTTTTTAGATAAAACTACAGTGATATAGATTTCTTACTTTTCCACTTGTATTTAAATTTCTCTCTTTTATTTGGTTGCCGGAAGGCGGAAGCTGTACATTATTAGCTTATAGTATTATTTCCAAATAAAAAAATATAAAATAGAATTCGATGCATTTTAATATTATTTAAACAAATACCGTTTGTTTATCATAATAAGCATGAGATTATCCCGCATATTCAGATTTAAATTATTAAAAAAAGGATTATCCCGGCATATCCAGATTTAGCAAAAGTTTTTCCAAAAGAGCTACTGTTTTAAATCTCAGACGGATCTACATCATAGAAAATTGGGAAAACCATATATCGTGGTTCATGGATTCATACAACGATCTCTGAGAGCTCCTCAAGGTACCATATAGGAGAAGCATGGTTTTTGGAGAAGACAACAATGGAAATATTGGATTTTCAAATTGCTTTGAGAAAGTGGCGTGGTAGAATGATGGAATCACCTGGCTCAACCTCCTTATCATCTCAGAAGGTATTCAACTCGTCTGTTTCAAGGGCAGCGCAAAGCCTCTGTGTGAATCTGCGAGTTTCATCATCTCCTATGTAGCTTAGATAAACACGGATCGGCCTTGATAATTGTTGGCGGCAGTACTTGTAAAATAAACAGTTAATCCGATTAATGTTTAAAGGACGTTGTCTTTAAGAGCTATTCCGCAACCACTACCAAATGAGGATGCAGCACTTCCCAGGATTAAATAGATTCTTTTTGTAAAACGGAGTGAGCAGAACAACAGAAGATAATAGTAAACTCAATAGGTAGAAGAACACATAGGAGGGGAAAGAGAGGAGCTCAAAAACTCTAGGACAATATGTCGAACCTTAGACTGAAACACCTTTTTATAGGTTTCATATTTTGAACGTTGGTAGCCTCTTAAACACATTAAGTTTTATACATTGAATGCATGCAATCAAGTGTTGCAATATTATGGACGTTGGAAATAAATGGAAAATCTGTTCAATATTTCAAAATCATTATTTAATATTTAATATTAACCCGGTCCTAAATATAAAACTCTTATACACATTATAAAAATAGTTTTATATTTAGGATCGAAAGAGTATTTAATATTTAATCGGTTAATGCATTGAAAGAATGGACCGTATAGGATTTGAAATTGCTTCAACACATTTAAATGGCTTGAAACAATCCGTTTGGCACTTTAAGAGTTTTTATTGCATAATATAAATCCATTGTTTGATGTTTAAAATCTTCAACGCATTAAAATAATAAATACCCATTAAGAATTTTCAAACACTCCATTTTTAAGGCATTGAAAATCCATTTACGACATTAAAACTCTTTAACATTTGATTTTCCTATTCTTAATAGTAAGAAGAAAATATGCTCAATTTTCTTTTATCTTCCCACATTCCCAATTAATGTAAAATCTTTTTTTTGACACACTCACACAAATATCACAACAATGACGATGATGATCCACTAATGAAACTCTCCTGTGTCTCTTTCATGATCGGTTGCCTTGCTTAATGGAAGAAAGCTGGATAGAGTGAAGTCACAATTCCTCACTTAGCTTTCCAAGATCTTTCAATGGCTCAGCGAATGGAAAAGACCAATAAAATAACAACCATAAAATGAAAGGTAGAAGAGAAAGTTGTTATGGTAGAAATTTCCGAGAGCTTGCCCTGAAAAAGATCCGAAGAAGCTAAGGGTTTCTAAATACTACTCTTCTGGTCCTATTTATAAATTACTTCCAATATGTTTGACATAAATCAAAGAAGACCTAAACTTTATTAACTTTCATTTAAAATTCAACAACTTTCTAACATTCCTATTTAATATACATTATATCTCATATAAATAAAATCAACACAATAATAAATGAAGGATAAAATTGTATATCTATACAAGAAATTTTTCTCAGTACCTTATAAATAGAACCAAAAAATATTTTTTTCTCTATCTTATAAATAGGACCAAAGGAATAGTTTCTATGCGAACGCAAGTGCGCGTACCTTTGACAAGAATAAAAAATTGGAAATTGCGTAAATTTCTTATACGTTTTCCTTCTTTTGACCATTACATTACTTTTTTGCTTTTTTTTTCGGTTTGGGATTTATAAAAGTTGTTGAAAACCTCGATAAAATTACATTTAATGGAGAGACCTTAAAAACTATAATTATTTATGAGGACTAATACTAAAATAAAATTTTAAAAACTCTAAATTACCCCGAACTAAAGGTCCTCCTTTTCTCTAACCACTAATTTAACTCCAAAACAACAAAATACAACAACAGTTAATATGTGTAAGGAGAGTTTGAAAAAGAATTGTAAATTTGAGTGGTAAAGTGGATTGGGTTTTATATTTAACACAAAACAAAGAACTCTTATATACTATTTTTTATATTTAGGATTAGATGTACTATTCTATAACTAATTGTCTTCTGTTTAATCCAGGCTTTTATGTTTGTAAATGATATTCTGCCAAAAAAGCTCATATGTAACCATTCCTCTATCTCTTCTACTAAGGGCAAACACGTCTTTTTCATAATTCTAATGTTTTATTCACAGGTCCGTTGGGACTTTACAGTAATTTCAACATTTGAAGGGATTTATATAAATAAAATGTGTTGCTTGAGATTTGTGTGTAATTTTTTCTATTTACAATCTAAGAGGATTTTTTGGCTATCATTTATTTATTTGTTTATTTTTGACTATACATTTCTTTAAGATTAGGACTAGGGTTCAGGCTAATCCCATTTGATGTCATCATTAACTTGTGGCCCTGTCCTGGCCAAGGAGGAAAAATAAAAGCACCAAATCAATCACATGGTCACCAATTTGTCTTGCTAATTGTTCAAGAGTTACTTTACGTTCTTTATAATTTGCCTACTGGGACTTGGAAATTTTGATGAAGAAAACTAATTACAGTCTAGAGCGTTTCTCACTGAGACAAGATTCTGAAGATCTCTAATGGCTCAGCGAACTATGAAAAACGTACGCACACGAATAAAGGAGGAATAGAAAGAGGAAAAGGAAAGAGAGTCATCAAGAGGAAGTTTCTCGGACGTTGCCTTGAAAAGATCTGCAGAGGGGTTTGTATATTTTTATAATTTCTTCGAACCTCTTTATAACTGATGCACGTCATGTGTCCGTCCCTAAGAAAAGTGGCGTTTTTAACCTAAACATATCCAAGGGGAAGTTAAGGGCTCGTTTGGATTGCTGTTACAAATGACAAAAGTATACGAGAAAGCATGAAACTGAGGTTTGTGACTTATTGTAGTTTAAAAGATTATTTGGATGGGGCTTCTTTGCTAACTGACTTATAAAAAAAAAATAACTTTTCTAACTGACTTATCCAACGCAATCTCGATTAACTTTTCTAACTGACTTATGGGAAAATTGTGCAAAGCTTACCATCTAATTAGTTATGGGATTCCATTTACTTTAATTAGAGACCAAATAAATTTTAATTTATATTCATGTTTGTCTATTATGTATATTTAATTAATTATCTACAATGTATTTTCAAGTTTTTTTTCCCTAACAAATATTTTTATTCTATAATTTCATAAATAAACTATTTATATTTTATCATAATAATTTTACGTTTTTTTTAAACTATTATCACGTTAAAAATATAAAATTTCAAACACTACTTTATGTCCTTTTCAGTCATTTTACAACTAAACTAACTTTTCTATTAATCATCTAAATAACTTTTAACTTTTTCAATTGACTTTTCAAAAGCACCTATCCAAACATAAAATGCATTACACTAACTGACTTTTACTTTAACTTCAGTTACAAAAGTCAGTTGGGTTAGAAATCAGTTCTATACAATGCTAATCCAAATATGTTTAGACACGATAAAGAAGATGATAGTTGCTTTTCATTTTATTAATACCTCTGTAAACAAAATGGAACATGGAATAAAAATATTATACTGACAAGCCGAAAGAGGTTTTCTTCATTTAAGTATTTGGAAAAATTGATTGATTTGACTAAATAATATTTGAATTTAACTCAGCCAGATAATTATATTTAAAAAGAATAAAAATATTTCACTTTTTGAAAATTTATCGACTGATTTGGTTTAGATTTTAATATCACACTCTCATGTCTTCAAACAAGCGCTTAGTTTAATGCCCCGTTTGGTAGCAAGGAATCGGAAGGAGAGAAGTGGAAGTGAAAGTGGAATCAAATTTTTTGGTTTGTTTGCTGCAGTGGAGCTCAATTCTTCGGGAAGTCACTTCCACCAAAAATGGTGGAACTGACTTCCACACTATGACCCACAGTTCCATTCCATGGAAGTGAAAATTTTCAGATCATTATATCCTCAATTTTATAACTTATTGACAAGTTTGCCCTTAACATTATAACCCCCCTTTCTTCTTAAACCATTCGACAACCTCCCTCTTTAGCAACCGCCGGCGACGGCAAGCCTCCATGAGAAGCACTGATAATGACGAAGAAGCACCGGTGAAGACACGGTCGACTTCAGATCTAAGGGTAGAAGGTGACGACGGCTTCATCTGAGATTAGGAGGCAGCAGATTCATCATATAGTAGGAGGCGACAACTTCAGATCTATGAAGCACTGGAGCTGTAATCATTTTCCGCCATCATCCTTGTCTCCAACCCTTTCCCTTACGGCGGAGACGGCGGCTTCAGATTTCTCATATTTGAAGCCATGAGAGAGACTCGCGCAACCATCTTCTGCTGTTGTCCTCATGAGAGGTTGCGCGGACTCGTGATCATCCAATTTGATTCAGTCTCGGGACCATGAAGCTTTGAGGAAGAGATTGCAATTTGTCCGAAACTCTCCGTCCTCGTCGTCTTCTTTTTCTCCTCTTATTTTATGATGATACCTCTGCTTCTGAATCTTCTTTTTTTTTTTGTTTTTTAATTTGCTATTGATTATTGATGGCTGATAGTTGTTAAAAATGAAGGACAATGGTTGTGTTTGTGGTGGCCGGTGGCTGCGGTGGATTGCTATGGTGGCTGGTTGCTGACGGCGCGACCGAGAATTTGGACGGTGGGGAGGTTTTTTTTTTTTTAAGTCAAGGGCATATAGGTCTTTTCACATCATAAATGGACAATTATATCTCACTTCCATTAGCATACCAAACCTACTTTAGAATTCATTTCTACATTTATTTCCACTTCTATTTCTTCTTCTACTGCCATCAAATGGTACCTTAACTAATTAAACTTTCAATTTTGTTGCAAATTCTATGCAATTATGTGAGGTTAATTAGTACTCCTATGATCTTATTTATAGGACAGAAATAAAAGGTATTTTTTAGTCCTATTTGTAGGTACTGGGAAAATTTTTTATATAGATGTACAATTTTACCCTTCATTTATTATTTTGTTGACTTTATTTATATAAGATATAATCTATACTAAATAGAGATAAAATTAGAAAGTCATTAAATTTTAAATGAGAGTTAATAAATTTTAAAATTTTTTTTAATCTGTATAAAATAGGGAAAAAGACAGAAAAATGCACTCTTAATTTCAGAAGTCCAAAAAGGTCCGCTGAATTCAACAAATCCCAGTTTGGTACCATGAGACCAAATTGGGATTATTATGTGAAAGGAAAAGACCAAATTGCCCTTCATTTTAAATATTACTTTTAAAATATCACAGCCCCTACTGGCCGGCCGGCCACCGGACCTCCGGCGACGGCGGTCACCGGAGCTCCGGCGACCAGCCGACAATTGGTCACCGGAGCTCCGTCAGTCGGAATTTTTTTTTTTGAAATTTTCACAATTTCAATATAACGGTTAACAACTTTTGTAATGCGATTAACAACTTTAATATAGCAATTAACAACAGCTTTTCTGGAAAATTCAACAAAGTCCGGCGACCGGAAACAATTTTTTTGAAAATTTTTACAACTTCAATATAACCGTTAACAACTTTTGTAACGCCATTAACAACTTTAATATAGCAATTAACAACAGGTTTTCTGAGAAATTCAATAAACTCCGGCGACCGGAAACAATTTTTTGAAAATTTTTACAACTTCAATATAACGGTTAACAACTTTTATAATGCTATTAACAACTTTAATATAGCAATTAACAATAGCTTTTCTGGAAAATTCAACAAACTCCGGCGACCGGAAACAATTTTTTTGAAAATTTTTACAACTTCAATATAACGGTTAACAACTTTTGTAACCCTGTTAACAACTTCAGTATAGCAGTTAACAACAGGTTTTTGAGTTATATAATTTTTCAAAAAAAAATTGTTGTTAACTGCTATACTGAAGTTGTTAATAGGGTTACAAAAGTTGTTAACCGCTATATTGAAGTTGTAAAAATTTTCAAAAAAATTATTTCCGGTCGCCGGAGTTTGTTGAATTTCCCAGAAAACTTGTTGTTAATTACTATATTGAAGTTGTTAATAGCATTATAAAAGTTGTTAACCGTTATATTGGAGTTGTAAAAATTTTCAACTTTAGTATAACGTTAACAGTTACGTTTTTTTGAAAATTTGTACAACTCCAATATAACGGTTAACAACTTAGATATAGCAGTTAACAACAAGTTTTTAAATTCAAAAAGTGGCATTTTTATAATTTCAGTAATGTCTTTAACAAACTCAAAAACCTGTTGTTAACCGCTATACTGAAGTTGTTAACCGCTATATTGAAGTTGTAAAAATTTTCAAAAAAATTATTTCCGGTCGTCGGAGTTTGTTGAATTTCCCAGAAAACTTGTTGTTAATTGCTATATTGAAGTTGTTAATAGCATTATAAAAGTTGTTAACCGTTATATTGAAGTTGTAAAAATTTTTAACTTCAGTATAATGTTAACAATTACGTTTTTTTGAAAATTTTTACAACTCCAATATAACGATTAACAACTTTGATATAGCAGTTAACAACAAGTTTTTAAATTCAAAAATTGGCATTTTTATAACTTCAGTAATGTCTTTAACAAACTCAAAAACCTGTTGTTAACCGCTATACTGAAGTTGTTAATAGGGTTACAGAAGTTGTTAACCGCTATATTGAAGTTGTAAAAATTTTCAAAAACATTATTTCCGGTCGCCGGAGTTTGTTGAATTTTCCAGAAAAGCTGTTGTTAATTGCTATATTGAAGTTGTTAATAGCATTATAAAAGTTGTTAACCGTTATATTGAAGTTGTAAAAATTTTCAAAAAAATTGTTTCCGGTCGCCGGAGTTTATTGAATTTCTCAAAAAACCTGTTGTTAATTGCTATATTGAAGTTGTTAATGGCGTTACAAAAGTTGTTAACGGTTATATTAAAGTTGTAAAAATTTTCAAAAAAATTGTTTCCGGTCGCCGGACTTTGTTGAATTTTCCAGAAAAGCTGTTGTTAATTGATATATTGAAGTTGTTAATCGCATTACAAAAATTGTTAACCGTTATATTGAAGTTGTGAAAATTTCAAAAAAAAAAATTCCGACCGACGGAGCTCCGGTGACCAATTGTCGGCTGGTCGCCGGAGCTCCGGTGACCGCCGTCGCCGGAGGTCCGGTGGCCGGCCGGCCAGTAGGGGCTGTGATATTTTAAAAGTAATATTTAAAATGAAGGGCAATTTGGTCTTTTCCTTTCAAATAATAATCCCAATTTGGTCTCATGGTACCAAACTGGGATTTGTTGAATTCAGCGGACCTTTTTGGGCTTCTGAAATTAAGAGTGTATTTTTCTGTCTTTTTCCCTATAAAATATATTAAAAGTATTTTATAAATAAAATCAGACGAGAATGTCTTTGTCTCGTTAAATTGTTGAATGAGTGCTTTTATGTATTTGTCCCATAATGGCCTCTTGCCTACTTTTCAGTCAAAGTAAATTATCAAGAGTAATCATTACCTATAGACAGCATTACGCGTCCGTCAAGCTGACCGGAATGAGAGAGAAGATTTCACAGACTCCGTGGGCCCACAGATACAAAGTAACGGCAGTTTGCCCAAGTTAACGGTTTGGTTACTTTTGCCGGTCTATTCCCAGGCACCAAATGAGTGATCAGGGACCCATTACGGCGTGCTGAGTGCTGAGCAGGGGGACCTTTGTTTCTTTTGTTTTTTGCCTTTTTTTTTTTACTTTTTTTCTCTCTTATTCACCACAAAAATAATATATCCTTAATATAAAGATTTGTTTGATTTTTATTTTGATTTTAAATATAAGATCTTAATCCACTTTATCTTTCACATTTATCTATTTTCTTTCAAAATAGTCATGTAATAATGGTAGGTTTAACCAATACATTTAATTAGTAAGGATATTTTTTAAAAAATCTATTTTATTACAAATAATTAATTTATTCAGTTTTCTTAATCTTCTCAAATTAGTCAACTAACTCTTATATTAAAGACCTAAGGTAGTATATATTAAAATTATTTTTGGATTAAGTTTCATTCAATACTCTAAAATATTTTTTATGTGTATTTAGCAAAATAACTAGATGTATCTAAAATATATTTTAAAACGTTGGATGGCTCACAAAATATTTTAGATACTGAACGTATTTTGAAAAAATATTTCAGAGTGATGGATGAATCAAAAAATATTTCTAGGATACTGAACTTACCTGAAAAATAATTTAGGGTGTTAGATAATTATATTAGAAAATACTTTAAAATGTGGTGCTCATCTGGGGAAAAAAAAATACTTCAAATGAAACACAATATTTTAGAGTAACGAATATACCTGGAAAAAAATACTCTGAAGTATTAAACGAAGCTTAAACCAAAAATCATTTTTATACACACACACATATATATTTTAATAAACACGATAGGGGGGAGCCTAAAGTCCCACACTGCTCAGCGCTCCAAAGGCTCATTCTACTTAGCCTGTCACCATTTTGGTCCTCGTCCTCCTCAAGCCGTCGCCGTCGTTCATCGCTGCTTTGTGATCCTCAGTCCGCCATCTGTTGCGTCACTCGGCGAACTCCATCAATTTTTGCAGAGCTCCCTCCTCCAGGTAGGCTCTCCCTTCTTAATAATTTCGATTTTTAAACTTTAAACGTAACATGTGACTGGACCTCTGATCTGTGATGCAGTATTCTTCAACTGCATTCACTCATTGCCATTAGTGAAAGTAATGATTAACTCTGTTTTGTTATGTATTTTGCATTATTTTAACTCTGGTTTGCCGATCTGACCGGAGACTCTCGAACATTCCCCATTCAGGACCTTGCTAAATATTATGCATGCGCATATGACACAGGGGGGCAGAGACCAGCGTGCTTCGAGTAATCTAATCTAAGTGCATTTTGTATAAAGTTGGAATTTCTTAATAAAAGAAATGCCAACAAAGCCGACTATGATTAGTAACAATTTAATATCCCCGGACAAATGACAACATGACAACTAACAATCAGCCTAATATAATTTTTGGTTACTAAAATTCGGTCCTATTTTAGTTTGGGTTCATCGAATCGCAAACCTGTGATTTTAGTCTTTAAAATTTAATTTTCTTAAAATGTTAGTTTCTAGAGTTTCAGGATATAATGGTGTTAAAATTTGCTGAAGTATCATAAACTGCGTTAAAATGTTGATTTTGACTCACAAAATAATATTTAATTGGATCTTGTGTAGATAATAAAAAAGAAGAAAAAAAACAATAGGCCCTCAAACATAGCTATTTAACCCGTTTTTATTTGAGAAGCTATTCACTGTACTTTAAGAATTCATCCCCCTCATCCTCTGCTTTGGCTTTTGAGGATCTTCTCTTTTTTTTTTTTTTTTAATCCACATAAAATTTAGTTATGCATTGTTTAGTGAGTTCACATCATCACTTTAATATTGTTTATGATACTTCTGCAGATTTTAACATTATTACACTCAGTGGGTAAAAAACCTTTCAAGTTTATACAAAACATTATTAGAAGTTTAGCTCGGCTAACCCCATCAATTTGCAGAGCTCCCTCTTCCCGGTAGTCTCTCCCTTCTTAATAATTTCGATTTTTAGACTTCAAACGTAAGATGTGACTGAACCTCTGATCTGTGATGGAGTATTCTTACAACTGCATTCACTGATTGCCCGAAGTAAAAGGAACCTAATGTGAACGTGTCGTACGTAGCTGGGATTAAAAATAATGATTAACTCTGGTTTGTTACGTATTTTACATTAGCTGGTAAATAACATATTATTATTTTAATTTGGCCTTGGGATAGCATGTAATATTTTTAATTAAATTATATTACTTTAATCCTAGCCGATCTGACCGGGGACTCTTGAACATGCCCTTCAGAACCTTGCTAATTGTGCATCCCTATGGAATATGACATAGCGGGGCAGAGACCAGCGTACTTCGAGTAATCCAAGTGCATTTTGTATAAGTTGGAATTTCTGAGTAGTAGTTCATCTGGAAGAGAGGCAATAAAAGTATGCCTGAGATTGACATCATTAGCTCTTCCAAGCATGTAATATTTTTCAGACATTTTCTGGAAATGTTTCTGCAAGTCTCTTTTGTCTAAAATGTTAGTTTCTAGAATCTAGAGGAATAATAGTGTTAAAATTTGCTGAAGTGTCATAAATGGCTTTAAAATGTTGATGTTAACTCACAAAATGGTACGTAATTGAATCTTTTGTAGACAATAAAGAGGAAAAAAACAAACAAGAATAGGTTCTCAAAACATAGCCATTTGTTTGAGAAGCTATTCACTGTATTTTAAGAATTCATCCCCGCTGTTGCTTTTTGAGGATCTTCTCTTTTTGTTCTTTTTAAATTCACACCAGAGCTAGTTATGCATCATTTAGTGAGTTCACATTACCATTTTAATGTTATTTATGACACTTTTGTAGATTTTAGCACCACTACACTCTTAGACTAAATTCAAGGAATTAAAAATTTTGAAATTTAAGAGGTCAAAACTAAAACATGTTCAAATTTTAGGGACCAAAAATTATACTACCTTCTTTCCTTAATATAAGATTTCATTTAACTTTTATTTTGGTCCTAAATATTAGACCCCAATCCACTTTGTCTCTAATATTTATGTATTTTTTTTCTAAGGTAATCCTTCTAATAATGGTAGTTCTAACTAACACACTTGATTAGCAAGGATATTTTAAGAAAAACAACACCTATTTATTACAAATAACTAACTTAACTTAATTTATTTTCTTAAATTCTTTAAATTAGTCAATTAGTTCTTATAATTAGGACCGGAGGTAGTATTAATTCTATACAAAGCAAGTCAACTTTATTGAGACTAAGCATACAGGGGATGATGAGGCGGTGACCCAGCGTAATTTCGCAATGCAAACACCTTCATGTGATCCAATGAAAAAATGGCTTGGACAGATTCTGCCGAAAGACTTTACGGATTTAAAATTAAAAAAATGAGAGCTAAATTAATTGAGATTACTTGTGGTGGCCCATATTATTTTTAATTAAATGGGCATACGTTAAAGTCATGAGGTTACAAGCCAACGACTTTTAACTCACAAAAATCTCTCTTGCCACTGGGCTACAAGAACATTAGCGGCGCATTCATCATTGTTATAACTTGCTTGTTGCTTCTATTGTTGACTAGTTACAGGGTGATGATAAGGATTTCTATCCCATGGAGTATTTGGAGAGCAGCCCATCATCGTTGAAACCGAGTCATGTATATATCAGCTTTAGAGGTGATGAAGACACTCGTAAATTCATGCATAGCCTTTCGGCTGCTCTTAAAGCAGAAGGCTTCAGAATCTTCGGAGACGATAAGAAGCATGAAAATCCAGACTCCAATCTTCCACATCACCTTCTTCAAGCAATTGATGAGTCCTGGATTTTGATTGTTGTCTTCTCCAAGAACTACGCTTCTTCATGCTGGTGTTTAAAGGAACGGTCACAGGTTGCTGGGCGCATCATTAGTTATCACATTGTACCTCAGTGTGAGGTCTTATCATCACCGGTTTTTTACAGTGCGCATCCATTGTACGCTGTCGATGCTGAACGACAAGAAATGTGCAAAGCAAACATATACAAGGTGAACAGATGGAGGGAAGCTCTGAAACAAGGGTGCCGTGTCTCTGGCCGCCGGAGTAACTCAGATAGGTTTATAGCAGTTTATTACGATGTGGATCCAAAATCCTTTGCTCAACATATTCAACAAGCATGCACACAAGATTCATTTGAGATAACCCAATGGGAGAGGAAGGTTATCGAACTAGTGGCCCCTGTCTGGCAAGTGCGGAATGAGTGCGTAATTTTACTCTCTCTTCTCTCTCTCTCTCTCTCTCTCTATATATATATATTTATATCTCAGACATGCATACTTTTGGCCAAAACAACAAGCTGTTGTACTAGCAGACCTCAACTCCAGATGCAATATGGATATTATATAATTTGTGTATATATATCTATTTAAAAAATTTAGATGTCACTTCTAAGTTGTCCTGATAAAAGCCACACACCAATAATAGCAGAGGATCTTTAAGAGGAAACAAATTTGATTGATTTGGCGTTCCACTTTCTCTTTTTCAGCTCAGGGTTACAGGTTATTCCAAAAATTGTTAAAGAAGTCAAGTCTAAAATAGATAAACTATTTTATGACTTCTTCGGATTTGTTGGGATGCAATCTCAAGTGGAAGAAGTGGAAAAGCTTTTGGATTTGAATGCAGATGATGAAGTTCGAGTTGTTGGCATTTGTGGTATGAGCGGATTGGGGAAATCTTCTATTGCTACTGTTTTATATCTTAAGATCTTTCACTTTTTTGATGCCTTTTGTTTCCTTCCCAATCTAAGTGGACGTTTAAAGCACGGTGACATAACTCTACAAGAACTTCTGCATAGACATTTGATGACAGAGAATTCAGAGATGAAGGATTTTCTAGACAAAGAGTTCTTACGATGCAAAAGGTTAAGAAAGCACAAGTTTCTTATAGTTCTTGATGGTGTCGATGTTGTACAACATCTACAAGAGTTGAACTTAGTTCAAAAATCCAATTGTTTTGGCGGGGGGAGTAGAATCATTATAACAACTAGAGACGAACAAGTCCTTCAAAAATATGAGGTTAAAACCATTTATAGACCTAAACTTTTGTCCAAGGAGGAAGGTTTCGAACTACTTTGCTCTCAAGCTTTTCAAGGGGGATATCCTATTGGTGAATTCAGAGAGATGATAGATAGGGTGTTGGAATATGCTAATGGCCTTCCATTAGCAATTGAAATATTGGGTTCATCCTTTTTTGGAAAAGGCATTGCAGAATGGAGAAGTTTGCTGGATAGGGAAGAAATTATTCCTCCCTATGAGATCATAAGGGTGCTTAGAAAAAGTTTTGACGAACTTGATCACATGAGTAAGGAAATGTTTTTGGACATAGCATGTTTCTTTGTCGGGAAGGACATTAACTGTGTGAAGGAAATTTTACATGATTGCATCGATTGCTCTGTTGATATAGAAATTCTTATTCAGAAATCAGTCATCACAATTGCAAATGAGAGGATACAAATGCATAGTATGTTGCAAGCAATGGGGCGAGATATTATTCGACGACAATATCCGTATCAACAAAGCCGATTATACCTTTATGGTGACATTAAATCTGTTATGGAGAAGAAAAGAAACACGGTAAGTTTTGACACCACTTTTTAGCATATTACAATATGAAAAGCTAAAACAATAATCTAACATGTCATTATTTTTGTGTACAAATGCGTTTACTCTCCCAGGTGATGAAAAATGTTGAAGCTCAGCCAGATAACATCGAATCTGTTAGTGAGAGACAGAGATACACATGGGTAAGTTTTGATGGCCCTTTTTAGCATTACATTACAAATGAGAAGTTAAAGTAATAATCTGACATTTCAGCATCTCTATATATAAATGCATTTATAATCCTAGATGGTGGAAGGTGTTGAAGCTATAGCCTTGGATTTGGAAGAGCCAAAAATGGCTTCATTGAGGGTTGATGGTTTATCACATATGATCAACCTTAGATTGCTGATATTCCGTAATGTGGAATTTTCTGGAACCCTCAATAATCTTTCAAGCAAGTTGCGATATGTTTCATGGCATCAATATCCTTTCACTTCTTTACCGTCGGGTTTTCAATCTGACACACTTGTTCAACTGATTATGCCTGAAAGCAGCATGACAGAAGTATGGAAGGGCAGAATGGTATGTTCATGTTCTTCTTTCAGTTCTTAGATATTTAAATTACTAGAAATTATTCAATCAAACTCCCAAACAAATATAGATACCTTTTACCTGTTGTTAAATATCCCCCAAGTGTCTTGTTTTAATACAAAAAGTACTATATATTCTCCATTCACAGATGCTCCCTGCTTTGAGAAAACTGAATCTAAGTGGCTCCAAAACTTTGACCAAGACGCCAGATTTTGGTGGGGTTCCAAATCTTGAGAGGCTAGAGCTCGAAGGATGTACTGGATTGTTGCAACTTGATCCATCTGTTGCTAAACTTCCAAAGCTCAGATTCTTGAACTTGAAAGGTTGCATCAATCTTGTCAGTATCCCTAATTCCATGTTTTGTCTGAACTCGTTGGAAGTCCTAAATCTTGCGGGCTGCTCTAAACTTGCATATTGCTTGAAGTTTTCTCCAATGAGGAGCTTGATACAAGTGAGGCTGCTTAGCATCTGGGACAGTCCATTCTTGGAAAACTTTTTGTACTTTCTTCTGTTGGTTTTACCAGAACAAAAGAGATACGATGACTTTGTTTCTTGTTGTCTTATTCACTTGATGTGTACTTGTGAGGTCAAATATGTATAAAGCTCAAGTCATGAGAGTCCGTACGAGTGTATTTGGTAAGCATGGGAATAATATAGTGTGATTGTCTCTTTATTTTGCGGCAGCAATTACTTAGATATATTTCTGGTGCTATTGCAGATTAGTTCCTAATGAACAATTATTTAAAGAAAAATTTTTATATATTTATCAAAACATATCAAATCATGAAATTGTGAAACCTTGCACTAAATAAATGTTTCTCCTACAAGTCTTTAAATAGGTGTACATCAGCCACTCACACTCGCTATAAAATCTAGCAGCAAAATAATAATCTGACTAGGAATAATATAAATAAGTCTTAAGCTTGATATTACTTTGACTTCAAACCCTATCTGCTTCTACAAATGAATCGGCATTCTGAGAGGGATACCCTACACAGTCATAAACGAGAGCAGCAACGGCGGCACCAATTAGGGGTCCAACCCAGTACACTGCTTGGTTCTTGAAGGTTCCAGCAATGGTGGCTGAGCCGAAGGCGCAAGCAGGGTTCATTGACCCGCCGGAGAAGGGACCGGCAGCTAGGACATTGGCTCCGACGATCAGGCCGATGGCTAGGGCACCTGTGGGCCCCAGTTGACCGCTACGCCTAGGGTCCCTAGCAGCATACACAGTGTAAACTAACGCAAATGTAAGGACACCTTCCACTATTGATGCCCCAAACCCTGTCATTTGTGGTGCTATTGTGTACGTTGGCACATGCTGCACAAAACCAGACATGCAAAAAAAGAAGGGCAAATTAAAGTTATAAAAATTTTGTTGTTTTTTAAAATCAAATCAATATAAAGTGTCCTTGAAATCTGGCAAGATAGAATTAACCTTCATTTTTATTTTCAAAATAATGCTAAATATCTAAAGAATTTTCAGAACTTAACAGACATGCCTTTTTATTTTCTTGGAAAAAATCACACATATCTGCCCCCGAACAAGATTATTAAATTATGCAGACTTCCGGTGAATTTATTAAATTTATTAAAGTTACATAAACGTCCCATAAAAGTATGTGCAATTTGAAAGCAACTCTGCAGAAAAAATTCATGTAATAAATTCTCTTTTTCTCAAAAAGAAAAAAGAAGATTTTGTAATTCCCCAAACTCAATAGAGATCTCTGTAAGTTTCTCTTCGTCTTTAGGCAAGCCTGTCTAAATTATGAAAACAAAAGGGGAATGAAGTAATTAAATACCATTCCAACGAAGGTTATCTTAAGAAGAAGGCAGGCCATGACAGAAGCAATCATCTGAGAAATCCAATAAAAGAGAGCAGTTGATAGGTTCATATGGCCTCCAACCACCCTTGCGAAGGTCACTGCTGGGTTCACATGTCCTCCTGACACGTCCCACGCCATGAACACCACAGAGGACAATGCAAAGCTATTGGCTATGGCTGCCACCACCAGATTCGCTGCCTCTGTTGCTGCTTCTCCCTTCATCTTCCCTGCCATTATTATATATATTACCCATTCAATTTCAAGTTGTTGATGAGGAAACCACTAGTTCAAGAAAGAGACTCGATGATTTGATACAGCTACTTGTGTACTTATATATAAGAATGAGATCTCTTGATTTTCTTTCTCTTTCACTTTACTGCTTCATTTTCATGATGAAGGACGACCCAGAAAACCGTACGGATCGGTCAAAGTCTAAGGTGTTGAAGATGATGATCATGTTAAGGAATCTGCACTGTTTTTGTGACAGACATATATGTCTATATATAATGACAAGTATAATAAAAAGTCGCAGACAACAAAATATCTGCGGTGTCCCATGTTTTCTTAATCAACATAAGACAAGAAAGAAAGGAGAAAGACAGAATCTCACTGGAAGACATGCCGGAGCCGATCACAGCGAAGACATAGAAGAAAGTGGAGATGAACTCAGCGAGGTAGGCTCGAAGTGCAGTTCTGGTAAGAGAATCTTGGAAACGAGAAGTGAAAGCCATGTTAATATGATTGTTTTGGTAATTTGAGTTTCAGAAAAGATGAAGAAGAAGGCAGCAACGTTGGTTCACTTGTTCATTAATCGGTGAAGAAGGAGGCAGTTTTTGGACATATATATGGTTTTGAATTCAGGATTTTGAAACAAAAACTAACTGTAACTGCCAAGCGACGTGTCCTTTTTTTTCTGAGGGGTGGTTTTCTACTTCGTGCAAATAACGAACATTAACTAACACACAGTACTGAGCATGCATTTGTTTCTCTCTTTTTTTTTTTTGGAATATTTTGGTCAGGCCCAAAATTGAAGGAAAAGATTCTTCCAAACCACGTTAGCCTTAATTTTAAATGATAATTTTTTATACCAATCATTATTATGTTTAAAAAAATAAATTTAATATGTCCATATTTATGAGTGTTTTTCAAACATTCAAAATTGGTTGACATTTATGTTAATGAAACTAATAATATTAAAATTAAAAAACTAAAAATACTTTATAAAAACTAAAAAAATCAACACAAAGTTAAATGACCAAAGATACACTTTCACCTCACAAGAAAAAAAGAGTGGATTTTTTTTTTTGGGCCAGCAAGCGTCAATCATTTCCAATAACCCCTTCAAATTGTTGTTATTTGCTAAAATATTTCTAAATAATTATCTAATTACCGTTTAAGCACTTAAGCCCGCTCGGTCTCAATCGTGATTCATGAAATAATATGTAGAAAAGTGGCACACAAAAAAAGGAGCACTTCACACGTGAAAATGCCACAGGTTTCCTTCTGAGTGAAAAAGCCACGTTTCTTCTCTTTTTTTTTTTTAAATTAAATTACTTATGTGATGTGAATTTTTTTTTTTTATATTAAAACGCCAACGTGTTCACAGGCATCTAGAGATCCGCTGGCATTGGGTAGGATTGCACCAATTTTAAAAAATTAAGGGTGAAATTGTACTATTAAAAAAATTAAAATATTGGGTACACCAAAAAGATTTGTGTACTTCAAACCCCCCTCCCCCAACACACACACTCACGCACGCACACATATTTTCCTGCTCTTCCTTTTATCCTTTTACAATGATTTTTTTTTTTTAAAATATTTTTTTCCCCTGGAGAACGACTGCCCACACCCCTCACCATTACCACACGGCTTATACACGGTAAGCTATTTTGGGATCATGTAACCACAATATAGCAACAAAATTTAATTACAATTAAATCAAATAATAATCATACATAAGATTTGCATAGGGCAGAAGACACAGCATATTCAAAAGAACCATTTTGGTCTGGTTTCCTCTTCCTTTTCTGTTAATTCCCTATATTGATGCCACTCCGCTCCAAACTTGCCAGCTGGTAATGGTGGTCTCACAAAAATCTCAACAGGTTTGGGAACATGCACTGCTAAATGCAATTCCCCAGAAGTTTCTGCAGATATTGTTTCTGAGATTCTGTGTGATCTGCCAACTGGTTCAACAGCAAACCATCCCAGACCAGATATAGCTACATCACAAGCGGGCCTGCTCCCAAAGAATAATTGAGAAATTTCACTTTTTTATGCCTGTTTATCCATAAATATGAGCAATTTGCCCAAATAGAATTGCCCTACGTTTGGCAAGAACATAGAAAAGAAATTCGCTTCTACGGTGAAAACCCCCACCCTTTCCATTATATCTTTCCTATACTCAACAATAAAAGTCTTTTTTAATACACATTTTTATTCAAGGACATGAAAGACATATATTCCTTATCCACAAATTGCCTTTTTTAATTATACTTTCTTGTCCATTCTAGTTAACAATCCAAACAGGCCTGATGTGTTGAAAGCAACCGCAATGGAACTAGGTGAGAAAGTGATAGAGTGATACCTCTCCGCATCTTCAAATTTTATTTGCAAATTACGTTCTGATTCAAGTCCTCTCCAGTTCTCAGCCTTTAGTGATCCAGTTGGTGGGGTCAGCAGAACTCCAACTTCTTTCTGAGAAGGTAAAGCAAGACCCTCTCAAAACATGGGTGGGAACTCGAGAAACATCACAATAACATAAAAGCAGCACAAAACGAACATTTCATGTTTACAGAGGGAAGAGAAGTCTTGCGCCTAATAGCAGCCCAAAGACAACAGAAGCAAAACTGATTTGCCAGCAGAATAGGACAGCAAGAGGAAAACAGAGAATCTACATATTTTCAACTATATATGGACATAACAAAATGGAAATTTCACCATCTTAAATGCAACACAGTGATGACAGTAGTGCTAATAAAATGCAATTGCTAACTCACATTTGATACCAACAAGTAGCATGTACACGCATCTTTTATTCAGGAATTATGGTCCAACTATAACGTTATTTAAAAAGAAAACTGAAACAGCTTGATTTATCCATTGGTTACTAGAACTGTAGAGACAAGTTCAACTTCATCACTCAGTTCGTAATCACAAGAAAAGTGTAACCCATAAAATATTTAGCAAGTTAGACAAGATGGGCAGATTTAAGAAACAATAATGTCTCAATGAGCGTGGGTGACAATACCTGGTAAAACTCATCTGCATTCTCCGTGGGCACAATATGAATCTGAAGGCCCTTGGGCCCATAAAACGTCAAACATGTTTCGGGCAGAGCCTGAAAATATCAAGATGAAGGAAATTAACGAGACAAGAAAAAACCCAGCACATTATTGATAAGTTTCCCCACAGCATCCGAGGAAAATAAATAGAGGTACAAAGTAAGAACCTTCAAGACATCAATTCTGACCAGCCCTCCCCAAAATATTGAAAATCCATTTAAGCCATTTGATTTGGAATGATCTGCGCCTGCGTCGTCCTTGAATACCTGAGAATTCTGACAATAACAATGAGGAGCAAAGTTAGCGTATGCTATTGACATTACATCTTGAACAATTGTGATACATACATACCGGGAAAGATAGACCCCTCAGTCGGCTTCGAGGAGCAAGACAGGGAAGATCTTCAGAATGAACAACCGCAGTTTGCCTATGGTGGAGATGAACTCCAGGAGTGTCATATAGATTCTGCATGCATTGAGAAATAGAATCATGAAAAATTCAAATATTAAACAATCATGTGACATACAATATACAAAATTAAAATGAATGACGTACCCCCTCTCCTAGAAAGGCGTTAATTTTAATTGGCCCCAGGGTAGTTCCAGGGACAGCAGATTGTATTGGTTTGTACTTCTGTGCAGCTGCAGCAACTGGATCTTTTATTGCCATTACTTCTGACATCAAATATGTCACAATAGAGAAACATGAGAACTTGGATTTCTAAAATGATGAGCAAATAAAACTAATTCAATATGTGTGCGCATAAGTCAATGTATCTCTCGGCAATAATTTCAACAGAAACCTGCTTGAACCACACAAAATGACGTATTGAAGAAAGCCTATTGTACTTATAACATAATCCTCTTCTGGGTTATCTGATATACAAGGTTTGCAACCTGTAAGTAACCACGTGAACAAGGCTAAGGCTGGTGGCCTCAGTATTTCAGAGGAAAGTGAATGTCTTTACCACAATGCAAACAGTGAGCAAATATTAATATTAAATAACATGGGCTTACGTAATGAAAAAAGCATCTAAATTTACAAAACAACTGGCAAAAAGAAGCATGAAAAAATATCATTTATTCAGAGAAAATTTTGAATCATGCTATAGATAAACAACCAAATTGCTAGATAATGAATAAATTCAATGCTAGTATTTATGATGCACGGAAGTATAACTAACTTACTCAGTAAAGCGTTAATGAATGCAGATTTCCCAACATTAGCTGACCCCTATAAGAAGTGTGAAAAAAATAGATAAATAAATAAATAGAATTTCAGTGAAGTCAGGGTAATAAACCAAAAGCAAATGTACAAAAATAAAAGGACCTCGATACATTATCCCCAGGGTAATAAAAGACTTTATGATAAATCAGTGAAAATAATCATGCTAGAGTGGCATTTTTAAATTTTCCTGCTAAGCTTATCTCCTCAAATTCAGCATTTTAAGGTACCAGGTTCAATTGCTGCATATTTTGTACAGTTGAGCCCACAACTCAACAAATAGAAGATAAACAGATATGCATATGCATAGTGTGGATAATAATTGAATGCAAACAAGAAACTATGCGCTCATACAGTTATGCGAATATCATGTTTGTAGAAAAATTTGTTATTCAAATCTTAAGGCATGATCAAACAAACTTTATTTGAAGTTTGAAATATACATATTGATCAGAAGCCAGTAAAGAGATACTTCAATATTTCTAATCCCAAATAATTGTTACTAGCTCTATAGGAGAGGAAAAAAAGGTTCAAGAAGATGAATCAAAAGATCAATTTCCAAATCCCATATACACGATTTTGCATAGGAACATCATGTCGTGCTACAATAACAACCTTCGTAAAACATGTGAAGCTTCCAATTCAGAGGCTTACCAGTATGTACACATCACGTCCCTGCAAAAATTAAAATATATAGAATTTCATTAGAGAAAAAGATAAGAAAAAGTCAAAGTTAACAGTTCCCATTTTCATGAATATAGATGATGGCATATGTGAATGTTAGGATTTTGGAATGCATCATCTTTGCATGGATTGGAAATTTATGATAATCAGGATAGGAATTTTGGACATTATCCATCAAACACCACACCCCCCCCCCCCCAAAAAAAAAAATCGTGCAAGAAAATTTCAAGCGTCAGAATATCAATTTTTCACATCAGGCAATACATAGTAACTAAAAGGGAAGCATGATGCCTTATAAAACATATTACATATCACATAAATGAAGGCATTTCAGATTATGATGAAAAATGTGACACAGTTAATATAAATAACATAACATAACATTTGGCAATCCACACCACAGCATAAAACATCTACCACGTTTTTCAAAACACATAATTTATGTCATCTTCAATATAAAATTGAATGGTTGCATCTCATCAGATTTTCTGAAAGGGCCACTCGGTTTGTCTAACTAATGTTATCAGGTCAAAGGTACCTTCTTTTCTTTCTGGATTTCTGATACCACTCCAGCTATTCCAACTAATGATTTAGAACTGGTGAGATGAACACTGAGAACACTGCAAAAAATAGTTAAACTCCTCCAATTAACTTCTCCCATTACAACAAGAATAAAACTTATTTCAAGTGACACTTAATAACATTTTCAACTGAATTCATGTAATGATATTACAGTCAATCAAAAGAACACAAATTAATTAATTCAAAGTTTATAATTTATCATGGAGAATATTAATAATAAAATGAAACTTACTTTAGCCCTTTTTTGGTGACAGCTTCTACAACCCAATCCCCAATACAATTAAGATCAGTATCTCTCGGCAGGAGATCAATCTACAAACAAAATATACAGTTACAATTTTACGATCTATGTGTCCATATAAACAAAATCAGCCACGTGGATATGATAGTTACCTTAGTCACCACCAGTATTATTGGATTGGCACCAGCAAGATCACGCACCCGAGACAAAAAACTGCCATTGAAGTCAACAATATCAACCTAGAAGTAATTTCTTCAACAAATTAGATCAAGAAGTTTTATCACTTCCAGCTATTATCATTAATTGGACAGAAAAGATAATTTAAAAGTAACAAATTATATTGAGAAAAAGACTGCAGAACTACATAACTGTACCTCAATAAAGGACGCTGTTGTTATACTTTACAAGTAGTAAAGAACATTAATTAAAACCAGATAAAGCAAAAGTTAGATTTACCAATTTAACAATTAAGGCTTTCTCATGGCGTAGATGAGACAATTTTTCTCGAAGCTCTTCAGCCATAATAAATTGTTTACCACCAGCATATCCTCCATGTCCACCAACAGCAGTTATCATCTGTCCATGAGACAAAAGTCGGCACCGCCCACATAGAATGGTTTTAAGCTGGTGATGTTTCTTCTTCTGCACAATTAACACGCATTCAGCAAGTAAACTCTATGCAGGCCCTACAACTAAAAGTCAACTTCATCCTTGACATCTTTATTTTCCACATAGATTGAAAGCATAAAAGCAAAACTTCGGCTATGAAAGTCATTTTAAGCCAAACTTGAGATAACAATTCACTTTGCATCACTTACCATGCATACATTGACCACACAAAAGTGTAACATAAACCAAAAGGTTGTGATTGAAAAAAATGGAAAAAGTGAATGCAACAACTTCGAAGACTAAATATTATTTTCAAGAAACTATTTTAAAATAAATTCTTCATTGCATTTTTCTCTTTCTCAGTCTCGTTCTTACTTGGATGTGTTTTGCCAAAAAAATGTCATTCATACTCTCATTAACAATTACTCATTTCAAATATACATTAAAGTTTATGGAATTCAAGCCCGACCATTCTCATTCAGCCACACAGAACATCCATCAATCAGTATTTGACAAATGCAACAAAAGCCGCTGCATGAAACCAGTGAAGGCAGGTTCCAACTTTCAAACTGATTTTTAAAGTTCAGCTCCAAAATGGACTTAATCTGAGTTTTACCATCGAAGAATTTGAAATTCACTTGGTCTAGTGAGAAGTGGCATCACAGTTAAACACCCGTCAAAATATAAGATTCATCTCATCTATTTAATAATGCATGAGTCAAATTTGATTCCGTTCCATGTGAAAAACTGAAATTATGTTCAGTAAGACCATTAGACCCCGTGTACCCGGGAAGTGGGGAATATCAGAAATCAAAACATCTAGAAGCTTAGTCAAATCTACACATAGGAGGACAGATGTCCTGAAAGGTGGAAACCAGCTAAACCCAGCCATAACCAGAATCAAAAATTCGAGAGCTTCATTTAACACGCTCATTGAAATTAGAAAAAAAAAATATAATAGGTTAAGCTACCAATTCATAAGTCTTCAAATCCACGTAACCAGGGGCATCAATCTCCGAAGTTTGCAACGGAGCTCCACACCCATAACAACAAGCAACCGCCAAAGAAGCTTTCATCACAACCTTCTCTCTCTTTTGCTTCTTCCACTCCTTCTTGTTCTCTTTGAGGACCAGTTTCAGCGCCTCAGCGGACATCTGATGTTCAAGGTGCCTCTCTCCGGGTGTTGGAGCCGCTGCGCCGGTGCCTTCTGGTTCCACCTGCCCGTAGTCTGTGAAATGCGCATCTGAAGATGATGGTTTCCGGGATGCTTGTGTCTGTGATTTCGAAAATTCGCAAATTATAAGCGGAGGCTTTGCGTCCAATTGGCAAAATTTCGGGTTGAAGAGTGAAAAGTGGTGTGGGATAGAGATAGAGAGAGAAGGCAGGACAGTGCAGAGGTTTTTAAGCGCCATGGCAGAGAGGTTTTAGTTTTCCGTTCGGAGTTGGGTCTTCCTCATCCCCTCTGGTCCTGCATCAGCGAAAGGGAGGCTCTGGGGTAGCAACACTGTAATGACAATAGGAAGAAACGACTTGGCGTTTAGTCAGATTGTTTTTTTTGTTTTGGTGATAAAGTTTGCTTACTTTTAATAAAACTACAAAAAAGTCACTCGAAAAAAATAAAACTACAAAAATATGCAAATGTCTTCTTTGATCTCTTGTGAACTTGTAGATGTTAGCTCTCTCTTCTTTTTTATCTTCTTGCTTTTGTTCTTTTTCCTCTTGTGCAATATAACTGAAAGGTTCCTCTTACTTTAATATCGTTTGATCTTTTACAAAGAATATATATAATTATACAAATGTTTTTATATTTTCTCAAAATATATATATTAGCATTGGAAAAATAATTCTAGTACTTTTTTTGTCGAAATATTTAGTCTCGGATAAATGAATTAAGTCTATATGTCAGAGATCTTGAGAATATAAATTAAGAGTATATAAGATTGGTTAAAAATATTCTCACAGCATTACCAAGACAAAATTGCAACTTTCAAACATATAGAAATTATAATTTTAAATTAATATCGAGAAAATATAATTTTAAAAGCACTTAGAATATCTTATTTTTGTAAGTTTTATGAAGACTTTAATTTTTGGGAATCTTTATTCATCAATTTTATAAATTATAAATTCTGCAGGAGTGATTTCACACTCAGAGTGGAACATTAAATATATGAATAAAAAAGTTTTTCTTGTACCGATAGAAAATTATAATAAAGTATAATTCTTTGTAAATAATAATGATAAAACGTACTACCTCCAATCCTAATTATAAGAGCTAGTTAACTAATTTGAGGAGATTAAAGAAAGAAGTTAAGTTTGCTATTTGTCATAAATAGGTGATGTCTTTCCTAAAATATTCTTACTAATCAAGTGTATTGGCTAGAACTATTATTGTTACAAAGACTATCTTGAAAAAAAATACATAAATATTAGGGACAAAGTGAATTAGAGTCTTATATTTAAGACCAAAATAAAAATTAAACAAGATCCTATATTAAGGACAGGAGGTAGTAATAGATATCACATATCTTTTTGTATAATTAAAAAATAAATAAATAAATCGTTGTAATGCATCGACCCCACGCAGCCAAAGTGTCGCTTCCTTGTATAATTTTTCATCCAACTTTCTCACCATTTCAACCAAGTGGTGCAAAATACATCAATGCCTTGATGGCGCTCAAAAAAAGATTCATTAATAAACAGAGATAGAAAAGTTAGGATCAACAGCTCAATCAGGCAGATAAGAAAGAAAAATATGGCTCTCAAAGGAATTCTGTGCAAGTAATCAACATGTCCAGAGCAACAACTGAATCTCAGGGGAAAGGGGTTTCTCTATGATGTAAAATTTCATACAAGCATGCTATTCTTTAGACTATAAACAAATGGTATGTCCTAAATAGGCTGCATTTCCAAATGGGTATGCTCATTGTTTTTGTCAGCGGAAGTTGCTTCTGAATTTTCCTTGTCATCGTCTGTGGACCTCATCTGTTGAACTGGAGGCGGGTTCACCACAGTCATCGGCACAGCAACATCGGTGAGACGTACATTCATCTCCCTGTGCTCCTGACATAAGGCACACCAGTGCAAGCAGCAGTGGACACAACATGGGTCGCAAGGCGAGTTCTACAATAAAAGTATATATATGTAGGCAAAATCAATAACAGAACAAGATTTTCATTCTTGGGAAGAAAAAAATGAAAGTCAATTGGGAAAAAAACTGATGCCTCCTTGAGATCCTCATCAACCCTACAGCCAAGAAGGCCCTAAACCCATACGCTAATGTGAACGTTGTCTGGGAGATTAAGCAGAAGCAGCATATGGATTAAATGCTTTGCTTGATGGAAGATGAAGTAGAACATGTACCTTTAGGTGATATTTCTTCTGTAGGGATTGCCGAACTAGACCAGTGTAAATCCCGCACATCCACCAAGTAAAAAGTAAACCCTCGCCGATGAGAAATGCTGTCCCAGGTTCAATACCATGAAAAATTGCAGTCGCTGCTGCTAGAGCAATGCCACCTTCAACAAAAATAGCGTGACAAACGCATGGCTTATTCCAAGGAGTGTCGTCCCTCAAGCTTTCCACATTGCGCCCAAATAATACGCAAGGACAAAACAGTCCTGTTAAGCCTGCAATGAAGGATCAGCGTCCAGAAACAATAAATTCCATGTTGAATCAAAGCACTATAACCATGCACTAAAACTGAAGCATAAATCCCAACAGCATTTAGTAAGTAAAGTATATTGAAGAGAATCGCAATAAAATTGCCAATCTCAAAAGACATATTTCATGTATTATTTCAAGCAACACAGATAACAGAGCTTGCTCCTAGTCATAGTGATCTAGCTGATAACATGCAACTACCATTAAGTCTGAAAGTGTTCAATTCTTCTAAATGTTTAATCTCACTAACCAAAAAGGTCAAAAACAATTCTCACCAACCAAAAATTGATAATATCGACATGCTTTAAGTTATTGATTACAGCTGTCAGCTAGCCAGCCCTTATAGGCCCTACAATATTAACTTACAACTTTCTCTATCTTCAGCACATCCAAAGATCCCCGTTGTCCAAGGTTCATCTGCAGGAGGTGAGTAGCTTTCGGGGAGCTCCTGTCCACATTCACTGCATTTGCGAACAGCCAACTGAAAAGTTGGGAGAAAGAAACAAATTATCATATATTTGTTGGTCATTATTAAGAACATGCAACATTTGTCTGAAGGTTTAATATTGCGTTGTCTCACACATGAAAACTATTCCTTGAACTTTATTTATTTTGAATGAGTATAAAATATCCCATGAAAACGTAATTTACCCAATCATTGATCAATACCAAGTGAAAGCTGAAAATAACACCAATATCTGTATCACTCTACATACCCAGATCTATGAACTTAGCAACTTCAAACTTTTAAACAATCTCACAGAAATTAACTTAGAACATTAATTTCTGCTTTTCTCCAATGCCAATGAGACAAATTCAGGTTAGGAGCGAATGATAAAAGAGACATGATACTTTAAACCTAAAAATGTCATATACAAAAAAGAATTAGGTAGTAAAGAGACATAATTATCACATCCCAGCTTCTTCTTTTTTTTTTTTTTTTTCCAAGTATAACTTTTCTTCATTTGTCTTCTGCAGTGGCTACGATTTAAAGAAGCGTCCTTCTTAGACAAGGCAGGTATTACCATCTCCAACTATAAGAGCCAAGTTTTAAAAGTGTGTGATTATACCAGGGTTGAATTGTCAATTCTATAAATATGCAGGGTTTCCAGTTATAAAGTTATAATACAACGATATCCCAAAACTTTCCGTACTTAAACACGTACAAATATGGCAAAGTCAATTGTTCACTTCCTTTCCACTAATTTCTCCATCTTGATAGAGCCTTTTAGAACAAGCAGTCTCTAATGTGGTAAATGCCACCCTTGATCTTATTAACAAAATAAATTTTATCAGAAGGTTGTGGGGATCGGTCAGTCATTGCTTTATCCCGGCCTCAAAATCAACCGGCTTCCCCATATAAGAGGAATGCAAACGATTCTAAACACGGTAGCTTAAACTTATTAGCCACATTGCCATTCCCCCAACAACTCAAGAACTTACTAATTAATAAAGATCATATAACGCACTCGAAAACACTCTTTAACATGGTTTTCTGACCTAACAAGCAAATAAGTAGGCCTTAGGTATAATCGTAAAATTAAATCATACGGCAACTATTTCAATTCGTAAAAAGGCGTCAAGTCGAATTCTTCAATATAAATACCCGAATCAAAACCTATAGCACCATCGGAAGATATCAACAACAAAATGGATCTGGGGCAGACCCCCACAGCAAATGAGCTCAAAGAAAGTCCGAATAAGTCAAACCTGAGGAACCTCAATTGGCTGATTAAGTTCGCCGGGCTGGATATCCTGGAGAGGCGCCTGATCTTTAGAGAGTTTCACGTAACGCGATTGCTTCCTTTCTTCCATCCGATCTCACAAAAACCCAGAATAAAAAACACTGCAAAAAAAAAAAATCAACTAAGAATCACACAAGACGCATCTGTTCGGAGCTAAGGAACAGCCAGAAAAATACCGAAGAATAAAAAACACTACAAGATCACGAGAATTACGAGGTACCTGCGTCGATTCTGGTGATAGATACGCTAATCCTCTCTAGATTTATGGAAACGATGGAGGCCGGGAAACCGGAAAGGTCAGCGGATTCTTCGAATAAAAAGGAAGAAAGATGGAATACCAAAAGAAAATAAGGAAGAAAAATGACTAGCGGATAACCTGATACTGCTAGTCAAACACTCGAACCGACTAACATTGTGGATCGAAGACTAGAGATTGATCCATCGGAGAATTTTACGAACAGCTGTTTTTATTCAACTGTTAATTGCGTCCGGCCTAACGCTCGTGCTCTTGGATTGGTATCAAATTAATTGTCTTTTAGTAGTTGTGGGATATTGCCTGCAAAGCTAGAGAATTAATTTACGAACAATCGAAAAAAATTAGTTAAATTCCTTTGGTGTAATAAATAACTACTAGTATTATTTTTTTAAAAATACTCTTATTAATCATTTGTGTTAAAGTCATTTCGTAATAAAACCTCTTGTCATATGTAATTATTATAAGACTTATTTAGGGGGGTTTGGATAGAAACCAAACCATAGTTTCATAAGTGCTTTTACGGTTTACGAAGTAAATATGTGGAGGAGTTTGCCTCGTTTTGCGAAAAAGTGCTTCTGAAACCATGGTTTTCATATTGCCAAACATCCCCTTAGAAAGAAATTGACAAATAATAGAGATAAAATAAATTAAAATATTATATTTAAAATTAAATTAAATTTTTCGGCTCTTATATTAAGAGTCAAAAGTAGTATTAATCAACTTTTTTTCAACCGACAGGATATTTGTGTTGCACTGTCCAAATTTATTTAAGGTTTCATTAGTTGTTTAAATTAAATTCCATACGCAAAAAAGATTTAGGAGAGTTTGGTTTATTCCTAAAATATTTGTAAAAAGTATTTTCACGTAAGTCAAGATAAAAATTTTCTTATATATTTATTTCGCATACTGTAAATCACTTTTAAAATTATAGTTTAGTTTCTACCCAAACATCCCATTAGATTAATCTCCATACTATAGGGCTAGTCTAACATTAATTTGAAGGCAAAATGACATTGCACGACAAATTTTGGCACACTCATCATATTTATTGATGGTCAAGCTCCTGACCTCATACTTAGAAAATAATCCTCAAGAGTAGAGAGGTGTTGGGATAATGGTCATCTTCATAGCTAGATGTATCTGTCATATGATTCATATATTTTTTATAAGGAAAATCATTATAAAATTTTAGAAAAACAATGTAATCACTAAAAAAGAAATTTAGAAGAATCCCAAAAAAATCTTTAAATTTTAAATTTTCAAATTAGTCTTATTGACTTTACTTTAATAATAATTGACAACATTTAAAAAATAAATCACAACATATTTTTGTAGTCATTCTTGTTTTGAAATTTTTAAAATTTTAGAGGTATTTTTTTAAAGAATTTTTTCCAAAAAATTTCATAAAAAGTTAACAGCATCAGTAATAAATTTCGATGCAAAAATATGAGGACATGTTTTTGCTACTCCCTTATTTATTATGAGATTTTTTTTATTACATTCCTTTATTTAGATCTCAAGTCATGATACTATGGGTTTTTATAAATATTACGAATATGAGTATACTTATAATATAAAATTTAATTTAATAATTTATATAAAAATTATGTGCAAGAGTCTGTTTTTTAAGTACCATCTGACATAAATTAAAGAACTTGCATGCAATTAATTTAATTTGGGTTATTCTTTTTTTTAAAAATTTAGTCTAACTCCTTAATTTTTATTTTGTTGTGTTGGTAATTTGGTAGAGTGTTAAGCCGCATAAAAGGTATGAAAATTGGACAAATGCAAGGGTCTAAGAATATTCACAAAGTTTTAGTGAAGAGAGAGAATTAACAATACTTATATCAACTTTCTTATATCTAATTATTATGTTAAAGTTTTTTAACCATATATGGTAATGTATCTTATTTTTAAAATATTATCATTTAATTATAAACTCATGTAAAAAGAATAGGATGCATGACTATATGTAATTAAAAAACTTGATATAATGGATATATAAAGAATTTTTGACTAGGTATTTTCTTATTACAAATTTTGACCAACCTTTTTTATACATCATTTTTGGACAAAAATTTTATTTAGTCATATTTTCATCTAAGAAAAGTATTATTAAACATGCTTGATTATTTATTTTATATAATGTAAACAATACATATGGATCAACTAAAGAATATGATGATCGCTGGTCGGGGGCGGGGGGACCCGAAGGATACGATGATCGTATGAGTGTTTTGAACGTGTCAGTGGTCAAAGGTTTCCTTATCACCAATCACAAAGTTACTTATTCATGAAAATTTCAAAGAGAATTATTTTTTGGGGATAATATAAAAAATCATTTTTAAATTTAAAGGAATACTAATGTTTTGCGTTCAAAATTACTTACCTCTTACTTTGTAGAGATCATTCATTCATTCTTATTGGTTGGCAACAAAAAAAATCATTCTTATTAATTGCTTTGGAAAAAGATGAATGAATTATTTATATGTGGAGAAGCATGCCCTAAAAAGAAAAAATAATACTGTACTCCTTTCACCAAAACAAGAGTTTTAGAGGAATAACTATATTTTAAATATAAAATTTTAATTCAATTTATTTTCCATACTTATGATTTTTACTTGAAATATTGACATTGATTGCACGCAATTTATCAATTTTTTCTTTAAAATGACACTGGATCAATGAGCCAATGGCCCAATGCTTCAGTGGTTATGCATACAGCTGGATTCAAACTCAATATATCATGTTTGAGGGATTTAATCATCTACCAAATATAGCAAGTTTTGTCGGTTAATAAGGATATTATTTAAGTCTCTTAACACTACCAACAAGAATTGGTCCAATTGGTAATAAATCGAATCATAACTCACAAGATAATGAGTTTTAATCTTGCTATAAATATGAGAGTCTTGTTAGTAAGTAATTTGTAAATACCATTGTTAGCGTTTTATAAGCCTAAAAGTATGTGGCCTTAACAAGCCCTCCGCATGTTAAAATTATCTAGGTTTTAAGCGGAATCTTAAAATTAAAAAGCATAAGTACTTTTTTTTTTTTTAAACAAAACACATTGTTCCATAAGTGGTGGAGATTCTTATTTTGAACCAGGTTCCCAATGTTCCTTTTTTTCAGTTTGACCATTATTACAACCAGTCTCCGTCAATAAGACCCGTTTACAATGATTTTTAGTACATTTTTATATTGTTAATACATAACATAAAAAAATACATAATGCACAAACGCAGATATGTTCAAAAAAGATTAAAAGTAACGTAAAAGAAAAAAAGAAAGATAAAAAAAAAAATTTTGTAACCCAACATTGTGGAGAATCAACCCATTTTCCCTCCGTACCCGCGGTTAAAAAACAATCAATATTATTCAATAAATAGCTTTGATATTTCACATTCCAATAAAAAAATTAAAAATTAAAAATTAAAAAAAATTCCTCCGATCCTTAATATATGATCTAGTTATTGAATTGATCTTAATCCTAGATATAAGACTTATTTCTTATATTTATCATAGGTCCCTGAACCATAATTAAATAGAAGAGAGAGTGAGAATATTGAGAAAAATGATTGTGGTATTTTAAAAAAAATATGTTATATTTTTTATAATTTTAGTTAAATAGAGGATTAAAAAGAAAACCTTTTTGATTTGGACAATATTGAAATTCCCATAAGACGAATGTGAAATATTATGTAATAAAGAATAAATCAAATATGAATTAAATATTAAGCCTTTTAGCGTTGGGTAATAAAGATTTGATGGCAGGCAAACATTTTGTCATTCGAATTGTTCAAATGCAGAAAAAATAGGAACTAACTAGCAGATAAAGTGATTCCTAGAGATTTGGCAACCAAATCAGAGAGCAAATAACAAACTCCAAGAATAGCAAAAATTATAGTTCTGATTCTGTCAACGAGACAGATTATGAAACAAATAAATTTGAGTAACAAAGCAAAGATTTGCTCTTTCGATGTTTCTCAATATTTTGCCATGATCAATCTCCTTTCACTACTCAGTTCTATCTGCAGATTGGTTAACTTTATCTCATAAGGTTCGGTTTATATTTTTTCACTGCATTAATTTCTTAGTGAGAGCTTCTGGTTTTTGGTTCGTTTTAAGATCAATGAACTCAGCATATTCTATAAACTGTAAGTTTCTATTACCTCCACTCATTAATATAAGATCTAGTTTGTAGTTTAATTTGAATTATAAACTAAATCTTATATTAAAGACAAGAGGAAATATTTACTTTTCACATTCCTCTATTTGATCAATCACAACTAATTACATACGTGCTTGAAAATTGAAAGACAAACTATACGCCTCTTTCTTATTTAGACATATACATAAAACAACCCCGCTTTGTATTTATCTAAACAGACTGGCAGGTACCCCAAAAAAAAAATCATAACTGGAGTGATAAAGCTTGTCTAATTTGCAAAAAGGTCATATTTTGATGTACTTCCCCAGTTCCAAATAGACAACATTTCTCATTAACAGCTTGACATGAAATCTTACTGCTAATTAAGGATGAGATTAAAACGTTAGGTTGTTTTTTCCTTTTTCATGTTAGCCAAAAAAGAACAAAAAGCCAGTATTTTATGTTTGTTTTTTGGGGTTACAGGCTTAGGTATGATTGATGATGATGATTATGTTGGGTGAAACATTAATATTATGATGTTATGTTGAGCAATCATGTCATTATTGAGAAATGGTGTGCTTGATGATGACGAAGAACAAAGTGGAAGATGGGAAAATCTGCCTCCAGAATTGCTTTGGGACATAATAAGGAGATTGGAAGAGACTGAGACATGTTGGCCTGAACGTGTTATTCTCTCTTGTGCTTCCGTTTGCAAGTCATGGAGAGCAATCACAAAGGACATTGTTAAGACTCCTGAGCTATCTGGACGACTCATATTTCCCACCTCATTGAAGCAAGTAATTATCTTCAACTTCTCTCTATCCGCAGATGCTTTTAATTAATACTCATCTAGTCTCTGATGTATGACCTAATTAGGGAATTGATGTTGGTCATATATATGTAAAAACTATTTCATATGATTATCAATTTTTTTTCTAAATTAACCCTATTGATATTTTCCTAACTTAATCAAGTAGGAAACAGAGGGAGAGAATTAAGAAAGATACTTAAGATATTTTTGAAAAAAATATATCATATTAATTAATTTAACTAACATTCCTAATCTATTCAAATTATTTAATTAAGTCTTACATTCATTCAGGAGCAGAGGAGTATGTATTGTTGTTATCATGAACCAGAAATAGAAAACAGGAAAGAGATCATCAATAGGAGAGCTGACCTCTCTCAAAATTTTTTCAAGGCAATCATCACTTTGTGGTTAAATGAATATAATGAAGTTATTGAGAGAAACCTTTTGGGTCATAATGGCATGAGGAATCCATATAGACTTGTCCACCTAATAGGATAAAACTTGGGTCGATTGAACACAAAATTTCCTAAATGATTTTTCTTTTGTAGAATCTGCACCAAACATAGCCTCCTTATCTTCTTCTTTTTCATCATCATCATCTTTTTTTTATTTATGCCTGTGATCAGCCAGGGCCACGAGATTCTCCAATACAATGCTATATCAAAAGGAAGAGAGAAACTTCTATTTATTTGCTGTACTTGGGTTCACAGCCATGTAAGTATAATTACAGTCATTTCATTATGTTAATGCATGTATTCCATTAGGAGTTGATTATCATCATCATTTCTTTGGATGGCAAAAGCAATAAATAAATTTTAATTGATTTTTAGGTTCATTACAAAAATTAATCTTAATCACTAAAAAATTGGAAGCTTAAGCTCTTCATAATTATGAAAGAAACATGCTGAATCTTTAATATTTTATTTTACATTTTCAAACTTAACTTTAACATTAAATATAATGTATTTTAATGTCGATTCATTTTATTTAAATTGGATTGAACAAATTCTTGGAAAGACCCAATGATATATTAAAGAGCTTGCTTATGTTTTTTTGAATTACAACAGCAGAGAATAAGGATGACAAGTTGTTGCTGGCTGCCAAAAGAAAACAAAGGATAAGAAATACAAAATATGTCATATCATTAGTTGCTGATGACTTTCGTCGGACCAGCAAGACATATGTTGGCAAACTTAGGCAAGTTTCTCTCTTCTTTAAAGAAACTTCACTCACATTTTTTTAAATTTTCAATATCAACAAATGAATTATCCAACTCTCATAATACTCCTGATCCTTAAAATAAGAGCTAGTTGACTAATTTGAATAGATTAAAAAAGTTTGTTGAATTAGTTCTTTATAATAAATATGTGTTATTTTTCTTAAAATATCCTTGCTAATCAGGTATATTAGCTGAAACTACTGTTATCACAAGAACTACTTTGAAAAAAATAGATAAATATGAGAAATTAAGTAGATTAGAGTCCTATACTTAGAACCAAAATAAAGGTCAAACTAGCTCTTATATTAAGGACTGGAGGTACTATTATATTAAGGATTGAAAAGAGAAGAATTCAGCTCCTAAATCCTTCTATAGGATTTGGTGCGATTATGGCATCAAGCAGCCATTGGCAACTTCTTTTTTTCCCCCCTTAATAATGAACTTGCCTATATGAACTCTTGATGACAGGTCTAATTTCTTGGATTACAAGTTCACTATATATGACACTCAACCTCCACATTCCAACAAAAACAGTCAATTGAATCATAAATTGTCTCGATGTAAGTACTACAACGTTGGCAGTATTACATACAAGATCAACATGATTCACAAATGCAGAGTTCACAGAATCAAAGGTCCAAGAAAAATGAGCTGTAGCATCATGATGATGATGAAGAACTCTATGACGATGGAACTTAAAAGCAAGGATCCCATATGGGATGAACAATGCCAGCATTGGCACCTCAACTTCAGACATCATGATACCTTGGCATCTGATAATTTCCAGCTCGTTTATGCTGCTGATGATGAAGAACACGAACATGAACAAGAACAAGAAGAAAAGGTAATCTTGGAATTTGCTAAGATTGGAGAAGACGTGTTTGTTATGGATTACTGTTATCCACTCTCAGCATTTCAAGCTTTTGCCATCTGCCTCAGCAACTTCGATGCTAAACCAACCAGTGATTGAGGTGCACGTACGAGTGTGGCTTCTCATCTGCAGACAGATCATAATTTACAGAAACTATTATTTCTGTATCTTTCTTTCTTATTGGAGAGAGAGAGTGTGTGTGTGTGTGCAGTGTGTGACGTTTTAATTAGTTTCAAGTATAAATCTAAATCTAAATACAATAGTTTCAAGTTTAATCTACAGATAATTTATAGATATGGAGGATCTTGAGTCTAACCAACTTTTCTCCTTTTTAAAGCTATGATCGATCTTGAACCAAATGAAGCCATACTTTCTTCACCTATGCCCACATTAACAACATTAAAAATAACATTCTAATTATTCAAATAATGAAACAAGTGGGAAGCTATGAGATTGATGGATTAAATCAGGCGCAGTACAGTCCACAGAGAATTTAGATCCCCAGTAGAAGTGCCTGACTTAAACCATAACTTGATGAAATGAAACTTACCTAAAGTGATTAATAAATTGGTAATTGACTAATTGTACTCCTCAATAGAGGCTCCTTAGATTCCTTAGTCAGAACTTAGCAGACTTTGCTAATCCCATGATCAACATGAATGAACTTAGGGCCCTCTAACTGGTTCCAAGGTCAGGAAAACTTGCTGCATATTCATTTCACGACTTCAGTTCTATATATCATTCTTACTTTCTTCTATTTCTCTCCAAATCCCGGATCCGGATGCTCTGTCAAATCAGAGGAATATAGCGGGGATTCTGGAGCGACGTAGCTGAGTAGATGCGAAAGAGGATCAAGAATAGCAGGTTTAATTTCAGAGCTTCCAAACCCGCTTTGAAGAAATTAAAAGGCCTATACCTACCTTCAATTTTCCTCTTTTTTGAACAACATTAAGAAGGTTCTAATTATGCTTCTTGGCCTGACTAAGAATTTGCTAAAAACGTAGGCTTAGATTTGAATTTTGATATTTCAGTTGGATTTAATTGGAATTATTGCTAATATGAAATCAGTTCCTTGGTCCCATAGTAAAAGTTTAAAAACGTTTTGAGTTCGATTTGCAACTGTGTCTTCTTTAGTAGTGCTTCAATTTATTGAAATTCTTCTAAAGCAAATAAAGGTAAAATTCATTATTTTTGAAACTGGAGCACCATTGAACCTCAACAAAGATTGGCAAAAAAGAAAATCATCATAGGAATAGCTAGCTGATACCCTTGTTTTAGGGGGATTATGCTGATAAAGGACCAAACTGTTGTAAATTCACGTTCTCTAGGATTATTTATTATTTAGGGCTTAAAGGGTGTCAATTTTTACAAATCTCAGTATGAGAATTTATCAGTTGGTCATCACAATTTACATTTTCTTTGCTAGGAAGATGAAAGTGTTTGTATACTGTGAGATGAATTTGTCTAAGAAAATGCTCCTCCGGTCCTAATTACATACAAGACTCATTTTATAGTGTAATTTATACTATAAAATAGGTTTTATATTTAGAACAAGAGTATACAATTAATTGATAAACAAGAGCTAAAGGAGGATGTACAAAAGTCAAACACGGCAAGAATCATCCTTAATTAGTTCCTTAACCTATATCCAGTCCTCTTGAAAAAAACATACCTAATAAAATTTTCCGTTAAGATAAGCTAATTTTCCTTAACCTATATCCAGTTCGCTCAAAACTAATTTTCTAGGATTTTTTGGCCATCTCACCCAAAACTTAGACAGCAAATATATAATACAATTTGCTAGATTTTTCTCTTAATGAACTAGATATATAGGTATTGAGAATATTCTAAGCACTCAGATATTGAGATTACAACAAGGATGTTCAGAAGGCACAAAATTAAGCTCGAATGAAGAATGATCTCTTATATATTTTTCTTGTTTAGTTTCATCATCCTTTTTATAATTGGAATGTTTTAACATTAATGAGGCTCTTCCTTAATTTTGCAATCCATGTCTTTCCAAATTCCCTTGCCATCTCGAAGCATGCTTTAAAAGACCAACCTGATTATACTCACCAATCACCTACCTCAAGTCACTTTGGCCAAAAGCATTAAGGTTAACTAAAACCTTTTTCCCGAAGTGCGCTTTTGAAGATTCAAACTTGTATTCTCTTTTTTACATGGGTAAAATAACTTACCATTTCAACAAACGACTTGTTAATAATATTAAGCACTCTAATTATAAACCAACCAAAAATTAAAAGAAAAAAGACCTACATTTTACCTTCATATATAAACAATGTGCATGCATGAATTCTAAATCCAGAAAATTAATCAAAGGCTTCAAAAAATATTATGTATAGTAACTAAGAACAATTCCATAACTAAGCCACAAGGCGGTGGATAATCCAAGTGCCCAATAGCATGCCCTCTTTGATCCTTGTAAAACAAAATTGAGGGCCTTCACAAGCTCTATCCTGTCCGACCATGACCATCCCTCCGTCAATCCTGGCAATGGCTTCCCCACCACTGACCCCATCCTCAGTACTGAAACCAAAGACAACAATGGAAATGGAAGTGTCATCATAGTGAGCGTAAAAATCTCAACACTTTTACTACCACTACTTGAAAACCCTAACAATTTCTTAATGACCCAGAAAGAGGAACCCCAGTAAAGCAGATTCAGAAGGATGGTTCCTACACAAACTGTCCCAGAAGCGAAAACAAACCCTACGAAAACCCTTAAGGTGTCGTCTTGTGATTTCACATGGAAAGAGCTTATTTTCTTATAAATACGGCGGATTATGAGAACCATCAAAACTTGGATCGCTGATGATCCAGAGCTCTGCACTAAAACGCTGCGATAATAAAATGGTTGGGCTACGTAAGCAATCCAAGCTCCAGGGTTTATCTGAACCACGCTCAGAATTGCCAGTGCGTTTTTCAAACCCTCCATGTTCTGCACCGACTTTATAAAGAGCGAGTTAGCATCGCTTTGGCTGGGGAATCGAGTTTTGTCATGGTCTTTTAGATTTTGAAGGAAAACCTTTCGCCGCCGAAAACGTGGGCTTGTTCGCCAATCTTTTGGAGGAGGTCGCACCGGAAGCGGATCTTGGGAAGTAGGGCTTCCGATGAGCACTGGTGATTGATAGAGACGAAGAAGCAATAGAACCAAGAGGAAGATAAAAATTATTACTGCCTCCAGTTGAACCAGAAGGTGATAACAACATGGAGCCAAACCTCCGTGATATCAAGGATGCCACTGCTGTAAAATCAGTGAGTTTTGAAAGTTGGAAAAACTATTGCAAAATAAAGGTTAATTACCAAAAAAAAAAAAGAGACCATGAAATGCGCTTAAAATATTGAAAATTCAAATCAATGCCCCCAATTGATAAAACGAAAGATAAATCGAATGGCACTCATTTGGGATTTCAAAATTTGGTGAATTGACTTTATTACCCTTCACTTAAGATCCTATCTAATAACGATTCTTTGACATAATAAATGTCAGCTCCAATCCTTAATAAAAGAGCTAAATAACTAATTTAGAGATATTAAGAAAAGTAAGAATCTCACGCAAAGAATTTTAAAAATACTAAATCACCAATCAGATTTGGTATACTTAGTAAGTTTTGACAGTACCGGATTGCCAGATAACAACACATTTTTGTAAAAAAATTTTATTTGGGGTTTAGTAATTTTAAAGTTCTTTTTATTGGGTTCTCTCATATAGAGAAATCTGTTAAGTTGACTATTTGTCATAAATGTATGTTGGTCTTCCAAAACTACTCTTTTCAATCACGTTCATTTGATTATTAGAATTATCTCATAATTTTTGTAAAATTTCTTTATTTGAGATTTAGTAATTTTAAGGTTCTTTTTATGGGATTCTCCCATAAAGAAATTAGTTAAGTTGACTATTTGTCACAAGTATGTGTAAGTCTTCCAAGACTACCCTCTTCAATCATGTTCGCTTGATTATTGGAATTATTCCTTGGTATAAATCCTTGCAATCAATAGGGATATTTTGGTTAAAAAAAAAAGAAGAAAACAAAGTAAATTAAGAACTTACATTTAAGATCAAATCTAATTACCACCTAGCTCTTATATTAAATATCGAAAGTAGTAACAAGTTGTGAATACTTCTGCAGGTTTTAAGTAGAGATGGTAGCGCAGGTTTGGGTCAACTGAAGGCATCTATTTAAATTTTTCAAATTCTAAAACATCAAGTGAGTGTTTCAGATCTCGTTTGTTAATTTATCCATCTGGGATACTGATTAATTTGGGTTTTTAATATTTTATGAGTATTTATATATTTCCAAATTAAAAAACGTGTAACTATTAATTTTTTTAATCTATCTTATACTAATAAATGTTCCCCCCTTTTTGTCGGATCAAAATCATACTTCAGAATTTGACTTCCTCATTAAATTTAAGTAGTGTAACACAAGAAGAGATCAAAAGTTGAAATTTTGCGGCTTCCCTTCTGGTTGATCCGTATATGCATCTACCATGCTCTCCTAGTCTAAGACGTGTGGGCGATTTTGGCAAAATTAGGAAGAAATTAGAGAATGGGTAATCAAAATAAACGCCACGGTGTATTGAATTACTTGAATTTATTTATGGATATATGTCCTTTAATTTTTAACTTCCCCGCGAAAAGAAAATGGAGAAAGGACAAAAGATTCTAAAGCACTCTGCAGTCTGCACACGGTGGAATTGCTCCAAACCGGGAATGTTGGGATTGGACCATTATATTTGGTCATCATCTTCCCAAAGAAATAATGTACTCTTACTTTTGCGGCTCAGGAACTTTACTTAGGTGTAGTCTACTACAATTTCGGGATCTACTCTGATCTCGCAATTTTCGGCTAATTTTGTAGAGACTGATGAGCTCATGTCCAAATTGAATCACAGTGAATGGAAGACATCAAGACAACAAAAGGGCACCGTCGGCCGGCGGCTTCAAGACTGCGAAGCAATGTGGATCAATGATTCAAACAGGCCTCCAAACTCCAATGGCAAGGTTTTTGAGGGAGGCCATGAACAAGTCTCAGGTTGTCCTGTGGGGAACAATTTCTTCAAAGCTGTAAATTGTAGCAAGAACGTGGCCGGGCAGTACATCCCTGGTTATGGGGTAATAGTGTGCATCAATAAGCTTCACGATCAAGATGGGGTCAACCAGGTGATAGCTCACAAGTTGATTCATGCCTTGGAAGAATGTCGTGCTGCTAATTTGGATTGGCCTAATAGTGCTCACCATGCTTGTAGTGAGCTTCGAGCCAATCATCTCTATGGGGATTGTCATTTCAAGCGAGAATTGCTCCGAGGTTACTGGAATCTACGGGGACAAGGAGCACAATGCATGAAAGGTAGAGTTCTATCATCATTGTCTGGAAATCCTCATTGCTCCAATGCAGCAGTTGCCAAGAATGCCATGGAATCTGTTTGGGATGTGTTACAAAGATACACACCCCTTCGACAGAGCTCCATGAGTGGGATTTGGGGGTGTCAGCTACTTCTTATCTGTCAGTTTTTGATTTCCCCACTTCTCAAATGTTTTCTTTTTATCATCAGATTTTCCATGACTCGGATTTCCGCCCCTTAGTTTTTTCCCCCACTTCCCACAATATCAAAATATCACTCATTTTACATAGATGATAAAAGAGAAACAAGTAATAAAAAAAAATTGAGAAGTAAAAAACAAAATTAAAACAAGTAAAAAAAAATTGAGAAGTAAAAAACAAAATTAAGAGGCCGTAGGTGGCAGCTCACACCCCAAATCCCCATAACTCACCTTACAACCTTACACCTTAGTTAAAGTATTTAAATGGGAAAATTACACTCAGGTCCCACAGAGTATAATTAATATCAAAAAGGTCCCTCGAAATCGCAAAATAATTCTGAAGTCCCCAAGGACCTGTGTGTAATTAATTCTAATTGTGAAATTACGTAGTTACCCCTGTTAATTTGAACCTATTTACAACCTCAACAGTGACTGTTAACAACCCGAGAAGAGGTGGTTAACAACCTCAACAACGCCCCTGGTATTTCACAGAGTGAGTTGTCATGAGCACTGCCGAGGTTGTCAATTACGTCTTCTCGGGTTGTTAACAGCCACTGTTGAGATTGTAAACGAATTGCTGCAATAAAATTAGAACCTATTTACAACATCAACAGTGGCTGTTAACAACCCGAGAAGAGGTGGTTAACAACCTCAATAATGCCCCTGGCATTCCACAGAGTGAGTTGTCATGAGCACTGCCGAGGTTGTCAATCACGTCTTTTCGGGTTGTTAACAGCCATTGTTGAGATTGTAAACGAATTGTTACAATAAAATTGACAGGGGTAAGTAGGTAATTTCACAATTAGAATTAATTACACACAGGTCCCTAGGGACTTCAGAATCATTTTGTGATTTCATGGGACCTTTTTTATATTAATTGTGCTCTGTGGGACCTGAGTGTAATTTTCCCTATTTAAATCTGTGAAAAGTTATACCTGATGTGACTGTTTTAACTGTTTGAGATAATTCTTATCTTAGGTAAATGCAAGATTTTTATTCAGCATATTGTGAAGTAAAATGTCTAATATTTCACAAAATCAATCGATTTGCCCCCCGGGGTCCAATTCAAAGGAAATCGCTTCAATGGATGTTGTAAGTTTGGGTTTTACAATACAAAAATGGTGAACGTTGTTTACATGCAGAGCTGTTCCATCTTTTTCGCTTTCTAAAGGCACTTGGCCAAAAGTGGGGAAAGTAAACTGCTTTGAAAGTTAGGGGACTATTTTTCTTTTCCTTGTAGCTACTTTATTTTGCTCTTTCAAATTTCTATTTCTGCTATTAATTGCTACATTCATCAATAGCAGAAAAGCCTTTTAGTGTACCTGTGGTGCAGATTTCCTTCAATAGAACTATTATAATTTTTTTTTATTCACTGCTAATCTAACGTTGTGAAGACTGCATATATATGAAACGTGTTTTATGATAGGAAACTTGTAGTTAATTAAGCTTGTGGAACCAGAATTTAATTGAGTGTGACCTTTGAATTGATCTATAAAATCTGAACATATCCAAGTTTTCGTTTCTGACATAGTTTGTACATGTGATCGGGATGACATTATATTGGAGTTGTAATTAGATATTTCATCTATGGCAACCAAATTAAAAGAAAGTAAAGGAGGTTAGGATGTTATTTGTATTACCAGTTTTCTTTGTTTTGTTTAGTCTAACAAGTGTATATAAGGCCAAGGAAAAAAAAAAATTAGAGGAGATAAAGGGCAAACAGGGACTGGTCTTGTTTATTTCCTCTGGTCCTATATATAAGTTTTACTTTAAAAAAAAGGATATGATCCGAAATATAAGCTTTATTTTTAAATTTGTATAAGCATTTATTATTTTTTTTCTATTTTGCCCCTTAGTTGACTGTATTTAGTACTCTCTTTCCCATTAACATTACCTTAATATATTCTCTGTCATCATTTTTTTATTTATTATCTCTCTCATTTAGTCTGTTAATAAATAAGGAAAAATTGGGAGAAAACTACATTTATGATCTATTTATTATTTTTCACTAATTTTAACTGCTAGTTCATTAAACATGATTCACTTATCTGAAGCTTATATAGAGGACCGGAGAGAGTATATGTTAATGCCATGAATTTTTGAACAGTTAACAAAGGAAACATATCCGAAAGAGATAACCACTTATTTTCCTACACTTCAATACTTGTCACAACGGCCAAGTTCAACACCTCACCACTATAGAGTTAAAGTCCTTTACTTAACCACAATAGTCATTTAAGTTCCTAATAAAAAAAAAACTGATTATTTTCCTACACCTAAGATTTCCTAAACTCACGTTCAATCTCGTCAAATCACTTCAAAAACATTTGAAGAGTTTGTTTTGATATGAAGTATAGCAACTCCATGTTTATGCGCACACATAGTTTATTGTTTTCAAAACAATTAGAGCACTGAAAATAGAACTGAGTGTTCAACCGATCCAAATAGTAGCTCAATGATCAACCATCTAATCATGACTAGGCAGGCATCAACTTGATCATGCATGATTGAAATAATAAAATTTAATTAAAATATACATAAAATATTTTTATATAATTTAAATTAAAGTTGAGATGTAAATCTACTTATAAAATATTTACCGATGTGCATATAACACCATAAACAATTTTCTTAAATGTACAGGCACACATAAAAGTTCTAAAATGATGCAAAAATTGCATGGCCGTTTAAGTCAACAAATGTTGACCATTTAGTAAACATTTAATCAATAAAATGACACAAAAATGTCATCATCATTAAATCAAGGGAAAACTAATTTGGAGGTCCTTGCAATTGTAATCAGTTTTGAATCAAGTCCCTGAGTTTTTTTTTTTTATTGGATCCTTTAAATTTCCTCCGTTATATGCATTACTCCCTAAACCTAAAACTATCAAGTTAAAATTAACATTGTTGAAAGTTCCGTCTAAATCATCATCATCTTTGACTTCCTTCCACCATAACCCCCAAGCTTTCTCTCTAGTTCCCCACCATTATACACCTCATCGTTCCATCTCCAACATTTATGCCATTAGAGCCTGACTTTTTTGACTACAGAGCTGCTGTTATTACTTGAACCATTGTACCCATCACAACCAGGATGCCTTCACATATGGGCTTGGCCATGTCGGATTCCACGACTTGGTGCAGCAACTCTGCTTCGATGACGGAGGTAACCATGATCGATAATGATGACTTGGGTGTGAATTAGGTATATTTTCTGGGATGTTTGATTAAAAGGCCTTGTGCCTGATTTCTAAATAGCATCCAACAGATTTAACGGTGGGGGAAGGAGATGATATTGAGGAATGAGAAAAGGAGAGAGAGAGCTTGGGGGTTATAGACTTATGGTGAAAGGAGGATGAAGAAGAAGAAGATTTAGACTTTTAATGAAACTTTTAATGGGGTTAGTTTTAATTAACAGTTTTAGGTTTTAGGGAGTAATGGATCTAACAGTGAAAATTTAAAGGATCCAATAAAAAAGAAAAAAAAGTTTAGGAACTTGATTCAAAATTGGGTATAACTATAAGGATCTCCAAATTAGTTTTCCCTTAAATCAACAAATAATCATTGTTTATCAAATAGTCTCCACACGCGTCCTTTTTTTTGTTTTTGGATTTCTTCAAGATCAATGATGTTGCCTCAAAGCTAACAAGCTAAGGATTAGGAACACTGTTCAATCATGCTGTGTGGATCTGCAAATGGAAAATCAATCTGTACAAGACGATGATGATGAAGACCATAATATGGTATACATGCACCCTACTCAGAACTGAAAATATATATATTTATATAGGTGCTGGGGACAGCTTTAATTTGAATCAAAGGTTTAAACATAAGTGAGGTGTAGAATATATAAAAGTGTTTTAATCATTAGGATCTGGTTTAGTCATTTCATTTCAAGTGATTTTCTATTATAATAAACAACAAAAGTGTTTAAAATTAACTGATTCAGAACACATGCGTGTGTATATGTTTAATTCCCCCCGGACAATCCCATCATCACAACCTCCATATATATTTTCTTCAATTTCATCAATTTTATATTTCAAATTCCTAATCTAAATCTCAAACGTTTGGCGGTTATGAAAGCATGGGTGAAATTTTCCTCAGCCTCTTCCTTCTCTGTCTCCCTCTCCTCATTTGTATCTCTATTGTTTAATAATCGGTTTTCTAGGCATTACGAGAGAGTATATTTGAACATCAAATGAGATGTACTTGTGCAATTGGAAAAACAGAAAAATACCCTTTGATTAAATTTTTATTAAAATTCCCAGAAAGGTAATAGAACAAATTATGCGATCCATCGGGAAGGAATATGGAAAACCATTACAACATTTTTTTAAAAAAAATAATACTCAAAGTATTGAAATTGTACTTAAATATTATGCTTTTGCCACTCCGCAAATTAAATATTAAGCGTGGGTGAAATTTTCCTTCCTTCTCTGTCTCCTTCTCCTCATTTGTATCTCTTTTTTGGATATAACCTAAAGGCAATCCTTTGGGCTTTAGACTAATTCCTGTGAAGTCATAAGTGTTAAGGTTAAAACCCTTCTAATAAATGCGTTTTTTGAAATTTGAACTTGTGTTCTCCTCCTTATAAGAGTGAGTCCGCTTACCATCTCATTTGTATCTCCATTGTTTAATCATTGTTTTCTGAGGCATAACAAGAGACTATATTTGAACATCAAATGAGATGTACTTGTGCAATTGGAAAAATAGAAAGATACCCTTTGATTTAAATTTTTATTAAAATTCCCAGAAAGGTAATAGAACAAATTATGCGATCCATCGAGGAGGAATATGGAAAACCATGACAATATTTTTTTAAAAAAATAATACTCAGTATTGAAATTATACTTAAATATTATGCTTTTACCACTCTGCAAATTAAATATTAAGCATGACTGACATTTTCCTTCCTTCTCTGTCTCCTTCTCCTCATATGTATCTCTTTTTTGGATATAACTTAAAGGCAATCACTTTGGGCTTGAGACGAATTTCTATCAAGTCAAGAGTTTTAAAGTTAAAACCCTCTCAACAAATACGCTTTTCGGGGTTTGAACTTATGTTTTCCTTCTTATAAGAGTGAGTCTGCTTACCATCTCATTTGTATCTCCATTGTTTAATCATTGGTTTCTTAGGTATAACGAGAGACTATATTTGAACATCAAATGATGAGATGTACTTGTGCAATTGGAAAAATAGAAAAACACTCTTGATTTAAATTTTTATTAAAATTCCCAGAAAGGTAATATAACAAATTATGCGATCGATCAAGAAGGAATATGAAAAATTATGACAATATTTTTTTTAGGCGAAAACTAATACTCAAAGTATTGAAATTATACTTAAATATTAAGCCTTTACCACTCCGTAAAGATTTTGGTAGCGGGCAAACTCTTATCATTTGAATTATTCAAATGCATAAAAAATAGGAACTAAAAGCCAGAAGTGATCCTAAAGATTTGGTAACCAATTCACAGCAAATAACAAACTCCTGTAATAGCAAAATTCGCAGTTTTAATTTCATCAATGAGACAGATTTGCAAATCCAAAGATGATGAAAAGATAAGATCTGATAGTTTCATTCTTCAATGTTCTGGTATGATCGATCTCTCTCTTCACTTCATGTAATTAAGTTGGTTACTTTTGTTTTACAGGGTTCAATTTTCATTTCTCGATTGCATCAAATTCTTAATCAGAGTTTACGGGTTTTGGTTTATTTTTAGACCAATGAGTTCCTATTCCCAGCCAATGGTTACAAAACAGCAAATTACCATTTACTTCTCACATATACCTCGGTTTGAGAAGAACAACTAATTATGTGCTTGAAAATGAAATATGAACTATACATCACTTTCTCATATGTTCCTCCGGTCCCTAATTTATAGAACCTAATTAATGAATTGATCTGAGTCCTAAATGCAAGACCTATCTCTCATGTTAATGACTTCTGCCCTAAACTAACCCCTATTAATACTCTTTCAACAAGGTGGCAGGTTCTTCTTTGGTAGAATTGTTATGAATTCCTAAGTAAAGAACATAATTATTAAAAAGTCCTAATGACAACAAATCAACCTATACTGATAAGTTTGAGGGTAGCAAACTACAACTCCTCAATTGTTATTAAGACTTACTGGTAATTATTTTCTTTCTTTAGGATTTTATTGTAATTCTTCCTTCTTCTTTTGCAACAGTTATTAAAACCAATGACCATCCTAAATGAAGATATTTTAAGAAAAATATGTCATATTAATTATAATTAACAAACTTAATAAAATTTTAATCTAATCAAATTAGTTAAACAAATTCTACTTTAAGGGGACGGGAGAAGTATATATAATTGATCCCAACTCTACCCTTGAAGCTCATAGACGTGTGGTCATGTGGGGTGCTTTGACCACTTATGAGTGAGTGATGTATTTTCCTTTTTAAGTGAAATAATCCTAACCCTATTTAGATATACATACAAAATAAGTCTCCCTTATGTTTATCCAAAACGAAGCTGTCAATACTAAAAAAGAAATCATAGTTAGACAGAAGCTCGCCTAAGTTCCAAAGGTTATGAGCCTATTTGGATTGCCGTTCAGACTGGGAAACCCGTATCGGAAAGTGCACAATGTGGGTTGGGGAATTATATGAGGATAAAGACTCGTTTGGATTAACATTTTCTCCATCTGGCTTTTGGAGAAAAAATTTGGTAATGCAAAAGTCAGAAAATATCACGATGGGCATTGGTGGAAGTCCATTCACCATTTGCTCATTTACAGCGAGCCAATTCTGACAGCTTAACTTCATCATTTCATTAGTTCTCTCTTCTCATTCAGTTTGTTTTGTTCTTCGGTTTTACACTTTTACTAATATAATTTGTCCGTATGTGCTTGTGATTGAAAGCAACTTTGCAAATCTACTCATACTTTTTATATATTATTTAGTTAATTAATTTGGACAGATTAAAAAATATAAATTAATTATAGCATATGTTATATAATCTCACTAAAATACTTATATGTGTTATTAAACTATATACAGTTTATAAGTCACACAAATTAGTTTTCAATAACAATTTTATATTTCCATTTATTTTTATTTTTATTTATTCAGTACATCAGATTAAATAAATGGTTTTTAATACAGACATATTTTTTTCAAAAAAATACAGACATATTTTTCTAATTATATATTAATTCTTTTTATTTTAATTTATTATTTTTATTAAATTTATCAAGTTATATACATATGATATATATTATAAAGCGTGTCTTTTTCCATCATTTTATAGCTAAATTAAATTTTTTTATTATTTATGCAAACAAATTTCAATTTGTTAAACTAATTTTTTCATAAAAATCAATTCAAATATAAATTACATTACACGACTTTTGCAAAAAATCAGATTTCAAAAAAGTTACTTATGTCACCACTAAATCTAAACACATCCTATATTTTTATATTTTTGTTGGGACTAACTACCTAGTTCACCCCCAGTGGATTGGGAGTCAGGCCTAATACAATTGGAGCTCTGATGCAAATAAAAATTAAGTAGAGGTCCACAAAAGTAGTTTACTTCCTTTGTTTGAAAACGACCCAATAACCATTGGGGAGAGATTTATGAGATGAAAAGAATGAGGGATCAGTTTTCACGGACACACAGAGACGTATAGCCTCGAGAGTTTAGTTTTGCCCTCTTTCTCTTCTCTCAGAACCTCTCTCGCTTTCTCTCTTTCCTCTATCGCTGTTATTTGCTGTGTAAGTTACACCCCAAAATCTTTCAAATTTTCTAATTATAAAGAGATGACATTTCTCGTAACAAAAATATAGAATCACAGACTTAATTAAGAGTGGGCTTTAATCGCCATAAAAGGTTATAAATACAATATTCTACCACTTATATATATATATATATATATATCCTCGTTAGGCTTTTTCTATTTCATGTTAGTTTGGGGAAAAAAAGGACGATGTTTAAGATTTGGTTTTGGTGGTGCAGGCTTTGTATGATTGATCATGTTTGTTGAGCAATCATAATGTCATTAAGAAATTGTGTCGACGATGAAGAAGAAGAACAAGGACGATGGGGAAATCTACCGCCAGAATTGCTTTGGTACATGATAAAGAGAGTGGAAGAGACTGAAGCATCTTGGCCTGCTCGTTTTATTCTGTCTTGTGCTTCAGTTTGTAAGTCATGGAGAGCAATCACAAAGGACATTGTTAAGACTCCTGAGCTCTCTGGACACCTCACTTTTCCCATCTCATTGAAACAAGTAAGTAATTATATAATTTCTTCTATTATTCCAAATGTTTTTAATATCTTTTTTTTTAACTACAAATAGAAAAAGGATCCTAACGAAATAGGAAAGCTCTCTCTCAAAATTTTAAAAAGAGATCTTTTATTTTTTTAAAAAATGAAAAAAGAAGTCACTTTATGTCTGCTGAACACAATCATGAAATTACCAAGTGACGTCTTTTTGGTTAATATTACCTCCGATCTTTAATATAAAATTTTGTTTGACTTTTATTTTAATCTTAATTATAAGACTCCAGTCAATTTTGTCTCTCATATTTATGTATTTTTTTCCCTCAAGGTAGTCATTCTAATAATAATAATTCTAGCCAATACACTTGATTAGTGATAATATTTTAGGAAAGACAATATTTATTTATTATAAATAACTAACTTAATATATTTTCTTAATCTCTTCAAGTTAGTCAACTAGGTCTTTTATTTAAGACTAGAAATAATAATTTATTTAAAGATTTAATTGTTGACAGAATATAGCAGTCTTGTGCAATCAACGTGGATTAATTGGGTCTATCTAGTGAGGACAAAACTTCTTGTCATTATACTCCTCTAGTCTTTAATATAGAAACTAGTTAGGAAGTTGATGTAAGTCCTATATATAGGATTTATTACATATATTTATCAATTTTTTTTAAATTAACTCTATTAATATTTTCCCAATAATAATCAAATAGAAGAGGGAGGGAGAGAATTAAAAAAGTTGTTTAGGGTGTTTTTTTGGAAAAAACAAATCATATTAACTAATTTAACTGACATCTTTAATCTATTTAAATTAGTTAATCAAGTCTTATATATATTAAGGATCGGAGGAGTATCATCTACTAAACACAAAAAAAAAAAAAAATGCTTTCCCTTCATGGTTTTTCATCTATGGAATCTTTTTTCTTTAATATATCAGGTGTTTGGTACTAAGGAAAAGTACTTTTAAAAAGCACTTTTCTGTAAAAGAAGGCAAATCCCTCTACATATTTACTTCGTATACTATAAAAGCACTTTTAAACTTATAGTTTGGATTCTATCTAAACACCTCTATAGTCTAATCCTTGTCTTCTTCTTCATCATCTTTTTTTTTCCATTTATAAATGCCTATGATCAGCTAGGGCATCGGGATTCCCCAATCCAATGCTATATCAAAAGGAACAGAGAAACTTCTATTTGTTCGTTGTACTTGGGTCCAGAGCCATGTAAGTAATTTCATTCATTTTATTTTATTATTATTATATATTACTTGTGTTTGTTCATCTTATATTGAAGAGCTTTAATTAATTTGTTTGTGTTTTTCAATATAACAGCAGACAATAGGAATGATATGTTTTTGTTGGCTGCCAAAAGAGAAAAAGGGTTCACACATATTAGTTACTTTATATCTTTAGTTTCTAATGACTTTCGTCCAACCAGCGACACATATGTTGGCGAACTAAGGCAAGTTTCTCTTCCTTCAAGAAACTATGGGTTAATAATATCGTTGTTTCTTATAATTTGGTTCAATTTTAATTTTGATATCTATGGTGTCAAATCATTGGTTTTGATCCTTATTGGTTTATAAAGTCCTTTTTGAACCAGACCCTATAAATAGTAAAAAAATTTACCAAGATACTGCACTTTGAAAAATAATTACCAAAATATTATAGTTAAAATCGTTCAGCTCTGGAACGAGTTTAGAAATTCAAGAAAATTGTTCCTTCAAAACGATTTTCAGTCTGACACAATGAAATTAAAATCGTTCAAGAAGTGAATGAGTTCAATTTTCATTGTTGTGCTGCATATTGCCATCAAGTCATCCCTGGCCCTCATAACTCACATGTAGAACACAAAGAAACGGTGCAAAGCTTCCTTCAAATCAACACTCTAGGCACGTGTTATGAGGGCCACGAATGACTTGGGAAATTGGGTTGATTCAAACCCTTCTGCTTATCTCATTAGAACTTGCTCTTGTAGATTTGTATTTATGAAGGCATTATTGATGTCTAACTGCCTAATAGGCTAGCCGAAAGTCACAACCAAGGTTAATATAAACCGCAGTGTTGATGTGTTCAAAACAAGACTAAAAGTTTCATAGAAATCTATCCCAGGACTTTGTTGAAAGCCCTTAGCAACCAACCTTGCCTTAGGCTTAGAAATTGATCCATCTACACTAGTTTTAACTTTAAACACCCTTTTATAATCTACTAATTTCCTGTTTCCTTGATAAGGAACCAATTTTCATGTATTATTTTTTATAAGTACATCATATTCTGCCTACATAGCTTGCTGCCACTCTTGAGAGTTCAAGGCTTCTTTCACTCAACAAGTTTTGCATTTGTTGTAGCTATACGTACATAGGGATGTTTGGGTTTGTGAATACCCACTTTGCTCCTAGTGACCATATGATGTTGTGCTGGTACCATTGCTATCTCCCACATTTGTGGTTGTTATTAAGATCTAGAGCCCTCTTTAGATTGTATAGGACCACAAGGAGTTGATTGTAGTTCATCTATTGAAGTTGATAAACTCTGTGTGACTAATTCTGACTATGAATTTTTAGTAGAAGTGCTACTAGGACAGTTGGGTATTGGCAATGCAGGAAACTCAGAGATTTGAACAGTTGAACTAGATGTTAGAGGCATTTGAGCTGGATACTCTTTAGGCATAGAGGAAAGAGGAGATTTGAAAAGTTCACGATGAATCATTTCCTCAAGTACCTTCTATTTATTATTCATAAAACCTATTGAAAAAGGAAAATCAGTCTCATTAAAACAACATGCTGTGAAATATATATTCTCCCATTAGAATTGAGACGCTCGTAGCCTTTATGAGAATTACTATAGCCAATGAAGACACATTTGGTGGTCCTGAACTGTAATTTATGGTCATTACACAATCTAAGGCAAGGATAGCACGTAGTACCAAAAATCTTCAAGAACTCATAATCAGGAAACTTGCAAAACAATCTAAGATAGGGTGATCCTCCTCCTAAAACAGGAGTTAGAAGTTGATTAATGAGTTCAGTGGCAGTATGGAATGCCTCCTACCAATAAAATAAGGGCATTTATATGTTATGTTTTCTTTCAGCCCTCCCATTTTGAGGTGAAGTATGAGGACAGGAATGTCTAAAATGTATACTAGTATCTTGTAAAGTTTTAGCAAATGATCTATATTCTCCTCCCTAATCACTTTGGACTATTTTAATGCTACTCTCAAACTGTTTTTCAGCATATTTTTTAAACTGAACAAAAGCTTGTAGAGTTTCATCCTTAGATTTCGGTGCAAAAATCCCAAAGTATCTGTTATAGTCATCAAGAAACAGAACGTAGTACTTGTAGCCATTCATAGAAGCAATTGGTGCTGGTCCCCATAGGTTTATATGAATCATTTCTAGGGGTTTTGAGGCTCAAGAGTTAGAAACCTTAAAGGGCAAAGAATGTGATTTACCATACTTGCAAGATTCACAAAAGAAATGCTCATTCTCATTACTAGAAATTACTTGCATGTTACATTTACTAATGGGCTGATTCACAATCTTTTCACTTGGGTGATCAAGTCTACAATGCCAAAAACTTTTACTGAAACTACAATTCCTAAATGCTAAACTATCAGCTTCTTTGTTTGTAACAAAAACTAGAGTTGCACTACCATCTTTCTACTGGTTTAAAACCTTAAACATACCACCATTACTTGATTTTCCCTGAAGCATTGTTTGCCCTGTTGCCTGATACTTCACACAAACACCACTTGAGTTAAATATCATATCAACATCATTATCACATGCCACTTTATAAACACTTATGAGATTCTTCTTGCTTTAAGGAGCATATAAAACATTTTTCAGTTTAACCTTCTTGTGAGAAGTGTTTTGAATAGTGGAAGAGCCTATTCTTTCTACTCCTAATTTGTAGCCATTACCAACTATTATGTTCATCTTACCAGACAAAGCAGCAAGATCATAAGTTTGGCAAGATCTTTGGCCACATGACTAGTTGCCCCATTGTCCGAATACCAGGTATCATGATTCACAATTTTCAGGATTGCCCAATAAGCACTGTCATGGTCAGAATAAAAGCCCAAGCCTCTGTTGCCATCGTACTTCTTTGTTCCAGACTTAGAAAAGGATTTGTTATACCAATAGAAGCAGTTTTCAACAACATGACCAAACTTCTCACACAACTAACATTTGGATATGTCTTCATTGCTATTATTGTTGTATTGACCACGATTACGATTGTCCCTACCATAGCCCCTTCTACCTCTGTTTCCACAGCCTCCACACCAAGTATTCCTTGGAGTGTACCTCTCCTCAGCTCGGGTATAGTTAACCAGATTAGTATTGATGGAGAGGTGAGAAAGTTGGTTCAGTTGATCCATGCGACTCTTGTAGGTATAAAGAGAAGTTTGTACATCCAGCCAGCTAAGCTCTTCAACTTCATGAGATAGTTGAACCACAATGGGGTTATACTCAACATCAAGGCTAGCTAAGGCCTGAATAATAAGATCTAGAAGTAGTATGGGGCTCCCAAAGAGGAAAAGTTGATTAGTCAAGGCCTTGATCTTGGACAAATATTCATTCATCCTCATAGCACCTTTCCTAGTAGTGCATTGAAGCTCAAATATGAGCATTAGAAGTCTCAACTTGGTCCTTGCTCCAGATGACAGTTTAATGGTGAGCCATAAACCAGCAGATGTTGATACATTAGTCATTTAGATGAAATCTCCAAGGTCATCATGCTAAGAAGCCAACCGAATAGCAACTGGTCAATAGCTACCCATTCCTCAAAATCTAGATTCAATATGGTGTTATTGCATTCAGTGATGAACCGAATGGAACACTTCTTTATCCTATTAATGTAACCCTCAAGCTTATAATCCTTAATAATGGTTAAGACATGAAGGGCCCATACAGGGTCATTTGTTCTGTCCAGCTTGACACAACAATTCTAGGAGAGGGCCATCCTTTTCTTTTACAATTTTGCCAGCAATGATGTGGGCACCAACGAGGACCCTTTGCTGGTGTTTCCATATGGCTAAGAGCGACATGAGTCATTATTGGTTGTCATGGCTACTTACCTTAACGTTCTGATACCAAGAAAAGTCTTTTATAAGAAAGGAAATGTGTAAAATGAGGCATACTATTCACTTTATTTTCTATTCAATAAATAGGTATGATGGCAAATCCTAGAATACATGAGAGTGTGACATATGTACTATACATTTTGTACAATAGAAGAATCCACAATAATAAATGTTACAAGACTATTTACTAAGTGGGCTTTACCTTATTGGGCTTATGAAATAATCTAAGTATAAAATTAACACACCTAAAGATTTGTTGTCTCTAGAAAATAAAACTAAAAATAAGATCAAATTTTAAGAACCAAAACTACTAGTTTCAAATTTCAGATACCATCCAAAACGAGATTGAATTTCAAATACTAAAAACTGCTGTTTTCAAATTTTAAGAATCACAATCAAAATGAGATCAAATTTTAGAAATTAAAGATGGTGTTAATCATTTTTCCCTTTTAATGATGAACTTGCATTATTATTGACTTTTGATAGGTCTAATTTGTTCGAGGACAAGTTCACTATATATGACAGTCAACCTCCAGAACAATGTGAACCTGTTGAAGTAGTTAAACCCATAAACAATCAATTTATTCAGAGATTATTTTACCCTAATAAGGTACCTGAATACAATGTTGGTACCATTACATATAAGGCCAACATTGTTCACAAATGCATGATTCACACAATCGAAGGTCCGAGAGAAATGAACTGCACCCTTATGATTATGAACTCTATAGTGAAGCCTCTGAAACTTAAAAGCAAGGATCCCATGTGTAATGGTGAACATTTTCGATCCTTACACTGGCACCTCAACTTCCGACATCATGGTACATTGCCATCTGCTAATTTTCAGCTTATTGTTTCTGTTGATGATGATGAAGAAGAAGAACATGGACAAGAACAAGAGAAAGAGAAAGTAATCTTGGAATTTGCTAAGATTGGAGAAGACGTGTTTGTTATGGATTACTGTTATCCACTCTCAGCATTTCAAGCCTTTGCCATCTGCCTCAGCAGCTTTGATGCTGATGTCCCCACCTGCAGCTGTGATTGTGGCTCCTAATCTACAAACAAAATATAGATAATTTACAGAAACTATATATTTGTATCTTTCTCTTTATTTGAGAGATAGCTTGATGTTTCAGCTTCAAGTTTAAATAAATCTAAATTTGAATATGAGAGTTTTATGTTTAATCTACAGATGATTTATAGATATTGACCTTTAGAGAAGTTGATGATCAGTAGCTTTGATGCTAAACCAACTTGTGAATGAGAGTAGGAGACATATGGGTTGTTTGGTGGATGGGAATCATCTCACCCTTCATATATATACTAAAACGGTAAAGGCGCATCCAGTATCATGAAATATTTTTCAGGTCTTTATCATGCATTAAACTCCCTAAAGTATTTTTCAGATGTACCCAATACCGTGAAGTATTTTTTTACTGCAATTTTATCCTTAGCAGTTTAGGGGTGCTGAATGCACCAAAAAATAATTTAACATGATAGACGCACTTGAAAAAAATACTTTAGAATATTAAATGCATCACAAAGTACTTTAAATACTAAATGCACCTTAAAAAATGAGAGGGAAGGAAAATTTTAATGAGTTCAATTTAAAAAATCAGCTTAAAAGCTTTTAATTAATTTTTCATACTATTTTATCGTATACCTTCTCTTTATTAAAATTTTATAACACCAATCGTTTTTCAAATTTTTAAATCTAAGTCGTTAAAATTTTTCTTCTCATTCCCCACATTTTCTTCACACCAAAAATAGGGTCAAGTTAATCTTATGGTGCTACAACAATGCTTTCTTAAGTTAATCTCATAGCACTGCAGAAAATAAATCCAATTCCTAGCCAAAATATGTTAATGACTTGGTTCATTTTGTCGGAGTCATCCAATATTGAATTTATATTGAAATTTTAGATCATTGTTGTGATCATGAGTGTTTCGTTTATTATTGTAAGCAAATTATCTTATTTGTATTATTACAATTATAAACTTATATTTGTATTAAATTTCTATGAAATATTATAATGAATTGAATTTTTTATTGGGAGAATTCTAATTAAATCTGGTTGAAATATCAAAATTTAAATTAAAGTCTACACTTTAACAAATTCCTAATTAGGCCAAGAGGTCTTATTAGAGATTTTTTTAATATTGTTAAAAGATTAAAATACCCATTTAAAGCAGCAAATTAGCAATTGGTCCAATCAATTTATGACCTAAATTTTTTTTTTCTTGAGATGTTATTAGATGAACTATCAGCTTCACATGTTCTTAATCCATATGTTGTTAAAAGAGTAAAATATATAATTTTTTTTTTATAAATTCATATTAAGAAGTTCATATTACTCCACCCGTCCCATGAAATGTTAGAAAAGTTATTTAGACTTCCAATACAAACTCATATTAATTTTTAGTAAGAATTTTAGCAATAAGAATTAGCAGTAAGATTATAAGACATAACATGACGAAAACATCTATATGGTAGATATAACAAAGCACTTAAGAAAATGATAAACTTGGTGCTGAAACATACTAATACATTAAGATTCTAATTTTTCAACTATTAGGAAAAAAATTTCTTTTAAAAAATTATTAATTTAATGGTATTGAAATCAAATAATTAAAAGGTCCTATTGCCATTACCAAAAAAAAAAAGTAATTGTTTTCATAAATTTCTTATCAATATATCCGAATTGGTATAAAATATTATATTATACATTGTAAATTTTTTGCTCATAGTATTTTCAATTTTTTTATGTAAAACATTTTGTATAAATAAATACTATATAATTTCAAGTTTTCATGGTTTAATTTTTTTTCAAAATAATATTATTTTAAATTATAAAAAGGTATTTTAGTTTTTTAACAATATTTTTAAAATTCCTAATAAGGCTTATTGGTCTAATTAGGAATTTGTTAAAAACGTAGACCTTAATTTGAATTTTGATATTTTAATTGGGTTTAATCAGGATTCTCCCTTTTTTATTTTACTATAATTTTAAATTATATTTATTTAAATAATAAAATCATACGTAGTCTTTTTATAACACCTAAGCCAAAAAAACTTTATTTTTATTCAATATGCGCATAATCTCCACAACTTTAAGTCAAATGCGAATAGCCCTTTAATTAAATTTTAAGTTATAGATAGATAAGTAATGAACAAAACTAATCATAAGGCAATTATCTACATAACTACTAAAGTTTAAGGAATTCACTGTAATCTTATGTTTGATATGAGAGAATTGAAAGGGTGGGGAGGAAAGAGAGAATTTTAATAAGCTCAATTTAAAAAAATTTAAAAAGTGAGGTTATAAATTTTGGATAAAAAATGTAAGATAAAAAAGTAAAAAAAAAAATTAATTAAAAACTTTTAACCTCACTTCTTGAATTTTTTAAATTAAGCTCATTAACTAAAATTTTCCCTCTCCTCCCCTCCCTTCCCCTTATACCAAGAAAAGTGTCAAATTTAAGGAATCCATACATAACATAACGTTTATGAAATTTAGGCAAATTAATCATATTCCTAGAAAATGCACCATCATGGAATAATTGAATAAAGTGGCTTCTAGAATTGGGCATTATTGCAACATATGGGCGTCCAAGACGCAATGAAATATACAAAATTTCAGCAAACTATAAATCTTGGATAATGCAAATCATTTCTCACATGCATCTAATCTACTAGCTAGTTATAGTCCAAAAGGAGTATGATGAATTCTTGGATAAAAATAAAGAGTATTATTAGTAATAACAAATTAAAGCCCAGTTAATCAAAACTTGGTAGCATCTATCCAACAGTACTCTGGCTATAAGATGAAGATATATAAACATTAACAATATGGCATTCCTTTTCTGAAAAGTAGAAATTAAATATCGAAGATTATTTAATTAATTATTGTTCTTTGGTTGGGGATATACGAACTATGAGGGCCAATTTCTATACCAACCAGCCCAAGCAGAAACCAAGCCACTAATCCCCAGAGTCACAGCATGATTGCAAAATGGGTTTGGTTCAATCTCAGCCAAAGCTATGATCAAATCCGCAATATTTGCAGCCACTGCCATTAGCCTCATCACCCTATCAACCCTAATCTTCTTAACCTCATCCTTATCCCTCTTCTCTTGTTCTTCATCTTCATCTTCTTCTTTGGAGATTTCTCTTCTGCTTCTTCTGATCTTCCTCTCTTTCTTAATCCCTTCCTTTATCAGCAAAAAATCAGCTATGAGGAAGAACATATATCCCACTGCTTCTCCAAATGCTGATATGAAGCTTGCCTTCTTGGCCAAGTCTGCGTTTATCGTACCAATTCTTGCCAACCAGGTAACGTGGTCGAAGAAGAAGTAAATCATCTCGCCGGCATTTGCCGGGATGGCTAGCAGCCGGAGAGTCAGGTTCGAACCCGGGTTTCGCCGGAGAAGGTTGAAGCCGGTGAGAAACCTACCCGTCCTGAAGGCCTTCCGGCTGAGCCCGGAGGAAACTTCCCAATTCTTGAACCTCTTCGCCATCTCCGGGTTGGTCTCTTCAATGCGCCAGTTCGAAAGCTTGGAGACATACTGAAATGTCTTCACCAGCTTGTCTATGCCATCTCTCTTCGCTAGAAACACCACAAGCTTGTCCACTGTGTCATTCATTCTTTCTTTGTTTCTGCTGCAGGGGGGGGGGGGGGAGAGAGTATTTGGGAAGATGATGATGATGTGTTTGTTTAGAGTTGTGGAGGAGGAGATGATTATAGAAGGAGAAAAAACTGAAGCAGAATCACAGACTTTGTGGATTTTGGATAAGAGAAACTGAGAGAAATATGTGGTCACGACCCTTTTAGTTTAAATTTACTTCATATATGACCCTTCGTTTTTCTGTGTCGCTAAAATTTTTGTACGCATTACACATTACTCATCCAAAAATAATAATTCGTACACATTTCAGACACCTGGCGATTATGCGTTGTTCTTTTTTGTCTTTGCTTGTAGTTGGAAAAATTACCTTGCAAATAAATCCAAATGAGTAAGTCTGGTAATTGTTCATATATATGATACAAAAAGTAATAAATATATATATCTATTTATGTGTGTGTGTCTGTGTGTTAAAAAAGCTTTTTATATCGGTTCTATAATTAGTGCAGATAAGATAACACTTTCTACACTAATTATTAAATTAATATAGAAAAATGTACTAATGAGTATAGAAAAGGTTAATAAAAGAATCTCTTCAATTTTTTTTGGGCGAACGAAATCTCTTCAATTTTTACGCCAATATATAGGTTGCAAGTGAGTCGGTATAAAAAGTCATGTTTTTAAACCTGATCAATATTATACAAGTTAAATAGTAAAATGGTCTACCAAGGAAATAAAGTAACCATGAAATGTTTTTATGATATAAATAAATATTTATTTAATTCATATATTTCAAATGTGGTAATTCAATTGTGATATTTCTTTACTGCGTTTGAAGCTAGGTAAATTATTATTAGTATAAATTTATATATTATTTCCTTTACTTTTATGGGTCTTTTTATCCTTTTTCATAACATATAGAAGCATTTTCATCTGCGTCAGGAATTAAAAAAATAAAAAATGACAGAAAAATACTTATTTAATTTCAAAATGACAAATAGGTATTATGAAGGTAATCAAAATTATGACAAGAGTAGCCAATATGCCCTATTTATCTTTTTAAAATTTAAAAAGTATTTTTTCTGTCATTTTATCTTAAAAAAACATTTTCATTGTCAGATACAAAAAAATATTTTTTTATTTGTTTCTAATTTATATGCTACTTTCTGTCAAATGAGTAGTATTCTCTCCATTAGCTTTTTTTTCCCATCATAACCATTAGATCAAAATTCCAATGGCTTCCTTACAAACAAACAAAAAAATCTAAAGGGTTAGATTTAACATTTTATAAAAACAAATATTATTATAATTTTAGATAAAAGTAGATAAACAAATTTAAACTCTTAAAATTTGATTTGAATAGTTCACAATTGCAGTAAAAACATTAGGAAAAAAGTTGCTTTTATAATAATAGCCTATATAGTTGTGAACTGTTCAAATTAAATTTCAGAAATTTAAATCTATTTATATATTTTTATCTAAAATTATAACAATATTTGTGTTTATAAAATGCTAAATCGGAACCATTGAAATTTTGATTCCATAGCTATAAACGGAAAGGAAATTAAGGTCAAGTAGGGGAAGAAGTGGGTAAGCGCAATCAAGACGATTAGTCCTTTGCTGTCAAACCCATTTTCAAAAACTAGAAATAGATCTTTAGTCTTTTCCCTTAAAACTAGAAATTTCTCCCCCCAGGAATGTACAGATTAGCAAATTTGATTATATTTAAAATTTAATAAATTGCGTTATCTAAGATAGTTGAAAATCTACTTCTAACTAGAGTTGGTAATATGGGTTGGACCCGTCAACCTGTAAAAAATGATGGGTTAGGGTTAGCTTTGGCCAACCCACTAGTAAATGAGCCTTTTTAACCCACACCGCTATTTTTTAAAATTTTTTAATTATATTATTATATATTATATCCTATTTAAAAAATTTTAAAATACTTTTATAATTTATTTGGAGCTTTCAATCAAATATTTCAAGAAAAAAAATTATTTTTTTGATATTGTATAAAAAAAGATTAAAAAGTAAAAAAAATTTCAAAAAAAATAAATAAGTGTTAGCTGGTTGGCAGGCCAACCCACCAACCGGCATTGGGGGTTATGGTTGGATAAAAGCCAACTTACCTTCAAACGAGCTTTTTCAACCCGACCCAAGGTACTAAAAACCAAACCAGTGACTAAACCGATCGAGGCAATGATTCAAGGATTAGTGGGTCAGACCGGAGCCAAACCAGTAATAATTAATATATTATAATTTAATTAAAACACATAAAAATATTTATATTTTAATTTTGAAAACAAATTATTCAGTCTTTAAATAAAAAGAACTTTCTTTTCCATTATTTTTTTTAATTTCTTCTCCTACCTGTCACCCGTACATTCCTCTTGCTTTTTGACTTTTCTCTTTGTTATTCTCCCTCTTTCACGTGATCACTTGCCTCTCTCCTCTCCTCAAGCATCACGAGTCTCAGTAGCTAGGATAGTCTTTTCATTTATGCTTCCTACGCTTTAGCATTCAGAGCGCATGTTTCGAAGGCAACCTTCTTTTGCATTTTGTTCTCTCTTTCTTCATCGGCATCCATGGCTTTTGCACACAGATTTGATAAGCTCTTTGTAAAGCATGATGGCAACGGTCTAATGAGTTGCAGGGAGATCTTGCCACTAAGAAGAACGACGGTGAGGAAACGGTCACAGCGGCAACGAAGTTCAACTTTCATAGCAAAATCCGACGACGGTCTGATCTGTCTTTTTTTTTTTTAAGTTTCTGAGCATGGGAAGCTTTGAAAAAAAAAAACCCTGGCTAACCCATCCAGACTAGTGGGTTACCTGGGTTAATCCCAGTTTACTTCAAGTTAAACCGAGTCATGCCGGTTCTTTGTGATCTCGGTTTTGTTAACCAACCAGACCGTACAAGTGACCGGTTCACCGATTTCCAGTTTGAACCGACCAATTCGGTCCGGTTTTCCATACCATGGCCTGACCCGCCATAGGCTCAACCCCCCACAAGTCAACTCACAACCTGCGGGTTGGCCCATATTACCAACCCTACTTTTAACAGGAATATATTTTTTGATTCATTTTAATGGAATTTGAGTTAGAGATGCAAAATCTATAGAAAATAGATGAAAATTTGGAATTATTTCTTTATTTCTCCATTTAAACATTTAATTGACATACTATTTAATTATGATACTCTTCATTTAATTTAATATATTCAAATTCAAATTAAGATATTATTCAAATTGAAAATTAATTATTAATTTTTTCATTTGAGCATCTATTTGAAATTGCATTTATTTATAATGTTTTCCATTTAATTCAATATATTTAAATCTCAATCAAGGTATTATTTAAATCTTATTAATTGAATATATTCAGATATCATAATCTCATACCTGACCTACTTTTAAATCAATTAGGTATTACAAATTTTCAAGAATATAGTTGATAATTGATGATCTATTGATAGTTGATGGGAAGTGGATCCCCTCCTAAGCGTTAATTGCAAGGATATCAGCCGTTGAGTGCATGTTGGTGCTCTCATTCATTCACTTTTTGTTTTAATTTTATTTTTTTCTCCACATTAACTCTCACAAGATGTTGATTGAGGTGGTAATTAGTAGTTTCATTTTGTAATGAAGAGATCACAAGTTTGAATACTGAAAAGCACACTTGTTTAAAGAAGCAAAATCCTTTACGTTGTAAGCCTCAAAAGTGAAAACCCTTGATGAATTTTTTTTTCAAAAAAAAAAGTCTCATATAATATTGGATTATAGGGGTGTTTGTTTGTGTTCTATCCTGGCATCCTATTCCAGTCCTAGTCATTTTGGGATGAGACAGTCTCATTTCAAAAATTTTTGAAATGAGATAAAAGTGGATAGAGACAAAAATATTTTGGGACAGGACGGGATAGGACATGAGACAAGGGCATCTCATCCCAATCCTGTCCAAACATATTTTTTGAATTTTATAAATTTATTTTACTTATTATTAATATAATAATTTTATAATGTATATGATTATAATTTCTACAATTTATAAATTTTTATGCATGGGTTATATGATGTTTTTAGGGGATATTTTGAATTTAATATATTTTCTATTTTCCAAAAAAAAACATTTTTCTTTATCAAGTTTCGATTCCTATTAATTTTTTTAGCTAATTTTTATCTATTCTATATGTATAATTTTTATAATTAATTTTTATGCTTCAAATATATTTAGTTTTAAAATAAAAAATTTAAAAAAAATAAAAAGGGATGTCAGGATGGCATGGCATTGTGATGGCACGACTTTCTGTCATGTCCCAATTATCAGTATAAGATTATCTAGGTCTCATTTCACCCTACACTTAAAAAGCGCTTATAGAGGTATTTACAAGTAGCTTACTAACAAAGTTCTCACATCGGTAGCAATATTTAAATTCACAATTTTATGAGTTATGAACTGACTCATTACTAAGTAGACTAACTCTTATTCATAAGAGAACACTTTTCTGTATATTGGAAATAGTGTTGAGCAAGCAGTTTGTAACCTATAAATTTTTCGTCTGTTTGAGCCCATCTAAAAAGAACCCAAAATGAGCGGGCTATCATATTAAATAGAGTTGATAAAGTGGACTAGCAGTGCGAATATCAGCCAACCCGAGACAATGGAGGCTAAAGTAGCCCACGTTGCCAGCTTGTTTATATTTTTTAAAAAATATATTTTAAATTATTTTCACACACTAGTAAATGAGCTATGCATGTGTCCCTATCTTTGTAATATATAGCCATGTATTTGGAAACTGAAAGGTGTGGGCCAGTTCTTGGTCAAAAAAAAAAAAAGGTGTGGGCCAGTTAAAAAATAATAATAATAAAGTTCCAAACGTATGTCCAATATGCCTCTATTTGATTTTTTATACAATATTTATTATTTTTTAGATAAACAAAACTCTTATTATTAATATGGGTTGGGCTTTACAATCTAAAATATTAAAATTGGACTGGGAGTATTAGAACTGAGTAGTAAATTATAATAAGATAATTTAAAAATTGACTTATATGTATTTATATAAATATAGTGGGCTCGCCGATGGCAAAACGGGCTTGAAGCAGTGTGGCTGAAGCCCTTGGCACCCCACACCTTGGCCGATAGGCATTATGACAAGTTAGGCTTGTATATTACCGGCTCGATTATTCAACAGGAAGGGGCTTTTTTTTGCATTTTAATATTTTTCATTCTTAAATTTCATTCTTATTTTCCTTTCACCCGTTACTTTGCCTATGATGATGGCCATGATGATGATGATATTACTTAGTATTATTACTATATATGTTACTCTCTCCATTCCTTATTATAAGAGACATTTGATGCTTATAGCATGTTCCCATATATAAGAGACACTTAAAAGTTGTCTCTAGTTTTTTATATTGATTTCCTATTTTACCCCTATTTATTTTGTCTCCAACTCATATTCTCTATCCCTCCCACTTCTCTTTCTTTTAATAATTTAATTGTTCTCTCTCATACTCTCTCTCCTTATTAATAGAGGCATTGTTGGAAAAAACATTACACTTTTTACACATTAATTGTCCTCAACTAATTTTAACTATTTTTTTTATCAACGTAATTTGATTATTTGTCTCTTATAATAAGGAACGGAGGGAGTATAATACAATTATAAAATATAATTATACATACAAGTATAACTATATTTATATATATTTTGCCAACAACTATAATTTATATATATTAAGTATTAATTAAATTTCATTTGTCATTATACTTTATTAAGCATTTTACAAAATTTTTTAAAAAATTAAGATAAAATAAGGATAAAATAGTCCACATAAAAATTTCTCTTCTTCCCTCCTTTTTTAAACCAAACAAGATAACATTAAAATTCCTTCCATCTCCTCTATTTTCCTCTTCTCTGTTCTATTAAAATCCTTCCCTTCCTTTTCCTTTCATTGAACCAAACACACCCTTAGCTTTTCTGTCTTTCATACGTCTTTCTTCTACTTTCTCTCACTCCTAAATTTCTCTGAAATTCATTAAAGGTCGCACGTGCTTTAATTTCTTGCAGAGATCCTTTTTGTTCTTGTGCGTAAGATTAGAGCCCTATTCTTGCAAGTATGCACTTGAGCATGACTTTGTGCCTGTTTGCCCAAACATGGCTTAAAATGCAAATAAACCCGATTTAATCAGGAGGTATTGTTTGGAAGGGCGTATCTTGTATTGGGCTTAGAGAAATTTAGGGTCCGTTTGGATCAATGATTGAAAAAAGAGTTTCTTAGAAAAGTAGCTTTTGCAAAAGTGAAATTGGCTAAAAGTTAAATTGAATAAGTTAAATTGTGTTTAGATTGGAGTTCAGAAAAGTTAGTTTGTAAAAGTGAAATTGATAAAAAGTTATTTGGATTATAGTTGAGTAAAAGTAAGTTTGGTTGTAAAATGACCAAAATAGATATGAGTTTTAATAAATAATAAAACATGATTAAAAATAAATAAATTCACATAATACAATGAAATTAAAATAATTCAATATGAAGAAGTTAAATTTAATAAGTGAATTAAATTTTAAAATTTTAGAGAAATTGTAAAAAATATTTTAAATATAAAGTGAAACATGGACCAAAAAAATGAATTGAGATAATATAATAAATTTAAATTAATTTAATATGAAGAAGTGAAATTGATTGAGTAAATACATTTGAAAACATCACATAAATGAAAAAAATATTGTAAAATGGAGAGGACTCAGTGACTACTCTGGATAAAAAGAAAACAAGTGAAGTCATAAGAAATAATAATGCCAGAAGGGAGAGAAAGAGGTAACAAAAGTTTTCTGATACACTCAGAATAATAAATAAGCTCTTCATGGTTGAAAATAAGCTCCCTTCTCTGGCTTATTTTAAACGCACGATTGGGCAGCTTAAATTTCTATAAACCCAATATAGGATATGTCCTTCCAAACAACCCCTCCTAATTGAATCGGGTTTATCTGCATTTTAAGCCACGTTTGGGCCAGCAAACACTGACCCAAATAGGCACTTAAGCTGCCCAATCGTGCATTTAAAATAAGCCAGAGGAAGGAACTTATTTTCAACCTTGAAGAGCTTATTTACTGTTCTGGGTGTGTCAGAAAACTTTTCTTCCCTCTTTCTCTCCCTTCTAGCATTATTATTCCCCATGACTTCACTTGTTTTCTTTTTATCTAGAGTAGTCACCGAGTCCTCTCCCTTTAGCAATATTTTTTTCATTTATGTTGTGTTTTCAAATTTATTTACTCAATCAATTTCGCTTATTCATATTAAGTTAATTTAAATTTATTTTATTATCTCAATTTTTTTTTCATGTTTCACTTTATATTTAAATTTTTTTTATGATTTCTCTAAAGTTTTAAAATTTAATTCACTTATTAAATTTGACTTCTTCATATTAAATTATTTTAATTTCATTTTATCATGTGAAATCATTTTTTTAATCATGTTTTATTATTTATTAAAACTCATACCTATTTTAGTCATTTTATAACTAAACTTACTTTTACTCATCTATAATCCAAAAACTATTTATTAATTTCACTTTTACAAACTAGCTTTTCTGAACTCCAATTTAAACATAATTCAGTTTATCCAATTTAGTTTTTAGCCAACTTTATTTTTTCACAAACTGTTTTTCTGATAAATTATTTTCCTAATCGCTGATCAAACGACCCTTTGCAATACCAGATATTGGCGTTTTGGACGCTTGACATGCACTAGTCGCGTTTCTCAAGTTCAACAAGAAGTTCGTTAGCATGCAAATATTCTAATATTTCCAGAAAGATTCATTATTGGCAGGAAATTTTCTAGTGAAAATCTGACGATGAAGCGGAGACACAAAATTGTCAGTATTGTCTCGTCCAATCCAAATGTACCCTTTAATAAAATCTGACCAGATTAGCCCGGATTCGTTGTTCAGGCTGGACTGGTTTTCAATCAAGTGGCCTAAGCACTTGGACTAGTCCAGCTCAGGGGGATGTTAATTTTTTTTATTTTGTAAATTTTTTTGGCTGAATTTTTATTTTGTAAATTGGATGTTGATTTTTATTGTTATTAAATGTTTCTAGAGATTTCTATAAATTTTTAATTAAATTTAATATTTTGTTATGAATTTTATACCTCAATTTAGAATTAAGCCAAACTAAATCACATTCTGTCTTTTTTAGCCTAATTAGAGATGAGAATACTGGCAGGCCCTGTTATAAGGTTAAAATTTTAAAAATACCCCAATTTGCTAGACTCAGTTCTTAAACTGATGGGCTCAGAGCTAGCCTATGGGCTTTCGGTCTGTTTAAGAAAAAATATTATTTTTTATTTTTCTCACATTTTTATCAAAAAATAAAAATAAACCAATGAAATTATTAATAAAAAAACATATATATAAATAAAATTAAGTCACAAATACAAAATATTATCACATCTAGATATTCTACAACATCTAAGAACATCTAAAACATCTATTAACAAGACAACAACATCTAAAAGTTTAATCAATAGTGCAAATATGTAATAGGCAAATACTATCATTAATTTTTTAAAATTTCCTTATCATTATAATCAATTGCTCTTCTTTTATAGCAACAATATCAATTTTTTTTTATATAGGAATGTTACTTTTAAATTTTACAGTCTAACTACTCCCTTTGTCCCATATTACAAGCAATAACTATCATTTCCCTTTTGTCCCTAAATATAAGTAATATTTGCAAGTTGTCTTAAATTTTTATAGTGAATTCTTTATTTTGCCCTCATTAATTACTTATTTTAATACACAATATATTTACTATCTCATTTTTTTAAACAAACATCTCTCCATCACACATTCTCTCTCTTCCATAATTCTCTTTATTATAATAGTTTTCTTATCCCCTCTCTCATACTCTCTCCCCCTCATAAATAAGGGCATTTTAGTAAAAGAACTTCTAATTTTTACATATTTATTGTCTTTAATTAATTTTAACTAATATTTTGATCTACATGATGAGCTCTAATTAGAGGTGGGAATCAGGGCCGGCTCTTTAGGGCCGGCTCTTCAGGGCTAGAGGGCTTAAAAGGGCCGGCCCTCTAGGGCTAAAATTTCAAAAATATCCCAATTTGTTAGGCTCATACCTTAAGCTACAGGGCTCAGGACCGGCCCGCTGGCTTTTGGCCCGTTTAAGAAAAAAATGCTATTTTTTTTATATTTTTCATATTTTTTTATTAAAAAATAAAAATAAAAATAAACTAATGAAATTATTAATAAAAAACGTAAATATGAATAAAATTAACTCACAAATACAAAATATCATCATATATAAATACCCTTCAACATCAAAGAATATCTAAAACATTCATTAACAAAATAACAACATCCAAAAGTTTTATCTATAATGTAATTGTGCAAGAAATAAAACACTATAATTAATCTTTTGAAACTTCATCATCATTATAATCAATTACTCTTCTTCATAAGTATGCTTTTGTTTCGTAACAAAAATATTAAGTTTTTCTTCTTCGTAGGAATTTTACTTTTAAATTTTGTAATCTAATTATTATTTTACTTTAATATGAGAAACATTGTTGTTGAAACTCATGAATTTCTAATTCAAATTATAGAATCACAAGTTATATAAGTATAAAAATACTCTCTTATCAAATATATATCTAGTTTAAAAATATCAACGTATATAATATAAATCAAATTATTATCAAAGTTCAAATTAACCCATTTTTTTAAAATTAACATTTTAAGCCCTCGGCCCTTCAGGGCTTATTTCTCATTTGAGAGGAAAAAGTTCAAACCCGGCCCTTATAATTTCAGGGCATAAACGGGTCGGCCTGACAGGATCGGCCCGTTTTCTCGGCTCTAACTCTAATGTTACTTATAATATGGGATGAAGGAAGTATTATTTTACTTTAGTTTGAGAAGTATTGTTGTTGAAACTCATAAATTTCTAATTCAAATTATAGAATCACAAGTTATATAAGTATAAAAATACTCTCTTATCAAATATATATAGTTTAAAAATATCAACACATATATAAAGCAAATTATTATTAAAGTCCAAATTAACTCATTTTTTAAAAGTTAATTAGATAAATTATTGTCTAAGACTAAATAAATCAAACAATTATATGAAATTTAATTTCAAAATGATAATAATAATTAAATATTCAAAATATTATTAACAATGTAAAAAAATTAATAATATTATAATTACACAAAAAATTTTAAAAAATTATAAAAATGCTTAAACGGACAGGCCCTCAACCCTGTAGGGTTGGCTTGTTTAAGCCCTCAATCTTATAGAGTTAGTCCTTTTAAGCTCATTTCTCATTTGAAAGAAAAAATTTTAAACCTGGCCCTCATAATTTTCAAGCCTACATAGGCCGGCCCGACAGGTTCGACCAGTTTTCTCAGTTCTAAACCTAATGTCTTGTCTAAATCAAACTTCATGTTGAAAATTAAGTCAATCCAATCTGGTCCATGCATACTCTACTCTCCTCAACATTTGATCTCATTGAAGCTTGCTTTTAGTTTCAGAATTGGCATCAACCAACAATTAACATAAACTGCAAAATCATTTCTTAAAAAATGGTAATCCAAATATCCAAAAAAAAAAATTGTCTCATAAAGACGAGGGAGGATTTTTCCATGAACAAAAAAATCCATGGAAATAGAGAGATATTCTAAAGATTTGTTTTACCAACTAAATATGTATCGATATCATTATAGGCTATAAAGATATGTATACCCATTGGTTAGTCTTGTAATTATTTAAGGTAGACTTCTATAATTTGTAATCACACTAACAATTTATTGTTTCTTCTTTTTATGGACAAATTCTCTTTTGGCAAGCCAAATATCATATGTTTGATTCTCTTATTCTTAATCAACATATGTATCATGTTTTGTTTTTATGTTGACTATTCCTAATAGTTTGAAAGATTTTTTTTCCTTTGAGCCATGAGTGTTTAATTAATAAATCATGTTGGATATGATATCATTTGCCTGCCACTCATTGCTAATTAATCATTTATCTAAAGATTGTCGTTGGCAAAAGACAAAAAATCATTTATCTAGACATTGATAAATTCTTTGAACTGATGAATACCTAGCTGAAAAAAATGTGATACTTCAAACATAGTATCCCATGTTTTAATGAAAAAAATACGAATTATTTCACATCATTAAATTTGAGATTGCTAGTCACTTTCTTATAAATATTTTAAGAATAAAAGTGCTTTTCTAATGTAAAATTAATTTAAACATTTGGTGAAATGAATAAAAATGTTTTAACTCTTATTTATTTGTTTGTTTGTTTGCTTTAATTTTTGCGCTTATTTCTTTTTTTCCCCTTTTCTGGTTCTGTCCGGTGCAAGTTTGCTCTAGACCCTAGTTGTCTTCGTCCGTGGGTCACCAAACCCTAAACATCAAAGTCCTGATCCTGCTTCACTCATTCAAAACCCTACTCGGAGCCCTGTCTGATTGTTATTTCGTCAACTTTGCGGGAAATCCAGGTTAGCCATGGATGCTCAGCGAGCTTTGCTTGACGAACTCATGGGTGCCGGTATACTGGATTCCCCCCTCATCCTGAACTGCTATTTACTTCCGATCTTGAATTGGCTTTTTTATTCATTTTCAATTCGAAGAACTTATTTTGTTATCTTTACGGATTGTATTTGTCGAATTTAGCTCGTAACTTGACGGAGGAAGAGAAAAAGGGGTACAAGGAAGTTACTTGGGACGATAAGGAAGTCTGTGGATTCTACATGGTTCGATTTTGCCCTCACGATCTTTTCGTCAATACCCGCAGTGATCTGGGTGCGTTTCAGCTTGATTTGTTTCCCTTTCAATGTCTAAATTCTCGTGGTTGATTGCTAAAGGGACCCGGTTCAATTGGTCAATTTCATAGCGAATGTGAAAGGTCTACTTCGTTGTACCATACTACTGTTGTCCTCTGGCCACTAAAAATAAATTGAGTTGGAAACAAGTAATGATTCCAACACTGATTATTCGTTTTATAATTTTATTTTTGGGATCTAGGCCCCCTTTCCTTCATGTTAATCTAAATTCGAAATTGTAAAGCATAAATAATGTTTCGAGGGAGGTTCCTCATCTATCTGTTGAACCTCTGAACAGTGACACGGATATGATAATTCCCTTAATTTTTTTTGAACCCACTTCTGATAAGGTCTTTTATGGTTAATTTTCTTCAGGTCCTTGTCCTAGAATACATGACCCAAAATTGAAAGAAAGGTGCGCAATCATATTCATTATATTTTATGTATATGTAATACAGTGTTTTGTGAATGAAGAGTATTGGATTTTTAATTGGTATGCTTAAGTCCTGCTGCAGCTACTCATGGATGGTTCTGTTTTTCTTGTTTAAACTTGATCCTGTTTACGTGTAATTTTCCTTTTTGGGTGTTGGATTGAGATTCTCTATGTGCTTATATCATGGAAGTGCATGCGTCCTGTTTGCTTATAATTATTTTTTTAATGTGTTTGGCGCATAGTGTCTCCCTCTTCCCATTATTGTTTGGTGATAATATAATTTGTACTTGGAAAGTAAGGGTAAGAACATGTCAAGAATAAGGAGGATAAAACGTATTTCCTTTTACATTATGGCCCAGAAAGAACAGAAATGCCATTATTGAACATTTATCTCATGTCTTTGAGCATTTGCAAGAGATCGCCCTTAGAAAACCGGCAGCACTGCATAACTGAAGAGACTACTTTTGGACCATGGGAATTCTAGCATCCCTCCCAATCCTCTCCATAACAATGAAGAAAAAGAATATCCCTTATATCCCTTTTTTGTAAGTCACAACACCCCAGAAAGAATCCCATACAAAGTTCATTAGTCTTTGTAATCCACATTCCTTCAAATAGACTAAGGAACTTTTCTAATATATTTCAAGGAAGGTAGAGAATAAAGTGGTCTTGGGTTTTCCCTTTTTGAAATCACATGATCAGATGTTAGGTAACGATACCAGGCTCTGCGTTAGTAAATGGGATAGTATAGAATTGATTTTGAAGTATTATGTACCTAACAAAGCCTAAATATTAAGAGGGGAGGGAGTTGGATGCATATCAATACATGATTGGTGTAGAATTGATTATGAACGTGTTGAAAAAAGTGTCCATGCTCTGAGTTAAATACCTGAAAAAGCTGCCACTTCTGCTGAGGTATTTGGGCATTTTGATCAGATCCCTGGAAGAGGGAGATATGGTTATATTTTGTAACAATCTATTTATATTTTTTTTGGGTCTAAAGTCAACTAGTTTGTTTGATGGGCTGTTTACCTGGACTTCTTTCATTTATTTAGTCTTTGCATTGTGAGGAATTGGCAACTGTGATGTTTTTGGGGCTGCATATCAAGTTTGTGATTTGGAATTGTCAATTGAAGCATTTGATTGGGAATATACTTACCTACTTGTCAGTTTTTTAAAAGTTGTGACGTTTTATTGTTCTGTTTCCCAATTTATTTATAGGTCGTGGATGTCATTGTAAACGACACAAGTGGATATAATTGAACTTAAAGCCTGTGTTTTGTAGTAAACTCATCTGTTGATGACTTTTTAAGAAAAACCATGGGATCTACAATGCTATAGGTGATTTGTAATGAAGCAATCTTTATAGCATGGCATCATAGACTCTGCCTCGGGGCTGACCACAGTTCATCATTCATATTGTAGATAATACTTGATTTGTGCTTTTAATGCTTAATTTATCTGATATCATTAACTTGTTTCTGATAACTAGGTTGTCTGTGGCATGTGTGGTATGCTCTCAGTATCTCCTGTCTTCTGTTTTATTCTTTGTATATTCTTGTTGCAATTTAGGTTGCTCAAGATATTATTTTTAATATATGTCAAACCTTGGAAGCAATGAGCTTTTATATAAAAGTAATCAATCTCATTGCACATGCCACTTCTTGAAATTTTTTTTTAATCTATAATTTATAATTGTCATTTCTTGTGTCATTGTTGTTTCTTAAAGTGTAATTGAAAAATAGCTGATCTTAATAGCATGATTGTATCATTAGATTATGAAAATTGTCAATTAAATTTATTATGGTTTATGGATAAATTGTTTACAATCCCACCTGACTTGGCCGGTAACATCTTAAATTATTATAGGTTGTATATGTGGATTTACTTGGACGCTGTTGGCATATAGGTTCTTACTTTTATTTATTTGCTGCAACAAGCAACATGCTGCGTTATCTCTGAACCTTTTGTCAAATCATGCGTTGTAAAGCAGTGAAGTACTTCCTCTACTAATATAAATGTACCATACTATAGCATTGGTGCTTTCGTGCATTAAAAGATATTTGGATTTTGCTGCCTTTTGAGATTTTATTGTCTTCTTTGCCCATGTTTCACTGAAATATTAGTCTACAAATGAATGCGCACTCATCAGTGCGTTCCTTTTAGATTTAGTGATTTTGTTGTTTATTTATGTTGTGTTGTCTTCAGTTTTGAGAAATCCCCAAGACACGATGCATTTGTGCCCAAGTTTGAAGCTGAACTTGCTCAGTTCTGTGAGAAATTGGTAGGTCAAATACATTACCTTAACAGTTCCTACGTCAGAAGAATCTTCTTGCACTGCATGTTTATGGTTCATCCTTGTTTTTATCTGGTATTAATTTTAGGTAATGGACTTGGATAGAAGAGTAAGACGTGGGCGAGAACGTCTTGCTCAGGAGGTGGAACCAGCACCACCACCTCCACTGACAATTGAAAAGTCTGAGCAGCTATCTGTCCTGGAAGAGAAAATAAAGAACCTTCTGGAACAAGTTGAATCTCTTGGAGAATCTGGGAAGGTTGATGAAGCAGAAGCTCTGATGAGAAAGGTGCTGAAGTTGATGCAAGTTCTTTATTTTGTTTCTCAGCTATCCATATATTGATTCTCATCAATCTATCTTACAGAAGCTTGTGAAACCTTGCCTTTTGCCAGTGTGAACGAATTTGGGTCAGAGATTGGCATGACTTGTTTTTAATTTGTTTGGATTTTGTCTGCAGGTGGAAACACTTAATGCTGAGAAGACAGCCTTAACTCAACAACCTCAAAATGATAAGGTGATGATGCTTGCTCAGGAGAAGAAGATGGCACTTTGTGATATATGTGGTTCTTTTCTTGTAGCAAATGATGCTGCAGAGAGGACCCAGTCTCATGTCACAGGGAAGCAACATGTTGGTTATGGCATGGTTCGTGACTTTATAAATGAGTATAAGGTGAGCTTTGGTGTCATAAATTAATTAAACCGTAAAACTGATGTAAGCCCTTATGCTGATCTATGGTTGAGAACATTTTTCAGGCTGCTAAGGAGAAGGCAAAGGAGGAAGAAAGATTAGCTCGAGAGAAAGAATTAGAAGAGCGGATGAAGCAAAGAGAGAAGGAGTATGATAGGAGGCGGCATACTGATTCAAGAGATACAGACAGGCATCGAGATAAAGATAGGGATAGGGAGAGGGATAGATATAGAGGAAGAGATTCAGATCGTGAAAGGTCACGGGAGTGGAATGGTAGAGTTTATCGAGATGGAGGGAGAGACACAGATTCTAGGTCAAGGAATGGAAGAGATGGAAGTAGAGACAAGTACCATGACCGGAGCAGATCACGCTCTCCTGCTAGGCATAGCTACAAACGCTCTTCTTGAAGTCCAGTTCACTCAAATTAATGGGATTTCTTGATAGATATCTGAATTTGAATTTCAAATGAGGTAGATCTTAATATCCCAAGACTTATATAAATATGTGGTTTTGGAGTCTAGTTTTCTCGTAATCAGGGGTGAATTTTTTTCCCATCTCAGAGCTTTGTTGAGACAATACAATCTCCCTTTCGTCAAAATTATTTATGGAGAAAAGGGTTGAGGTAGGTAAATCCCTATTGTACTCTTACAATCTATTTTGCGCTTTAATTTGAGTTTTCATGATTTATCTGAAGGATTGTGTAATATCTCTTTGCTCTCGCATTTTCTGGAGATGCTTCGATTTCATAACGCATCTTGCATATTTAAGATGTCAGCTGAATTACATGCATGATTGCCATTGCTGCTGAGGATGGTTTTCTCTTTTTCTGAGGTAACAAGTGAACTTTATACCATAAGAGGAATAGATTAATGTTTATGCTAGAAATTTGTTTCTTTTTCCGTTTTTCTTTTGTGTCCTTGTTCTTACTTAAGGTGATATAGATTAACAGAAAGGTTCGTAAATGCTGCCTATTCTGGCTTGCATTTGAAATTGATATACATTCCGTAGGTACCCGTTATAGGTAAATTTACTGCATCTATCTAGTTGTCTACCTCTCTCAGAAAACCATGCTAGTAATATATATGGTGTTATCGGGATAAATGGATAACTCTTTCCTCCCTTCACTGCCTATGTCTTTCTAAATATGGGTCTGTCGATGGGCGAAGATTACTATATTATGTCTACGCATGAATAGGCCATTGTTTTGACCTGTTTGTTCAAAATCTGAATTATAACTATAGTGTATATCTCATCCAAATTAATGAAGTGATCTACTGGGTGCTTTCAGTTAAAGATAAACAAATAGAGGCCGGTAATTACAGGTATTTAACTGTTTTGCTGGGTGGCTCGAGGGGAAAGGTTGTCATTTGCATGAAAATTAATCAGTGTACTGAGATGCAGGGTATCTTCTTTTACGAACAAACATCAAAACTGTAAATGTGGTGCCTGGAGGTAACTGGTTTTCTCATCTGTATGATAATGCATAATTTCGTTGACAGGAACGCCATTGGTGGTTAGATTGTTTCTGTTAGTGACGTGCGGGAAAATTTAACTTAGAACATTCTGCTTTTGGGAAGAAACAAGGTGGAGGGAAAAGTAACCTCATTCTTTAAGTTTTGGATAATGTGTATTCCTGTTGTGAAACTGTCAGAGTCGTGATAAACAAACATATTTTGCTATTTCTTATAGCAAGATTGTGAATGTTGACTAGATAGAGCAATGTTGGAGCACTGAGTGATTCTGGGATGCACAACTTTGCCTGACTGGGGTTTCTTTATTTTTTTGTTGATTTATCAGAACATTTGATACAATTGTTGGCCTGGAATAGCAATTCCATTTTTATAGGCTTTGTATTAACTGAAGCAAATGGATACTTAAAATACAACAGCGAGAGAACACAGCAGACGGTTATATGCTGACATAAGTGCTGATAATTACTATACTGAATTGTTTACTAGCATCTAATACTGTGGTGAAGAGCTCGTATAACTGGATGGTTACTTTTTCAAAATAGAAATTAATAATTACCCAAGAAGCAAATGGAGGCATTAAATTATATATATATATATATTTGCGTAATTTGCAGTAGGAGTAAAATGGGAAAATGTTGATAATCTTCTGGGGCGCTTGCATCCGCTGCCCCCCCGACCCAAAACTGTCATTTGGAAGGAAAATGAGGTGTGGAATTTTTTTTTCCCAAGAAAAATAAGATCTAGTATATTGTAATATTTTGAAATCATTTTTGATATATTCAATAATCTAAAATATATTTTAAGGAGCACCCACTGACACCGTGTATCCTAAAATAATTTTTAGTATATTTTGCATTTTAAAATTTTGTTTAATAGCGCCCTCTGCCTTAAAATAATTTTTAATGTATTTAGCACTATAAAATATTTATAGGAATAGTATTTAGTGTTATAAGTTTAGGTACTTCTTGTTACTTTGAAAATTATTTCAAGACAGCAAGTGATATTGAAATCAAAAATTTTGTGAGGATACTAGATACTACAAGAAAAAAATATTCTAAAATAGAGGTTGCGGTTGCAAGGTGTTTCTAAAAAAACATTTTAAAATATTGGATCTTGCTGAAAAAGACCATTTAATCCTTCTTATTTTTAACCCAAAAAGACGTAGTGTTAGTTTTGAATAGAGGAGGGCAACAGAGACGGGCAGTGACTAGAAGGGCTTTTTTTTTTTTGGGAAAACTATATTGGAGGTACCTCTACTTTTTTTCAATTTTCAATTTGGTACTTATGTGTTTTTTGTTCTTAACTAAATCTTTATTTTTCTTCTATTAACATCATTAATCCTTATGTAGAGACTAAAAATATCAATAGAACAAAGTTATAAGAGCTAATGTTGCTAAAAAGATAAAATTAAATGTTTAATTAAAGGGAAAAAAACACATAGGTACCAAATTAAAAATTGAGAGAAAGTATAGGTACCTTCAATATAGTTTTCCCTTTTTTTTTTAGGGAATAAAATACACCCACCGCCCTTTTATTTTACTTCAATTGTAAAAATATTTTTTTATTTTGAAAACATATAAAAACCTTCTTTAAAATTAAAATGTACATTACACAAACTTTTCTCCTATATTTAATATTCTATTTCTATCCATTTATATCGTTAGTTGACCATTAAGTTGGACTTTAAATTATTTTTTTAATCAAAATGTTCCTTTTTAACATAGTAATTATTTAGAAATTTATATGTTCCAAAAAATAAATTTTATAAAATTAAAAAATAATTCTAATACATATATTTTTAAAATTTCTAATATGTTTTATAATTTTCTTTTTTTATCAAATTCATTAAAAATTATTTACTTTGATTTCTTTTAAACTGTAAAAACATATTTCAAATTCAAAGTTTTTGTTTATCGTAAAGTTTAAATGATACAAGTTTGAAAGATTTTATAAATTATTTAAATTTATAGTTTAAAATTTTTAAACATATTTTTGTTACAAAAATTTATAAACATATTTAGCCAAGTATATATATATTTATTGAAAAAATTAATTAAATTTTTAATCAAATTTTTTATGTTTGTCCTAACTGAATGAAATTCATGTGTCTATAAAAATATAATTTAGGAATTTATTAAAAAGAGGAGTAAAATAGTAAATAAAATTTATTTTAGTATAAATTTCAGTTAAAAAAATAATAGTTTTTTAGAATATTTCTAATGGTATTAACTGATTAAACTAAACTATATGCTTTTAAAATAAATAAGAGATCTGTGTAATTGATACAAAGTAGAAGGATAGTTAGAGTATTTTACTCTTTTTTTTTTAATAGCACGAGGCTCCTAGTAGATAAAAATTTTATTATTTTAAACTTAAAGAAATTAGAGTAGACATTGCAAAAATGAATTAGATTTGACTTGCAAATATCGTGATGTCTATGCTGCGTGACTATTTCCTTGATGCCAGAGTTGCCAGACGTGATCTCAGAAATACTCAAATGCAGACGTAAAGGATTCAATTTTCTTATATAAGGATTAATCCATTCTGATGTAACCAATAATAAGGGCGCACACGAATATGGACGAAATATATCACTGGAAAACAAAATTATGGACGAAGAAGAGGCTATCGGCCAACCTGTGGCAAAATGAATGGCCACGTCATATAAGTGGGACGCAAGATTTTAGCAAGTTATCGTATGAGATTATTTCTTCTTCTTCTTCTCCCACGTCTACATGAACAAACGTCCCCAAGACTTCTAATAATCAGGAAAGCAATACAACCACTAGTCTATCAAACAAAAATGTGGCATCTCAAAGGGTGACATGAGCAGGTGATGTTCAATGAGCTCCTTTAGGATCTAGTTGAGATGTCTTATAAACAGCTTTTCAATTATAATTTATAAAATATAAAGTAGATATATAAAAAAAGTTTTCTATTAGTTTACGTAAAATGTGTTTATAAGTTATTCTAAATGAGAATAGTATAACCCTTTCGTAGATATTTGTGGGGATTTAGGTAAATAGATGAAGTTTCGTTTTCAAACTCAACTTCAAGATTAGAATAGTGTTTTTTCAGAAAAAATGAAATTTTGATTGTTAAACTTTTTCTCAATTATCAATTCAATCTCTAAATTTTCACTCCAATGACCCAAACCTGTTCTTAGAATTTTTTTCAACTCATGACAATTTAGTCATTTTAATGCATTAATTCAATAAACCCCAAAAACTAAGTTGTTCCAAGTCAAAACTTAAAAATTGGTAATTAAGAAAAAGCCTTTTTTTTTTCCATTTTCTTACATTTAACAAGTAAACCCATCACATGTAATAGAAACAATAAATCCCATAGTCTGACTGCCAGCAAATTACTTCTTCTACTCCATTTATTTGATTATTTCCAGTAAAGTTATGGTAATTGTGGAGATAATTGAAGTAGATAATATCTACTGATAAACCCCACACAATTTCCACAATTTTTTTAAAAGAAAAAAGAAGCGGAAAGAGCTTCCTGTTTCGCAAGATACCAGATATAGTTCATCAGCAATTAATAAAGTGTCTGAAGCAAAATAAGATTGAGACTCATAATGATGCCATCCAATATTTATGAATAAACAAATATATTCTTTGAAAGGAAAAAAAGTTTCACTCCGGAGCAATTGAGTCCTACAAAGTGCGCTGTAAAACAATTGACTAATATACAATATATACTATAACTACTCTATCATATTGTATGCTTTTTGTCCACTGATTGCAAATGAAAATACATGTAGGGGATGCCGAAGTACAATCAGTCTCCTCTGCAAAGGCAGAGCAAAAGGGTGGGAGGACAAAACTGCAAGAAGTGTGATGAGAGAAACCAAATTGAATCGAACAGTCCCTAAATCATGCATTCAGAGAGTCACAGAAATATGTGTCAAAGAAACTTTTTCTCTTTACACATTTTTGTTCCTTTTTTTTTTCATCTCTCTCCCAGGTGTACCATATGCACTTGCTTTTATAACTGCAAAGGATCCATGTCACATAAGAAACATTCATGAATCTAAATTCACACGCCGCATCTTACATATAAGATTGGCAGTCGGCAAATCAAGTTGGTTTCCTGAATCTGTCTTCAAAAGTTCTTTTAGCTGATCTCTAGAGGTAGAAAGACAAGTTTGGAATGTGGCAAGAACTGGGGGTATTGGCATTGAGAGAGCAGAAAGTACATTACTGAGATACTCAATGTCAACTGATAGCTGCTGGGCTCCACGATCAGAAATGTACTGAATCCCACGCAACTGCTCTATGTAAAGAGCTGTTGCACCCTCTGCAACCTAAAATACGATAATATAAAAAAGTTAGGAAACAACACTTCATAGATGCATACAGCATAAAAAATTTGAGTAAAGAACATCACGTGCCATTTTTTTGGAATAATTTAATTTTTAATACACCAGCCCCCATCGTCACATAACTCTATAAACCTACCCCCTTTTTGGTTTTTAAGAATTTTGATGGCCAGGAGGCTCCTTTGGGAAAAAAATTGGAAAAGAATTTTCTTTCAGCAATTAGAAGCTACTCCCTCCGTTCCTTATTATAAGAGACATTTGATGCTTATGGCATGTTCCTATATATAAGAGACACTTAAAAGTTGTCTCTACTTTTTTGTGTTGATTTCCTATTTTACCCATATTTATTGTCTCCAATTCACACTTTCTCTCCCTCCCACTTCTCTTTCTTTCAATAATTTAATTGTTCTCTCTCATGCTCTCTCTCCTTATTAATGAGGGCATTTTTGGAAAAAAGATTATATTTTTTACACATTGATTGTTCTTAACTAATTTTAACTGCTTTTTTGATCAACGTGATTCGGTTATTCGTCTCTTATAATAAGGAACGGAGGGAGTATTAACTAACTTAAAGTGCCACACTGCTCAATTTTGAATTATAACTTTTACATTTAGGCAGAAAATATAATTAGATGCTGAGTTCAGAATATTAGCTTCATGGTAAAGCATCCAAAAAATGGAAGGGAGATGACACTCAAATCAGGCAACAGCAAATAAAAAGAAGAACGATAAAATGCAAAAAAATCATTTGGCTTAGATATAAACTTCACTTATAAATCAATCACCCTTTTTTGGCTACAATAAGTTAGTTACCTTGAACATCCATTCAGTTGCAAAGAACTGAGCTTCCTCACTGGTGTCACTGTTAGAGATGCCCTCAGCAAGTGGCTCCAACTGCTGGGGTAAAGTAAGGAGATATTCACCAACACTGGTCACATAGGATTGTGGATATGCACTGAAGGTAGGAAGAGGAAAAGCACTTTGTTCCTCAACTGATGACCATATTGGTAAACGGGACACATCACTGAGCCGTTGCCGAACTTTAGATATGAGAACATCATATACAAGTTCATTTACTGTATCTGCAAACGCTGCAACCCTCTGGGAAGCAAGGGGAAGTGCATGAAACCGGGGATCTTTTGACTGCAACAAAGACAATATTTTAGAAAGAGAAACAGTTGTTAAAGTAAATAAACCTTTAAGCCCATCTGAGCTTTGATACCAATACATTTAGAATGAAAGTAAAAGTTGCAATTTATTGCTTTGTAGGATTAATGTCAATTCAGTTTGAAAATCATTCCCATAAAATATTGCCAAGAACTTGCAATTAGAAATATAAAATTATAAATAAGTTCAAGTTTGTCCTCATTTTAGTTTTGGTTCCTTAAGTTTCTTTTCATTTAAATACTGGTCCCTATAATCAAATAAAAATCTGAATCATTTTGCCCCTTAAAGGACCAAAACCTATGATTTGAAACTTGAGAGACCAAAACCAAAATGAGAGCAAACTTGAAGAACCAAAGATTATATTAACCCATAACTTTATCACTGAAAAATCTATTGTATATTTTTTTTTCTCACCCCTTTGGAAGAAATAATATCTTCAGTTTACACACACATAAAAGTAGCTGTTTCTTTTATTACTGGATAGAAGGAAATAGTTGTATTTTATCACTTTCATTTAATGCAAAGTAAAGCAGAAGCAGAGAGGGAAGAGATGAGACAGGGTGGATAGATTTGAAGGAACATACAACCATACTGAGACGGAACTCTTGCTAATTTTGATTTTCTCAAATGTAACCCATTGCTGGGGAGATAAAGGAGGACAAGAGTCATCAAGAAGTTAACTTTGACCATGTCTCAAATTCCACCACAATCCAAGGAGGATGGGAGAAGAGAGTGAGTGATGCTTAAAAGAATGGAAGTGAAAATCAGCACATTTATTTTTTTAATGTCCCCCTACTTCCCGTATCTGAAACATATCCCCACTTCTTGCTATCTCTCAGCTTAATAGAACTTCTAACATTAAGAAAAGAGAGGCTGACATTAAAGGTAATCCAATATATACCTGATTCAAAAGGTTAAAGAGTTTCCTAGCCTTTTCAGGCACATCAACCAGCCGAAGAGATGCCACATCCAAGGCAGCCCTTCCACCTAAACCATCTTCAGTGCCACTTGTAACCTGGTTTTGGTCTAAACTGGAACCAAATACTGATAGTGAAAGACTTGTGCTCAATCTAGCAAGAGTAGCTCTCAGAGATGCTTCAAAGACAGAAGCTCTGCTTGTCAAATTATCCGCAACTGTGAGGATTTGCAAGGCCCCTTGGACGATTGACCACTCCTCTTCATTTGAGATCAAATCAACTCTCCTTGTGTTTTGGTTTCCATCCTTCTTATCCATCTCCCGCTTTGAAGAACCGTCACCAATGTTATCCACCCCACAGACAGTTCTCAGTGATTTGAGGGTTTCTTGCAGAGTAGAGATGTATTGTAACATTACATCATCAAGAGCAAGAATTAGTTCATCTGCCTCAGAACCTCCAGTGAAGTTGATGCATCTCTCAACGGCTGCTTCAAGAAGCACAATAACCTGGGGAATTGACTCCTCCATCCTTCTCACTGTTTCACTGAGTTCAACTCCCTGTGCTCCCACACCTCGAATAACAGCTCCTCGTAAATCTACTCCAGCAGTTTCAAAAGAAAGGATGGCACGCTCCATTTGTCCATACCTGTAAAGCATGCCAATGATGTAATGAAATATAATAAAGCAAGGATAATTCTCAGAATTGATAAAGGGGGCTAAAAAGAGACATGGGCAGTCCTCTTATACAGATAAAGGAAGAATCAACGTGTGATGATATTGCAGAAATTCTTTGATAGATTAATTTCATACTATAAGTCATATATTTTCTCAAAGACTGTAGGATAAATCTCTCTGCTAGGATAAAGAGAAGATTTTTATCTTATTGCAATCCTGAGCATGTTATGAGATTTCCCACGTAAACAGAGGTTGGATGTTCTCTCTAGAGTTGCTAGAAAAATCATAGAGAAATCTGAGAGAAGCACAGGAGAGATTGTTAGGAATTAGAAAAGGGAAGGGATCTTTTGACACAATCCAGTGAAAGAATCGAAGGATTTGCTTGAGGTTTTAGAGAACTTGGCTAAAGAAATTAAATTATGCAGCAAATAAGCAAGCATACAAATTGTTCTGGCAAGAAAAGGGAAAAGGACGCATATATATATAAATTCTGATTCTTCAACGTTTGTGATGGATCCTACCAAAGATAAGAGTAGAATCTCACATTTCTATTCTTCTAGATGTTTTCCTATGTCTTTTAGATTCAAAATTGTTAACACCTTTCCATTTGCTAGTGAAATTGAAAGTGGCATGAAAAGAGATTATCAGTCAGCTTTTGCAGTTTACTCTCATAGGAGTAACGATTCTGTTTCCGGTTCCGTAAACGTCTCAATCATGAGACATCAAGTCAAGACCCTCAACCCAGGTGCTCCATTACAATTTAGCTAAACCATAAGTAGCCTTAACAGGAAAAATTTTTATTTACCATTTAACCAGAATTGCAATCTCTTACCTCTGTTTGAATGACTCGTATGGCAGGTAGACAGCTTTTAATACATCCATCAAAACCTGAATATCAGAATCAGAAAATAAGTGTTGAATATTCCTAGCAAAGGTTCCTGTTGTATTGTGTAATTCGATCAAGGCCTCCAGATGCTTTGCTTGAATCTTGATACCCTTTTGCATATCTCCAGATAAAATATCTAATAAACCTAAAGCACAAAGAGATATGAAGATTATAACAAATCGTGAGGCAAACTACCAAAACATTAGAGTCGATACAAAGCAAAACAGTTAACCGGGAAGTTATGACCCAAAAAATAATAGAAGTTATCTTTTCTAAGAGTTGCATGTAAGATATCTAAACTTAAGATAGCCTTCCTAAAAATACTGCACTGTAAAAATGGAAAAGTTGCTTGGAGATAGCAATAAAAAGAAAAGGAAGTCAAGACTCACTGGTGCAGATAGCAAATGGATCAAGGAACTTGGGCTTGGGACCAACAGAATTGTTCAGTCAGTGGCCTCCCAATGCAATTATATTTATAGACATTTGACTCCTAACAGACTAACCAGTTACTTGTTATAACTAAGATCCAACTAATGCTTTAACATACTAACAGGCCTGACAGTACTCTCCTCCTTGAAGGACTCTTGTTCTCAAGGATTATGTACATCAGTTAACCCTGGATGAACCCTCTCAAAGTCAGATAACAACATAGCATGCATTTCATCAGGGAGATCTTTCTGCCTGACCAAGCAACGTATACATAAAGATTTAGGTACGTGTAAACTCAGCTACCATATTTTTCTCTGATAGATAAATATATAGATCAAAACAACCTTTTGCAAATGCCTTTGTTTCTGGAACAGCATCACCAACGGCAAGGTTGATATGAGATATGAAACTGGAACCTATAGTTGTCATAGTCTCACATAGCAACTTTGGAACAAGAATTTTATAATCTTCTGGAAAAGCAAGCATACACCTGCAAGCAACAGTCAAAACAAAAACTTCTTTTCAACATCTTAAGTATGAAATTTTAATTAGTATCTTTGCTGCTTTCTTCTTTCATTTATCATCTTGCATGACAAAAAGAAATACAATGACAACAATTGATGAATGAGAGAAATAGGAGAAACAAGAGAATAGCCCAAATTCTCAAGTGAACTCTATTAAATTAAGTAACGCAACATCATCATCACATAAAAATGAGATAACTTTCTTAGGCGGGTACAGGACAATTTTAAGGAAACCCTAAACCCAAAAAAAAAAAAAAAAAGCCATAATCCTATTAAAATATTATTATGACATAATATTCCATATTTCAATAATCTTAATCTGATAATGTTTTGCCATTTCATACTGCATTGACAGCAATATCTTCAATACGAAACCAAGAACAGAACAAATTTCTAAAAGCTTTAATAGAACCATGGTCAGCACATTGAATTTAATTATTATATCTTTCAGGACCATAACAGGTGGTGCAAGAGATATTAAAAAAGTCCACTATAGGCATTCTCCTTATAGCTAAAGCTTTGAGGATGTACTCGTTCTTGACATATATTAAAGCCCCTATGATCAGATGATCAGAAATTTTAGTCTTGTCAGCCCCATTCACATAAGTTAATCATTGAATGAACGCCTCTAATGAGGAGAAAGTTAAATACTAATAGAATCGATACTGAGTCTTCTCCAAAAAATTTAAGCTTTTGGAATAAAGAGTCCATAGAAGATTTATTAATAATGCTATCCATCCTGAGCAAAGCACATTACTACTTTCTGAGTGAAATATTTAGGCTTTCCGGAGGTGAGCTCAGTTTATAACCATTTGATGCATTTAGAACAAGCATGATGACTGAAATTTTAAAAAGATATCCTCTGTTTTAATGCGATAGACCTCTTTTATAGACTCCCCTCTGTTTCAATGGGATAGACCTCTTTTATAGACTCCCTTTGAGACAAACCACATGGTGTTACAGGGATCTTAATTCGTCAAATATGTGAATGAACTGCAAGATCTCTAGAGCTAAGGCATCTCTTTTTGTTCCTTGGCACTGCATTCTGGCTGTTTTGGGAACATCTCTATACTAATTTTCCTCCATGGTTAATAAAATTTCTATTGTTTTATTGTAACCACATGTGGAACAAAATAGTAGGTAACAGTAACAAAAATTCAAAGCTAACAGTATAAATGATACCATTTCCATTCTTGTTCAAGATAAAGTAATATCTCATCATAGAAGCTTGGCAACCAGCTGGAAAATGATATTGAAGATGCAACTGAATGAACTTCACCACCACTAGCTAGCCTCTCCTTTTCATTCTTCTCATTTGCAGACTTATTAGCCCATTGTCTCGAGTCAAAGTCTTCCCAAAATTTGGCTATTGGTTTAAGGTGAACCTTTGTGTATTGTGATTCTAGAGACTTAAACCTTCCAATCCGAATGAGAATTCCACGCAAATCTTGAGCTACATTAACCTGAAAAGCAATGACAAGAGCTAAGTAAACATGAACTGCAGATTAAAGAAACAGATTTTTTAGAGAAAATACCACCTTTCGATTGGTTAAAGCATCTGTAAGGCGAGGCTTCACCATGGTGTCTAGCCTATCTTCCAGGACTTCAAGTTGTTTCCTTATGTTAGCAAATTCAGCAACCTAATACAAGGTGTGAGGGTGAAAAACAAAACTACGGCATCTAATGCAAACCAAAAGTAAAGCATATCACAAAGAACCCAAAGGGAAAGTCAGTCAGTACCTCTCCAACAGCAGACAAGCAATGCCTCATGTTAGCCAGGGTTTCTGCAGCCCGAGGCAGATCACCACTAGCAAACACATCCTCAACTGTTGAACTTAATTGAGTTAACCCAGCAGCATCCTGACATTGAAATGCAAAAGCAAGAGTTTCCATCATTATAAACAATCTCATTGAGCTACATCAATTGGCATTTGGAACTTATAAACATAAGAGTTGATTAATATCTACCTGCAATGTCTCATATGCCCCTTCCATCCTCTGCTTGACAATGTCCACTTTAGCAAGGGCAGCTATTGATTCAGCTGATGATCCTTCTGCCTACAAAAGAGAGAGAAACGGAACTGATAATATAATTTCGCGATCCCAATGAACTGTCCTGAGGGAAAAGGCATTCTTTAAAACATGAAAACGTAAACAACTCAAATTCTACGAGTATCCTCCCTGTTGCATCCCCTGCGTATAACCAAATATTTGTTTGCACGGGGAAAATGCCGAGATCATAAAGATTCGTTCTTCGGCTCAGTGTATAACTGAGAGGAAACAAGAAAAATGTGAAATCTAATACCACCAGTCAGATTTCCAATTCCCACCACTCTTTCAGATAGAAACCCAATGAATCAAGCAGAAATTCGCCATCATTTTGATGATAGAAGGAATGCATACCTTCTTGATCTTCTGCAGAATCCCGGAGACGGCTGAACGGAGAGAAATGGCGTCGTCCCTGAGGCGAACGACATCACGGGAGGCGCGTGGGACGCGGAGGAGAGACGCAGCACTCTGCTCCTCGAGTGATGCAGCAATTTCCTCAGACAGCATCTGGAGCTTCATTTCCAGATCCACCATGTGCTTGTCCAGCGAATCCTGAGGGTGCCGAGCCTGACATGCCGAATTGATCCACTTCTTCGGGTCGAAGTTCTCATTAGAGAACGGACCCAAATCGAGCATCATGATGATATCGGATGAGAAACGAGTCGACTCAGTTATGTTCAGAGCGGGAGATCCATGAAGATTTGTCTGTCACTGTGATTTTAGTTCGGACTTTGGAGAAGCGAACAAAGAAGGGGCTAAAGTATAAAATAATCGTTTTCAAGGGGTCGCTGCCTATAAATTTGAAGAATTGAAAACGCACCGTTTGCACTCCGCGGAGCTAAATGGGCTGTTTCTGTTAGAAGCCCATTGTCAATTTTTTGGACCAGAAACTGTCAATTTAAACCTGAATCCGAAGGAGAAGCCCAACTATTTAGTGGAGTTCAATTAGACAATGTTTGCCAATTGCCGCCCCACTCTTTAGATTTTTACTAAGAAAAAAAATTTAGTTTTTAAACCAACCAAAAAAAATCAATTAAATCAATCAATTCATTCGATATATCAAAATGTAGCATGAAAATATAAAAACATTACATTATTTACAAATCATATACAAAATGAGTCATTATTTGGACTTTTGTAGCACCGAAATTTTTTTCTTAAAAAAAGGTAAACGTATCCCCCATATATATATATATATGCACATTATAAATTATACTAGTATTATATTATGTTACTAATTAAAATTCATAAATTAATTTACCATGCAACAATTACAAATATAAGTAACTTCCCAATGACATCTACCATTTTCGCACGTAATTTCTTGTGCCCTCTCCATTTCATCACTTAACCACCCACTTTTTTTCTTCTTCTTCTTCACCTTGTGCTCATCTTTCATTTGGCAAGAATTAGGGTTAGGTTTTAATTTCTTGTTACGCCATTGATATTTCATAGTGTCCATGAACTTCTCTCAACATTCTTATAATGATGATGGGTTTGTCGTCGTCTTCTTTTTCTTCATCATGTTCTTCAGAAGCGTCATGCCTAATTTTTTAGAACATTTGGGACTCTCATGGTCACGGAAGCACCTTGATGACATGAATTTGATGATCCTTTTATGTACTCTAGTCCTTTCTCCAATTTTTCATTATTAAAATACTCAACCTATAAAACCAAATTAACGCATATAGTTACTTGCAATTAATATATATATTACTCAATTAATTTTACAAGCAACATGAGGGCAAAATAGACAGATTTTAAATTGAAGGACGGCTTATAGGAAAAAAGAAATTACCAGTCCTTGATGATACAAAGCTTCTGAATTCTGATTTCCTGTGCGGTTTCTAAGGAAGGAAGAAACTTGTTCTGTATTATTATATATAATAACCCCATCCATTAATTGGCAGTCCCTTTAGTGAAACTTGCTTATAAATATAGCCTTTATTATTCTCAGCATAATCACATTCAACTCCCTGCAACTGCACCCACTTACTTAGATATTAATATTATATATACCACTGTGTAATTTAAACGAAAGATCATTTGTAGAGAGAGAGATAGATGTTCATAACCTTAATCTTGCACGAATGAGATCAAAGAATGAAGAAGCAACTGGGGCTAGAATCTCCATGAGCAACTCTTCAGGACGAGATAAAATAGTAGAAGATAACTTTAAAATTCTACAATATTAATCTTCCTCCGAGGTCATATTCTTTTATTTTTTTAACAGAAAACTGGTTCATCTCCTAAATAAATCATCTCTCTTACATACACATACACTAGCTTACATACACGACCAAAAAAAAAAAACTTCAGTAGTGATATTTTAAAACTTGACTTTCTGCAATAACAACATAAGTCGTCATTGAAAGTATGACTTTCAGTAGTTACTTTTTGAACTCGTCACTAAAAGTGATAAAAAGTCACCTTTAAAAGTTAGACTATCAGTAATGACGATAATAAGTACTGCTAAATGTGATACTTTTAGTAGCGACTATAAAACGTCGCTGTTGAAAATCAATATTATTTTCTCAGTCATGTTTTTATCATCAATTATTATAATTTTTTTAAATATAATATTTAACACATCAAATTATTAAATGCGTTATTATATCATGAAGAAATAAAATAAGATAATTAATAAATTTTTATTTTCACAGGTTTTGTGCTTAAATTAATAATTTAATTTAAAATGAATAATACATCACTAACATGTGTATTATTTTTTTTAATTAAACTAGTATATATAGCCAATGTGTAAATGTTCCAACTTTAATTTCTTCATTATTGGTGCGTATACATCTAGGGTCACCGTCAAAACTCACATTTGGCGGCAACATATGGGATTGCCGCTAAAGACAACTTTTAGCAGCGATAATTATTATGGTAATGACTTGACAGTGATAAAAGTTTGCTGTTGAAAGTCAAATTTTTTGTGATGATAGATATGGATGTGCAATGTACCAAGGAGTCTATTGTATGTTTTTCTTTTCCACTCGCAATAATCATATGCAGCACATTGATAGACCAGTATGTATATAATTATATTGATTTTTTTGCCGAATTTTGTTTTAATAATCTTTTCTGGAATAATCATAGTATGCCGGAATCCATATACTTCTTTCAGTCCTAATTACAAGATTTTATTTGTAAACTATAAATAAGATCTTATAATTAGAATCGGAGGTAGTGTATTTCTATTTATAAGAATTTTGAGCGAAAGTAACACTAATACATAATATATTTATCTAAGTGTGGTTTTTTCATATATGAAGTCGAGTACGGATTCAAATATGCTGCTTCAAAACCTGCACAAATTCCACCTCCAAAAGTCAAAACAACGTGTGACCTGATGCTTTTTAACAAAAATATTCATCAATAAAGAAAAAAATAAAATCTAACGAAAAGAAATTTAAAATTACTAAATTATAATTAAGTAATTTCTATAAAAATATTTTATTATTTACAAGTAGTTCAATGTTATCAAAACTAACTACAGTGTTTGGCAAGACATAATTTTATAAGTTGAAAACATAAAAATATTAAAATTGGGATCAATAACATATAGTTCATGAATTAATTTGTTTCATATTCAGAAATGATGTTGATTATTTTTGTTAATCAAGTTTTCATGGTAATTTGCTTTTAGCAGACATCGATCTGCTTCAGCCCCACGCAAAGAATAATACGTTTTGGCTATTCCAAAATTCTTCTTAACCTCTGACTTCAACGATCATCTATAATATCTTAATTGACGATTATACCCATCAAACTCTTTTCTTAATTTCTTACACCCGGTCTAATTTAATTAACCAACTCAAACATAAAAAATATATTGATTTTTGCATAATAATATTCTATTCGTAAACTTACAAATAAAGAATCAAGAATATATATATATGTTTTATTATAAAAACCAATCATTTCCATGCATAAAGGAAAATAGATTAGCATTATAAGCAGCTTTTTCTTTTTATTACATTTCTATTGACAATTTGGTAATTCCATGTTTATTTTTGTTATTCTGATTACTTGTGTGACAAAGATTGATTTAAGGGTCAAAACATGGCCTCATATTTAAAGTCCTCTATGTTGTTCATAAGAATTAGAGCTTTCATATTGATTCAAACATAGAAGCCAGCATGAGAAAGCTGAAGATGTACCAGATCGAGATCTCTCAAGGGCAAGAATTATTTTGCTCCAACAATCTATATCGAACAGGCACATGATCTGGTCATATGGACATAAAAGTCTTTTGAAGAGAAATTATTTTCCTTTCAGAAGACTAAGGTATGAAATCTTGTTAGGGAAATACGAGCGTAAAATCGATCACCTGAATCAATTCTTGTTAGTGTAAGCATGTATCTTGATGTTTTCGCTTAAAATTTATTGTTATTGTTAGTTATTATTGTTAATAAGAGTAGTACTCCTCCGATCTTAAATATAAAACCCTTATATTAGTGTATATCAGGGTTTTATATTTAGGACCAGAAGAGTACATATTATGAATTTCATGGTTGATTTGTCATTTGATTTGGCTTTGGATGAACTGGGGATTGTGAAGGATTTCAGGGTTTGGCTATTATGTAAACTTGCTACAACAGGTACGTAAAACATCTCAATTTTTTTTTTTTAAATAGAGAATCAAAGTACATCACAACCGAAATGAAATAGAGGAAGCACTAGGTGTCTGTGTGTATGTAATATATCAAGAGAATTTTATTTTTTTCCCGGTTGGGCCAGAATGGTGTCTTGTGGGTTGATTCAAATCACTTCTACAACCTGTTTAGTTAGTTTAAACTTTTTGATTAACATGTTACTAGTATTAATTAATAAGTATTACAAAGTTAGAAGGATTAGACTTCTGTTTTAGTTCGTCTTTGTCCTTTTTTTCTTGTTCTTTTTCTTATTTTTCTTCGTTTTTTAGCCAAATGTTTTTTTTTTTTTGGTTTGACTCTTCATTTCTCTCAAGAAGTAAAGATTATTGAAATTTTTTTGGCCAAAAAAGATTATTGAAATTGAACAAACGAGAGGTGACCAGCTTGATTCAATTGATATATGTACTTTAAGAAGAGTTAATACAATATTTAGTCTTTATAACTTGTTATTATTTTGGTTTTAATTCTTTCTGAACCATTTTGTCTCTTGAAAGACTAAAATCTATGATTTGAAACTATAAAAATCAAGAATTAAGGTAAACTATAAGGACCAAATATTGTACTCCTCCGGTCCTTAATATATGACCAATTATAATATTAATTTTGCTCCTAAATATAAAACTTATTTCTTATATTTATCAATTTTTTAAATTACCCTTATGGATATTCTTTCAACCTTAATCAAGTAAGTGGGAGAAGAAGGATATTAAGAAAGATAATTATGGTATTTTAAGAAAAACATGTCATATTTCTTATAATTAACTAACTTACCTAACTTTTTTAATTTAATTAAATTAGTTAAATAGGTTTTATATTAAAGATAGGAGGAGTGTTAACTTTTTTTTAGAAATAAGTTTTTAAGAAACTCAATTTTCAATTTTTTTTCTTTTTGGAAAAAACAAACCAGTTTCAGACTCAGCCATAAGCAGGCGGGCTTTCAAAAAACAAAAAAACAGAAACCGTTTCTATTTGGGGTACCAGAACTTATGAGCCTGAGCTCTTACGGATCAGGCCCATATAAGCCTAACTGGCCCATTTCCCAACTCTCTCCCAAATTCAACTCACCAAAATTTTTTAAAAATTGAAAAAAGATATATAATTAACCAATTCTTCAGGTATTTAAAAAGAAAACCCAATTCTTTATCGGAGAAGTGATTGCATAAGAATGTGAAGAGTTGTTATGTATTAGTCATGGGATTTAAGTGGTAATCTCAGCTCCCCTTAAATGAAGTCTCAAATTTAAATCTTGCTAATAGAAAAGAAATCATAACGAAAGAACCCCTATTAAAATTAATCTGAAAAATAATGATAATATGTATTTAAATTTTTTTTTAATAAAAGACCCCGTATCATTGCAAATACAAATACTCAAATAATTGGCAAAAAAATATAAAGACTCAAATAATTAATTTACTACATTACCAAATACAACTACACAAACATACAAAGAGAAATACCAATAGGTGGGCAGGTAGGAAAGTTGGGAGATAGAATATGTACTGTGTGTGTGTGAAATGGTGCAAGGTCACCGAGAACAAAAAGCACAGCGAGGCTAACTTTGGTCATATAGAAGGAATAGAAACAAACTTGTCTTGAAGAACTAAAATTTATGGAAATGTGTGCTTATGCTCACCAATATAGTTTGGTGGCCTAGGCCCAAAGAAATTTGAAGAGGAAGAAGAAGAAGATAGTTTGGTGGCAAAAATGAAGAATGTTTGGTGGATACCAGACTGTCTCCAGATTTTGCCTTTTTAAAACAATAATTGTCCTTGATTTTATTTTATTGAAGCATTTGTATATATGGATGGAGAGGAGGTAGGGGACAACGAGCCTATGACTGAAAGAAACTCATCAATTGGATCTAATCCGCTAATTTCTTTTTCTTTTTCTTTTTAAAAAAATATTGTGTGAGCCATATGGATCTTGTAAATATTATTAAATTCTACATTTTTATTTTTATTTAACTACCCACCAAATTTTTTTTTGCTACCAGATATGTTCTGTATTTTTTTTTTCTTTGATATCAAATACTCTTATGAAAATATGCTCGTTTAAATTTTTTTAGTTTAAAAATCGTATTTAAATTGATAAAAATGATAGTCAAATCCCCAAAAAATTGAATTTGTAAATGTTAGGTTTTTTATAATTTTTTTTGAAAAAATAGTTCCAAATATAATTTAAATATTTTTATATTATGTATTATGTACTAATTTTTTTTAATTGTTATTAATTTAATATTTGAAACTTTGCTACCGTTGACATGCATAGTTTTATACTCCCTCACCCCCTAAATATAGAAACTAGCTAAAGAGCTTATTTTAATTATAAATATATGATATCAATTCAATTTATTTTTAAATCATAAATTTATAATTCATATCAAAGCAACCAACACGTTTTTTAACAAATAAATAATTTAACTAGTTTTTTTTCATTTCTTTAAAATCTAAATTGGTTATTTACTTTTTATATTAACAATTTAGGAAGAGTATCATGCACTATCTCTTATCCTTAATATGAGAGCTAGTTTACAAATTTGAGTAGATTAAAAAAATTAGTAATTAATTGTGACAGACAGGTTTTATTTCTTCTAAAATATCCTTACTGATAATATGCATTAATTAGAACTACTATTTAATGAAACTTTTAACATTTACAACTACTATAAAGACTATCTTAAAAAACTAGATAATTATAAAAGACAAAATATATTAAAAATTTTATGTTTAAAATTAAATTAAATATTAAATAAGTTTTTATATTAATTATCAAAGCATTGATTTAGTATCACATGGAAAACGGGCGACGCAATGGTCGGCCTAGTTGATGATGACGACGATGATGGATGGTACGAAATTGAAGTCCCATATTGCCGAGTTGTGGCACACTTCATCATCCACCCATATTCTTAAAAAGGTACACATCATCATCATCCCCCATTCCCTCCTTTTCTCTCCTGGTATTTATTTCATTATAAGAATATTCCTCAGCTCAAGCTCATGTTCGCACACCCACATTAATAATAACATGCATCCGTGAGGTTGTCAAACTCGCGAGTTTACACAAACTCGTGATAATAATATAAATTTAAATCGTAAACTCGTAAAAATTTACTTTTATTACAAATAATTAATATATAAAAAACAAGAATAATTTCATTTAAATATATTTTAAATTTAAATAATTGAAATTATATCTATCAATGCTCATAATTTATCATATTTAACAAACAAATTTCTATAAAAATCATATATAAAATCACTAAATATAATCAAATTAAAAAATTTAGCACGAGTTTAAAAGTGAATTGACACGATTTTATAAGTTAAAAACATAAAAATGATAAATTCAATAAATTAACTCGTAAGTTTAACCGAGTTTACAGTTATCACGAGTTTAAGAACGAGTCGATACGATTTTGTTAACTAAAAATATAAAAACGTCAAATCCATCCCAAGGTATCATTTCTAATACATCTGTGGGGCAGGCTCGGACACATTGAGTACATCCTATACATGTATCATAAATCTTTACTGAATGTGACATTGGCTCTATTAATTTTTGAACATCAGCAATTTTCGATCTAGTAAACTTTGATAATAGTATGCATCCGTATGAATAGGAATATCAAGTAGTATGACATTAACATTAACATTCGTTCCTTGATTCTTTTCTAAAGAATCAAGATGGCGGACACGCCAAGTAACATTATTAAATTTGAATAATAAAGCTAAGTAAAGCTTTTTGGCAAAGAAAGAAGTCTTCGTGAATTTGCACTCACAGTCTCACATTAAAGTATTAAACTAATAAAAGTAGTCCATTGGTCTTTTACCATTCCTTAACACACTTGATATTCCAATTTTCATATTACTTTGTCGGCAATATATTATGTTTTGTTTAAATTATTTATTTATTTTTCATTTAATATCTCTAGCTAATTAATCAAATTTCTTTAACCAATGGCTTTTATTAAGGATAGTTTTAATATCTAATACCAACCAATGACAAATTTCAACTAATTTCTTTAATCTGTGTAAAGTTATTATTGTAAGAATTTACGAGATATTTCAAAACAAATTTTAACAGATAAGCCTGGGCCTTCTATTCTTGTTATAAGAATTTATGAGATATTTCATAATACTACATCTAGTTCTTAACATAAGAACAAGTTGAAGTATTAGATTTGGTTCTAAATATAAGATATCAATCTACTCTGTCTCATTTTTTTTTAAAAAAAAATTCCTATTGATTGTAAGGGTTTTTTATTAAGAAATAATTCCAATCATTTAATGCACATGATTAGATATCATAATTTAAGGGGACCAACATACATTCGTGATAAATAACCAATTTAACTAATTTTTTTGGTGTTTCTAAATTAGTTATATAACTCTTATATTATGGACATGATGTAGTAACATATTTTGTATAAATTAAAGTTTTCCCACCACTATCCCTAACTAATTAATTAAACTTTTTTAACTAATGACTTGTTAAGTGTAATTTTAATATTTTACAAAAAAATTTAACTGATTTTAACCAACTTCATTAATTTGGGGAAAGTTCTTATTAGATACTTATTATAAAAATAAAATGAAATACTCCTCCGGTCCTTACTATAAGATCCATTTAACTAATTTGATTAGACTAAGAAAGTTAGATAAGTTAAGTAATTATAAGAAATGTGATATGTTTTTCCTAAAACACCATAATCATCTTTCTTAATACCATTTTTCCCTCTTCTACTTGATTATAGTTGAGGGAGTATTCATAGGAGTAATTTAGAGAAAATTGATAAATATGAGAAATGGGTCTTATATTTAGAACCAAAACCAACTCAACAATTTGGTCCTATATTAAAAAGCAAAAGAGTGCTTTATATTTTAGTTTAATTTCTTCGTCACCTCATCTACCTAGCTTTTCAGCGTTTTCATATCATTATCACAATTCATGGTGCTGTTGTCAGCAATCAATAATGAATAATATTTTTTTCAATTCAAAATAGAAATAATACTTTTGCAAAAATAGTGAAAATTTTCTATTTAGAAATTTTATTGACTAGCTTAGAGGTCTTGATTTTTTTTATACACAGAAAATATTAGTACTCTATAAAATATTATATAAAAGAAATACAAGTGCTCAAATTCACACCTTTCTAACCATATTAGAGAGAAAAAAGAACAAACAGATGTTGTGAGATTCTCAAGAAATTCTTCAATTTTTTTTAGGAAGCAGATGATTATAAAATTTTTAAACAAGAGATCTTTTACCAATTTTTCTTATATTTTTTCTAATTTTGTTTTCTTCAAACATGATGATCGAACATCAAGCATCTTAAAATATAATAACTTTACTATTCATATTATCCTGAGTTATATTAATCTTAGTCGGTGGCTTGACATAAATTATAATTTGCATTAACAGTTAAACTAATAAAAGTAACACTCAATTACTTCTCCCACATGGTTTCTTCTTGCTGTCTTTACTGATTTGTTTATAGATAGTATTATGACTGCTAATGGTATTGTGTGGCTCTGCGGTCACCTTGAGGCAAATCTTTGATTTCTCTTTTATTATTTAATCTTGGTTATTGGTTAATGTCCACTAGACTAGCGGTTGGTATGTGCACCATCTTATCTTTTATAAAATAATACATTTTTTTTATCTCCGTACGTGGAGTTAAGAATATAAAAATATGGTACCTCTAGTCCTAATTATAAAATTTTATTTGTAAATTATAAATGAGGTCTTATAATTATGACCAGAGCTAATATGTAAAGTAATGGCAAAAAAATATTTATAAATTCTCTAATATATGAGGACAAAATAAAATATTTTGCCTTGAGTCGAAGAGAGCAGATTGAGCACATATATTTTCACATTTGTTGTGACCTGTTACAATTGTTTTTATGGCACTTGTTATATAAAAAACGAATATATTTTTCCTTATCTACTACAAAAGTTTTTAACAAATAAACCATATTATTTATTATGAGCACAAATTTATGTTATAGGGTTCAAGAGAAATCACCCAAGTACAAAGTCTTATTACGTATATTTGATATATGAATTTTGTTAATTTTTTTTCCGGAGACATGGTATATGAAACTATTTTAAGGAAAATTTTTAGCAGTGATTTTTATATAAATAAAATTTATTCTGATTTTGGTTTTGGTCTTTTATATCTCTTTATAATTTATAAACAGTATCCCTTAGTATAAGTTTTATATTTGATGTTGAAGTAAACCTTATATATCATATAATTCAAGTAAATACCTAAATAAAAAAATATAAATTTTATATCAAATTAATTGTCAAAAATTATGTATCAACATTAATTAATATAAACTAAAAGGACTCTAACCCAACCGTTTTTAAATAGTTAAATCTACATTTTATACTCCATGCTCTATGGGACCCACATCTATTTAATTTTTTAAAAAAGATCTAAATCAAATTAACGCGTCAAAATTTATGCACGTAATTAGTGAAATATAAACTAAAAAGACTCTGAACTAACTATTTATAAATAGTAAAAGTTACATTTTATGCTCTTTGCCCTGTGGGACCCACGTCTGAATAATTAACAGAACAAATCTAAATTAAGGAAGTAAATTCCGTTGAGGAATAACGAATCCGCGTGGCGCCCAGCTATAGTTTCAGTGCGTGCGGCCCAGAAAACACGATCCACTAGTTCTGCCACGTCACAATCAGCGGGCTCTCAAGATCCGGGAGGCGCGGGCCCCACTTCGTTGGGCGGATATCCGCATAACTCAGGGCATAATTCCTTTCGGATATTCGAATATTCTTTTCCGCTGGTTCTGCCCGCGGCATCCGAACAATTTGATTGAGGCTGCTGACACAATGACAATTGTGCCCCTTTGTCTCTACAGAAATTACACCATGCCCGCCCCGGGAACCTTGTTTGATTTCTGTATAGAATGGCCAAAAGGCCCTCCTCAGACAGCAAGCTGGAGCTTGTGGACCACGCATTTTCAATCTTTGCGCGGTTGACATTACACGTAGTTTAAAAATTTATGGCTTTAAAAAATTAATGTTTATTTTATCTGAAAATTTATAAAACATTTTTTTATGAACAATGTTAAAAATAGAAAAATTGCAAAAAAATTTATAATTATAAAATCTATTACTCAGAGCTATCTAATTCTTTGACATGTAATTTTTCTTCTTCGGAAATCCAGAGTCTCAAGTCATTTGGATTTGAGATCAATCTATGTTGGATTGGGAAAGTCCTCTCAATAAATATATTTTTAGAATTCAAAAGTATATTCTTTTTTTTATAGAAATAAGACTATTTACCATCTCAATTAACAACTTATTAGTTATGATGTATTCTTCCGCCTCTAAATATAATATTCATTTTATAATATAATTTATATTATAAAATAAGTCTTAATATTTTACTATGTACAAAATGGATGATCTTTATCTTTGGTAATAAATTTTACAATGAGGTCAATACTCCCGCGGGTAAGTTTTGACTTCGTGGATTATGCTGACGGTGGCATGGGATCTTTCAGAATATTAAACAATTTCTAATTCTAAATCCTAATAATTGCCGTGCTTTTTTGAATGAAAACATGGTTTGCATTTTTTTAAAAAAATGTTTATTGTAATTGTATTTGCATGTTTAAATTTATTAATCTGCATTTAAGAGATCGTGGGTTGGATTATGGCATTATGCTAGCTTTGAATCTCGTTTGAGCTTGTCTGATATACTTAATAAAACAAAATAATATTAGAAAGCATTATTAGATAATTGACTAATTATTGGAAGCAGCCCACAAGCAAACATGAATATCAATCAAAGCTAGAACCAAAAAAACGTGAAACGCAGCAGAAAATAATTTTGTACAAAAATTGTATCTTATAAACTTTAATTATTAACAATTCTAGAGATTACTATATATATATATATATATATATATATATATATGAGGGGACAACAATGGAAAAAAACAAAAAAAAATCCAAAAGAAAATTATGAAGCCACGACATAGGTTGAAGGCCCCATATAAATGTGTGTGAAGCTTCGTGTGAGAACAGAACTGCCACTTAATAATACCGGCAGCCTACTCAACACGGCATCGATCTTTTCAAACCTTTATGCCGAACGAATGAGTTAATTAGCCTGCAAACCACATATCGGGGCGCACACCATAACACATGCTTGGATTGTAAAATGCAACAAGAAGATGCCAATCAGTATACCACACCGTGCTACAATATAAGATTTTAATATAAAATGATACTACCTCCGGTCTTAATTATAAGAGCTAGTTGACTAATTTGAAGATATTAAGAAAGAAGTTAAGTTAGTTATTTGTCATAAATAAGTGTTATCTTTCATAAAATATCATTGTTAATCAAGCGTATTGGCGAGAACTATCATTATTAGAAAGACTATTTTGAAAAAAATGTATAAATATTAGAGACAAAGTAGATTTGGATCTTATATTTAGAATCAAAATAAAAGTCAAACAATGTCCTATATTAAATATTGGAGGTAGTATTATAAACTAGATCTTATATATTTAAAATGAAAGGGAATATCACTTGAACATGACAGGACTTGCTCTCTCCAGTCCTATATGTTAAGTTACAATTTTTATAACTTACAGTGTTGCATATACTCTGTAGTTGGTCTGAAAATTTAATTCATTTTTTTAATTTTTACCCTCAATTAATTGAGTCTCTTAATACTTGCAATTCTAAATATAAGATATAGCTTGGAGTGTAATTTATACTATAAATTAAATCTTATATTTAGGACTGGGGTAGCATATTCTTTACTATTTCTTATTTCTTTTTTTTTTTCTTGTTTTCTATCTACAAACTTTGGTCTCTTAAGGTTGTCTTCATTTTGATTTTAATCTCTCAAATTTTAAATCATGGATTTTAGTTCCTTAAGTTTCTTTTCATTTAAAATACTAGTTCCTAAAATCCAATAAAGACTTGGACTATTTTGTCTCTAGAAGAACTAAAACTTATAGTTTGAAACTTGAGGGACCAAAACCAAAATGAGAACAAATTTGAGGGATCAAAGATTATATTAACCCATATATTTTCTATATATTTGTTATTTTTAACCAAGTTTTTGATCTAGGTAATTCAATTATTTGTAACTTGCATATAGGACAGTAGACTTATAACTTAGTAGTACGTGAGATATACATATTTTAATAAGCAGTACGTTGTGTGTTTAATTTCGCTTTGCAATATAAAATGAATACTACTACTTCTGGTTTCAATTATAAGACTTTATTCATAGACTATAAATAACAACTACTTCCAGTCTTAATTATAATATTTTATTTATAGATTATAAATAAATTTTTATAATTAGAATATAAGGTAGTATTTTGTATCTAGAGACTAGTACCAAGATGTGAAAAAGATAAAAACAAAAAAAAAATTAATAGGGGGAAGTTATATGAGGAGGACAGAATGTCCTGAGGGCAATTCTGAGTCTCATCCCAATTGTGCTTGGAACAGGTCTGTCCCGTTCCTGAATAGCTTGAACAAGAGCGGGCCGGCCATGATGGATGGTTGTGCATTTGTATTTGCATTTATCTCTCTCCTTATTTGGTGTACTTATCTAATGTTGCAATGAAGGCTCTCCACAAGTGTCCAATCTAAACAGGGTCCCTCCATGAAACCTAACTTAACCTTAGCTAAGGCCAGCAATGGGCCATATACTGTACTCATATCATTCACCTTGGATTTTATGCAAAGTTACATATCCATGTATATGTCCATAATTTAAAAGAGCTCATTTAATTCTCAATTTATATTGATTACTAATTCATCATATGTATGGTGAATGATCTTATAATCTAATAATATGGACATGTCCATGCATATGTCCATATTGATTACTGGATCTGTTTAGAATAGCTTATAAGTAGCTTTTCAATCGTGATTTATGGAATATGAAGTAAATATACGAGAAAAGTTATATCTCGACTTACATGAAACGTGTTTATAAATAGTTTTAATTATGATAATAAATAGGATCAGTATCGATTCAATATCGTTTGCAAGTTGCAAGCTTAAGTCCCGGCATAGTTGTCCCCCTAATCCGTTAGTAGCTGTCGTTTTAATGCAAAAAATCAATTGATGATGTGGGATATATGAATTATGAACCCCATGTCACGATAATTATTCGTGTCATGTAGTTGAAGGGTAGGTATCTTTGTATCCGAAGGTCAAGAACATTATCCTACCTAAACATGCACCGTGCTTCAATACGTTTGGATACATCCCTGCTTTTGTGTTTTTCCCCAATTAACTTTTTATTAACAAAAAATACGTGGAATTCGCTTACGCCCGAGCTGTATGAGTCAGATATAAAATAAATTATACAATTCCTCTTTAACTTTTCTCAATATTGCATGAACTGATTTTTTCCCTATCTTCCTTTTGAAATTTATGCCCACTTCTTTTGAAAATTTACACACTCACACACACACACACACACACTATGCAAGACTCTTCAGCGTAAACTTTTAATTTACCCAAAAAAGAAGGTTCTCTAAAAATTTTAAAAAGGGAGAGAAGCATGTGTATTAATTTTCACTAAAATTCAACAAAAAAGTTTTTTCTTAGTTTTGAAAATTAATAAAACAATCCATAAAGCTTTCTACAAAATAAAAAAATTGACTTAATTTTTAATTAACACACAACTTACACAAGTTGATCACTTTATGTCTTTTTCTTTTATTTTAAAAAAATGGATAAACTTTGGGGAGTGGTGCGACGGAGGCATGATGGGTATTATTAAATGGAAATAAATACATCTAAAAATAAAAAAGAAAAGAAAAGAAAAATCAAGGAACATCCAAAATCTGATGGCCTGCATCTTCGCGGGAAACTTCCTTCGCGTTCTGTTCCTTTCTTCTGTCTTCCTTTCTTATCCCAATCCCAAAAAAGCAAAAAAACAAAAACACACACACAATTATGTCCAACATCACTGTCCCACAATCACAATTATTATTGGTAATTAGCGAAAAAATAGTTTCATGTTTTTTACAGACAATTTAAAGTGAGCTTCACTTATGTAAAGTCTTAAATACAAAAGTTAAGTAATTACTTTACAAAAATTAAAAAAATTAGTTACATAAATGATTTATATAAAATTTATATTGATTTTTTTTTAAAGTATCACTTTTAATGTTTTGCATTGGAGATCACTCTCTTTATGATAATAAAAGACCACCTTTATCTACATACAGTATATGGAGAGTTTTAAAAAAATTTATAAATTCGAAAGATAAAGCAAATTAAAATTTTATATTTAAATATTTAGATTATATCCTATTCTATTTATAAGCTTTAAATTTGAGAAGGGATGTAATTTATATTATAAGTTCTGATTGCGTTTGTCTCAACATTTAACGTGTTTTTTTCCTAATTTTTTTCTTAATTTTCTATTCTATTTCCTTTGCTATACTAGATCTCTTTCATTACATTTTCCCATATATATTATCTTTAATCTTTTTTTTTCATTCAGCATATTTCACAAAAAAATATATTACTTTTCACTAACTTTAACTGATTTTAATTAATTTTTTATTACACACAGATTGATTATTTAAAGTTTATAATAAAAATCAGAAGAAATACTCATATAATCTTATTTATAAGACAAAGATAATTTTTTGGGTTCTATATATAAGTCAACTCATTAAAATTTTAATTTAAATGTACTATTTTGTCCTTTAATTATATAATGTAAATAATTATTTTTTTAAAGGTGTAATTTATTAAATAAGAATAAATTTGAAAAGTTATTATATTTTAATAGAAAGTTAATACAGTTTAAAATTTTTTATTTTTTTCTCAATATTTATATAAAACATGTTAGAAGTGCCTTATAAGTAGAACGAGAAGAATATTATTAAAGCTCGCATCCCCATGCATCTTAGCCTCATGGCTAGAAGGGCTAATCAATCAACAAGAGGTGCATGGAGAAGCCAGGTAGGTATTGAACAGAAATTAAAAACAGAAACATCAAATTTCATGGATAGCGAAAATGAAGAGTGAGTTTCCAAGAAGGGACAAACTACTGAAATAGCAATAAAGAGGAAAAAAACAAATGGAGCGGAAGGCACCGATGGAGCATAAAACAAACAAAAAGATGTCAGCCATGATCATGAATGCTAATTGAATTATTCTTACTTTTCCACCACTAGTTCTATTAATGTAACTTTCATCGTACCTGATTTTTAAAGGTGGTTTCGTCAAAATTCTATAAAACCACAAATATAGCACACCGTTTTTTAATCCTATTTATAGAATAAAATTTTTTATTTATTATGATGCTGATTTTATTCTCATAGGTATAATATCTATTAAATAGAAATAAAATTAAAAAATTATTACATTTTAAATAAAAAATAATGAATTTTAATGTTTTTTTTATCTTTACGAAATATATTAAAAATAACTTATAAATAAGATCAGATAAGTATATGGTAGAGAATGTTATTACTTCGACTTAAAAGAAAATGCTACTTGTTGGTTAAATTTTTTCACATACAAAGAAGTGAAAGTTTAGTATTAAATTTCTCTTAAAATAATAAAATTTTCTTATTTTACTCGTTGCATTTAATATTACACTTTTAATTATCTCTCTTCTCTTTCCTATATTTAATAAGGTGAAAGTTTAAAAAATTACATTAATTATTCTAACAGCATCTCATATTTTGAGTCACAATTTTTTTTCCTAACCAACGTCTTATATTATACACCAGGAGCAGTATTTTAGAAGTACAATAATGGTATAAAATTGAGTAAAAATATGAGAATGCTGAGATGAGTATAAGGTTTTATAAAAAAAAAAAAGCATTTGTAATGAGTGTATATGTGAGAAACAGTTATCATTATATTTTATTAGTAATATTGACATATTTTTGTTTTACTTAGCTAGTATCCAATCCAATGATATAAAAAAATTCAATGTAATCTTCTTAATAATTTGTGCGTATTTTCACCCAAGCAGTTATGATCACACGCCAGCGGAGAACCAATGAGCACATTTTCGTCAATTCACGTGAACCAATGGCGTTATTGTAAATAAGAGGAAGCGTGTATTCAAAGAAGAAAGCTCCTTGGGACTCAGGGGTATAATTGACATTTGACTTAAATAAAATAATAATATCGTTTATTTTAAGTACTTTCGTTGCACGTCGCTGCTCTGCGTGTGTAATGACTGGAAATTGAAAAGAGAAGCAAGTAGCAGAAAACAGAAGGCGCAGAATTTTGCGAAGCAAGCAAGCGAAAAGGACACAGTGAAAAGCTTCTAATAGCTTGAGGTATGATTCCTTTACTGATTTTTCTTTTCTCATTGCATTTAGAGATTCTTCTTCTGGTAAGACTTTGCTTCTCGGCTCTGTTAATTTTGATTTTGGTCTGTTTTTACAACTCAGAAATGGATTCCATTGCTGTTTGATCGTGGAAAATTGGTTTCCGATTGTTTCTTTTTTCTTGGTAGCCTTTTTTTGTGATCCTGATATCGGCGATTACTGTTTCGATCCTTGGAGGAGTTTTTGTTTTTGGAATTACCTTCCGAGGTTTATTGTCCGACTTTTTTTTTTTTTCGTGCTGTTTCTCCAAATTTGGTTTCCTTCTGGAGTTGAATTCCGTTTCTTCTTTTTAGTGAAACGCACTAATTTTCTGATCATTAATTTTTGACAATTATGATTTTGCTCGTTTGAAAAGCTTTCAGTTTCTGCTGATTATGCTGTTCTGTATTCATACTGTTAGATTTCTGGAACTTTGAATTTTATATCAGTCTCTCGCCCCACTCCCTCCTCTTCCCAACCCCCCAGAAACCAAAAAAATAAAAAGAAAAAAGAGAAGAAAGGAAAAGAAAAGTCACGGTTTCAATAATGGCTGTGTCTGCTCTGAGCATTTAAGATACTGTTGAAATTGATGTTTACCGTGTAATAAGAGGCAACTAATAATTTTTTGTTGGTTTGACATACACAACTAACACTAGCTTACTCGTGCATGTCTATTCTTTCTTCAGTGATACATTCCTTAACAACGGTTCTTTTTGGTCTTCTCATGTTTGCAGAAATTTTCTTTAAGGGGACGTGTTAACTTCTTCCCTTCTCTGGCCTCTGAATTAAGAACTAATACATGGGTCCAGCATCAGAATTGATGTCCGAGAGATGTTGCAGTAGGCCTCCTGGTATTAGGATCCTTGAGTCCAATAAGAGAAGCCCTGTTTCCTTCAAGACTTACCAAGCCATCGTGCTAGTTGTAACATTTTTGGCATATGCTAGTTATCATGCTACCCGAAAAACAACAAGCATTGTAAAGAGTGTCCTTGATCCCCAGTCAACAGATTTTGGTTTGAAGTTCTCTCTGTTGAGATCAAATAATACCAATGAGTCAACTGGAAACAGAAAATTTTCCTGGGTTCTTGGAAGTGGTTGGGCTCCATTTAATGGATCAGATGGAACAGCCCTGCTTGGTGAATTGGATGTTGCTTTTCTTGCAGTATATGCTTTTGGGATGTATTTTTCTGGCCATTTAGGAGATAGGTTAAATCTGAGGATTTTTCTGACCGTGGGAATGTTGGGGACTGGTTTGTTTACTTCCCTTTTTGGCGTAGGGTACTGGGGAAACATCCACAGCTTTTATTATTACTTAGTGATGCAAATGATTGCTGGATTGTTTCAATCCACTGGATGGCCGTCAGTAGTTGCTGTTGTTGGTAACTGGTTTGGAAAGAAGAAGAGAGGGTTGATTATGGGTATATGGAATGCTCACACTTCTGTTGGCAACATTTCTGGTTCGTTGATTGCTTCTGCTATGCTAAACTATGGATGGGGATGGTCCTTTGTTGTGCCAGGAATTATCATTGGTTTCCTTGGTTTGGTGGTTTTCCTTTTGTTGCCTGTATCACCTGAGTCTGTTGGAGCTGGAGGAGAGGAAGATGAATGCAGCTCGCCAAAGAAAAATGGAGATGAAGAAATTGCAGAGCCACTGTTGAGGCCCGAGACCATTTTTGAGGAGGAGAAAGCTATAAGGTTCATAGAGGCATGGAAAATTCCAGGAGTTGCTCCTTTTGCTCTTTGTCTTTTCTTTGCTAAGTTGGTTGCATATACGTTTCTCTACTGGCTTCCATTCTACATAAGCCACACAGGTACATCAACTTTCTTCTTGATGTTTTAGATGCTGTCTTTATGAATTAATCTTCATAGCCTTACTTAATTGTTCTCGTGATCATGCAGCAATTGATGGCAAATATCTATCTAGTGAGACAGCAGGAACATTGTCCACTTTATTTGATGTTGGAGGAGTGCTTGGAGGAATCCTGGCTGGCCACATTTCAGATAGATTAGATGCCAGGGCGATAACAGCAGCAAGTTTCATGTACCTTGCAATCCCTGCTCTCTTCTTCTATCGGTTTTATGGGCACGTGTCTTTGGTTCTAAACATAGCATTGATGTTCATCACTGGCATGTTTGTGAACGGGCCCTATGCTCTCATAACAACAGCTGTTTCGGCTGACCTGGGAACACACAGTTCTCTGAATGGAAATTCACGGGCTTTGGCAACTGTGACAGCGATAATTGATGGAACTGGTTCTGTAGGGGCGGCAATTGGCCCTTTAATAACTGGCTACATCTCTAAAGACAGCTGGAATGCCGTTTTCACGATGTTAATGGCAGCAGCTCTTATTGCAGGGCTGCTTTTAACCAGGCTTGTAATAACAGAGGTGGCTACAAAGATTGCTGAGTCCAGCTCTCGTGGTCATGGAGCACAAGAGTCTGCAGCAGACGTATGAAAACTTTAAGATGGATGGCAGTACATTTATCTGGCTATGTTGTGTGCTTACACCAAGAGTGCCCACCAGCTCTCGTTCACTGCTTCAGGTCATTAAATCAAAGGACATGCCCGGTAATGGCTGAAATGGAGAGGGCGTTTAATTTTATCCCCCTCCATGATTTTATAGAGCAGTTTGGCTTATTTTTTTGTACATAAATGTGTGATGTACCCAGTTTGGCATAGTGTCATCACAAAATGATGACCTTTACAAGAAATGGATATAATTTTTCTATATTGTAAGTTCACTTGGAGCTCAGGATTGAGATTTCCCGGTGAGTTTAAATATGGGGTTTGGTGAGCATACAACAAATGCCTCAATGTTACTCTGTAATTTTTGTTGATTTTGTTAGAAGAATTTATTGCAATTAGATTCCCAATAACACCGTAGTTCTAGTAATTGTCCATATTTTGACTCTGACTTTTGTTAATGTTGTACAAGAGTTGGGTTGGACCAGGTTAACTACTAACCTGAAGCCGGCCCAGAGATAGATTCTTTTTTATCAACTGCAAATCCTGACAAAACTGTACAAGCTTCCTTGAAAGCACATGTTTTGGATGAAGCTGATGATATTTATGTAAGAGCTGTGTGTGTGTGTGTGTGATGCAATAAAGTATCATATTGATGAATATTTAGGGTAGGAGGGCCCTCATTTTTGGTTCAAGTGACTCAAGCGAGCAACAATGTAAAGCACCAGCATATTGCTTGTTTGAAAGCTCTTACACAGATGAGTTCAAGAGATTGTGTTATGATTGATCTGAGGTTCTGGTTGAATGTGAAAAGATTTATTTCTTGTAAAAAATCTGTCAAACTTCAAACGAGTATGGCTCGAGAAATGAACAAGTCAATTCTGATCTCTCAAGAACTTTGATTCTTTATGGAATTATTGTTTTCTCTTTACGCTATTAGCATTTATAGAATGTTTCCTCTCAATCTACAGGTCAAGCTTGCGGTTAACACCTGTTTTTGAATGGAAGGTAGCTACATGTCAAAGAAAGTTTGGTAAGAAACATCAGCAAACTATGACGTTGGTGATGGGTAATAATTGAATAATCCAAGAGTGTTAGGTTATCTATAATCTCTTCAATAAAATTAATTTGAATGTAAAAAGGGATATACTGAAGAGGGAGGATGTGTACGTATCAAAAGGATAAGTAAATTACTAATTAATCCATCATATTTTTCTAAATTTAAAGGCTTATATTCAGATAATAATTAATTATGTTTTAATTAATCAAGTCAAACAATTTAAAAGTTGATAAATTTATTATTGAATTGGCCTTTTTCAAGACCATGGAAATATACAAATGATAAAATGGTCTCACAAAACAGTTTTTTAATCCCTACGAATTCTTAGAATTTTTTTTCCGAAATTAACTTTGTTTTTGTGAAATAACCTAACTACTCTTGTATGTGAAAACTCTCTCCTTGTCCTCTGGTTAAAAAAAAAAAGGAAACTCTCTCCTTGTCCAGAGTTCTAGGGCTTGTTTGTTTTTGTTTTTTGTTTTCTTGTTCTCAAAACAATTTTATAAAACTGTTTTTTAGAACAAGTTTTGAAAACAAAAAACAAAAGAATTTGTTTGGATAATAATTTTAAAAAATCATGTTTGAAAAAAAAAACCCATAGACAACCACACTTGATAGGTGATCATTATCATTGGCAATAATAAGTGGTGGATAGTAATTGAAAAGAGAAGAAGATTTCTCAAAAACTTTTCAAGACAAAAACTAAAAAACTAAAAAACACAAAAACAAAAACAGAAAAACATGTAAAAGTTATTTTGGGCTTGTTTGGTTTCTTGTTTTGGAAACAATTTTTAGTTTTTTAAAACAGAAAAATCAAAAAACTTGTTTGGTAAGTTGTTTTTAGTTTATTGTTTTAAAAAACAAAAAACAGTAACAAGTTTTTAAAAACCAAAAAACCAAAACAAATTTTATATGTTTTTCTGTTTCTGTTTTTATGTTTTTTATTTTTTGTTTTGAAAATTTTTGAGAAATCTTATTTTTTTCTCACCTACTATCCATTACTTATTATTATCAATCACAATTATCATCTAGCAAGTATGGCTTTTTATGAGTTTTTTTTTTCAAACATGATTTTTAAAAATTATTATCCAAACAAATTCTTTTGTTTTTTGTTTTCAAAACTTGTTCTAAAAACAATTTTATAAAATTGTTTTGAAAACAAGAAAATAAAGAACAAAAACAAACAAGCCCTTTATTTTTTGGTTTTTAAAAACATATTACTGTTTTTTGTGTTTTTAAAACAATCAATTAAAAACAACTTACCAAACATGTTTTTTTTTGTTTTTCTGCTTTTAGAAACAAAAAACCAAAAATGCTCCTTGTCACCAGGCGCTTTGGCGATCAGGAAATTATTTTGAAGGGAGTGATCTAAAATAGAAATCAATGGCCATTTCACTTTAAAAACAACAACTTCAGTTATAAAAAGTAACGACAGGACTTTAAGTAGTGACCACTACTATTTTGAATATTTAGGTGTTGACGGTGACATGAAGACCAATGAGTACTTCACTATAAGGAACAAACTTGGATTTGTTTGGATTTTTCCTTTTCAACAAAAAATTTGTTCAACATGGCATTGCCCGTGTTGATGCTTCAAGCTTTTTTTTTTTTAAAAAAACAAAACAGGGCCACAGCCCACAAGCAAAGAAATTAGTAGCCAAGATTTAAAGAGGAGACAGACGTGTATCTCACAGAGAGGAATTAGACAGAAGATCCTCACGTAAAGCATGACTTGGGAAATTCTGATCTTTTGAAATATGTTTCAACTGAAATTCCCAACTCGACGCCATCACATTCTAAAATCTGAATAAAACTTAGATCTGAATAACTTTCTTAAACCCCGCATCCCAACCTAGATTGAGACCTTATAAAATAACCCATTTTTCAGCTTTAAAAACACTGCTATGTCCTAATGCATGAGAAAAACCAGATATTCAACATCCATTATGATCTCTTATAACCTGGCCAGAGCGTCCTTTATTTCTAAAAGAAGACATTGCACGATCCCATGGACTTTAACTGAATCAGGAGGCAGAGCTTGCCACATGGATAAACCTCTAGGAGTAGAGCTAAATCCATAAATGGAGAGATGTGATGATGCTTCAGTTTCTTTTTTTTTTGTTTTTTTTTTGTTGGGTATAAACTCAGAGTCTTCCAAGTTATTTTGGACTTGAAACTCATCTCGTCGTTAATGTTAAAACCCTCCCAACAAACATGCTTCTTGAGATGAGACTACTTACAATCTTAACTAAACTAATAGCATGCTGCTTACTTTAGCTTCCTATAATTTGTCTCTGACTCTGTCTTGAGATCTCCATGTCTGGTCCAATCTTCCCTTTTGTGCTCGTTAGGCCTTTTAGCAATCTGTAATGGTCTTGTTATTTAGGTTGTACACTGATATCACTTTGGGCCTTTGGCGCTATCCCACTTTACATATTTAAAAAGAAAAACTGAAACTCATTTTATAATAATTTTTAAGTATACATCACAAGAGTCAACAATAATTAATTTAGTTAATAAAATGTCAGTTCATAATTCACAAAATTGTAACTTTAAATCCCACTGCTAATATAAATAAAGACCTTGTTGATAGACAATCTGTAATGCTACCTCCAGTCCTATTTATAAGAGCTAATTGACTAATTTGAGAAAATTAAGAAAAGAAGTTAAGTTAGTTACTTGTAATAAATAGATATTGTCTTTCCTAAAATACCCTTACTAATCAAGTGTATTGGCTAGAACTATTATTGTTAGAAGGACTATCTTGGAAAAAATGTATAAATATGATAAACAAAATAGATTTGAGTCTTATATTTAGGACCAAAATAAAAATCAAATAAAGTCTTATATTAAAAATCCCAAGTAATACTTTATAAGCATTTTTTTAGTATATAGGCGTACCATAACTTTGACGAGTCTCAGATTTAACTCACTTAAACATTTTTTAACCAAAAGAAACACATACATTAGAATACAATTCACTATGTTGTTTAACCACTTGTATCTTTTATTCCTATTTTCACAGCCAACAATAAAATAGAGAAAATCCCAAACTGATACTCATAATTGCCTTCGTATTAACTATTCGAAAAGCAACAATATATCGATTTTAAAAGATTATATACTAAATGTTTTTTTTCCGAATTTTTTAGTGCCTTCATTTGGAGTTGCACTTTATTCCATTAATAATTTACAAAGAAAGAAAAAATAAAGGAAGAAAAAGAAAGAAAGAGACCAGCGGAGCAAAGCCAACCTCACGCCATTAAAGCATACATGTCCACTTGTTCATTCCATGTTCTTATCAAAATAGGTTGTTATGACGTATAAAGTAGAGGCCATACATAGATGGCCTTTCAGCTCCACTAAAAATATTATGCTTAACAAAATTCAAGGAAAAATTCAACAAAATTTTAGTAGTTTTTTTTTAACCATAAAATTTTGTGTTTTTATAATTTTTTTGAAAAAAAATATTAAAAAAATATAAAACCAAATATGAGTGTAAGATGCTGAAATGTTTTTAATTCTAATCTTATCTATTCAAAATTTGAAAAGAAAGACGTTGAACTTCTCTCCCTATGAGCTTAATCATTAAACCAACGCGTTTTATAATATTTTTTTAAACCAAACGGACACATTTTATAGTATTTTTTTCAAAGCATATCAAACAAGAACACATGGTCGCCATATGAATACTAAAATCATATTAAATGTTATCAGAAAAGCAATTAGTGCTTCCCATAATGTAAACCACTCATTGGTTTTACTTAAAAATCAAACCTCACCTCACATCACATCCCATTTGACATATAATTGATCCATCCCATGTCTTTATCAAAGTAACTTGTTATATAGGGTTAAGGATCATTCTTACCCTATAAGTATTTGTAAAGAAATTGTAAGTATTTGAAGTTTTTTTCCCCTCTCATTATCATTAAAAAAAAAAAACTATGTCGCCATAATTGTTAAATGTTATCCGTTTACAGCATTATTTTTTTTATGCTTTTAGGGCGATATTGAGAGGAAAAAAATTTCGCAATGCTTATATCTCCTTCATGAATACTTTTAAAACAAAAATATTTTTAACCTTGTTATATAATATAATAATACCCCACTTGAAGTCCCCCCTCCCCCTCCCCGAAAGGCAAAGACAAAACACCCCAATAATGCTTGCACATTGCATAAAATACGGAATCTCAATCCTCCACATATCTCCACGGTCGGTGTACCGGGACCGAAACATGAATAAAATAAAGGGCATTCAGGAAGGACTTTTTGACCCAGCATATTAAAATATTTTGTATTATATCTAACTTTTTGAACTATTTTTTAAAATGCGTTTACTGCTTTAAAATGTTTTTTGTGTGTAATTAGTATTTTTTTTACTAAAACAAAAAATATTTTAAAACTTTTAAGTTTCACGAATAAGGATATTTTCGTACAAAACGACACACTTTTTTCACAGCTAATTTTACAACTGTTTTTCTAAATTTCACCTTTTAAAAATCGGGATGAACTTGCAAGACCTTCATAGGACTTGTCTGAGTTTTGCCTGGATTCTTGATATAGTTTGGACAAGGTTGGAACAAATGTGAACAAGTCCTGACATGATCTAAGGGAGTGTTTGGATAAAACCAAACTATGATTTGGAAAATAATTTCTAGAGAATAGATTTTGGAGAGAATAGATTTTGTGAAAAAGTGATTCTGAGAAGTGAGAGTGTTTGGATAGTTGTTATTAGAAGCACTTTTTATATATACAAATTACTAAAAAAAGCATAAGTTAATATAATAATTACATAAAAAATAGATTTTATGATATATTTTAATTTGAAAGAATAAAATTGTTAATAATATATTTTTTTATTAACATAATTAATAATACATAAGATAATATAATTAATAAATAATTAATAGAGAAAATCCCAGAAAAAGCCCTTGGAATATACAAAATCTCAGATTGGGTCCTTAAATTTCAAAAATGATAGAATGGGTCATTGACCCAATCCGTCATTTGTGAAATTAAGGTGAATTGACAATTTTGCCCCTGGCTAAACAAAGTGAGTAGTTGTCAATTCGCCTTAATTTCACAAATGACAGATTGGGTCAATGACCCATTCTGTCATTTCGAAATTTAAGGACCCAATCTAGGATTTATCATATTCCAAAGTCCTTTTTGGGATTTTCCCTAATTAATATGTGTATATATATTTATAAGATATAAGATTAAATATGTTTATAAAAAATAATTGAAGGGTGTTAAAGTCATATTATTGTTAAGATCTACTCTCAGACTCTCCCTCGTACTGCGTCTGAGACAATGAGAAAGAGATGAATAATTGGGAAGGGTATATCTGTCTAGGCCAAAAAAAAAAACAACAACCATAGGCTCTCACACTCTTCCTTTTTCTCCCAAAAGCAGAAAATTTTTGCTTCTACCAAAACCATGGTTTTGGTTTTTTTTATGGTGTTTAGAGGGTGTTTGGCAACCCTCAAAAGTGCTTCTCAGAAGTATTTTTTCGTAAAACGAGGCAAACTCCTCCATATTTTTATTTCGTAAACTGTAAAAGCACTTCTGAAACTATAATTTGGTTTCCATCTAAACACTCTCTAGGTGATTTTTCCCAAATCATGGTTTGAGTCATCACCCAAACACCTCTAAGTAAGATTGGTGTAAGTGTGAGCAAATCTTAGTATAATTTGGGTAAAGACCGACATAGTACTAAGAAAGTTAAAGAGTATTTGAATAGAAATAAAATTATAATTTTAAAAGTATTTTTATAAAAAAATTTATTTTGATTTATAAAAAAAAAAAGACTTCTGAAAAGTATTTCTCGAATTGCAAAACACTTTTTAAATATACTCAATTCGGGAGGATACTGAGCAAATATGCTCAAGAAAATGTACTTAACCCTAAAGTAAAACTTATCGACATTTTCGGGCACAACTGCTACCCCTGCAGGATTCTCGAACAGCTCACCCAACTAATCCTTTTTGACAAAATAAAATTGAACCTTAAAAGCAGAGGAGACGACCTCTTCTTCTTCCTCATTCTGCTCTGCAACAACACAGTTTGTCTCTGAGCCTTGAGGTTGAAACAATGGCGAGTCAAGAGGTGGTGCTTTTGGATGCCACATGCAGCATGTTTTCGATGAGGGCAAGGTTAGCTTTGGCTGAGAAAGGGATTGCGTATGAGAAAAAGGAACAAAATTTGGCTGATAAAGGTCCTGAGCTTCTGCAGATGAACCCTATTCATAAAAAGGTTCCAGTTTTGGTTCATAACGGGAAGCCTATTTGCGAGTCCCTGATCATTGTTCAGTATATTGATGAGGTTTGGAAGGACCAAGGCAGTCCTTTGCTTCCCTCTGATCCTTATGACAGAGCTCAAGCTAGATTCTGGGCTGATTTTGTTGATAAGAAGGTATGTTCTTTGCAACCTCAAATTACACTTCGACTTTCTCTGTTTTCACATGCAAATGGTTTCAACCTAGGTCAGAAAATTTTTATTTAATCTTATTGGAATATGTTCATAGTTCATTTGACCCAAGCTTTAAAATAGTATTTTTCCACTTTATATTTGACTCAAGCATCAATGAAAACAGAGATAGTGAAAGCTTTCTCCAAGATGTTGAACTAGGACACAAACTTGATTCAGTATTAGTTAAAACGTCAATACCCATATCAAATATAAGATCTTTAACAGCTATATGCAAGGGTGTTCAATTTCTTCATTTTATTCAAAATTTTAAATGGATTTCTTAACTTGATATTAGATCAAACCCAGCTGCAAGATTACAAACTAAACAATATGACCCTTTTTTTTTTTTTATATTTCTCTGTGTCTAGGTGGCTGATGCGGCAAGTGGGGTATGGACAAAGAAAGGGGAAGAGCTTGAGACAGCAAAGAAGGACTTCATAGCTGTCTTGAAGCAGCTAGAAGAAGTGCTTGGAGAGAAGCCTTATTTTGGAGGGGACAACTTTGGATACGTGGACCTTGCTCTCATCCCTTTCTACAGCTGGTTTCATGCCTATGAAACATGTGGCAACTTCAAAACAGAGGAACACTGCCCTAAGTTCATAGAATGGGCTAAAAGGTGCATGCAAAGGGAGACTGTGGCCAAGTCTCTTGCTGGTCCCAAGGAAGTATATGAACTTGTTTTGATGTTGAGGAAGAGATTTGGTTTGGAGTAAATGAGACAGAGAGGTCAAAGGATTTGCATGTTTAGTTTGAATAAGTGACCTTGAGTTGGTCAGTTGTTGTGCTGTATCAGCACATTGGACACTTTGGTGTGCCTTTGAAGAGCGTTGTCTATCTTTCACTGTCATTTGTATGTGTGTTATTTAGAGTCACTCTTGCTAATTAATGGAGAATCTATCAGGCTATGCTTTCGCTAGGTTATATAAGGGGTTATGCTTTTATAATTTTTAACCATTAAGAAAAAGAGTGGATGGACCTGAAACTAGCGGAATTCTAAATGACTGATATGAATTTCTATGATGCATGTTTAATGCAACTAAATAGCACAAAATTTTATTAACTACAGACAAGTTTGAGCCATTCTATCTATGAACTGATCATAGCAACTCATTTTCTTGTTTAATTTAATCTTCTTTCTTTCTTATATAAAATCTTCATCCTCCCCCAGCTTCTTTTTTTTCACAGGCTTGTAGATCAATTCAAATGTTTTTTGAGTGGTCTATAATTCAAGAGATCTTATTTGAGACCTCAAAAGATGAACAAATTCTTTTTGTTAGGAACATATACAAACTTCACCACCACATAAAGGATAATGATAACCCCACCAAAAAGGTAAAATCTACCATTTCACTTCGAGAGTCATTAACTACTTATCATCTTCATAATAATGGAATGACTCATTCGAATTGTTATGAGTCCAACCATACTGCATTGCTAGAACTTGTGTTATGTTCAAAAGAACTAGACATTCAAAATCCAAATTCCAAACCCAATCTGCACATTTTTAAATACTTCAAAATCCATATTCCTTTAGGGATGCATATCTAATTCGAGTCGTTAAGACTAAATTTAAATACTTCAAAATTTTCAAATTAATAAACCTAGCGAAATTCAAACCGTGCAAATTAAACGCGCGCTTTAGAGCTTAGACATCTCTAAAGATGTGGTGGCTTCAGATTCAAATAGGCCTAACTAATTTCATGTTTGAAATTTGTTCTCGAGACTTGACATTTCTCATGGGCGACCTGATTCTCAATTTTCTTCCCACAACGGATAATTTATGCAGAAGCGAACGAGACCAATATACCCTTTGTCCAATACGTCATGATGAAATAGAGTTGAAAAAACTATGCAGGTGGGAATTCTCCTGATAATTGTTCCAAACAAACTGCTGCGTAAGAAATTCAGGACTGGAAAACTAGTCAAGTCTGAAAGATGGAATGATACATTTCCATTTCCACTCATTCGTAAGATAAAATTTCCAGCTCCGTCAAGTTCTCTCCTATCCATGAAAGGCATTGACCAACTTCTTTCTCTTGTTACAAAATCCAAAGCAAGCAATTTTAATGCTCAAAACACTTCTATAACAAGAATTGAATAACTCGTGTTTCTCGATAATTTGTCATTAACACGTTTGATCCTATATAATCCAGGACTGAAAGAAAAACAAAAAAAAAGCAAGAATCTGATTCTGATGTGGCATCTCACAGGCACTAATCATAGTTGTCGTCATCTTTACCCTTCTTAGGTTTGCGATATTGCTCCTCAACGTGCTTGGCCATGACCATGGCAGTGTCAGCAAGCTTCTTGATATTTGGAACTTTATAGTTCTGAGCCAAGTAAACCCCACAGACCGTCCCTGCTATGAAAGAGAAGCAACTTCTGATTATGCCCATCGTGGCTGCTTCAGTGTTTGGCTGGACCCCAAATTTGTGCAGTTAGAGACAGTTCTTCAAAATCGCTGTGAGAATTATTGTAAGAAAAAATGAAGTCAGCGTTATTATTTTTTGAGCAGTGAAATTGTTAATTAGATTATTAGAACAATTTAAAACATATAATTTGACACAATAGAGAGATTGGAAAGGCCAATAGCTTGTCGAAAATCACATATTAAAGCCATATTTGGATAAGGAAGCACATCTGATTTACTATTTGTAAGACCGAAATAAATTATCATGTCCAAATTGCTTTTTCATTTGCATAAGAAAGTTATATTCCATTAAATCCTTTGGTAGGGAAGTGATATAATTGTATCTATGCTGGGGCCCTAATTCAGAAAGTCCGAAGAGGACTTGGGCCTATAAACTCTTTGGCAACGGCCAAAATAAGTGAAAGTTAGAAAGAGGGAATTTCGGTGCCAATTGAGGGATGGACAAGTGGCAGAAAACAATTGGCTTCATAGAGGAAAAATGGTTAGAAGAGAGAGAAAGGGAAGAACGAATGCTGGCTTAAGGCCTAGAAGCTGACTAGGGAAATCTAGGCTGTGGAAATCTCTAGCCACCTTGAGTTTGCTGGTCTGATTTCTTGTCCTCTTCTGTATCAGCTTCGCCTGACCTTGATATTTCCTATATCATCAATTTGTCAGTTAGACTCTGTAGGCTGGTCTTCTTCATTGCCGTGTGTTATTTCCTCGTTGTGGCCTTGTTTTGGTTCTGTCAGCTTCTTAAGTGGGCTCCTAATAGTCCATAACTAGACCAGGCAGGAATGAACAAAAATTATAAAGATCAGAATTACTAACTTGATTGGAGCATCATTTCCATGACTAAGCATGTGTCTCGAAGCTCTGACAAGCCTTTTGCTCTAAGAATACCAATTTATGAAAAGAATTGCAAGACAAACAACAAAGTCTGGAATTAATCAGTGGCTAATCATCCACACACACACACACATGATTATATTTATATCTTACAGCCTCCAATCGACATCGCGTGCAACTTTTCATTAATAGCATGTAAGAGTTTTCCTAAATATAAAGTGGATAATTAGATCACATTGGAAAATGCAAAGTACGAATTGAAAAAAGAAGAAAGAAAGAAAGAAAGAAATAATTAAGCCCCTACCCTACGATCTGTATATCTGCATGGACAAAGTGATGCTGGGGGGGAAGATATAGAGACGTGTGCGCTTTGAGGGAATATAGTCTAATAGAGTACCATGCAATAAAACTTATTCACTTCTGCCTGCTCAAAGCACTCTTTCAGTTACATAACATCAAATGATATATTGACCAAAAATAACACAAAAGAGAAAACAGAAACTATTGTATTAAGGTTCAAATACGTAAATACAATGTTCTCAAGGCACATAGAATATTAGTTGTCACTTTCCACGTTCCAACTTCTCAAGGAAGTCTTAAATAGCACAATATATTCTACTTTATCATTCTCATAGTATTAAAACCACAGGCTGTAATTCATATATACCCACACAAATACAATCCATATCATGATTATCTATAGCATGCTATGGCAGACTTTTTGCAACACCAGGTACATCGCAGAAAGTTTACAGAACGATCATTAGAGATCAAGTGTCTCGGCAGCACAAGCTTCAAGAACTATATGTAAATACATAAGATGTTGCCTAATTTGGACGGTAGCATGGAAATGTTGAATTGATAGGTGGCTTTATCATCATTTCTAATGACACTCTTTACTACAACAACAAGGCATTTGCCTCTCGACATGATAAATTGGATGCACTTTTTGTCGTCTAGGTTTGCAGAAACAGGCAGTGCCCCGGGTGTGAAAGCAGAAGGGAACAGAAGAATTATAAGCAGATTTTTAGTCAACTTTTGAAGTTATGAAAAGTAAATTGAAAAGTGTCTTGAAGTTGTGGGGAGGTATTTCCATTTTGAACTTTGAGCTAATTTTAAAAATCTGCCGGTAGCCAGAAGTCATTATAAACTTCAACAAGCACACCTAGTTGATGCATCTTACAAGAAGTGGAATCTCAAAGTGAACGAATTTAGATAGAAGAAGAAAAAGAAATAAACTAAAACCACAAGACTCAAAATGAGCAACAAGCAGGGCGTTCTTGTCCTCACTCAAACTCAGTTCTGCTGCACTCAACTGATTTCGCTCATTCATTCAAAATGATACAATAATACGTAATATATACCATTCATGGATCATAAACAATCTCCCACCAGCCGGAAGGAAAAGAAGGAAATAATCACTAAAAAATCAACAATATAAAAGCACTGACAGAACCCCTCGCCTCGAAGTAACATCAGAAAACATGCCAGGAGAAAATCAGAGAAACTAGAATACTAAGTTTACAACCTAATAAACAAAAAGAAACCAAACAAAATGGGAAGAAAGGATTGTGACATCGAGCAGAGTAACACCGAGCATACCTTACCGCGTGAGAATCAAGGATTTTGCCCGTGGCGCTGGGTGTTGATCGAATGACCAGAGTTTGAAGGTATAGGGCTTGGGCTTCACCAGATAGATACGAAAATCGGAAATTGCTTGGCAACAAGTACCGGCAAACGTTAGCGAATTTCGTTAATGTGGGAATGAAGGGAAGGAATTGGGAAGGAAGGTGGGAATCTAGAAGGATCCCCACAAAAACCGCGAAGGGTTCGGGCGGGGGCGGAATGAAGACCGGTTAACGGCCAATGGAGTGAGATGTTCTTTTTCTCTTTTTATTTACCAATTTAAATTCCACCTCTTAGGGGGTGTTTGGATGAGGCAAAACCATGGTTTGCAGAATAGCTTCTGAAGAATAGATTTTGGAGAGAATAGATTTTGAAAGAATAGATTTTCTGAAAAAGTGATTCTGATAAAGTGAGAGTATTTGGATAATTATTGTCAGAAGTGCTTTTTGATATGTAGAAATTACTAAAAAGAACATAAGTTTAAATGATAATTACATATAATATATATTTCATAATATATGTTTATTTGAAGTAATAAATTTATTAATAATATATATTTTGATAACATAATAAATATGGCATAAATAATATAAATAATAAGAATTAGTGTGTATATATATTAATAAAATAATAAATATGTTTTTTAAAAAATGATTTATTTTGCCAAATAATTGTACCCCTGAGCTGAATGAGTACACCCCCCAGCGTGCTAAATGAGTCCCCCCCGCGTGCTTGTTCCCTCCGTAGCCAATAATTGTCCCTCTGCCTGCTTATCTGAAACCAAGGTTTTGTTGGGCAAACCTTGGTTTTAAAAAAAATGGGGGTGTTTGGCTTTTTTTGCCAAACTATGGTTTGGTTTGGCAAAAAATTTGCCAAACACCCCCTTAGTTTCACAGTTCTTGTAAAAATTGAAGGGTCAGTATCTTCTTCTTCTTCTTCTCTTTTCTTCCTGTTTTAATATAGTTATTTTAGTCAATGTAGAATATGAATGAAGTTGAATTTTCAATTTCCAACCTTTTTTTTAAAATTGATTAGCTTATTTAAGAAGTGAGCACATGTTGTATTAACATTTTTTAAGAAAAAATAGAAAAAATAGGGGAGGCATGAAATTTAGGGCATATTTGTTTTTGTTCTTTGTTTTCTTGTTCTCAAAATAATTTCATAAAATTATTTTTTAGAACAAGTTTTAGAGGAAAAAACCAAAAAATTGTTTGGAAAATAATTTTTAAAAAATCACATGAAAAAATACATAAAAAATCACATTTTAATAGGTGATAGCTACCACCATTAGTGATAGGCAGCGGGTAACAGATAAAAATAAAAGAAGATTTTTTCAATTTTTTAAAATAAAAAATAAAAAACACAAAAACACAAAAACAAAAAAATGTAAAAATTGTTTTGATTTTTTAAGTTTTTTTTAAAAACATGTAACTGCTTTTTTTTGTTTTTAAAACAATAAATTAAAAACAAATTACTAAATAAGTTTTTTTTTTCGTTTTTCTGTTTCTAAAAACAAAAAATTGTTTTCAAAATATGAAAACAAACCACCCCTGACATTCCTAAAATTTTCATGGAATGAATGATATTCTAACTATATTGAGTTCAACATCCCTTTTTCTTAATTAAAAGGTAGGCATTAACGGCCTTATAAGAAAAAATCAAACTTACCACCTCCCACCTAAAAAAGATGGGAACTTTTCAAGGGGGAGAGAGAGATATATTGAGAGGATAAGTTTGATATGCCAGTTGCTTTATAATCTAATCATATGAAAAACATCTCTTTAAATGAGAGGTCACAAGTTTGATTATTTAAAGAGAAGTTTAATTTGTCAATGACGTTAAAGCCTAATGCTTGCTCCTTTGATTTAAAAAAATGAAAAATAAAAGTTTAATTTTGTTTGGCACATGTAGGAATCAGAGAGGGAATATGTTATCCGACAAAAATATTCTTACTTATTTGAATTTTGAACAACTCTGTTTTGCATATGAATGAACATGAAAAGGCAAAGAAGATGCTCAAATTGATGCTATGGTTTTTTTTTTTTGGATCAGTGTCAATGATAAACATCAGAAATCTAACAAGAACAAATATGCAATGAGCATGATTTGAGTTTCTTCTTCTGTTGATTTTGTTTTCCTTCAGTTGTGTGCACAATCACACCATTTAGACTACCTTCATGCCTTTGAACAATTTCATAATGTGGGGTGTATTTCATATTTAATTAAATTTAATTTCCTTCCTCTGTTCTTTTGGAGTCTTAATTTGATCGATTTTGAAACAATATTTCCTTATTTTCTAAAACAGTTTAGCACTGCTTCAATTCATTGTTTCCCTTTGATGAATTTTGGACGTATGTATAATATAATTAACAAAAAATACGACTTCCGGCTTGTTTGGTTTCTCATTTTGAAAACAATTTTTTGTTTTGAAAAAAAACTTGTTTGGCATTTTGTTTTTAGTTGATTGTTTTAAAAAACAAAAAATAGCAACATGTTTTTAAAAACTAAAAAACTAAAACAACTTTTATATGCTTTTTTGTTTTTGTGTTTGAAAAATTTTGAGAAATCTTCTTATATTCTCACTTACCATCTACCACCTATCAAACTAGTGACAACTATTACCTTCTAGTGTGATTTTTTATGATTTTTTTACACATCATTTTTTAAAATTATTATCCAAACAAATTCTTTTGTTTTTTTATTTTCAAAAATTGTTCTAAAAACAATTTTATATCGAGAACAAGAAAAAAAGGAAAAAAAAACAGACAGGTCCATTGTTTTTTTTTTTTTTTTTTTTTTTTTAAATCTGCAAGTTAACACCTACTGGATGTGGGATTGAATCTAGATTCAAGTGACTCCTAAAAGCATATAAGGCGTCATCACTGGGCCAAACAGAAAGAATTGGAGCGCAATATTGTGCTTTTTTAACCCTTCAATAGTTTTCCTGGTAAAAAAAAAACCCCTTCAATAGTAACTTGTTATTGTGCCCAAAAGAACCAACTTCTTGTGCCCCACAAAAAAACAAAAAAGAAAATTTTCATACTAGCCCAATCTACAATTTAAACAGGAATTGTTTTTTGGTTTAGACAAACTGTTTGGGGCTTTTGAAATAGTTAGGATAAGATTTATTTAATTAATTTAGATAAATTAAGAAAACAGTAGACTAGTTAGTTTTAGCAAATATGACACGATATCTTCAAAATATCTTTATATAATAATGAGTTATATATTAGTTTGTAAATTGGATGAATTTGTTTAAGACGTTGGTAAAAAAAAGATAAATTTGTGTGAGTAAAAAAAATATATATAAAAAATAAAATAGATTAAAATTATATATTTAGGACATAACTAACTTATTAACTAGGTTATATATTTAAGACTGAAAAAGTATCTTAGATTTGCTCTAATTTAACTAAAAGAGTTAATGGGGGTTAAATTTATTTGGACCGACTTGAGTGGAGACATTGAAATTGTTGGGAGTTTCAACTAGTTGGAGTGTTTTCAGATTAAAAAGCATTATCTTTAATTCTAAATATGTGAGTTGGATAATTAATTTGTAAAAACTAAATAATTTAGTTTAATTATTTATTTTGTAAAAACTGTATTAAAATACTCATGTTGATTATTTACACATAAAACCACTCTATTAATGAAAACTTAATCACCAATAATAATTAAAAAATTATGAATTTAGGAGACAAATCATGTTAAGATTTCTATTCAATATCAAAACCTACAAATCATTCAATTCTTACATGTAGAATAGGGGGAAGCAATTTATAACCATAATCACCAAGTTCAGAGACAAGGAAACTAATTATTGAAAAAAGGGGAAGTGAATCTAAATTGTAACGTGTTTAACAGTTTTTTTTTTTTTTTTTTTTCTGAGTGGAGATATGAATGAGAAGTTGAGACCTTTCACATGGTTGTTTGACGTGGCCAAAAAAAAAGAAAGTTCTTTTGAGATCAAATTAATTTAAGAATGAATGCATCCAAACGCGGTACTGTTATTGAGACAACTTGTTGTTAACCATGTAGAAAGGAAAACAATTTACGGATTATGGTGTTTGGTGCATTGTATTGGCCTTACTCCTCTATATTGTCTTAATATGTGAAGTATTTTTTAGTATTAGTGAGGCTACTTGTTATATTATTAATTAAAGAATTAAAGAATCACACGCTAGTGATGTTTTTCTTGAGATGAAAATCATGATTTATTTATAAATATCTTAAAAATCATTAATCATTAATCATCAAAATAATGTAGATATTAATTGAAAAATATATTCCTTAATTTTTTATATTACAATAAAAAAGACTAAAAAGGAAAAACAAAAAGGTTGTTCATGTTAAATTATGATAAATCATTGCAGATATTAAAGTTTGTACGGAGTTGGATAAGTAAACACTATCACATTTTTGTCTTAGCATAAATCATTTTTGACTAATTTATTATATTTTTGTCTGATCATAAATCAATTTTTACTAATTTATATATACATTTTAAAATTAGCAAATGTTTAATTAAAATGACCAAAAACATGGGAAAATTGGTTAAAAAAAATTCTGTTTGAAAATTTAATTAGCTAAAAAAACCTAAATTTGAGCACGTGCAAGTATAATACATAAGTGTAACGTATGTTCCGCTATGTATAAATAACTTTAGTATTGATGATTGTTACATGTCATTGATGATACATTACACACAAGAATATATGCCATACTCTCGAATCATAGTTGCACTCGTTTAAATTCAGGTCCTTTTAAATAATTAAATTTTCAAACAAATTTTTTACCAATTTTTTCCAAAGAAAATATTTTAGATATAAGACTGGAGGGAGTATATTAGTAATATATTATTCAATTAAGTGCGTCATATTCAACAGGATGATATTTATATAAGATAATTGTTTTTTGCCAGCACTTTTGTAGTGTTAATATTATTATGGTCTTATTAATTATTATAATTACGATTTCCCTGTCTATCACTTTCCTGCAAAAATTGACCCGCCGTATATAAACGCTGTACCTCGCGCCCCCACACAGCCACACCCATTTTCTAACCTCTTGACTATCTTAATTCTGATGCAAATTGCAATAGCGGAAACTCCAGCTCACGCTACCATTGCTTCTTCCTAGATCGAATCAGGTTCTTTTCTTTTCCCTTTTTGTTTTTAATTTTTTCCCTTAATTTTCTGATTCATTCTTCAGTGCAGCGAAGCAACGGGTTAAAGTTATAATTTCCCCCTCTTGCGTCAATTTTGCCTTAGACTTTGAATTAAAATTTAATTTCATCTCCTGTCATTTGCTTGTGAATTCAGAATCTTTTGGAGTTTAATTTCCTGGGTTTTGGCATTCTTGTCGGTTTTGGCGGGTTTGAAACTTTATCGAGAGTTTTTTTCCCCAAATGATCATCTCGTCACTCTCTACTTGCTTTTTTGAATCCGTAATCATGGTTCAAACCTGTGATGGAGTTCTTCTATAAAATCGTTATATTGATGCTTCTTTCCTGGGTGGGTGCATTTAAGGGGGATACGCCAACGAATCAGTTTTGTTGTTCTCTGGGCTTTCCAAAATTTCAATTCTGGATTAGTTACTCAGTTTTTTAACCTTTTGATACATTCACTTATTCCTCTTTTTCCTTGACAGAATTTCCAATTTCGTCTTGGAGGCTTATGATGACCAACATTTGAGTTAGCAGTGGTGGCGTTTTAAGCTGGCTTTAAGCTTTTCGCTATGCTTGTGTTTGACTTTGAACCATGTCTAAAATGGGCAAATGGCTGCTATGATTGAACTCTGATGAAAATCCAGGAGATCGGTGCTGGTTGACAGGCTGAGAGCATTTCTAATGTCTTCCAGGTTTATAGCAATTTCGGCTGTTTTTACAGCTTTAAGCTTTGTGGGTGTACAATTTGGCTCGGAGTTGTCTCTCAGTAAACTGAAATCAGAAGGAATAATTGGCAAGAATTTAATTCACTTGGATAAGGAGAATGCCAATCATGTCATTGAGTTGTTTTTGGGGTCGTACACCACCATATGGTTGCTTGCAATTTTGTGATCAATGCATTTATCCTTCTCAATCTTTGTCTCAAGGTAAGTTTACTGTGTGAACAGATTAACTATTTATTACATGGTCATATATTATGCATATATGTAAATTTTATTTTATATGTTCTGTGCTTCCTGCATGAGATGATTTCTTTTGTTTTAGCGGTGAGCTGGTAACTTCTATTTTTTCATGTAAGATACTGATACTTCACTTAGTTGGAAGATTAACTGGGCATTGGATTATGGATACAACTTATCGATGCTATAAAAGTTGCCAATTTATCAGGGTGCAAGTTTCTTGGGCTACTTTAGAATTTGTTCTTTTCGTTATTTTATTAGAGTTCCTGAGAAAGTATGGTGGTTAATTGGTATTGGTTGTTATTTTTCTTCCTGCAAACTAGCATTTAATTGGCAAATTAGCGCTGATAATGCTTTACTTGATGGTGTTTATATGTTCCTTTCTCTTTGCGTTTGATATATTCAAGTAGTCCAGAATTAATCCCTGATTCTGTAGATTACCATAATTTTTTTGGTTAATATTGTACCTAAATAATGTTATTCTTTCTGTCTCCTCTCGCAGACTATATTTTTCTCTGAATTGTATCCTGCCGAAATTCGGAAGCTGGTTGAGTGTCTCATTAATTATGTCATCTACAAGGTTAAATTTTTTCTATGGATTTTAATGATTTTTATTGGAGGTGTATGCTTCTTTGACTTGGAATCTGGTTGAGCATCTCATTAAGTACGTTGTTTTCCAGGTTAATATTGTTGTTTATTGATTTCAATGTGCTTTGCTTTTAAATTTTACTAACAACTGAAGTTTTTGAATGAAAATCATTGCATTCATATTTTTTATCTTTTATTTTTCAGATTTTTACACACTCTGGTCTGAAATTACATTGAATTGGCATTTTTTTCAAGTGGTTTTTTCTTTATGACTTGGCTTCAGAGATTCATTTTTGTTAAATAAAGTTAAACCATGATAAAAAGTTAGGTGTGCTATTTGACCTCCTGGAAAATGGAGCTTATTTAGCTAAGAAAACTAGCAAACTGCTATAATCATCAACTATGATGGAATTGATAAAGACGTCAGGCGCTTTAGGCTATTTGACCTCCTGGAAAATGGAGCTTATTTAGCTAAGGAAACTAGCAAACTGCTATAATCATCAACTATGATGGAATTGATAAAGACGTCAGGCGCTTTAGGGTAATTCTTATGTCAATTTGGTTGAGAGGCTGCAGTTTTATGTCGGTTTATGAATGAATTGATTGTAGAACATTGTGCTGGGAAGCATTTTGAAGATTTTTTCCTTCTGCTGGGATTGGGTTCGTTGAAAAAAGTATCTTTAGAACGGATGCTTTTAAATTGAAGAGGTGATATTGAAATATTGCATGAACTTTGGGTTCGAGATTGCTGTTTCAAGCCTTTGAAAAGCTACAATAGTATTATCCAACGACATTAAGTTCATAGTGGGGAAAAAAAAAGGTTCTTATGGTTTCTTTAATGGATTTTTGGTTCCTAGTTTTGTTTTCATGTAGATTTCAATTCAAAAAGCAGTTAGAACAATAGCGTAAGAAATGTTATGACATGATAAAATCATCTGAAGGAGTCCTGTTCCCTACACTAGGGTATGTTCACAAATTTCAAGTTTACTAAAATATCTGTGATTCCCAAAAAGGTATAAAACTTGCTTGAAATTTTGCCATTGACTTCCTTATCTTTGAGGATAATCTTAAACCTTTGAACAGCTAAGTGTCATTATTGGAATATATATGTACCCTGCATTAGCAATATATGAATAGAAATGTATTTGCTTCTATCACTTTAGATTCCCTCCATTTTGAAGGGCTCAAATTGTATAGGACCACTGAGAACGTGAGTGTCTTTTTGGACTGATGGCACATATATGCAACATAACATATGCATGTTTTATTTGTGGATTAGTTGGAAAAGATGGTGACAAAAAATGAGGATTGAGAGGACTATTGCTGAATTTTGCTTTCCGTTTGCCGTCATGTCTGACATTCTAGTTACTAAATTTAGTTAAAAGAATTTCTTTTCCAGAATATGCCCCTTTTTGTTTTTGTTGCAGTATCTCCAAATTTTCACTTATCATCTCATAATGGTGAAATTGTTTTTTGATATGAAATTACTACAACCCTTTTGATTTTTGAAATGGAGGAAGAAGGCTTTAAGCATCTAGTATTGACAATAAATGATATTGACTTTGAATATACTATTGTAATTTTGAAATTTTATGTTCAATAATCCTGACCCTGTTTAATTATTATTTATGTTTAATTGCTGATTGAACAGGGGACATTTCTACCAATGATAGTGCCTCCAACAATATATCAGGCAGGTCTATGGTCTAGTTGGATGATAGTGCTATGTTCTTTAAAGGTATATGATGCCAAAATGGATCATATGAGAAAAATTCTGTTTTATTTGATGCAAACGAAATTAATCCGTGTTACTTATTCTGACACTTCTTTTTCACATTGCATAGATGTTCCAAACTTTGGCCAGAGATCGTTTAGAGCGATTGAATGCATCTCCATCTGCCAGACCCTGGACTTATGGCCGTGTATATTCAGCATTATTGTTGGTTTTCTTGGTTGATTTATTTTGGTATTGCCTGCTCTTTTTAGTCCATTGTCTTATTTTTTTCATCACTGTTATCTTCATCATCATCATTATTGTTATCATGATTGTTATTTTGGCCATGAAATTTTATTGACTAGGAATATGATATAAGATTGGGCGGACTAATATGCTGTTCAAGTTCAAAATTTCAATCTGTAGATAGAGCCTCTCACAGTTTAGGAAACTCTTGAAATAGCTTTTAGAAATTTAGACGCACCTCAATAAGGTTATAGATGAATTTTAAATTTTTTTCTGAATTCAAATCTAGGGTTGTAAATTTGATGCAAAAACAATCAAGTAAACCATTTTTCTTTGTTAATATCCTACGAGGCCCTTATTTACTGAAGATTCTATGGAGACGGAACGTAGTTTGTCTGACTGTCTTCCATTGAGTCTCTCCTTCCTTCCTTTTCTGGAAGCTGGATTCTTTTCATGATTGCTATTGTCAACTTTGGGTTTCTCTGATCTTGAATGCTATTGCATATTCTTACTAGGTGAATGAAATGAGTGTGGTTTTTGAAGTTTATAAATGCTTGTGTTTTCCCCCTCCTTTTAATGCTTCCAGGATAAGGCTATGTCTGACGATATATAAAACACACCCATCCTCTATGCTTCTGTTGCTATTCTACGAGCCTCTTAGTATCGCTTGTGAGACCCTGCAGGTATGTATAGGGCCCTTCAGGTTTGAGCTTACTAAAAAGTTTAGTTTGCAGTGTGATAGCGATGCTTGGTTCAATGATATTGTTGTATGATATGAGTTGTAGGCTATATTGGTACATGGCTTTCAATTGCTTGATATATGGCTCCATCATTCAGCATGCAATACCACTGATAGTGGAAGGTCAAAACTCTTCGACACATTAGCAGCAGGTACTGTGGATAATATTTTTCTTGTATAAATGTTGTTGTATTATTTGCAATCTACGCAGTTGTGGGGTATTTAGGATTCTTCCTCTTTCTTTTTCCAATAAAAAAGTATTTATTCATGCGGAGAAAACAATCCAATGAGGGAAAACAAGTAATCCTCTGAATACTCTGAATTTAGGGGTAATTTCATCTATGAATGTGGTTGTATTACTATTAATTGCAGTCAAAACAGTTGGGTAGTAGTTAGTTTTTTTCCTCTTTATTTTTCTAATAAAAAGCATCGATTCATGGGGTAAAACAATCTAACAAGGGAAGACTAGTAATCCTCCGTATACTCTCAATCTGTTACTAAATATTCACTGACTTAAAAGCAGATTTCAATCCCTTTGTAAATCTGCAAATCATACCTTCCTAAAAACACTTGTACTGAAAACAATAGGCAGGCCGTGAATTATTACCTAAGATACCACAGTCCCGTGATTACAGCACAAAACAAAGAAACTTAGTGGCTAAAAAACTGTACGTCACTTGAACACACCCAATGCTCTCACTAAAGTAGTAGAGAATGTAATTCGCATCTTCCATTCTACTTCACTGTGCAGAAAAAGAACATATTATTTCTTATTTTTGAACTCTGATAGCACATTTCAGAACATATGGAGGCACAGCCATATTGGGCCTTTAGATCTGAAACAAAACATCTGTATTAATTATATCTAATATCATGGTCCAAGCAAAATCCTTGGCCTTAAAAGGTGCCTAGGTATTACAAATGAAGCTTCTATTGTGGGAGGCCAGAATTCTAGATAGGCTTGATCTCAGTACTTAGATTTTGCCTTTTCTGTTAAAAATTTCAAATCTTAGGATGGGGGGGGGGAAAAAAAAAGAATTATTACCCCCTTATCTTTCCCTCATAAGGAAACTTTTATGATGTCTGTTTTTCCCGTAAGTTATCTAGTTTGGTAATTTTTCTCTGTGCTATTAAGCTGTGATCTTTTCTGTTGCATGCCATTTTTTAACAACAATAAATGCTAAAATGCAACTCGAGTTTGCCTTCATGAACGGCACAAAGCCTAGTTTTTAAGACACTGTTACAGTATGATTGCGTGTTAAAACGAATATAAGTTCAATAATTTAAATTTATTATTGTGATTTTATAATGTTTTCTTTTCTTTTTCAATTAATATTTTGGAGACATGTATATCCTTGCATGTGCTTGGCTTGATGGGGGAATATCTGGGTGGTAGAAATTTTCTTTTCCACTTCTTTATTCACAATGATGTTTTTTCCCCAATATTTCTAATTATTGCTATTGGCCCTGTTTAGTTAATACTGATAATACTATTCACCAAGAAAGAAAACATATTTTACGGCTGACACCGTATTTGTTCTTATATTGCTGCCTGATTCGCCTTTCTCTTGCTCGTATCAACTTAATTGAAACCCCAATTTCCTAATTTACAAGTCTGACTGCAGGATCACTATTGGAATGGAAATGGAGTCTTATTCGGAATTTGGGATTCTTACTAGACATGGCAACTTCTTTTACGGCTCTTGGCCATTACTTCCATATTTGGTGGCTTCATGGCATAGCTTTCCATCTTGTAGATGCAGTGCTATTTCTAAACATACGAGTAAATATTTGTGTAAATATTTCATTCTCTCTGCATGAATTAGACTGTCCATTCAATTTTCATTTTGAGATTCGCATGATATTTGATTTTATGGTCTTGTTTTTAACAGACACTGCTAAGTGCAATTATAAATCGCATAAGAGCCTATATCAGGTTAAGGAAGGCTTTAGGTGCGCTACATGCAGCTCTTCCTGATGCAACTACTGAGGAGCTGTTGTCATATGATGATGAATGTGCTATTTGTAGGGTATGCTAGATTGCTAGTTTTCCTAGGCACTTTTCATTGGTTGGTTTTAGCGATTGAAATACTTTTGCAAATCTTATAGTTGTTTTCTTGGCAGGAGCCCATGGCCAAGGCTAAAAAGTTAAACTGCAAACACCTTTTCCACCTTGCGTGTTTGAGATCTTGGTATGATACTTTTCATGCATTTTGTTGTTCTTCTGTTGGAGTGAATCTTTGTGTGATACTATCAGCCTCAAATTGATTACAGGCTAGATCAAGGATTGACAGAGATGTATACCTGTCCAACATGTCGGAAGCCACTTTTTGTTGGCCGGCCTCAAAATGAAGCAAGCTTCAATACACGGGAAACATCAAGTGAAGAACCACATGCACACCAAATAGGTTCAGGGCTTGATCAGCCGAACACTGGTAGACATGTCATGGCTGCTGGATTATTTCCCAACCAAACACCAAACATGGAAGGCATTTCTTGGAGGTTAAAAATTTCTATGTGATGCTCTATGCTTCTCTGGCTCCATTCTTGGCTTTCAGGATGTTAATTTTATTTGTTTATCAGATTGGTATTTTTGAAGTTCAAAACACTATTTTGGTCCTAAAATATGCTTAATGTTTTTTAATGTTTCTTATTGGTCTCTAAAGCTTTTCTTATTCCAGATAAATTTGGAGGTTTGAAAAATGTTCTGAATAAATTGTACGTAGTACCTCTTTTAACTGATTTATGTTAATGAAACGTGCATGCCTGCCTGGGGTAGAAGGACCATGAGCGGACAAACCTTGAAACCCAGAGAAAAGAACTCTAAATAAGTGGCATTGGGGAAATATTATCTTGCTGTAGGACTCTGCTATTCTGCCAGAAAATGCCTGACAAATCCGTTGCTTCTTAGAAATACTGAAAGGTTGCCAACAAATAATGGTTCAGATCCCATACCCCATGAAGTGTGGGTGTGAATCTTACTGCCAATATGAGAACCTTATTGGCAGATAAATTGTAAGTATCTCTTAAGTGTTATTTGAGCTATGAGGCCTTTCCTTACCGTGGTAAGCCTCTGACCCAACTCACTCAAAATTTTCTTTGCCCAAAAAAAAAAAAAAAGAAGAAAATTTTGGGAGGCCAATTCGTAAAGTCGGACAGATCTACACCTCACAATGTAAATGAGATGATTGTTTTTCTGAACTCTGAAAATCATATGCTCTGAGGCCTATGTTCTGTGTTTTTCTATTTCTAACAAGGATAGCTACCCCAATAAAAGTTCAGTTTGGAGCGTTTATCTATTGCCCATGAGACAAAAATTGTGAGCAGCACTTTTTTAAATGGAACTGTGGAAAGAACTTCATGGTGCCTGAGCCAGAAGAGTCTAATGTCCGTACACACATGTATGTGTGCCTAAATGACATTATTTTTTAACTTTTGGCTCACATTCAAGCAACTAGCCGTTGACTTGTGTGGGTGCGTGTGTTTAAATTGGATTGAAAAAAAATGTTGCAATATTTTAGTGTACTGACAACATCATAATTTGAGCAACTGAAACATCAAACTGTTTGATACATATTTTTTAAACATTAGTTCGTATTAGGAGAAAAGACTGCTTTATGTTTTTTTTCCTGCTTTTTTCCCCAGAATTTACTTAACTAACTATAGAAATAAAAAATTATACAATTGGTTGTGCTTTACAAAAATAGGGTATGCTTGAATTGATTCACTTTTTTGGTTTGACTTTACGTTCCCCTATATAGGGGTGCAGCAGGACTGGACTCACCTTGGTTGCATTCTTGGCCAAATCAAGGTGGCGATGGGGCTGGTCCATCTACTGCAATCAGATCAGTTGGATTAGGAAGGGTTCAAATGATGATGAGACATCTTGCATCTGTTGGAGAAAATGCTCAGAATGCCCTTGAAGACTCTGCCTGGAGCCTTTGGCCTATGAATACTTCTCAGGCTTCTGCAAGTGGTTCCCGGATTCCTCCTTCTCATGGGATGCTCCCAGGGGGCTCTGATAATGTACACATGAGGAATGCTTCACGTTTTGCAAATGATAATCTGGCAAATATACTGGCTATGGCCGAGACTGTTCGGGAGGTTCTACCTCATATACCAGATGACGTGATTTTCCAGGTATGGTTTGTCTCAAGATAAGATGTGTTTTAGGATCCAAAATTATTGGTTTGTATAAGTAATTTTGTCTGAGATTCCGGTCGGGAATGCTTGATGGCAATTGAGTGCAGTTTATAAACCAGCTTTACACTTTCACATGCTTTGATTGTAAACATGCAACGTGTGGCCCATGTTATGTAAAATTTAGCTAATACCCATATTGGTCTATAGATCTTCTGAACTTCATCCTTATAATAAGATCAAGTATTGTCGAACCCAGTTATGTTAGCACATTATTGATGGGACGCAAGGACGAATTCTAGGAATCTTGCAATGATAATTAGGGGTTTTCGTAGCTACCATACTTGTAGACACATGGGGTTCATGCGTGTCTATTATTTAAGGAATGTAATTGGAATTTTTTTTCAGAATAGGCTTTGTATCAGGAAACTCTTCTCTCAACTTTCTCATCCAGTCTGATATTTATTTAAGTAGGTGCGCCTTACGTACTGTTTGGAGTCTGAAAAATGTAGACTACACTCTTTAGAGCTTGTGAATATGAATGGGGAAGCATGCTGTAGACTTCATATTTTATAGATATTGATTTCCTGAATTGTTACTAAAATGAAATTAAAAGTTAAGTTGTGCAACTCTTTCGCCCAAAGCATGTATCAGGTGAAACTCCAAATATGGTGTAATCGTACTGTGGAAGATTTAAATGTACGATAGGTTAGTGTAATTTGCTCGATGTTTCATGTTTAATGGAATCAATGGTTATTGGTATTCTTGTTTAAGATTATTGCTTGTCTTAATATATATTAGAATCTAAAGCTGTAGAGATACTGCAGGACTTGCAGAGGACAAATTCCGTGTCAGTTACAGTGAATAATCTTCTCCAAATGTGATATATAGCGTGATATTTAGAATTGGTTCGGAGAGAGAGAGTCATGGGGGTTGATCCCCGTTTTTCTCCCTCATGACCCTTTTATCGTCTTCCTCTCTCATGCGGGACTATAAATTTGCTGGAGATAGTTGAGGCGGGATGTTTCTGCATATGAGTAAGTATATGGAGAATTTGAAGTCAATCTCTTGAAATGAATTCAGATGAAATAATGAGGGAGAAAGATGGAAAAAAGCGGGACCTATTTGCATCTTTGTGTGTTCTTTCCCCTCTATTTAATTCAGGTGAAGTTCAATACCAAAAATACCAAGGAGGCCTGTAACTTCAGGTTTTTGAGTTACCAATATCCTTGGAAATTTATAGGCTATATTTTTTGTATATAGGATCAGCAATTATGCCCAAGAAAGAGTGGACAAGTATAGGTTTTATTCCTTCCTCTTTTTCTGCATTAATAAAAAATGATTCTGATTTTTCTATGATGGCAAATTGGAAATGTGTTTTTTTTTTTGGCCTGCTATTTTCCTTCTCATTTAAATATATTATTTAAGAGTTTTATTTTACCATGTGAATGCTGGGTTAATTGCCAAATTGATACATGCCTAAAAGATATCTTTGTGAACTTTGGATAAAAATATTTAATCTTAGGTTTTTATATGGGAAAAAAAGGCTCTTTGTCCTGTGTGTTGCAAGGCAAAGGAAAGCAAAGGTAAAAGAAAATCAAAGAGCCGGTACGGTTGTCAGATATGATGAGAATTAAATTGAAGGGGGTGATAGGGTTAAGCGATAAAAATAGGGAGGATGACAAATAAAGATCTTGAAAATAACTAAATGCCAAATCAGGATTTGTTGCCACATTTGGATAGGTTTTGACAATATTTAATTTGTAAATAACAATAAATTTTTTTGTAAGAATATCTGATTTATGATTTTGTGATTTTTATGATTTTTTTGTCGTTTTTTCATAAAAATATTCATGAAGTATTGCTGGACGAGCTGCTAGAAATGACAACATATTCAAGAGAGATGAATGGGGTATTAGCAATTATTCAGGATTTTCAAAGCTTTTTATTTTATTTTAACAGTAGAATGTAGTATGAATGTGAGCGTGAAATCCAATTCAAGAATTTGTTTGCAAGAATGCTAAAGTAACTTTCATAATCATAATAAAGCACAATGACTAATGAAGCATGAAGCTTAAACTTGAATTTCAAAAGGAAGTTTTAAGTATAAAATAATAAATACTCCTCCGGTCCTTATTATAAGACCCAATTTGACTTTTTATTTGGTCCTAATTATAAGACCCAATCCATTTTTTCTCTTATATTTATGCATTTTTTTCCAAGATAATCCTTCTAATAATGATAGTTTTAGCCAATATACTTAATTAGTAAGGATATTTTAGGAATAACAACACCTATTTATTATAAATAACCAACTTAACTTACTTCCTTAATTTCCTCAAATAAGTCAATTGGGTCTTATAATTAGGACCGGAGGAGTATGTTGTTTATGGAATGATGCGGTGCAAGCACCTGAAAGGGAATGTGTTAATTTCCCACCAATTTGAATCTATCTCTGTTCTGTTGTTAAAAAACAAAGTAGCAATATGGATATTTAAGTTAACAAAACGGAGGAATATACAAGGATTCTAACGAAGTTGAAAGACAAAGTTAGAAGGAGCATGGTGCTGCGGATTACAAAGGTAGGAGATAGAGAAGCAGATGAGGTATATGTCTGTCTCTTTAGAAAGTCATTGAAGATTCATGGAGGAAGAAGGGTGTTGGCAGCAGGAGAAAGGTTTCTCATAGAGAATAAGGAGCAGATAAAAATTTTTTTTTGAGTCTTTTCTATTATTTTGTTTTAATTGAAATATGAATTTGTTAAAAAATTGCGTTGATCTCGCAGCCAAAACTAAAAGTGTTAAAAAAGAAGAAGAATTAATATATACTTTAGCCTGTTGATATATTAGTGTTGAATTTTAGCTAAAAAAGTGGTAAATTTCTAAATCTTAATATTAAATTTTGAAATATCAATATCAAATTACTCAATAATATTTTCTCCTTTATTGAAACTTTAAAATGTACTATTATTATTATTTTAATTAAAATATGATTTTTTTTAAAAATTGAGTTGATCTTGCGGCCAACTAAGATTAAAATAATATGGCCATTAGATGAAACTAAAAGTGTTAATATTGAAAAATTAATGTATACTTTCGCCTGTCGTTAAGTTTTGATATATTAGTGTTGAATTTTAGCTTAAAAAAACGTTAAATTTCTAAATCTCAGTATTAAATTTTGAAATACCAATATCAAATTACTCAATACTCCTCCAGTCCTTATTATAAGACCCTATTTGACTTTTTATTTGGTCCTAATTATAAGACCCCAATCTATTTTGTCTCTTATATTTATGCATTTTTTTCCAAGATAATCCTTCTAATAATGATAGTTTTAACCAATATACTTAATTAGCAAGGATATTTTAGGAATGACAATACTTATTTATTATAAATAACCAATTTAACTTACTTCCTTAATCTCCTCAAATAAGTCAATTGGGTCTTATAATTAGGACCGGAGGAGTAGTATTTTGTCCTTCATTGAAACCTTAAAATTTTTTAATTTTTAAATAAAATTAACCGAATCTTTTGTCTTTTACAAATTTAGTTATTTTATACAGAAAAATTTAAATTTGTAACCAAATAAAAAAATTTTTAATCGTTCGCAGTGTCGGGTCATCTTGATGCTATCGGGTCGGATCATAGAGACACCATGTTTAGGGCAAATGGTATACTTCCCGCTGACCACTGCGGGGTTTGAGGGAGGGAGCTCGCTGTTGCCCAAAGCTAAAGCGTTCTTCTCTTCGTCGCAACTCCCATTTTCCGTTGCTTGTCGTTTGCGTCAGTCGAAGGGAAACTTAATAAAAGATCTAGAGGGAACAAACCAGTGCTTCCACCGATAATTTTCAAAATTTTGACAGTTCTCATGGAATTGGCATTGGATTGAAAACGTTTTGGCATCTGGTGGTAAACGAATCTGTGACGCCCATAAACGAGAATTCTACAATTTACGCCGAACTTTACTACTGAAGTTTGTAAGAGTGGAGAGTGCGGAATAGAGAATGGGGAATAAGGATTACAAGAGGCTAAAAGGATGTCAGAGCTTCAGGCAACGATTAATTCTCGCCACTCTCTCAAGTAATTCGATTATTATCGAGGATATTCGTGCAGACAAGACTTTCCCGGGTCTTCAGAAACACGAGGTCTCTTTTCTTCGTTTGCTTGAGAAAATCTGCGATGGTTGCTATGTCGAAATCAACGAAGCTGGTAATTTCAGTTTTTCTGTTGGCTTATATGATGTTTTTAAATTCTGAAAATGATTCAACTGGCTATGTGGGGGCTGAATTGGGTTTTATTTGTGGATAGCTACTAAATTGAAGTACAAGCCTGGAATTATCATGGGTGGGAAGAATCTTGCGCATGACTGTGGTGTTAGTCGTTCCATTGGTTATTTCTTGGAACCGCTGCTCGTTCTTGCTTTATTTGGAAAGAAGCCCCTCGAGATTAGGCTCAAAGGTAATTTATTGTGTCTTTTTAAACACGATGCATTTTACAGAATGACCTTTTAATCACAAAAAGAGAATAGAGTGGTGAAGCATACGCTTAACTTTGGTCGGTAAACACAAACTTTTGGCAATTGAGTGCAATTTGATGTTAATTCATAGGAGATAAGTTAGACCAATTATTTTCCACCTGTTGTTATCTTGTGATGTGATCTCTTATAATCACATATAATTTTTTCCACCCTAAATTTATCAGGAGGTGGTAGGATAACTGAGGATGATTGGCAACCTTTTTGGCAATTTGGTGCCAGTTGATGCTGATGCATATGGGATAAGTAAAGTAATTTGATCTATATACATAATAATATTGTGATAATTATAGAAAGTAAGTAGCTATTAATTACAGTTCCTCTGGCCCTTGATGATGTTTCATGATATGCTGTTATATTTGAAGTATGAGTTGCTATCTTCCTCTGAGGTTTCAGTTTCAAAGCGAATCAAACTTATGACTTATAATATGAAGTGCTATCTTCCTCTATATTACAGGGATGAATGTTAACTAGATTTTATGTGAATAATAAATATACTAACTAAATGATATACGGGATTCAAAGCAACAATGATGGGATATAACCAGATGATCTGTTCGTTATAGCTGTTCAATATTATGTTGTCAGGAATTACAAATGATTCTAAGGATCCGTCAGTTGATACTTTCCGCTCCACCACTCTGCACATATTGAAACGCTTTGGAGTCTCTTCTGATCGGCTAGATCTTAAAATAGAGTCTCGTGGAGTTCCTCCGAATGGTGGTGGGGAAGTCGTTTTGTCTGTGCCTGTTGTTCAGAGTCTTAACGTGAGTACCCAAGTTTATTACTAATTTATAATTATGTAATTTTATTTGCAATCTTACATATTTTTCCTAGCAGGCAGTTTCCTGGACTGATGAGGGCATGGTTAAGAGAATTAGGGGAGTTACATTTTCTGCCAGAGTGTCCTCTCAGTTTGAATATAGCTTGATTCATGCTGCCCGTGGAATATTTAATCATCTACTCCCAGATGTACACATTTTTACAGATCACAAAACTGGCCCACAAGCTGGAAAGTATGATTACTTTCATTCATCATATACTTTATTCTACGTTTGTTAATATATTTGTTAGGGATTTGGTAAATCCCAAGTTCTATTGTATAACCTTGTTTTTGGGTGATTTGTCCTCTTAATAACACAGGTCTCCTGGATATGGGATTTCGCTTGTTGCAGAAACTACTTCTGGCTGCTTCATTTCTGTCGACACTGCTGTTTCTCGTGATCATGCTGAAGAAGCCACTGACTTTGCAGAAGATGAAAAGAAAGACCTGATACCCCCAGAAGACATTGGTCAGCAAACTGCTTATGCCCTGCTTCAGGAGATCCAGCAGGGCGGAGTAGTGGATTCAACGCATCAGGTCTGAATTCTTAATTAAACCGGCCCTTGTTAATCTTTCTGGTCAATGTTTTTTATTTTATTTTGCTTTATGAAGTTCTGAGAGACGAAACATTTGAAGAGTTAGTTGCTGATAGCCTGATCGAGTTCAATGTCATTCTTTGATCTACGTAGCTAATCTTATCCAATGGAATAAGGCTGCTTCTTGTTGTTGCTTCAAGAAATCCTGTTTCTGTTGTTCAGTTGCATATTTAGCTTCAAGGAATCCTGTTTCTGTTGTTCAATTGCATATTTAGACGAAATAGGCCTAGCTCCTAGATAATGACTTTTCCTTGATGCTGGATAAAGTATACGAGGTTCCAATCCCTCGTCTTATTTTCTTCTTCCATTTGCTTGGACCCATCCTTTCTCTCTTTAACACTGTTGTTCGGTGTGTAGGGTCTGTTGTTTCTTCTCTGCTCACTATGTCCACAAGATGTTTCCAAGATTCGCGTTGGACAGCTATCCCCGCATGGAATAGAAACACTGAGAAACATAAGGGAGTTTTTGGATTTGAAGTTCGTTATAAAGCCAGATCCAAAGACTCACACAGTAATTCTGAAATGTATCGGTTCTGGCTTGAAGAACCTTTCCAGAAAGCTATCCTGAAGGTGATGAGTCTATGTATTACTATAATTTACCAATTTTTGTTTGTTACAAGCTCCTAGGACTCATACTAGAACATTTTTTTTATCAAATTACTCTAGTTGCTTTTCTGTTAGTAATTCACATTTTTGGGCTGCAATGTATTAATCCAATTGACCAAATTTTCTTCTATTGAAGTTTTTTTTTTTGGTCACCCTCTTTAATTGTATTCATGAGAAAGCGATGAGAAAAGTTTCTGGCCAGACCAATTATGAAGTCAACATAATAATATACAGATTTAAACAGTACGAGAGTTGTTTAGGTTCCGTTGTTTTTAAATGAATTTTAATGATTTACCATTCTATTCTGAGCAATATTTCTTAGAAAGTTTGAGAAGATTGACTCTGCTAGATGTCTTAATATTTCATGTTTTCATATTTTTTTGGATAATAGATTTTAATAATTTTGTTTGGTGTGTTTTTGTATTTGCTTTCATTTTAAATTAGATAATTTTTTCTTTTATTTTAAATTTGCTCAATGTGTGCTTTGCTGGAACAACTGACCAGATCACCATAATTCCTCTTCTGTTAGCAATAGGCATTAATCAAGTTGATCAAATTATATTCATTGGAAAATATTTTTTGTGTGGTTGTTTTTAATTGTATTCGAAGATTGATTACTTTTATAAGTTTTTTAGTTTATTAAAAGTAGTTTATTAAGGCTCGTTTATGTTCGTCACTTTCATTACCTTTAATCCTTCATTACTCCCTCACTTTTATGGCTTTTAATTTAGAACAATGAAGAATGTCCCGTCTTAACTCTGAACCAAAACCTTATGATTTGAGGTTGTTGATCATTTCACTCTATTATATATTACTTATTAAAGCCAATTTTATTCGACGTGGGACTTTTCATATCAATTTTAAGTTTAGTCATATTTGGATATTCTAACAAAAAAAGAAACTAATTTTATATACTTTACTAAACTTTCCACTCAAAATTCAAATGGTTTATTCTACTAATTTTACTCCTCCAGTGATCCTTGGTAAGCTGCTTTTACAACTTGTGCTGCTTTGAGATGATCCTCACTTCATCATAAACCAAGCACAAGCTTCTAAAGCTGTATCGTGTTAAAATACTATATCATCCGTGCATTTCCCCTTGGCAATTTCAGTATTTGTATCCGGATATCTCTGGGCCATGTTATGGAGATTTCCTTCTCATACCTTTTTTTATTAATTCGAAATTATATTTCATAGAGAAAAAAATAGCACAAGAAGTGCCGATAATTTCACTTTTCAAAATAATATCGAAATGTTTTTTGCCTCAAGAATATTGCTTTCTTGTTGCATTCAAAAAACAGAACATTACTTCCCTGTTGCATTTAGAAAAAAGGAATATTACTTCCCTGCTGCATTTAGAAAAAAGGAATATTACTTCTTTTGTTTTAGCCAACAAGGTTACTTCCTTGCAATGTATCGGGAGAATTATAATAAAATCTTATGAAAGAAACATACAAAAGTGTTTCATGATAATTTAGCAGTTTGTAATAATAAGTTTCAGAGCAGAAAATAATAATAGGTTTTTACTGTTTACTTGTTATTTGGAGAGATTAAGAAATTATTAAATTACTTAATTATAGCATATGTTAAATGATCTCTCTAAAATTTTTATGCGGATAAGTAGATTATATATTAATTTATGAGTGGAGTAAATTAGTTTGGAGAAAAATGATAAATATAAATAGTTTAAATTAATTTAGTAGGTACTATGTTCCTTTAATGGGACCTTGTTATGATTCTCCCAAACAAATATTTTGTTTCTTGAAAAATAAACACCCTTCTAGCTTGTATGGGGATGAACTTCGGCTTATATATAACGAATAGAATAATTATTGTTGCGTACAAGGACAAAACTGCATTATGCTGGTCACTCCTCACCCAAACGCCAAGGTACCGATGACTAATCATTTACTCTCTTCCATTGTGAATTATTTTTATATTTAATTATCTTGTTTTCTCTTGGTAACAGCTTGTAAGATTGCAAAGTAATGCATGGCTGCTTCAAAAATTATTAGCTTAATTCTTACCCTTAAATTGTATTAGTTACCTACTATAGAAGAAGTTTGGTTTTGGTACCCATTACAGTGATAAAATATATCAACATTTCAAAATCTACTCCCGACAGTTTAGATTTAAATTTTTAAATATATAATTTTAAGTTCTTAATATTTTTTGAGAAAATACTCTTTTGGTCTTATTTATAGGGTAAAGAAAAGAAATTTTTGGTCTTATTTATAAGAAAGAGAAAGGATTTTTTCATATGAATGTATACTTTTACCCTTTATTTATTATTATTTTGGTTTTGTTTTTATAGGGTATAAGGTATATTAAATTAAATAGAGATAAAGTTAGAAAGTTGAATTTTAATGCTGCTATGTGAAATATGTTGGTACTGACTTCTAAATAGGATTAAAAAAGTAATAATCAAGATAATATCTTTATTTTAAATTCTACTCCTAGACCCTATTTATAAGATAGAGGGAGAATGTTTCTTTTGGTTTTATTTATAAGTCATCTCATTAAATTTTTAGCTTCAATGTCTTTTGTCCTTCATTTATTATGGTGTAAATGATTATTTTTGTGAAAGGTGCATATATAAAATAGGGATAAAGTTGAAAAGTTATTATATTTTAATAAAGAGTTAATACAATTTAATGTTTTTTTTGGTTTACGTGAAACATACTAGAAATGTTCTATAAATAGGACTAGAGAAGTATTTACTACTCTCTCTGGTCCTTATTATAGGACATTATCTAGAAGAAATTTTTGGTTCTAAATGTAGTCATTAACTAGCTCATTAATGGCTACTTTCCAATTTTGTCTTTGTTAATAATTAAGGTTTAGGGGTTAAAAAGCTGACTGAACTCCTTGTTTATCTATCTACGTTATTTAAGTTGGGGGTAATCTTAAAAAAAATTTATTAATTTAGGACAGATTTAACGCTTCAATTCTCATTTCTTGGTATGTGAGAATTAGTTGTATAATAAAGACTAAAGGGAGTAATTAATTTCTTAAAAATGCGAAAATAATTAATTTTAGATCATCCAAACTTAATGTGACAGCACTCATGAGCAGCGAAACTAATCTCTATAAAAGATTCTCGAAAGACAATAATTAATCATATTCTTTTCTGATTTTTTTTGTTTTATATTGAAACCTTTTTTTTAATGTATCGTTTTATATGGCTACTAATAAAATTGTCTTCATTAAAGAAAAATCTATATAAAGGGAAGACAATTGACAATGTTCACGCTATATATGTATTTAAAAAACGCGTTGTTTAGCGATGATAATTATGCTTACAATATATAAGTTGCTAATATTTGATGCCTACGCTATTAACCAATTTTATAGTTCATTTAATTATTTTTCACTTAGGGTTGAGGGTCATACCGAATTTTGAAGTCTTCTTTCCAAGTGCATCCAGTACTTAGAGTATTTAATGGTTCATCTAGTATCTTGAAATATTTTTTTAGGTGTGTTCAAATACTCAAATATTTTATAGTTTATTTAGCACCTTGAAATATTTTACGAGGTAAATCAAGCATTCTAAAGGTTAGGGAATTTAGGGTGTATATTAAGGTTCTTGGTGTACCTAAAAACATATTTAAGGACACTAAATGAATCATAAAATATGCTAAGATGTTGAATGCACCTGAAAAAATATCAAATCAACTACATAATACTTTAAGGATGAACGCAATTGGAAAAATATTTCAGAGTATTGGATTAATCTCAACCCTTTAAGCTATGAAAGTGATTCAATATGTGAGATATGCCATGTGTATATGTGTGTGTGTTTGTGTATATATATATATAGAGTGTTCATCCTTTTCATTTTTCTTATGGACTGCTTTCCAAATCAAATATTATAGGTTGAAGATGATGTGATGGTTGATATGAAGAAAATGATTCGAGATAGTGGAGATGGTCAAGTGTCACCAGATTGTTGTATTTTTAGAGTGATTTCTCCAATGCGTGATATAAAACGAGATGCTTACACCCCAAAAATTGTGTCAATTGGTCCCCTTCATTACAGTAATGAGAGGCTGCAAGATATGGAAAGACGCAAACAAGTTTTTTTCAAAAGATTTACATAAAGAAGCAGCACAAACTTGGATGTTTTGATTAGTTTTGTCAAAAGTTCAGTACCGAAAGTGCATACTTCATATTCAGAGGGTATCAACCTTGGAGACATGGAACTTGTGAAGGTAATATTATTAGATGCTGCTTTCATCATTGAAGTTCTCTTCGTTGTGCATTATGAGCCGTTGACATTATTGATTGTGCTAAACCGTCACAGCCGTCATTAGTTAGAATTCTACCTGTAGATTTAGTTTTATTTGAGAACCAACTAGCATTCTTTGTTTTGGAAGAGCTATTCAATATAGCGTTTCCCCTTAACCTTCGTGCTGATGGAATCACTTTTCCTAAGCTTGTTTATGAGTTCTTTTCTGCTGCATTTGGACTTGAAGGGCCAAAGCATGATCTTAGTAATAATGCGAGCGTAAAGCATTTCACAGATTTGCTCAGGTTTTTGTTCTTACATGGAGAACCACCAACAACGGACCCATTCTTTCGCCCTACTGGCATTCTTTCGTACAGTGCAAAGGAGTTGCAAGAATTTGGAGTAAAGTTCAGGTCTAGCAAAAGCAAGAGCTTATTGGACATCAAGTTTCCAGGCCATGTTCTTGAGCTTCCTCGGATTTACGTGGAGGATCTCGTCACTGAAGCTTTGTTTCTTAATATGACTGCTTTTAAGCAGATCCATTGTCCTCTTACCCCTTACATTGCCAGCTATGTTACTTTGTGGAGTTGCCTAATCAGTACAAAGGAAGATGTGGATGTCCTCGTTCATAATAAAATAATCCGCAGCTTCATGGCTGATACTGAGGCTGTTACATCGTTTAGTATCATGGCGAAGAATTGCTTTCAAGCTTTCTTCATTATTTCTGAACACGTTGATATCTTCAAAAGGTTGAATAAATTCTGCGAAAATGGTTTGCGACAGAGTAAAGCAAGTTTGAGACATGATTATTATTGCCGAAGGATGCCTTGGCAAACTGTGGCCACTTTTGCTGGAACCATTATCCTAATTCTCACCATTCTTCAGACCATAGTTTCTATCCCCCAAGCAACAAAAGAAAACAAGTAGATTAATTATTTGAAGCTTTGTGTGTCTTTGAGTAGTGTCGTGTCCTCAGAATTTGTTGTGTTCAATTTCATACAGTGTAATCCTCTTTAAAATTGCAATTGCATAAGTCGTGATGGTAATTAAACTTTCTGTTTAATTTGGTGGCAAAGTCATTATTCATAACGCAAAATGCTAATTAAGATCTTGATCATGTTTTCATCTCTGAAGCACTAGCCAGAAACCTTTTGCAGTTAATTCAGAGCACATCTTAACGTATTTTACTTTCGTTTCATTCGTTTAGTGTGCTGTGATAGAATTGTGACAATAATAGGTTTAGAGAGTTTGACATAGACTCCTCCGTTCTTCAATATAGGACTTAATTGTTGAGCTGATTTTGGTTCTAAATATAAGACCTATTTCTCATATTTATTAGTTTTTTTCTAAATTACTCTTATTGATACTCTCTCAACTATAATCAAGTAAAAAAAAAAAAAGGAGGGAGGATATTAAGGAAGATGATTATGGTGCTTTAGGAAAAATATGACATATTTCTTATAATTAACTAACTTGCCTAACTTCTTTAATCTAATCAAATTAGTTAAATAAGTCTTATATTAAGGATCAGAGAAGTATTATATAGAAGCTAATTGGAGATTTAATTTGGTCTTAAATATAAAAACCCATTCTACTTTGTCTCTAATATTTATAAGTTTTGCCCCTAAGTAGTCCTTGTTGTGATTAAATATGTTAAGAAGTTTCTATCAATGAGTAGTTTAAATGCACACGATTAACAAAAGTATTTTAGAGAGGATAAAATCTATTTATTATTAATGATTTTCTTAATTAAATTTTCTTAATAGCTGTAAATTAATCATTTAGATCTTATATTAAGGATCAAAGGTAGTAGAAAATTTGGTTCGATTCATGCTTGAGAATACTGTTATTATGAGAACATTATTATTAAGAGTTATTCACCCAAACATGGTACAGTGTAGCAACTTCCTAAAGTTGAACAAATTCTCCTTACAGAAAATAGGAGTACAAAACAACAGGAATATATAAAAATAAAACTAAGGAGAGGTGACCGAAAACTGAGGAGCAACATATGCTTTGAACTAGAGAATCAATTTTAGTGCTTATTGCAGTGGTGAGCATTATGATACTCATCAAATTTAAATCATTTGAATTAAATATGGACAGCTGAGATTTAATTTGTTTTATATTTTTGCTTTTTAAATTTTTTAATAGATACATAATCCAAAATAAATGTAATTTCTTAACTGTAAGTTTTTTTAAAAATAATTCTTTATTTAAAAATTATTAGTCAAAAAGTTTAAATTTAAACCATTAAAACTATATCTAAATAATGTAAATTTCATTGCAACGATCGATAAGTATCATGGTACTCATTGTAGTTATGAGCACTCAAACTGATTCCCTGAGCTAACGTTGGTCTATTATTATATGGACAAACTTACTCCTCCTTTAAACTTTTTTTACTAATTAACCGAAGTTCACATTTTACATTATCGTATAAGGGCTTTTTATGTTGGTTAAAGAGGGCATTTCACATACGTTATTTATATAGTAACGACATTGTTTGTCCCAAATTTACGTCGATAAAAGAAGAAATGAAAAAGAAGACTTTCTGCGTCGGTTCTTATAAGTAGCCCACTTAGAAAGGCCACATCCCACACTGTTTAACTGTTAAACTATGATCACTTCTCGCGCCACCTTGAAATAAATAAAAAGCACTTTCGAACGTAAATTTTGGCGAATGTACATAACCTTTTTATTAGTTATTTAAATTTAGTCAATCTTCGAAATTCATAACTTTACGAACGCGTAGGACACTTAAGTTTATTAGTAAATTGGAGAGATTGAGCTGTTAATTTAATTAGAAGCCGTCTTTTAAATATAACGGTATTAGTATTTTAACAAAAAAACTACTTCCTCAGATAAAGAATTATCGGATGCCATTCAGCACTGGTCGACGATCGTTCGATGATCGGTCTACATCGATCGACGATGCACTGGTCAGCAATCAACCTCCTATTATAGGGGATGGGGTAAAAGCACAAGTATCATTGAACGGGTGAAATTGATTACAATTAAATTCTAAAGACCTTCAAAATATTTCAACAAATTCGTGAGAATTACAACTTTCCCTAAATTTTTCTTATGCTATTTGCTATCTCTTGTTACCTGCACGATGAATCTACAGTGTGTGTGTATGAATGTATTCTATTTTTCTGTTATAAAAATAACAAGGGGGGCAGGTAATATATAGCTCTTCATAGTTTCAGAAACAGCTCCCACAAGCAATAATCGTTTGGCCATAACAACTGGGAATGGAGAGACGAGAGAGGGAGTAAATGGAGTGTAGGAATATGGATTAGGGTTTAAATGAAGCATGTGGTAGAAGTGGAAGATCGGGTTTGGGTCGGATTTGGGTTGATGGGTTCAATTTTGGAGCTACTTGAAGCCAAAGCACTGTCTTGCAGACCATAAATGTAAAAGCCAAGAATTTTAGATGTTATGAAGTGTGGAACAAGAAAAGGCAAAGAATTAGGAGAGAGTAGGACTTTTACTAAATGATGTGGCACTCCTGGTTCATACAAGAATTTCTCTATATGTGATACGTTAATTAAGAGTATTGTTTACGAAAGGCATATTGAAATTTTCTTTTTCTTTTAAAACCCTTAATATGCTTCACGCTAGCTTTTGCTTTTGCTTTATTTTTTCCCCTCTGTTTGCTTTTCTATTTCCCTTTTTATACTTCATTTGCTTGTGTTTTCACCTTCAGTTTCGCATCTGAACCATTTTTTTTTTTCAAAATTTACATGATGTTTAGCTTATTTGATGCTTTTGCTTAAGAAAATACTTCCCCTTTTTGTTTTTTTTAGTTATTTGCTTTTGATATTAGTAGGAGACAGATCATTTATATGGAAGAATTGAAGTGCATGAGACCTATTTCATTCATTCACACGCATTCTACTTTTTTTTCCCTATATCACTAATAATAAATTATTTATTGCAAACATTCAGACCTGAATTTAATTCAATAAGTGTTAATATTTGACACAAGGATTACAGAGTCAAATTTCAATTACATATTATTAGAGCTTTTGCCTCAAATTCAAAAATTTTATGCTATTAATTTTGCTAATTGTGCTATTAACGAATTTCACTTTTCACATTTGAAGAAAGTAATAGTCCCGTGAAATAATACTCATATTCTTTCTCAAGAATATTACTTCCGTCTAAGGTGAATTCCTTTTCAAAAATCAAAACAAAACAAAACAAAAGTTGTAGCTTTTATGAAGATGAACTTTTCAAGATACTATACAATTAGCTTGTTTGATTAAGCTTAGATGACAGAAGTAATACAGACTGACATTCACTGAGAAATGTCTTAACAATGAGATTAATCAAACAGAGTTGGCCTCTGATGAGAGTGTTCCACAAATTGTCGAGCTGCAACCACTTCTCTCATCTCCGTCTACAAATTTATCCTCCCATGACTTCCAACAGCAACAGGTATGTGCATCCCTTCATATTCTTTGCTTGCTTTCTGCTTACAATTTTTAAGGTTGCTTCTGCTTGATTCCTCCATTACTACCTCCGGTCCTTAATATAAGAGCTAGTTTGATATTTAATTTGGTCCTAAAGATAAGAATGAATCCACTTTTCTTCACATATTTATCAATTTTTTCAAAATAGTTCTTATAGTAATTGTACATGTTAAAGATTATATCAAATAGCAGTTCTAGCTAATACACATGATTAGCAAGGATATTCTATGAAAAATAATACTTATTTATTACAAGTAACTAATTAACTTAACAAACTTTTCTAACTTATTCACAATTAGTTAACTAACTTTTATATTAAGAACCGGAGGTAGTATTAGACTTCCCTAGCCTTGTTTGGCTTCACTTTCAAACAGATACACTTGTTAGATTGCAACCTTCATTTGTGATGGCTTTTCTTAATTTCGTTACAATCTCTTTAATTTACTTGCACCTTGCATGCTAGATTGCTTGTGTTTAATACCCCATTGTAGCCCTTTTTTAGCCTTATCTGGTTTTAGTTATATATAAATATTATATAAGAATACAAATCAGTTATTATATATCAAGAACACAATTAAGATCGGAGAAACTCTTTGAGACTCTTTTTCAAATTATTTTACCAGTACAAATCAGTATGCCGATGTCATTTAAAGTCTCTGCCTTTATTTGACTGTTGATAAGGCGTCAAAAAAGTGGAACTCTAGGCTTTTTCCGGATCATCCTTTCTTCATCTTTATGATCTTCATTCCTTAAGCCATGCATGGTAATGCTAATTTCAGTTCTCTCATCTGATGCTCACTCTTGCCTCACTTAGGACAACTTTCAATTATATGGCCTATGAAGCCTATGTAAATGGAGAGGTTATTAGTTTAGATGTTAGTGTCATCAATTTTTTTAGTTACATTTAGCACTCTAATCCTATTTATGGTTTAGGGTACTAGATATATGAAGAATAAGATTTGAGTGATAGATGCATTATAAATAAAATCAAGATGCTTGATACACTCGAAAAATAAAATCAGGGTGTTGTGTATACTACTTTACCCTACAAAATAAGGAACAAGAGTTGTAGGTAAAGCTTACTTATAATGGTTAACTTCTCTAACATTATTTATTATCATCAAAACTTAAATATAATGCATGAGCCATTATGGAGATATTTGAATAGAAACCAAATTATAATTTTAAAAGTTATTTTATGATATATGAAGTAATATGTGAGAGGAGTTTTGTTTTGATTTGCATAAAAGCACTCTTTTGAAGTGCTTTTGGGATAAAACAAAGGCGAGTTGGAGGCAAAGTTTATAAATGAAAAATGGGATTTGAAACTAGATTTTAAATATAATAATTGTAAGTTAATTAGTAGAAAAACAATCAAATAGTTAAGGTTTTATGGTTGTTTATGAAAATGACAATCAATTTTTTTTTTCTCCAACTGTTTGATCGATGGAGAATAATCAATTAATAATTTTTTAAAAAAATTAAACCTATTTGACATTTATTTATTTAACTATCAAATATTTTGTTAATAAATTTGATGATCGAATTAATAATCCTCTATTAAGTACTCACTTATTTTCTATGAATTCATTCTAAATCAGACGTCATAGGTGGAAGATAAGGTGCTTACACTCCAAAAGTTGTCTCCATTGGCCCTTTTCTCATGGTAATGAGAGACTGCAAGGCATGGAAAGGCATAGACAAATATTGTTCAAAAGATTCATTCAAAGAACTTTGTCACGCCTGAATGATTTGGTTCGTTTTGTAAAACATTTACAGCCAAAAGTCCGTGCTTCTTGCTCAGAGACCATTAACCTTACCAAACAAGAATTTGTGAAACTGACATTAACGGATGCTGGCTTCATCATTGAACTCTTTATCATGTCCTATGAGATGGATGGGTTTGAAAACGACGCTAAATTGTCACAGAAATGGTTAGAGAATTCTACAATTCAAGATTTGCTTTTACTTGAGAATCAACTTCCAGTCTTTGTTATTGAAGAGCTGTTCAATAAAGCTTTTTCCCATGACCATCATGGAAGCCTCCCTTCATTTCTTAGCCTCATGTATGAGTATTTTGAGTATTATAACAAACAAAAATTAGAGCCTAACTGTGATGTGAAGATAAATCACTTTACAGATCTCCTTAGATTGTTTTACTTGCAAGGAAAAATGCCTCAACGGCATTCATTCTCCAAGGATGGAAGCCATATTCTTTGACACAATGCGATACGTTGCAAGAAGCAGGCATAAAGTTGAAAGCTAGAAAGAGCAAGTGCTTATTAGACTTGAAATTTTTAGGACATATTCTTGAAATTTCACAAATCTTGATGGATAATGACACTGCAATTTTGTTTCGTAATATGATAGCATTAGAACAGTGTCGTTAGCCTAATGCTACTTAAATTACAAACTATGCTCTTGTGTTGGATTGTCTAATAGACACATTAAAGATATGGTCTCCTTGTTGAGAAAAAAATAGTCAGCCACTATTTAGGTGACAGCAATAATGTTGCTTTGTTATTTAATGGTCTTTGGGAAAAAATCACTCAAGTTAAGTTTTTTTTTTTGGATTTCTCCCTCCGGTATCCCACACCTTTTTTGGGTGTAGACTAAATCCAGAGTCGCCCCAGGTGGGACTTCCCAGGATCGACCCCATGCATTGGCGGGTACGTGGCGCCTTGCCTTCCCCTTGTCAACCAGGCGGACCAACCCTCCCGGGCGACTCAAGTTAATTAATTTCAATTGTGAATACCTTGATATCTGCCATAAGTTGAATGGCTATTGTCAAGATCTTGGGCATAAGTTAATGGCAATTCTAAGACGTGATTATTGTCGTACACCTTGACAAATTGTTGCTTTTATTGCTGCAGCTGTACTCCTCTTCCTCACTATTGTTCAAACCATATTTTCTATCCTCCACGCAGTGAAGTAAATTCACAACTACTTTGTATAATATTGGAATTTGATTATTGTATCCTCTGACTTACTTTGCAATGCGCTCCTAATTAGTTAAGCAATTTCTCGTGCCAGGTTTTGTTGGCAATAAAAATTGCAACTTGTAGCTATAGAAATGCAATCCTACTACTTCTGTAAAATTTATAGAACATTATTACATACATACATATGTCCTTTTATATTCTTTCAATTTTTTGCGGCCATCAAATTAATCTGATCAGTGATCCACAGTATTGTTGCCTTATGGGAAGAACCTTCATGCTATGTAACAAGTAGAAGCTCAGTAATTATTGTTGCAATTTTAGATAGAAGAACAAAAGCTGCATTCCGCTGGTCACTTCTCATCCAAACGCTAAGGTACTGGTGATGACCAGTTATCTACTATCTTCTTTTGTGAATTCTTTTCTTATTTAATTATCTAGTTTTCTCCTGGTCACAGCTTGTAAGATTGCAAAAGAATGCATATGCCTGCTTCCAATATTATTACGTTAATTTTTACCCTTATATTTTACTAGCTACCTGCTATGAAAGAATTTTGATTTTGGTGCTTATTGCAGGATAAATAATTCTGGACCTTCCAAAATCTGCTTCCAATGGTTGAGATTTAATTTATAGTTTTTAGTTTCTAATTTCATTTCCTTGAGAAAACGATAATTAAGATAATATTTTTATTTTAAACTCCATTTATACTTATAATTTGATTAAAAAATATGAAACTAATTAAATTTAGATCTCCCAGACTTAATCTAACGTTGGAATTTAGGTATTCATCGCCAGTGATGAGCACCAAAACTATCCCTACCAAACATTCTTGGGAAATAATAATTGATTACTCCCTTCGTACATTTTGCAAGCAACAACTACCATCTCCATTTTGTTCCTAAATATAAGCAACATTTGCAAGTTGTCTTAAATTTTTGCAGCGAATTCCATATTTTGCTCTCATTAATTACTTATTGTAATACTTAATATATTTATTATCTCATATCCAAAACCATTATCTCTCTATCACATCCTATCTCTCTTCCATAATTCTCTTTATTATAATAATTTTCTTATTCTCTCTCTTATACTCTCTTTCCCCTATAAATAAGGACATTTTAAAGAAAAAACTTCTAATTTCTACATATTTCTTGTCTATAACTAATTTTAATTAACATTTTGATCTAGGTGATGAGCTCTAATGTTGCTTATAAAAAGGAACGGAGGGAGTATATTCTTTTGTCCTTATTCATTACGAATTTCTATACGTCTCATTCATCAATAGATTTGATGGTTGTTTTTTCTTAACCTTTTGTATGTCATACCCTATTCTACATAAAAGGAGGATAACTGACGATATAATGTTAACACTGTATATGCATTTAAAAAATTTGCTTACAGCGTGTAAGCAGCTAATATCTGATACCTCTGCTATTAGTTATAAAAATGATCTAATACGTGTGATATGCCTCGTTGCTTTTATTTTGCTTATTGGATTACTTTCTAAATCAAATTTGATAGATCGAAGATGAAGTGATGGTTAACATCAAAACTATGATTGGAGATCGTGGATATGGTTGTGCCACCAGATTGTTGTAATTTTTAGAGTGATTTATCCAGTGTGAGATATAAAATCAGATACTTACACCCCAAAAATTGTTTCAATTGGCCCCTTTCATTACCGTAATGAGAGGCTGCAAGATATGGAAAGGCACAAACAAGCTTTTTTAAAAAGATTTACACAAAGAAGCAGCAGAAACTTGGATTTTATAATTAATTTTGTCAGAAGTTCAGTACTGAAAGTGCATGCTTCTTATTCAGAGAACATCAACCTTAGTGACAAGGAACTTGTGAAGCTAGTATTATTGAATGCTGCTTTCATCATTGAATTTCTCTTCATTAATTGTGAATTATGAGCCGAATATAACGTTGAAGGATGCTAAACTGTCACGGCCACCATTATGTGTAATTCTACTTCTAGATTTAGTTTTATTTGAGAACCAACTACCATTATCTGTTTTGGAAGAGCTATTCAATATAGCATTTCCCCAACCTTGGCGATAATGGAATCACTTTTCCTAAGCTTGCTTCTTGGTTCTTTAGTATAACGTTTGACCTTGAAAGGCCATGTTCTGGAGCTTCCACAGATTTTGGTGACGGATCTCGTGACTGAAGCTTTGTTCTTTAGTATGATTGCTTTTGAACAGATCCATTGTCGTCAAACCTCTTACATTTCTAGCTATGCTATTGTATGGAGTCGCCTAATCAAAACAAAGGAAGATGTGGCTTCATTACCAATACTGAGGTTGTTCCGTTACTTCGAATCATGGTAAAGAATGCCGGTCTAGCAATGCCGTAGAATGGTGTCATTAAATATATTTTTTGTAGCAGTGTATGGTCTCAAATATAATTACTACAAGGTCCTATGTCACATCTTAATTTAAAATCTTAGGGCTTGTTTGTTCCTGTTTTTTGTTTTCCTGTTTCCAAAACAATTTTATAAAATTGTTTTTTAAAACAAGTTTTGAGAATAAAAAATAAAAATACATTTGGATAATTTTAAACACAAGAACAAAACAAAACAAAATCTAAAAACTGTTTTGGTTTTTTAGTTTTTAAAAATATATTACTGCTTTTTTGTTTTTTAAAATAACTAAAAATAAATTGCCAAAGAAATTTTTTTCCTTAAAAATTAAAAAACAATTGCAAAACAAAAATCCAAACAAGCCCTTGGGATACGGGGTTGTGGATCTTTCCGCTGCTCCTTAATCAAATTTTATTCGATGTGGGACTTTCCATTCCAACTTAAGTTCAGTCATCCTTGAAACAAAATAAAATTTAAGTTTTATATGATGTTATGAGCTACTAAACTTTCCCCTCACATTCAAATGATTTATACGATTACTCCTACTCCTTCAGTGATCCTTGCAAGTTGCATTTACAACTTGTGGCACTCGGCGATGCTCTTCACTTCATTATATGCCAACCACTTGCTTACAATTCCACGTCCTTTACTTTGTATATCACGCTCTTAACATTGTCTTATGTTAAAACACTACTAACTCTGTTACTTAATATAAGACCCGATTGACCAATTTAGAAAAATTAACGAAAGATAAAAAATTACTTCAAAATATTTATATTTATTGTTTTCTCCAAACTGATTTGCCTAACTCATAAACCGATATACTGCCTCCGGTCCTTAACATAAGAGCTAACTAATTTGTAAATATTAAGAAAATTAGTTAAGTTAATTATTTATAATAAATGTGCATTGTCTTCTCTAAAATATCACTATCAATCATTTGCATTAAAATGAAAATATTTTAACATTCGTAATTATCATGGGGACTACTATTAGAAAAAATGGACAAATATGATAGACAAGTGGATTAAAATCTTATATTTAGGATCAAATTGAATTTCTAACTAGCTCTTATATTTAGGATCGGAGGTAGTATAATGGGAGAATCCCACTTAAATTCAATTAAAATACTAAAATTTAAAATTAGCCTTACATTTTGAACAAATTTGGGCCTGATTAGGGATTTGTAATATTGTTAAAAGTCTAGAATACCTCTCTATAATTATAATGTGAGTTGTTACCTTTATATTTTTCTTCTTCATAATTTTTTTTCAAAAATTTTTTTTGTCAGTTTTTCCTGAAATTCAAAAATAGTAAATCTTTAGTAGATTACAGTAAATTACAACACAGTCCTTGATTCACATTAGTAATTAAGCCAGCACCATTATCAATATAACAGTGTAGGTACCGATAGATTTTAATTTTGGATGGATTTAATTTCTGCTTAGTTTTACTATTGATCCATCTTCCGTATACTTCATAATATACACACACATATAATTTTGTTTTATTAAACTTCTACATTTTTTTAATAGAACACAATACATGTTAAGAGTGGAAAACATATTCAGACAATAAGTTTTTTCTTAACAGATTTTGTGCAACACCTCACTTTTATATATATTAATAGGATCATTTTAACGTCTGTGAATCACTAACGCCAGGTTTCCGTCCTAGGAAAAGACAGGGAAAATTTTTTTTTTTCCTTTAACATTGGAATCCGTTGATCAAATATTTCAAACCTTCAGATAACTGATGAGTGATCCAATATCAACCCTGCTTTCAACTTAATCTATTTTCACCTAAAATAATTTCATACTATACAATCTTATAATATTATATTAAAAATAAAGCAACGCTTTTGATTGACAGCATATACGTGCACCTGGCAATGCTCACTTCCTTCTTCTAGAGGATACCAAATAATATTTCTATAGAGTAAGTAAAGTTACTTGCCCATATAATTTGCTATACAATTTACAGAATTATAACAGGTATCTCTGATCTTCAACCAGCCCACCTTCTTCTTAAATAACCTCCTTGTCCTTCTAGCTACTAGCCTTGACTGTTCATCATAAATTGGGGGGTGAGATTCCGAAGAATCCCCGTAGTAGTAATTTCCATCAAACAAATGTGCAGATTATATAAAGCATGCAAAACAAGCCAAAGTGGAACATAACCTTGCAAGCTAATGCAATTAAGCATTTATGCGCAATGACAGATAGACAAGCTGAATAAATAATGCGCAAATACTTGGCAATCACTGCCCCATGTCTATTAGACAAGCTGAATAAATAAAGCGCAAATAATTGGCAATCACTGCCGCGCAAATAATTGGCAATCACTGCCCCATGTCTATCAGCTGCACGTGATCACGGCTAAATAATCCATGCAAGGAATTAAGGATTACATGTTCTCATGCTTTTTGAATAGCAATATGGCGCAAACAGACATGCAGTAATCATACACAAGTGTAAGGGAGGAAAGAACTACTACCTGAACCTTCTGCTTCAAAATCAAACCTTACTTGTTTCCTTTCTCTTAGGTTCTTCGGTAGGCTTTTGCAGATATCAAAACCTATTATATTAGTAAGGGTTGGTTAATACTTGATCCAACATAATTTATAAATTAAATAACTCTCTTTAAATCCCAATCTCTTTCAATCTCTACCCTTACTTAATAGTTGGTCATCCTGGACAATTTTTCTTATTTAAACTTTTCTCTTTGGAGAGTTTCCTTCCTTATCTCAACCCAAACAATTACCATTTTAGCATCCTCATAATTATTTAATCACCTATAACCTCAAGTTCTATTTAATTTCACTCTCTAACTATACCATCCACTTGAATCTCTTAACCTCTAAAATAATTCAAATTATTTGAGTCTCTCCTTCAACTTTAAATCAACATTTTTAAGTCCCCAGATACATTTTTATTCAACTAAAAAGAGTTCCATTCGTTAATCTATTCAACCTTAACTATCTTATTATATCTTCATCTTAAAACAAGTATCTCCTTCTTTCAAAAGCTTAAAGGGGGTTGGAACACTATCTCTTCTAACTAAGATTTAATTTTCTAAGTTACCCATTAATAATTTGGGAACTTCATCATACCTACTTATTTTATAGCCCACAAGACTTAGACAAATTTTAGGTTCCTCAACATTCAAATTCACGGCCTATATATATATATATATAAAATATATCCAATGCAAATTCCTATGTAAGTCATATATTGCGACCTTGTTTGCATATACATTCCTATATGAGCTTTCAGTACCTCCTTCCCTCTCAATATATCACGCCTCACAGAATGACAAATCAGGAAATCTTTTTGGTTCCAGATCCAAAGACATTCCCCACGTAATTTATCCCATCACGCCACAGCAACACACTTTGATCAATCTAATTTTTTTATTCCTCATTTACAACCTCAAACAATAAGTCTTACTACTTCTCCAGACATACTTTATCCCATCACTGTAACACCTCACTTTTATATATACTAATAGGACCATTTTTAACGCCTGTAAATCACTAACGCCAGGTTTCCGTCCTGGGAAAAGACAGGGATTTTTTTTTTCTTTAACATTAGAATCCGTTGACCAAATATTTCAAAGCTTCAGATAACTGATGAGTGATCTAATATCAACCCTGCTTTCAACTTAATCTATTATCACCTAAAATGATTTCATTCTGTGCAATCTCTATTATGTTGGAAATATAGTAACCATTAATTAATCAAAGAGCATCACTAGTTTCAATTAAACATCCTTCGGTTTTCTAAAATCTTCACTTCCATAAAATTTTCCAGCATCAATATCAAAGCTCAAACATCATTCTATTGCTTCTAAACATGTCTTGTACATCCTTAATCCTTAACTCGATCATTTTAAGTTCTTTCCTAGCATTCACAAATATCAAACAGCCACTGCCCTTTATTTACAGCACATATACATATATATCTAATGTTTTACTCCTTCCATTTACCAAAAATGCACAACACAAAATAGTAAATTTCATTAATACATAATAAGCCTAACCTCCTCTGACTGTCGGTCAACAGCCAAGTATACATACATGTATCCGCATTCAAACTCAAAGATCCCGTTCCAATTTCTCTTCTTCGTTTTTTGCTAAAATTCCAGATTTAATAGTATTCCCAGTTCTCAAATTTATAAGCATTAAAATTAATTAATTTCATCAAACTGAATCCTTTCTACTCTCATAACCCGAAACCATTTGACTACATATATATATTTATATCTGCACTATTCTAGTTTCTAAAATTTTCAGTCCCATGACAGCAACAAAACACACACACACATATCATATTTATTCCATTCAATTACTTCAACTCTCCCTTTCGGCCGTACCTAGAACAACAAAACCAGAGATTATTCAAACTCCAAAACTCTCAGCTAACCCGCAAAAGTCCAGCATATATATGTTTATATTATCAATCCTTCGTTGACCCATAAACCCGACAGCATTACAGCAGCAAAGATTCAACACTAACAATCAACCATATACCACTAACATTCTTCCAGCAACACGGTTAACTAGGATAGATGAGTGAGCCTTACTTAAACCCATATATATATGTACCCATATGTACACTTCATTCTCCAGAATTCAAAGGACCCGAGGCCATCAACAAGCTTTAGTTTCAAAAGAAGAAATCATTATATAACAGAACCAAACCACATACGGTAGCATCTCCCCACATATATGGATTTCCTTAAATCCTCACCCCTGTTTTCGGCGAACAAAACAGAGCAAAGCAACGCATGCAACTTCAGGATCCAACGACAACAGCAAGAAGGAAGACATGCAAGCTTAAAAACTAACTTCATACACTTCGGTCTTGCCATAGCATATAAACTCACCGAACCTCCTATCCTTTCCATCACTTTCTCTCACTACCCTTCTGTCTCTCTCTCCTCAAACATGCCGAAACCAAGCATCAATCCAGAAAACGAAGACTGAAAGGGACTCATGAGGCTCACCTTAGTCAGATTCGCTGATTGCATGCAAGAAAACTACCTCCGATCACCACCTCCGGCACTACTCCATCTCCGTTCTCTCTCTCGGTCTGTCTCTATTTCTCTCGTTCTCTCCCTCTACGTTGCAGAACCGAGTGAAATAAAAGATGCCACGGTGAGCTGAGTGTTAATGAAGAAGATGGCACGTGTAGTGTCTGACTTAATGGACTATTTTTCCCTCCAAAATAATTATTTCTCCAATCTTATCCCTTTCCTATTTTTCTGAAATATAAGATATATCCAGAAATTAAACCAAAATATCATAAATGGATTTTTCTTATCCATTAGCTTCTTTGACCCATGAAATAATGTCCATAAAAAGTTCGGGTCAAAAATAATCTCCTACCTATTTTTCTTGAATTGTGGAAGAAAATAGCCCTTAAATCCAGAAATTAATCCTTAACCCATTTTAAGGATTTTATGCCTCAAATAAATTCTCTACATCATAAGATAATTTTCCTAAAATTTTCTAGTTAATTAGAAACCTCTAAGTATTTTTCCATAATTTTCAGAGAAAATAAACCATTTTTCTCTTAAAATTATCTATTAAAATTATTTAAGCCATTTTTTTTTTTGGGGAAATACCTTTTCCAAAATACCTTTAAACCTTAAAAATCATTATTCCATAATTTTCCCCTTTTATTTTGCAAATAAATAATTTTAATGAATTTCTCTCTTTTCTGTTCATCCTGAGTCAGAAAATTCGGGGTGTTACAATCACGCCACAGCAACATACTTTATTACATATGTATTTGTATATATGCATATAACTTCTCCATTCGTACACAAAGACTGAACCAAGCACTCAAAATATATATTATATAAATATAATAGGATTTAACCATTCCCGTTTCATTGACGGTTCCCTTCGCTTCCAAACATCAACTAACATTTATATACTCAAGACATTTCGAGTAAACCCCCCTCCGGACAGCACATTGCAGAATCAAAAATATTTTTTTTTTAAATAGCAATATCCAACCAACAACCACAACTAAACACATGCGTGATCATAAAACTCTGTTTCGGCGAAGTCAAAACAGAGCAACCATTCGGTGATTCAACTTCAACATGCAGAACTGGATACTGTCTTCATGGGTTATTAGCACCTGTTTTGGAAACACAAGACAGAGGCACAGAGAGGAACATACATCCAAGAAAACATACTTCTCTTGCTTTTTAACAATAAACCCGACACCCGTGGCTTCATAAACTCAGCCGCAGTTTTGGAGTCACATAACAGAGGCGTACAGAAAGACATGAAGACCTTAAAATAACAGCTATACACTCCATTCTAGTCCTTGGATACAATTTCTGCAACTTGATACCCCAACTCTCCACTTCCTCTCTCTAACCCGAACTCAAACCCATCATCAACTTCATATTCAGCCTCCCAAAGCAGAAAATAACGATGGAAGTGTGCTTAAGAGACTCACCTTGATCAATTAATCGGTTTGCATGCAATAGAATCACCTCCGATCACCTTCTCGCTGGTAGCTTCTTCTGCGTTCTCTCTCTCGTTCTCTCCCTCTACGTTGCAGAACAGAATGAGATGAAAAAGGAGGGTAGGATCGGTCTGGAGGTTAAAGAGACAGAACACGTGGATGACCAGCTGATAATTGAGGGAGTGAATCAGGTGGCAAACAAAGAAGGCAGCACGTGTACTACATGGTTGCTGAGTCATTTTGCCCTCCTAAATAATTATTCCTCCAATCTTATTCCTTCTCCTATTTTTCTGAAATATAAGATATATCCAGAAATTAAACCAAAATATCATAAATGGATTTTTCTTATCCATTAGCTTCTTTGACCCATAAAATAATTTTCCTAAGAAAATAACCCATTTTGCTATGAAAATAGCTTTAAAATCATCTAAGCCAGTTTTTGGGGAATGAACTTTTCCAAAATATTTCTAAACCTTGAAAAATCAATATTCCATAATTTTCCCCAATTGTGATTAGCTATTAAATAATTTTAATGAATTTTCTCTTTTCTACTCATCCTGAGTCAGAAAATTCGGGATGTTACATTTTGCATTGAGGATAATGTTATAATTTATTATTTTCATATTTTAGGGAAAAAAATAAGTATCAGTTCATATTTCAATTATAGAGGGACATTTTGGTCTTTTAACAATATTCATAAATCTCTAATCATGCCTCTTGGCCTAATTAGGAATTTATTCAAAGTGGAGGCCTGACTATGAATTTCAATATTTCAACTAGATTTAAACATGATTATCCCTAGTATAATCTAATGATACACATAAATATTTTAAAAAGATCATATAATATATGTTATAATTAAATAATTTTTTAACTTTTGTAATCTCTTTAAATTAGTCAACTAAATTTTATATTAAGAAGCAAAGCAAGTAAAATATTCGCACATGGTCTCTTGGCAATTTTAACATGTGTATCAGGATATCTTGGCCATGTTACGGAGATTTTCTTGTCATACTTGTTTTTATTGATGCGAAGTTATAGTTCATTGAGAAAAAAAATTGTACAAGTTATGATATTAATTTCGCTTTTCAAAATAGCGTCAAAATATTTTTTTTCCAAAAGAATGTTACTTCCTTTTTGCATTAAAAAACAGAATATTACTTCCTTGTTGCATTAAAAAAAAATGAACGTTACTTCCTTGCAACGAAATAACGAATATCTTGTTACCCTTTTAGCTTGCATGAGGATGAACTTTTCATGCTATATAACGAATAGAAGCTCAGTAATTACTGTTGCAATTCTAGATATAAGAACAAAAGCCGCATTCCTCATCCAAACGCTAAGGTACTGATGATGACCAATCGTCTACTCTCTTCTTTTGTGAACTCTTTTCTTGTTTAATTTTTCTAGTTTTCTCTTGGTCACAGCTTGTAAGATTGCAAAGTAATGCATATGCCTACTTCCAAAATTATTACGTTAATTTTTACCCTTATATTTTACTAACTACATGCTACGAAAGAAGTTTGGTTTTGGTGCTTATTGCAGGATAAATAATTCTGGACCTTCCAAAATCTGCTTCAAATGGTTGAGATTTAATTTATAATTTTTCGTTGTTAATTTCTTTTTTTTAGAAAGCGATAATTAATACATTATTTTTATTTTAAACTCTATTTAATTTGTTTAAAAATAAAAAATAATCAAATTTAGATCGCCCAGACTTAACCTAACGGTTCGAAACTAAGCAAGCACCAAAGCTATCCCTATGAAACATTCTCGGGAAATAATAATTAATTATATTCTTTTGTCCTTATTCATTGCGAATTTCTATACGTCTCATTCGTCAATAGATTTGATTGTTTTTTTTTTTTTTTCTTGGTTGACCTTTTGTATGTCACTCGTATTCCATGTAAAGGAATATAACTGACAATGTAATGTTAGCACTATATATGTATTTAAAAAATTATGCTGACAGCATGTAAGCTGCTAATATTTCAGACCCATGCTATTAGTTATAAAAATGATCTAATATGTGAGATGTGCGTCCATGTTTTTATTTTGCTTACGAATTGCTTTCTAAATCAAATTTGATAGATGGAAGATGAAGTGATGCTTGACATCAAAACTATGATTCGAGAGAGTGGAGGTGGCCATGTGTATCGGAACAGTTGTATCTCTAGAGTGATGCGTATAGCGCGCGATATAAACCCAGATGCTTACACCCCAAAAGTTGTTTCCATTGGTCCCTTTCATTATGGTGATGAGAGGCTGCAAGATATACAAACGCTCAAGCAAGTTTTTCTCAAAAAATTTACACAAAGAAGCAGAACAAACCTGGATGTTTTGATCAGTTCTGTGAAAAGTTTAGTGCCAAAAGTGCGTGCTTCTTATTCAGAGATCGTCAATCTCACTGATAAGGAACTCCTGAAATTGATATTATTGGATGCTGCTTTCGTCGTCGAACTTTTCATCCTTGAGCTTTGTGTGACAGATGTGGTTGATGATGTACTGTCACATCCTTTAATTCGATCGGTATATCTAGATCTAGTTTTATTTGAGAACCAACTACCATTCTTTGTTTTGGAAGAGCTATTCAATATAGCGTTTCCCCCTGACTTTCGTGATGATGGAATCACTTTTCTTAAGCTTGCTTCTAGGTTCTTTTGTTTGCATTTTGACCTTGAAAAGCCAAAGCATGATCTTGATAATGTGAGCATAAAGCATTTCACAGATTTGCTTAGGTCATTGTTGTTGTTGCAAAGAGCACCTCCAGAAGAAATGGAACCATCCGTTTACACTACTGATGTTCTTTCGCACAGTGCAAAGGAGCTGCAAGAATTTGGAGTAAAGTTCAAGGCTAGCAAAAGCAAGAGCCCATTAGACATCAAGTTTTCAGGCTATACTCTGGAGCTTCCACAGATTTTGGTGATGAATCTCGTGACTGAAGCTTTGTTATTTAATATGACTGCTTTTGAACAGATGCATTGTGCTTTTGCCCCTTACATTACTGGCTATGCTCTTGTGTGGAGTAGCCTCATCAGCACAAAGGAAGATGTGGATGTCCTGGTTGATAATAAAATAGTCCGCCGCTACCTTACTAATACTCAGGCTGTTTCGTTATTTGGAATCATGGCAAAGAATGTCTTTGTTCCAAAGCTGTATTCTAAACACGCTGATATCTTCAAAAGGTTGAATGAGTTCTGCAAAAATTGTTGCCGACCGGGTAAAGCGAGTTTGAAACGTGATTATTGCAGGACGCCTTGGCAAGGTGCAGCCTCTGTTGCTGGAATCATTCTCCTCATTCTCACCATTCTTCAGACCATATTTTCTTTTCTCCAACTAACAGAAGGATAGAACAAGTAGATTTATTTGAAGCTTGTGTGCCTTTGAGTAGTGTCATGTCCTCAGAATTTGTTGTGTTCAATTTCATTCTGTGTAATACTCTTTCAAACTGCAATTGCATAAATCGCATAAGGAATCAAACTTCTTGCTGTTAGTTCAGAGCATATCTTAAGCCTATTCAATGATACAATGTTAAATCATCATTATTCATTATGTTCTTTTTTAAACCCAGATGCAATTTTTGTCCATAAAATCCCACAAAAATGTAGCTCTGATCGGCGTGATTTACCAATAAGTTGGTCCCAAACATTGAAGCCCCTGTTTTATTTTTCCTTTGCTCGCAAGACCCTGTCTTCAGAATGTGACACCATAGCCCAGACGGTGCTCCGACGGTGAGAATGATGATGGTAGTTGATGAGAAGCTTAGCGAAGTGGATAGGCACTAAATAAGGGCTCCAAGCATTTGAACCTTCCACCAGACCCAACCGAGTTGGTGCCATGAGTAACTTTTAATGATATTAATGATGATTTTTTCCTCAATGAACACTCGACCTAAGTTAGGAACTAAAATTTCAAATGTCATGAACGTAGCACTGGAAAGGACGTCTCGTGGGTTTGAGAAAGTACCCATTTCACAAAACCTGGCCCTTATGCAGGGGTTCAGGTCGGCCTGCGAACTTTTAAGCCTGTTTAAATTAAAAAAAAAATTTTTTTGATCCTTTAAATTTTAATTCAGTTGTAACTTAATCCTTCTATTATGATTTAGTGCAACTCAATCCTTGAACTTTTGATTCAGTTAAAAGTCAGTCCCTAATCTTTTTTTTATTTAATATATTAATCATTTTTATGCACGACTCATCTTGACTCATCTCAAGCGGCTTCCAACTTCCAAGTAAGCTCCATCTAGGTTAAATAGAAAATTAAAAAAAAAAAACAATTTTCATGGCTGGCTTCCTTCATGTCTTCGATCTAATACTCGCCATCACCAGCGGGCAATCGCATTGATTCTACCCAAGCAACTTCCCCCTCCCGCTTCCTTCATATCTTGCAATTTTATAGCTTACAAGGGCTCAACTTGATGGCCTCAGCTCGTTTTCTGGACTCTGCATAAATGGAACTTGGACACATGCTTATTTGGTTGGGCTACAAGAAGTGGACTGGGTTGGTGGAAGTTGTTAAAAACTTAAAAGTAAATAGATATGGGACGAAGGATTTCGGCGTGAAATTTGTTGGCTCTTTTTCTCCCTGTCGCTTTCTTTCTCTGCAACTTTCTCTGTTATCCTCTGGACGTGATTTTCACTGTAATTATATTGCTACAATATATGTACTTGCTTCAGATATATATGCATGTCTCCTTGAATATATGTGTCTGATTATGCTTTAATAATTAATCATAAATATTTTTATTTTATTTCATTTGACTGTTGCTATCAAATAAAAAAGTTAAACCATGTGATAGTTTTTTATTTAACCATAGAATATTTTGTCAACAAATTGAACCGTCAAGGGATTGGATTGTGGTGTGTCCTTGATAATTCTCTGAGTAATTGAGAAGACTATATCTTTTTTAGAGTTAGGTTCCTCAAAGTAAATTTTCCTGCATCTATCCTTCCATTTCGCCAGCACACATAAGCAAGGGGGTTTTTGCCAAGAGATTTTTCTAGTGGACTAATCTCCTGCTTCATGCTTTGAGTTCCAGAAAATCCAGTCCTACATAGGTAACAAGACGAAAGTAGTAAATTTGACCCGCTTGGAATATTCAGTATCATAGAAAAATAATCTCTGTGGTGCAAGGCATGAATTGGAAGAGGCTAGGACATCTCCAACTTATAATATCTATAACAGTTTCCCTGGTTTAAGAAAGAGTACAGTTTACATAAGGCATATTAATCTTTTTTTTCCCCTTTAAAACCTTTAGATTACGTTTGGTAAGAAGTATTGAAAATAAATGATTGGAATTGAGATTGCAATTAAGAAAATCTATTAAAAGAGTGTTTACTATAAGGATTGCTTGTTATATGGGATTAGCAAAACCCATGTATTTGGGATTGGAGAATACCATGAGGAGAAGTGGTATTCCCTGATCCCACCTCTATGGGTTTATCCAATCCCATATGATAAACAATTACTCATGCCAAATACTATTTTAATGATTTTTTTCAATCCCAATCTCTTATTTTCAATACTTCGTAGCAAACGGGACCTTAGTGTGCTTATGTTTCTACCTAATGAATCATTTATTTTTTGGATGACCTTTAGGCTTTTTTGGGTCAACTACATGACGTTTAGCTTATTTGATGCTTTTGCTTAAAAAAAAAAAAATCCTCTTTCTTTTTCTTTTTAGTTATTTTTATTTGCTTTTGATATTTGCGTTGTATGCATCTATAAAACTGCACTGAACTATATGTAGTTTAAAGCCTCTGCAGTGGTATTATTATTATTTTTTTCCGGCCAGAAGCAGTAGTACTAATAAAGACTAAAGAGTGCTGTATGAGAAAGATCAGTTAATTAGAAGAATTGAAGTGCATAAGAATCATTTCATTCATTCATACAAATTCTATACTTTCCCATATCACTAATAATACATTCTTTATTACAAATATGCTTGGATTGAGAGAAAATAGGAGAAAACGGAAAAGTGATGTGGAAAATAGAGGAGGAATGGAGTTTTTCTCTGTTTGGATGGGAGAAAAAGGAAAAGTAAGGAAAACAGACTGGGTCCCACACCCATTTTCCCCTCAGAATTTTACGAGAGATTTTTGCTCAAAAAATTCATTGCCATCACCTTCTTCTTCCACGAAGCTCTCATTAGTCCTTAGCCTTTTATTTTATTTCATGACCATGGTGTAAGACATTTTATTTTATAAGTATCAAGATTATTTTAATGGTATTATTAGTAATATTTTCATGATATCAATTTCTCATGTTATTATAGTCTTCCATTTTATTCAATTTTTATCGTTTTATTAAAATATTGGATAATGTATAATTTATTTCCTTCTATTTTATTTTATTTAAAGAATTATCCCCTTTTTTTTCATATAGAAAACAATTTCCTTTTGTTAAATCATTTAGTTTCTTTGCCAATTGTTTATAATAAGGTTTTCCAGTCATTTTGACATTTACTCATTTTATTCTCTCTCTGTTTTTTCTCCTTTATATATCTAAGCAGGGTGAATAATAATACTTTAAAAAAAATTAATTTTTTAGTCCTTATCATAGTTGCATTAGATTTTAAAGTTGGTCCTCAACTCTTTTTTCTTTTTATTAGATCCTTAAGCTTCACAATCTTCAGGATGATAATCCTTCCGCTAATAAACTTCAAACGCCATTAATACAAAGGATGATGTAACAACAACTCGCAGCTTTATCTCTCTTCTCTCTCCTGATAGGCTTGCCCTCATTTTTCGGGTTCGACTACTAATTCGCCACGACCAATTGGAATAAGAAGGAGAGGGAGAGCTCGTTTTTCAGCTTGGTATATTTCTTCATCGACATTAAAACTCTCAGTTGTGTTTTTGTGGATCCAGGACAATGTCAGGTGATGATTGGGGTTCGACATTCTGATGGTAGTAAAAATAAAAAGAAAAAAGAAAAAAAAATAATTGAGCGACCTAATTCAAAATCAAATGGAACTACGAGGACTAGTAGATTAATTTTTCTTAATATTTTTATTCCAATTTTTTCTTCTCTTTATTTTTTCCTTTTCCATTTTTTTCTCGCAACTCTTTTTTTTCATCCAAGCATGCTAGAGTTTAATGGGTATTAATATTTAATGACAATAAATAAATTAAAAAATAATTTTACTGAAATATTATGACCCAAGGATTGGAGTGAAATTTCAACAACATATGTACTCCTCTAGCCCTATTTATAAGGTAGAGAGAGAATTTTTTTTAGTCCTATTTATAAGTCACGTTATTAAATTTTTAGCATAAATGTACACCTTCGTCCTTCATTTTTATTTATTGTACTGTAAAGAGTTAATTTTTGGAAAAATCGGATATATCTTAGGAGAAAGTTATTGCATTTTATGTTTTTAATTTTACTCTTGCTATTAATGAATTTCACTTTTCATACGTAGGAAGAAAGTAATATTCTTGAGATGTAACGTGAAATTTGTTTTCCCAATTAAAAATCAAACCAAAACAAAAGATTTTAATACTTGACACATAGATTTTAATGCCTCCGTTTCGAAGGCCCCAAACCAGAGAAAATCAAGCAAAATAAACACCCAACTAGCCAAACACTCCCCCCAAGTGTGTGCGTGTCTATGTATATCAATTTTAATCCCCAACGCTGCACACTGAAACTTTCGGTCATATATATCTATATATCCATTTATGCTCTTCATTTTCTCATTAAACCAGAGCCATTTCCTTTAGCCATTAACCCCTGTTTTGGACACCAAGAACCAGAGAAGAAGAGTAGCATCCAACAACAAAATCAGCATGCAACTCCACATTTCATCTACACAAGCTTCAATCCACGCTCTTCTAGAATTATTTCACTTGTTCCAGGACTTTCTCTCACTAGAGCCACATTTGTTATCATCATCAATTCCTCGTACAGCCACCAATCGAAGAAAATGAAGGTGGAAGGAGGTTCAAGAGACTCACCTTAAGAGATCAAGTGGTGCACCTAAGAGATCCTCCTCCGACAAGCTTCCTTCGGTCACCCCCGCCTCTTGGTCTCTCGCATTTTCTCTCAATTCTGTGTTTTTTCACAGTTTCGATGTGCAAAGTACCATTTTGCCCGTCTCTGTTTTACTTGTTTCCATTTTCATCCTTTCTCAAAATTTCTGAAATCCCAGAATAAATCCAGAAATTCTTCACAATGTTTTGTGTGGATTTTCCTTCTCCATTAACTTCTTTGACCCATTAAATAATTTCTATAAAAATTTGTCAAAAATCAACTCCTAACTATTTTTCTTGAATTTTTCAAGAAAGTAGACCTTAATTTCAAAAATAAATCCTTAATTCATTTTAAATATTTTCTGCCTCAATTAGCTTCTTTAACTCATATAATAATTATCCTAAAAATTTCAATCCAAACATAAACCTATAATTATTTTTCCTCAAATTTGTGGGAAAATATGCTTTAAAAATTAGCTTCAAAATTATTTAAGCCATTTTTGGAAATTAATGCTTCCATAATATCCTAAACTCTTAAAATTAATATTTCATAAATTTTTCCAATTTTTTCTTAGGCATTAAATAATTTTCAATAATTATTTCTCTCTAATTCTCTTAATGCCTTTAAATTCAGGATATTACACTGTTTGCTTACCATTATCTCAGGTTCTTAATATAATTACTAGCTGTGCGCTTTTCAGTTGTGATGCTTTTCTTAATTTTGCTTCACCTTGTTAGATTGCCCGTGTTTGATACACCATTGGAGCCTCTTGTTTTTTCATTTAAGGAAAAATGTGTTTAATATCTTGAAATTATCCACAAAAGAGTACCCGATACTAAGAAACGTTTTATGACTCTTGTATGCCTTAAAAGTTTACTTTTGGAGCAAAAATAATCTGGCTGTTATTTGTCGTTAAGTTTGATCGTTAAATTATGTGGCTTGACTAGTGTCTTTAACAGTCAAACTTAATAGTAAATAACGGTTTATGGTAGAAATGCTATGAAATAAAACTTTTAGGGTATATAAGAGTCAAAAAAAGCCTTCAAATGTGGAGTACTGTTTCATGGATACTTTTAGAGTATTTAAGCCCTCCCAACAAATATACTTTCCAAAATTTGAACTTGTGTTCTTTTCTTTATAGGGACAAGACTGCTTACCATTTACCATTTCAACAAACATCTTGTTAGTTGTATATCTAATTTTAAAAGCAATACTTTAAGGAGAAAAATGATTTGATAAAATATAAAGCAAGTTTTATGCAATTAGTCATTTTTCTAACATATATGTTTGTTTATAACATGGAACAAGATGAGTAATTAATGCTTTAAAACATTTGTTCCATGTTTTAGTTAACCATTAATATATATGAAAACAAGAAATCTTAGTTGTATAATTAACTTCTCTAACATTTGTTATTATTAGAACCTTTAATAAATATTGTGTCATAGGTCATTATGTTCAATAAACAGAACAGAGAATTTGCGAATTGGACGGAATTAGGTTGAGGAATGAAAATGAGTTTTGAAACTATAGATTTTTAATTCGTGTAATTGTCAGTTAAATATTAAAAAAAACCCTATTTTTAAATTTCAAATATTTTGTGAACAAATTTGACAATCCAATTGATAAGGGTCAATTACGTGCTCTCTCAAAAACTCTGCCTCAACTTATATTGTGCAATTTCTATTCAAATATCAATTTTTTAAGTGTAAAAAAACCTTCCATTTTTATAATATTATTTTTTCTTTCTTTCTTTCTTTTTTTTGGAATAGGGAACTCACACACACATTTTTTGCTTGTGTAATTCCTGACTGCAATCTAAATCAAACGTATATAAGTGGAAAATAGGGTGGCTATAAACATCCAAAAAAGGATTCCAAATTGCGGAGATGGTATTTTGCTATCAGGCTACTGTTGTCTCTACAAATTGGCCCATTATGCTCTGTCATCATAAAGATAAAGAAAAGGGTTACCACTCCACAAGTTGCTTCAATTGGCCTCTTTCATTACGGTGATCAGAGGCTATGGGACATGGAAAGGCATAAGAAAAATAATATTCAAGAGATTTACTCAAAGAGTCACGTTGAGCTGCTGATCTTGTAAAATATTTAGAACCCAAAATTCATGCTTTTTATTCATAGACCATTAACCTTAGTGAACAAAAACTTGTGGAACTTGTAACATTCAAATTTTGGGTGCAGAAGTACTAGAATTAACTTGAAATGAGCAGGCTATTAGAACATTTTTCACAAGAATTTTACAAATTTCCTTGAAGGATAAGAAAATTTTCAGGGACTAAATCGTAAAGGAAGAGTTTTCTGAAACTATAAGACAAGAAAGTTAGAGTTTCTGATAAAGGCTTAAGGGCTCAAGTATGGCAATTGGAGAATAATGCAAGATGTGGAAATGCAACAATGAAGGAAAGAATTGAAGAGTTGAATAAGTTATTGTGATATTTCATTATGATAATCAACATTTATATAAGCCATGGATATTATGTAGCATGTAAGAATAGTAATGGCATGTATAATTGGCTATGGTGATGTATGGAAATGGTTAGTGCATTGATGGAATGAGAATAAGAATGAAAAGAATTAATTATGAATTATTAATGCAAGTAAAGGGATAAGTTATCCCTAAATGAGCCATGAGACCATGGCAGAAGGAAAGTAACGCAAACAATTGAATCTAACTGTAAAATTTGGTATGCTTAAAATAAATATCCAGAGCTTCAAAACAAGAGGTAGGTCACTTAAAGTGGATGTGCGTGCTAAGAGTTATGATTGCTCAAAATTAAGACAAAGAAATTAAAAAGTACAGTTTTTGCCAAAATGAATAGTAAATTTTCATAAATGAACTGTATGAATTGACAATGGCTAAGTCTAAATTTATATTTTTTTCCCTATAAAAATTCAAAGAGCTTTAAATGAAGACTTAGATCACATCAATATTTTTTTTTTTAATAATTAGTTATGAATTTTCTAGATTAGACAAAAAAAATCTAGAATTTACCAGTGAACAGTGACCTTAGAAATAAATTTCAAATTTCCAATTTATGGGCTTATTGGCAATTTGGTGCCAGTTGATGATAATGCATATGGAATAAGTAAATTAATTTGATCTCCATCTATATATATATATATATATATATATATAATAATATTGTGATAATTATAGAAAGTAAGTAGCTATTAATTGCAGTTCCTCTGGCTCTTGATGATGGTTCATGATATGCTCTTATATTTGAAGTATGAGTTGCTATCTTCATCTGAGGTTTCAGTTTCAGAGCGAATCAAACCTATGACTTATAATATGAAGTGCTATCTTCCTCTATATTACAGGGATGAATGTTAACTAGATTTTATGTAAATAATAAATATACTAACTAAATAATATACGAGATTCAAAGCAACAATGATGGGATATAACCAGATGATCTGTTAGTTATAACTGTTCAGTATTATTTTATCAGGAATTACAAATGATTCTAAGGATCCATCAGTTGATACTTTCCGCTCCACCACTCTGCACATATTGAAACGCTTTGGAGTCCCTTCTGATCGGCTGGATCTTAAAATAGAGTCTCGTGGAGTTCCTCCAAATGGTGGTGGGGAAGTCATTTTGTCCGTGCTTGTTGTTCAGAGTCTTAATGTGAGTACCCTGATTTATTACTAATTTATAATTATACAATTTTATTTGCAATCTTACATATTTGTCCTAGCAGGCAGTTTCCTGGACTGACGAGGGCATGGTTAAGAGAATTAGAGGAGTTACATTTTCTGCTAGAGCGTCCTCTCAGTTTGAATATAGCATGATTCATGCTGCCCGTGGAATATATTATATTTAATCATCTACTCCCAGACGTACACATTTTTACAGATCTTGCTCTGTTGGCTGTTGATAGAGTTCAATGTCACTCTTTGACCTACGTAGCTAATCTTATCCGATGGAATGAGGCTACTTCTTGTTATTGCTTCGAGAAATCCTGTTTCTGTTCAATTGTATATTTAGACAAAATAGGCCTAGCTCCTACATAATGACTTTTCGTTGATGCTGGACAAAGTATACAAGGTTCCAATCTCTCCTTTTATTTTCTCCTTCCATTTGCTTGGACCCATCCTTTCTTTCTTTAATACTTGTTCGGTGTGCAGGGTCTGTTGTTTCTTCTCTGCGCACTATGTCCACAAGATGTTTCCAAGATTCGCGTTGGACAGTTACCCCAGCATGGGATAGAAACACTGAGAAACATAAGGGAGTTTTTGGATTTGAAGTTCGTTATAAAGCCAGATCCAAAGACTCACACAGTAATTCTTAAATGTATCGGTGCTGGCTTGAAGAACCTTTCCAGAAAGCTGCCTTGAAGGTGATGAGTCTATGTATTTCTATAATTTACCAATTTTTGTTTTGTTACAAGCTCCTAGGACTCATACTGGAACATTTTTGATCAAATTACTCTGGTTTCTTTTCTGTCAGTAATTCACATTTTTGGGCTGCAATGTATTAATCCAATTGACCAAATTTTCTTCTATTGAAGATTTTTTTTGTCACCCTCTTTAATTGTATTCATGAGAAAGTGATGAGAAAATTTTCTGGCCAGACCAATTATGAAGTCAACACAATAATATACAGATTTAAACATTACGAGAGTTGTTTAGTTTCCCTTCTTTTTAAATGAATTTTAATGATTTACTATTCTATTCTGAGCAATATTTTAATAGGCAGTGTTTTGCATGTGTCTCACTATATTCTTAACAATATCTTATACAATGTTCAAGTTAAATAGGTTTATGTTGGGAAGTTTGGAAAGTTATCTCGAAGGAAACAGAATTCCTTAGAAAATTTGAGAAGACCGACTTTGGCAGATGTCTTCATATTTCATGTTTTCATATGTTTTTTGGGGATAATAGATTTTAATAATTTTGTTTGGTGTGTTTTCGTACTTGCTTTCATTTTAAATTAGTTTTTATTTTCTATTCTAAATTAGATAATTTTTTCTTTTATTTTAAATTTGCTCAATGTGTGCTTTGATGGAACAGCTGACCAGATCACCACAATTCCTCTTCTGTTAGCAATAGGCATTAATCGAGTTGATCGAATTATATTCATTGGAAAAATATTTTTTATGGTTGTTTTTAATTGTATTCGAAGATTGATTACTTTTATAAGTTTTTTTTTTGGTAACAACACTTGGTCATGAATGTCTTATTAATTTATCTTATGCTACATTCTGAGTAGCTTTTTAAAAGTAGTTTATTGAGGCTCCTTTATGTTCTTCACTTTCAATACCTTTCATCCGTCACTACTCCCTCACTTTCTCCCTCACTTTCATGGCTTTTAATTTTAGAACAATGAAGAATGTCCCGTCTTAACTCTAAACCAAAACCTTAGGATTCGAGGTTGTGGATCATTTCACTCTATAATATATTTCTTATTAAAACCAATTTTATTTGACGTAGGACTTTTCATATCAATTTTAAGTTTACTCATGTTTGGATATCTTAACAAAAAAAAAAGAAACTAATTTTATATACTTTACTAAACTTTCCACTCAAAATTCAAATGATTTACACTACTAATTGTACTCCTCCAATGATCCTTGGTAAGCTGCGTTTACAACTTGTGCTGCTTTGAGATGATCTTCACTTCATTATAAACTAACCACAAGCTTCTAAAGCTGTCTCATGTTAAATACCATATCATCCGTGCATGGTCCCTCTGCAATTTCAGTATGTGTATCCGGATATTTCTGGGCTATGTTATGGAGATTTCCTCTCATACCTTTTTCTATTAATTCGAAATTATATTTCATTGAGAAAAAAATTGCACAAGAAGTGCCGTTAATTTCACTTTTCAAAATAACATCGAAATATTTTTTTTCCTCAATAATATTGCTTTCTTGTTGCATTCAAAAAACAGAATATTACTTCCTTGTTGCCTTAAAAAAAAAACAGAATATTACTTCCTTGTTGCATTTAGAAAAAACGAATATTACTTCCTTTTGCATTTAGAAAAAAACGAATATTACTTCTTCTTTTTTTTTTTAGCCGACAATGTTAGTTCCTTGCAATGTATCGGGAGAATTGTAATAAAATCTTATGAAAGAAACATACAAAAATGTTTCATAACAATTTAGCAGTTTCTAATAATAAATATTATAGCATATGTTACATGATTTCTCTAAAATTTTTATCCGGATGAGTAGACTATATATCAATTTATGAGTGAAGTAAATTAGTTTGGAGAAAAACGATAAATATAAATAGTTAAAGCAATTTAGTAGCTACTATGTTCCTTCAATGGGGCCTTATTATGATTCTCCCAAACAAATATTGTTTCTTGAAAAATAAACACCCTTGTAGCTTGGATGGGGATGAACTTAGGCTCATATATAACGAATAGAATAATTATTGTTGCATACAAGGACAAAACTGCATTTTGCTGGTCACTCCTCACCCAAACGCGCCAAGGTACTGATGACTAATCATCTACTCTCTTCCATTGTGAATTCTTTTCTTATTTAATTATCTCGTTTTCTCTTGGTAACAGCTTGTAAGATTGCAAAGTAATGCATGGCTACTTCCAAAATTATTAGTTTAATTCTCACCATTATATTGTGCTAGTTACCTACTATGGAAGAAGTTTGGTTTTGGTACCCACTACACTGATAAAATATATCAACCTTTCAAAATCTATTCCCGATAGTTCAGATTTAAATTTTTAAATATATAATTTTAAGTTCTTAATTTTTTTTTGGAGAAAGTACTCTTTTGGTCTTATTTATAAGGTAAAGAGAAGAGATTTTTTGGTCTTATTTATAAGGGAAAGAAAGAATTTCTTTCATATGAATGTATAATTTTATCTTTTATTTATTATTATTTTGACTTTGTTTTTATAGGTTATAATGTCTATTAAATTAAATAGAGATAAAGTTAGAAAGTTGAATTTTAATGCTGCTATGTGAAATATATTGGTACTGACTTATAAATAAGGCCAAAAAAGTAATAATCAAGATATTATCTTTATTTTAAATTTTACTCCTAGACCTAATTTATAAGATAGAGAGAGAATGTTTCTTTTGGTTTTATTTATAAGCCATCTCATTAAATTTTTAGCTTGAATGTACTTTGTCTTTCATTTAGTATAGTGTAAATAATTATTTTTGTGAATACAGTTTAAGGTTTTCTTTGATTTATATAAAACATACTATAAATGTTCTATAAATTAAATAGGGCTAGCGAAGTATTTACTACTCCCTCTGGCCCTTATTATAGGGAATTATCTAGAAGAAATTTTTGGTCCTAAATGTAGTCATTAACCGGCTCATTAATGGCTACTTTCCAATTTGATCTTTGTTAATAATTAATGTTTAGGGTTAAAAAGCTGATCAATCTCCTTGTTTATCTATATACGTTATTTAAGTTGGGGTAATCTTTAAAAAATTTATTAATTTAGGACAGATTTAATGCTTCAATTCTCATTTCTTGGTATGTGAGAATTAGTTGTATAATAAAGACTAAGGGGAGTAATTAATTTCTTAAAAATGCGAAAATAATTAATTTTAGATCATCCAAACTCAATGTGACAGCACTTATGAACATCGAAACTAATCTCTATAAAAGATTCTCGAAAAACAATAATTAATCATATTCTTTTCTCGTTACTTTACAAATGTCAATATGTCTTGTAATTTTTTTTTTGGTTTTATATTGAAACCTTTTTTAATGTATAGTCTTCTATGGCTACTAATAAAATTGTCTTCATTTCAAAAAAAAAAATCTATATAAAGGGAAGATAATTGACAATGTTTACACTATATATGTATTTAAAAACCGCATTGTTTAGCAATGCTAATTATGCTTACAATATACAGGTTGCTAATATTTGATGCCTATGCTATTAACCAATTTTATAGTTCATTTAATTATTTTTTCCTCAGGTTTAAGGTTCATACTGCATTTTGAAGTCTTCTTTCCAAGTGCATCTAGTACTTAGAGTATTTAATGGTTCATCTAGTATTTTGAAATATTGTTTTAGGTGCGTTCAGATACTCAAATATTTTATAGTTCATTTAACACCCTGAAATATTTTATAGGATACATTGAGCATTCTAAGGGTTAGGGTATTTAGGGTGCATATTAAGGTTCTTGGTGTACCCAAAAACATATTTAGGGTGTGTTTGGATGAAACCAAACCGTGATTTGAAAAAGTGATTCTGGAGAATAGATTCTGGGAAAAATAGATTCTGTGAAGAATAGATTTTATATATACAAATTACTAAAAAAAAGACATAAGTTAATATGATAATTACAGAAAAAATAGATTTTATGATATATTTTAATTTGAAGGAATAAAATTATTAATAATATGTTTTTTACCAACATAATTAATAATACATAAGACAATATAATTAATAAATAATTAATGTGTATATATATTTATAAAATATAAGATTAAATATATTTATAAAAAATATGTTTATAAAAAAAATAACAAGATACATATCATATAGGCCATCACACTCTCCCTTTTTTCTCCAAAAGCAAAAAAATTTTGCTTTTTTCAAAACCATGGTTTTGACCCAAAACCATGGTTTTGGTTTTTAGAGGGGGTGTTTGGGTGACACCCCAAACCATGGTTTGGGGACACCCAAACCATGGTTTGGGTCCCCAAACCATGGTTTGGGGTGTCACCCAAACAGAGCCTTAAGGATACTAAATGAATCATAAAATATGTTAAGATGTTGAACACGCATGAAAAAAAATACTTTAGAATACCAAATGATCTACGTAATACTTTAAGGTGATAAATGCAATTAGAAAAATGTTTCAGGGTATTGGATTAACCTCAACCCTTTAAGCTATAAAAGCGATTCAATATGTGAGATATGCTATAAATATATATATATATATAGTGTTCGTCCTTGCTTTTCATTTCGCTTACGGACTGCTTTCTAAATCAAATTTTATAGATGGAAGATGATGTGATGGTTGATATGAAAACTATGATTCGAGATAGTGGAGATGGTCATGTGTCACCAGACTGTTGTATTTCTAGAGTGATTTATCCAATACGTGATATAAAACCAGATGCTTACACCCCAAAAATTGTTTCAATTGGTCCCTTTCATTATGGTGATGAGAGGCTGCAAGATATGGAAAGGCACAAACAAGTTTTTTTCAAAAGATTTACACAAAGAAGCCACACAAACTTGGATGTTATGATTAATTTTGTCAAAAGTTCAGTTCCGAAAGTGCGTGCTTCTTATTCTGGGAACATCAACCTTAGTGACAAGGAACTAGTGAAATTAATATTATTGGATGCTGCTTTCATCATTGAATATATCTTCACTGTGCTTGCTGGGCAGAAGAAAGTACTGAAAGATGCTAAACTGTCACAGCCATCATTGATGGGAATTCTGTTTCTGGATTTAGTTTTATTTGAGAATCAACTACCATTCTTTGTTTTGGAAGAGCTATTCAATATAGCGTTTCCCCTTAACCTTCGTGATGGTAGAATCACTTTTCCTAAGCTTGCTTGCCAGTTATTGAGCAGCACATTTGGATTTGAAGGGCCAGAGCATGATCTTAATAATAATGTGAGAGCAAAGCATTTCACAGATTTGCTCAGGTTTTTGTTCTTCCAAGGAGCACTACCAAGAGTGGAACCATTCTTTCGCACTACTGACATTCTTTCATACAGTGCAAAGGAGTTGCAAGAATTTGGAGTGAAGTTCAAGGCTAGCAAAAGTAAGAGCTTATTAGACATCAAGTTTTCAGGCCATGTTCTTGAGCTTCCACGGATTTACATGGAGGATCTCGTCACTGAAGCTTTGTTTCTTAATATGACCGCTTTTGAGCAGATCCATTGTCCTCTTACCCCTTACATTGCCAGCTGTGTTACTTTGTGGAGTTGCTTAATCAGTACAAGGGAAGATGTGGATATCCTCGTTCGCAATAACATAATCCGCAACTTCATGGCTGATACTGAGGCTGTTGCAGCATTTAGTATCATGGCAAAGAATTGCTATCAAGCTTGCTTCATTGTTTCTGAACACGTTGATATCTTCAGAAGGTTGAATAAGTTCTGCGGAAATGGTTTGCGGCGGACGAGACGTGATTATTGTAGGACGGCTTTGCACACTGTGGCCTCTTTTTCTGGAATCACTCTCATTCTCACCATTCTTCAGACCATATTTTCTATACTCCAAGCAATAAAAGAGAAGGACACGTAGGTTCTTTTGAAGCTTGCTTTTGTGTATTTGAGTAGTGTCGTGTTCTCAGAATTTGTTGCGTTCAATTTCATTCTGTGTAATACTCTTTCAAATTGCAATTGCATAAATCGCATAAGGAATCAAACTTCTTGCTGTTAGTTCAGAGCATATCTTAAGCCCATTCAATGATACAATGTTAAGCCATCATTATTCATTATGTTGTTTTTTAAACCCAAATGCAATTTTTGTCCATAAAATCCCACAAAAATGTAGCTTTAATCGGTGTAATTTACCAATAAGTTGGTCCCAAATATTGAAGCCCTGTTTTTTTGGCTCGCGAGACTCTGTCTTCAGAACATTACACCATAGCTCACACGTTGCTCCGACGATGAGAACAGTGATGGTTGTTGATGAGAAGCTTAGCGAAGTGGGTAGCACTAAATATGGACTTCAAGAATTCGAACCTTCCACCAGAGCCAACCGTGTTGGTGCCATGAGTAACTTTTTAGTGATATTAATAATGATTTTTTCCTCAACGACCACTCGACCTTGGTTAGGAACTAAAGTTTCAAATTTAAAAAAAAAAAAAAAATTCATGGCTGGCTTCCTTCATATCTTCGATTTGATACTCACCATCACCAGCGGGCAATCGCATTTATTCTGCCCACGCAACTTCACCCTCCAGCGTAACTTCCCCCTCCGGCTTCCTTCATATCTCACAATTTTAGAGCTTAAAAGGGCTCAACTCGACGGCCTCAGCTAATTTTCTCGGCTCTGCATAAATGGGACTTTGACAATAAGTGAACTGGGTTGGAGGAAGTTGTTAAAAATATAAAATAAATAGATATGGGACGAAGGATTTGGACGTGAAATTTGTTGGCTCTTTTTCTCTCTGTCGCTTTCTTTCTGTGCATTTTTCTCTGTGAATTTCCTGTCGGACCTGATTTTCATTGTAATTGCTACAATATACAAACTAGCTTCAGATATATATATATATATATATATATATATATAGATATATGTCTCCTTGAATACATGTGTCTGATGATGCTTTAATAATTAATGATAAATATTTTTATTTTCTTTCTTTTGACTGTTGCTATCAAATAAAAAAGCTAAACCTATGTGATAGGATAGTTATTTATTTAACCATAGAATTATTTTGTCAGCAAATTGAACGGTCAAGAGATTGGATCTTGGCGTGTCCTTCATAATTCTGCAAGTAATTGAGAAGACTATATCTTTTTTAGAGTTAGGTTCCTCAGAGTAATTAAATTTTACTGCATCTATCCTTCCATTTGACCAGTACACACAAGCAAATGGCTTGTGCCAAGAGATTTTTCTGGTGGACTAATTTCCTGCTTCATGCTTTGAGTTCCAGAAAATCCAGTTCTACACATAGGTAACAAGAAGAAAGTAGTAAATTTGACGCACTTGGAATATTCAATATCATAGAAACATAATCTCTGTGGTGCAAGGCATGAATTGGAAGAGGCTGGGGACATCTACAACTCATAATATCTATAACAATTCCTCTCATATATTTGCTACTTTAATTAAGAGTATAGTTTACATAACGCATATTAATCTCTTTTTTTCCCCTTTGAAACCTTTAGTGTGCTTCACGCCATAACGTCTTTTTAAACTTTCATGCGCTTATGTTTCTACCTAATGAACCATTTTTTTTTGCATGACCTTTAGCTTTCTTTTGGCCGACAACATGACGTTTAGCTCATTTGATGCTTTTGCTTGAACCAAAAAAAAAATTCGTCCTTTTTCTTTTTCTTTTTAGTTATTTTCATTTGCTTTTGATATTTGTTTTAGTTTAAAGTCTCTGCAGTGGTACTTTTTTTTTTTTTTTGCCAGAAGCAGTGGTACTATAATAAACAGTGCTGTATGAGAAAGATCAGTTAATTAGAAGAATTGAGGTGCATGAGACCCATTTCCTTCATTCATATAAATTCTAATATTTTTTCCATATCACTAATAATAAATTCTTTATTGCAAATCTGCTTGGATTGAGAGAAAATGGGAGAAAAAGGAAAATTGAGATGGAAAATGGAGGAGGAATGGAGTTTTTCCCTACTTGGATGGAAAAGAGAGGAAAAATAGGGGAAATTGGGTGCGCTCCACACCCCATTTTCCCTTGAAATTTCACAAGAGATTTTTGGTCAAATAATTCATCCCTATCAGTGTCTTCTCCCGCGAAGCTCTCATCAGTCCTTAGCCTTTCATTTTATTTCATCATCATGGTGCAAGACATTTTATTTTATAAGCATCAAGATTAATTTTAATGATATTATTAATGACATTTTCATGATATCAATTTCTCATGTTATTATAGTCTTTCATTTTATTCGATTTTTATCACTTCATTAAAATATTGGATAATGTATAATTTTTTATTTCTTTTTATTTTATTTAAATTAAAAGATTATCTCCTTTTTATTTTTCATATAAAAAACAATTTCCTTTTGTTAAATTATTTAGTTTATTTGCTAATTATTTATAATGAGGGTATTTTAGTCATTCTAACATTTGCTCATTTTATTTTCTCTCTATTTTTTTCTCATTCATCTAAGCACATCTAAACAGGATGAGTAATAATACTTTGAAAATATTAATTTGTTAGTCCTCATAGTTGCATTAGATTTTGAATTAGGTCCCCTCAACGCTTTTTTTTTTTGCTCAGGCCCTTACGCTTCATAGTCTTTAGGATGATAGTCCTTCAGTTAATAAACTTTAGATGCCGTTTATACAAAGGATGTACTAATAAATCATAGCTTTATCTCCTATCTCCGTATAGGATCGCACTCTTTCTTCTGCTGGGTCTACTTCTTCATCAACATGAGCACTCTCACTTGTGTTTTTGTGGATCCAAGACAATGTCAGATGACGATTGGGGTTCGACATTCTGATAGTGGCAAAGATAAAAAGAAAAATTAAAAAAATAATTGAACAACCTAACTCAAAATCGGATAAAGCTATGAGGACTAGCAGATTAATTTTTCCTAATATTTTTATTCCAGTTTTCTCTTCCTTTCATTTTTTTTCCGGTTCATTTTTTTTCCTCCGAATTTTTTTCCATCCAAGCATTCTAATCCAGAATTTAATGGGTATTAATATTTAACGACAATAAATAAATTAAAAATAATTTTACCGAAATATTACGACCCAAGGATAGTTACTTTTTGAAAAAGTGATTATATTTTAGGAGAAAGTTAATGCATTTTATGTTTTTATTTCTGCTAGTTGTGCCATTAATGAATTTTTCACTTTTCCCGTTGGAAGGAAGTAATATTCTTGAGATGTAACGTGAAATTTGTTTTCCCAATTAAAAATCAAAACAAAACAAAAGAAATTGTTGCTTGAAGGAGGATAAACCTTTCAAGATATATAATTAGCCTGTTTGATTAAGTTTAGATGGCAGAAGAAATGCCTAGTGATATGAATCAGACTTATTAGGCTCGGATGAGAGTGGTCAACGAATGGTGAAGCTGCAGCGACCACTTCTCTCATCTCAGCCTTCAGATTTATCCTCCAATCACTTGCAACAACCACAGGTGCGCATCATTCTTTACTCCTCTTTCTTCAATTCCGAAGGTTCAGATTAAAGTTTCAAATCTATAATTTTTAGTTTCTAATTTATTTTTTGAGATAGTGGTAAGTAAGATTATCCTTATTTTAAATTCTATTTATTAAATCTGGATCTCCCGTACTTAATCTGATGATCTAGACTAATCCCTAAGAATGATCCTCTGTAAAAGCACTGTTCAAAAGTGATAATTATGCTAACAGCATGAAAGCTGCTAATATATGTTACTTATGCTATTAGTTATAAAAATGATCTAATACGTGAGATGTGCCTCCTTGCTTTTATTTTGCTTATTGGATTGCTTTCTAAATCAAATTTCATAGATGGAAGACGAAGTGATGGTTGACATCAAAATTATGATTAGAGATAGTGGACACGGTTATGTGTCACCAGACTGTTGTATCTGTAGAGTGATTTATACAGCACGTGATATAAACCAGATGCTTACACTCCAAAATTTGTTTCTATTGGTCCCTTTCATTACATTAATGAGAGGCTGCAAGAAATGGAAAGGAACATACAAGCTTTTCTCGAAAGATTTACACAAAGAAGCAGCACAGACTTAGATGTTATTATTAATTTTGTCATAAGTTCAGTGCCGAAAGTGTGTGCTTCTTATTCAGAGAACATCAACCTTAGTGACAAGGAACTTGTGAAGTTAATATTATTGGATGCTGCTTTCATCATTGAAGCTCTCTTCATTATGAGCCGAAGACAATGCCGAATGGTGCTAAACTGTCACAGCAACCATTAGGTGGAATTCTACCTCTAGATTTAGTTTTATTTGAGAACCAACTACCATTCTGTGTTTTGGAAGAGCTATTCAATATAGTGTTTCCCCCTAACCGTCGTGATGATGGAATCAATTTTCCTAAGCTTGCTTCTTGGTTCTTTAGTATCACATTTGACCTTGAGAGGCCAAAGCATGATCTTGATAATGTGAGCGTAAAGCATTTCACAGATTTGCTTAGGTTTTTATTGTTACAAGGAGCACCTCCAGAAGAAATGGAACTAGTATTTTACGCTACTGATGTTCTTTCATACAGTGCAAAGGAGTTGCAAGAATTTGGAGTGAAGTTGAAGGCTAGCAAAAGCAAGAGCCCATTAGACATCAAGTTTTCAGGCCTTGTTCTGGAGCTTCCCAAGATTTTGGTGACGGATCTCGTGACTGAAGCTTTTTTCTTTTATATGATTGCTTTTGAACAGATCCATTGTCGTCAAACCTCTTACATTTCTAGCTATGCTCTTGTCTTGAGTCGCCTAATCAACACAAAGGAAGATGTGGATGTCCTGGTTGATAATAAAATAGTCCACAGCTTCATTACTAATACTGAGGTTGCTCCGTCATTTAGAATCATGGTAAAGAATGTCGGTCTAGCAGTGCTGCTTCCTGAACATGTTGATATCTTCAAAAGTTTGAATAAGTTCTGTGAAAATGAGACGTGATTCTTGCAGGACGCCTTGGCAAACTGTGGCCTCTTTTGTTGAAATCATTCTCCTCATTCTCACCATTCTTCAGACCATATTTCCTATCCTCCAAGTAACAAAAGGAAAAAGAAATGTAGATTTATTTGAAGCTTTTGTGTATTTGAGTACTGTCGTGTCCTCATAATTTGTTGTGTTCAATTTCATTCTGCGTAATACTCTTTCAAATTGCAATTGCATAAGTCGCATAAGGAATCAAACTTCTTTGCTGTTAGTTCAGAGCATATCTTAAGCCCACTTAATGATACAATGTTAAACCATCATTATTCATCATGTTGTTTTTTAAACCCACATGCAATTTTTGTCCATAAAATCCCACAAAAATGTAGCTTTAATCAGTGTGATTTACCAATAAGTTGGTCCCAAGCATTGAAGCCCCCGTTTTTTTTTCTCACTTGCAAGACTCTGTCTTCAGAATGTGACACCAGAGCTCAGATGGTGCTCCGACGATGAGAATGGTGATGGTAGTTGATTAGAAGCTTAGCGAAGTGGATAGGCACTAAATATGGGCTCCAAGAATTTGAACCTTCCACCAGACCCAACCGACTCGGTGTCATGAGTAACTTTTAATGATATTAATAATGATTTTTTTCCTCAATGGCACTCGACCTATGTTAGGAACTAAAGTTTCAAGTGTCATGAATGTGGTACTGGGAAGAACGGCTTGTGGGTTTGTAAAGGTACCCACTTCACAAAGCCCCGCCCTTATATAGGCTGGTTTGGGTTGGCCGGTGAATTTTTTTAGGCCCGTTTAAAAAATTTTTGTTTTGTATAGAAAAATTAATCTTTTAGTCTTTTAAGTTTTAATTCAGTTATAACTTAACCTTTTTACTATAATTCACGGCAAATCAATCCCTTAACTTTTTAACTTGGCTAAATCTCAATCCCTAATCTTTTTCTATTTAATAAATTAATTCTTTTTATACATGACTCGCCTTGACTCATCGTAAGTGGCTTCCAAGTAAGCTCCACACAGGTTAAATGAAAAATTCAAAAAAAAAAAAAAGGTTTTCATTGCTGGCTTCCTTCATATCTTCGATTAGACACTCATCATCACTTGTGGGCAACCGCATGTGTTTGATTGTGCTTTATTATGAATTTACTCATCTGCCTTGATAAAGATATCAGTGTTTTCTTCTTAAAAAAATTTGTTTTCAAATTTGTAGTTTAGTTATTATTTTACTTTAATTTAAGATACATTAAAGTTGAAACTCATAAATTTTTAATTCAACTTATAGAATCATAAGTTATATAAATATACAAAATATTTTATATTTTAAAGTTCAATTGAACAAATCTTGGTCCAAAACCAAATAAATCCAACTATTTTATGAAATTCAATTTTCAAAAGATAATAATATCTACATATTTGTAATATCATTAACAATATAAAAAAAATCATATTAGATTATACAAATAGTTTTTTGGAAAAATAAAAGGTTATAGGCTGGCTGGCCAAGTTAGGCCCTCGACCTGTTAGGGCTATCCCTCTTAGGCCTGTTTTCAATTTAAAAGGCAAAATTACAAGCTTGATGCTCACAATCTTAGAGTTTAAACAGGTTTAATTGATAGTCTCAGCTCGTTTTCTCAGCTCTGCATGAATGGGCCTTGGACACATGCTTTTTGGGCTACAAGAAGTGGACTGGGTTGGAGGAAGTTTTCAAATAGATATGGGACGATGGATTTGGGCGTGAAATTTGTTGGCTCTTTTTCCCCCTGTGGCTTTCTTTCTCTGCGTTTTTCTCTGTGAATTTCCTGTCCTGTTAACCTCTGGACCTGATTTTATTGTAATTGCTACTCCTCAGACCCTAAATATAAGACTGATTTTTTTTTTTGCTATCAATAATATAGTACGGATTAAACAAACTTCAATGCCCTCACAAGGGCAATATAAGACTGATTTTGTAGTGTCAATTATACTACAAAATGGGTCTCATATTTAGGACTGGAGGAGTAGAATATAAGAACTTGCTTCATATGTGTGTGTGTGTGTGTGTGTGTGTGTGTGTGTATGTCTCCTTGAATACATGTGTCTGATTATGCTTTAATAATTAATGATAAATATTTTGATTTTCTTTCATTTGGTTGTTGTTGTCAAATAAAAAAGTTAAACATATGTGATATCTATTTATTTAACCACGGAATGTTTTGTCAACAAATTGAGCGATCAGGAGATTGGACTGTGGTGTGTCCTTGATAATTCTCTGAGTAATGGGGAAGACTATATCGTTTTTAGAGTTAGGTTCGTCAAAGTAAATTTCGCTGCATCTATCCTTCCATTTGACCATCACACATAAGCAAATGGTTTTTGCCAAGAGATTTTTGTAGTGGACTAATTTCCTGCTTCGTGCTTTGAGTTCCAGAAAAGCCAGTCCTGCATAGGTAACAAGAAGAAAGTACTAAATTTGACCCACCTGGAATATTCAGCATCATAGAAAAATAATCTCTGTGAAGCAAGGCATGAATTGGAAGAGGCTAGGGACACCCACAACTATAATATCTATAACAATTCCCTCACATATATATATATATATATGATACTTTAATTAAGAGTATAGTTTTACATAAGGTGTATTAATCTCTTTTTTTCCCCTTTGAAACCTTTAGTGTGCTTCACGTCATGATAGCTTTTATTTTTCACTGTCTTTTTTAAAAACTTCATCTGCTTATGTTTTTACCTAATGAACCACCCTTTTTTTTTGGGCCAAGTACATGACGTTTAGCTTATTTGATGCTTTTGCTGTAAAAAAAAAAAAAAAAAATACTTCCCGTTTCTTTTGATACTCATGTTGTATGTATTTATAAAACTGCACTGAACTATTTGTAGTTTAAAGCCTCGGCAGTGGTACTTTTTTTTTTTTTTGCCAGAAACAGTGGTGCTATAATAGAGTGCTGTATTAGAAAGATCAGTTAATTAGAAGAATTGAAGTGCATGAGAACCATTTCATTCATTCAGACAAATTCTATATTTTTCCCATATAACTAACTAATAATAAATTATTTATTGCAAATCTGCTTGGATTGAGAGAAAATGAGAGAGGAAGGAAAAGTGAGGTGAAAAATGACAGAGGAATAGAGTTTTTCCCTGCTTAGATAGAATTAGTGTGGGTCTCACACCCTATTTTCCCCTCAAAATTTCATGAGACTTTTGCTCAGCAAATTCATTCCCATCACTGTCTTCTCCCACGAAGCTCTCATCACTCCTCAGCCTTTCATTTTATTTCATGATCATGGCACAAGACATTTTATTTTATAAATATGAAGACTAATTTTAACCGTATTATTAGTGACTTTTTATGATCTCAATTTCTCATGTTATTATACTCTTTCATTTTATTTGATTTTTATCATTTTATTAAAATATTAGATAATGTATAATTTATTTATTTCCTTTTATTTTATTTTATTTAAAAAATCATCCCCTTTTTCTTTTCTCATATAGAAAAATAATTTTCTTTTGCTAAATTATTTATTTTCTTTGCTAATTGTTTATAATAAAAATATTTTAGTCATTCTGACATTTACTGATTTTATTTTTCTTTTATTTTTTCTCATTCATCTAAGTAAGATGAGTAATAATACTTTGAAAAAATGACTCCTCTGGTCTTAAATATAATACCTCTTTTGTAGTGTAATTTATACTACAAAAAGAGTCTTATATTTAGCTCTAGAGGGAGTAATTTGTTAGTTCTTATAGTTGCATTAGATTTTGAAGTAGGTCCCCTCAACGCCTTTTTCTTTTTCTTCAGTCCTTACGCTTCACAATCTTTAGGATGATAGTCCTTCAGTCAATAAACTTTAGATGCCATTAATACAAAGGATGATGTACCAATAGATCACAGCTTTATCTCTCTTCTCTCTCTGTATAGGCTGGCACTCATTTGTCAGAGTCGACCACTAATTCACCACGACCAATTGGAAGACGTTAATAAGGAGAGGGAGAGTTCCTTCTTCAGCCGGGTTTACTTCTTCATCAACATTAGCACTCCCAGTTGTGTTTTTGTCAATTCAGGACAATGTCAGGTGACGATTCGAGTTTGACATGCTGAGGATAGCAAAAAAAAAAAATTGAGGGACTTAATTCAAAATCGGATGAAATTATAAGGACGAGTAGATTAATTTTTCCTAATGTTTTTATTCCAATTTCCCCTTCTCTTCATTTTTTTCCCTCCCAGCTCTTTTTTTTTTTTTCCATCCAAGCATGCTGGACATGAATTTAATGGGTACTTATATTTAACGACAATAAATAAATTAAAAAAATTTTACTGAAATATTACGACACAAGGATCGGAGTGAATTTTCAACTACACATACTTCTCTAATCCTATTTATAACATAGAGAGATAAGGTTTTTTGTAATCTTATTTATAGAGGTGTGCATGGGCAGGGTTGGACAGGACATGACCCCTACTCAATACCCAGTTCGAAGGATAAGTAGGCTGCAAAATGCAACCCAGTGCCTGGCCCTACCCAGTAGAAGCCCATGCTATTTTGGCTGGGCAATTACGGGTTGGGCAAGGCGGGCTTTCCTTATCCAAATTTATAACTTGAGTAATAAAAATGCCGTATGTCTTAACAAATACCCATGCTTTAAAATTTTAACAATATCCATAATTTATTAAAAACAAAACAATAAAAAAATTTTAATTAAAGTCTTAAAGTCCAAATAATTTGCATCAACCTCCACAAAGTTGAGAAAATAACAAAACATATAAAAAAAATACAAGCTATATTAACATGCTCAATTATATTATTAACTTATAGTTTAATATAATTTATAGAGATCTATATATTACATTTATCATTTCATGATATATGAAGTAACATCAACATATAAAAGTTAAAAGACAATTATAGTACATAGCAAGATAATTTTAAAAAGTTAAAAAAGGTGGTATATTTTTTTTTATAAAAAAACTACAACTTTAAAAATATAAAGTCTAATAATATAAGGGAGTAATGTTCTTTTTTGCGTATTGAAGTATAAAATATAATATATTAATATTACACTATATATATTATAATTCTTAAAAAATATATATATCATAATATAAATAATTATATGTATATTTCGGGCAGAGCTAAATGGACAGGGCTACATGCCATGCTCGTGGCCCAGCTCTGCCCATGAATAGTCCAGCCCGAAAATGCCTAGTTTTTTCTTTAGGTTGTATTTTTTTGGCTAGGCAGGATATTTTTTTGGTGGGCTTAGAGGGGCATACCGGGCTACTAAGCCCCATGAACACCCCTCCTTATTATAAGTCATCTCAATAAATTTTTAGCATGAATGTATACTACTCCGTCCTTTATTATAAGATCCTTTTAATTAAATTGTGCGGTTTAAAAAAATAGTTAAAATTAGTTAAAAGTAATTAATATGTAGAAAATATAATGTTTTTCCAAATATATGTCTATGTATAAATGGGTAGATGTAAGAGAGTAATAGTGAGATAAATAAAGAAAGAGAATATATTAAATGCATTAAAATAGAGGTAAAATAGCTAATAATACATTAAATGTTCAGACAAACTTAAAAAAGATCTTATAAAAATAGACAAACCAATTAAAAAATTAGATCTTATAATAAGAGGCGGAGGGAGTACTTTTGTTCTTCATTTATTGTAGTGTAAATAATTAATTTTTTTTTTAAAAAAAAGCAGTGATATTTTAGGATACAGTTAATGCCATTTTATGTTTTTAATTTTAGTAGTTGTGCTATTAATGAATTTCATTTTGGAAAAACTAATTTGACAATCCTTATAGTTTCATTAAATTTTGAATTAGGTCCCTATAATATTTTTTCTTTTTATTCACTCCTTATTGTTTGCTCAGTTATTAACATTAGTCCTTCTGTTAATAATATTTGCAAATGCCGTTAGTTCCAGTCAAAAAGGGGTTGATGCGGCGCTACACACTGATAAAGATGCGCCCAAATTAAAGCGGAGCCCTAAACCTCCTTGTTTATACAATAAAATCTACTATAGCCAAACCTTCCAACCCAACAAATTCATAAAGTCCCCTTGCAGAACTACTCGCTATCCCTGTTCTCTGCTTTGGTGAATCGCTTCACTTCAAGGCATCGAAATTAAGCTCTAGTAAATCAAATTATTCAAAGTCATGAAAATAACTTTAGCAATCAGTCAATCCATTTTCCTGATTTGCTTTTAAAACTGAGTTACTAGAACAGAGAAGATATGCATTAATATATATTTATATATCTCATCAATCAATTCATTTTCCTGGTATGTTATTTCCAAATTCTTACCCTTACATATGTAGGTTTTTTTTTGGTCTTTGTCAGTTCATTTGCTAACTCGTGAGAAATCATAACTTAACAATCAATACATCTTCTCGTTTTGTTTCTTTCGTGCAGATTCTTACACCTACATAAATATATAGATTTTGCACACTTTCACTCTTTTCCCTTATATGATCATATTATACAGATGCACATGCATTTAGGCGCAAAATTTAATTCTGGACATCGTCCTGAGATCGATTTTGCTATCAAAATATTACCGTGTTTTTCGTTCTCAAAATATTTAATCAGTCTTGGATTAGTTATACTATCCACTAATAACAGTTTTCTTTAAATATTTTCTATGCTACCAAGCTTTTGTGGTGGCAGACTTACCCAACAGTCGATATTATTTTTTTCAAGAGTGGACAAAATAGGAGCATGATCCAGTCCTCGAGAGGCTAATGAAGAGCGATGGCTAGTTGCTGTTGATTTTGGTAAATCGCACTTCAGGTAAGTGAAGGCAGACAAGAGGGGTAAACGAGGACTCGACGAGGACTTCATGAAACCTGAATTGTTGGGTTTGGAATGTTCGGCTATGGCTGATTTTACCGTGTAAACCAGGAGGTTCAAGAGTTGGCTTCAATTTGGGTGCAATCTTTATCCGTATGTCACTACAAAAAAACAGCTAATTAGCGACGGAAACAAATTCCGTCACTAATTTCTGACAGAATCACTACAGAAATTCCGTCGCTAATTTTTTCGATGGATTAGCAATGGAATTTTTTCGTCGCTAATTCTGTTCGTCGCTAAATTCCGTCGGAAAATCTGTCAGTAAATATTTAGCGACAGAATTTTTTCTGTCAGAAATTTCCGTCGCTAATTCTATTCCGTCGCTAATCTGTCACTAATTTCAAATTTCATTATTTTAAACTATAATCTTACAAAAATTATATTATAACAATTAAGAATATAATAATTTAAAAACATTTTTAATTATAAAATAAATTGATATATTTATGGAGTTGGTGTTAATAAAGATATCGTCATCATTCATGTCATCATTATGTATATACTGAAAATAGAAAGATAATTTCTTAGAAAACTTATTTATATTTTGTTAAAATAAATTCCTCTTGATTATTAATAATAATTAAAAAATACAATAAGAATATTAATAACTTTTTTATACAAACTGATATAAGAAAGAAATAATTTTATCATATGTAAAATATATTGAAATATATAATACATGATAGAAACTCAAAACGATTTAATAAATTTATATGAATGCAAATTAATATTGAAGTGAATTTTGAATTTCAATCATTAAACAATAAAATTTAATCACGATATAATTAATACCCATGATAGATTGATTTTGGTCTTAATACAAAAACAAATGGTATATATAAAAAATTTTAAGAAAATAAATCACATAGGATATATATACAAGCAGGAAAATACTGTTTATCATAATCTATTCAAATCATTTAATTTTTTATATAGAATAATTTATTAGATTTTATTATAGTAGTTATTTTTTTAATAACAAGATCTTTTGACTAATTATAAATGATTTTCTTCAAATATATAAAACACATATAGATAATATAATATAATGTAATATAATACATATATCATTAAATTGTATATCTTATCAATGTTAATTAAAAAATAAATTTAAAAAATATTTATAAAAAAATTATTTATGATTTAAAATTCAAGATTAGTGCGGTTACAAATTAAAATTATATTAAAAATATTTTTTAAAAAAATAAAAAATTATAAAACAAATATTGAAAAATTATTTTTTCATTAAAATAGTTATGATTAAAATTATCATATAGTATATTTTTAGTTTTTAATAATATATATAATTGTTTGTGTAAAATAATATTATATATATATATTTAATTTTACATAATAAGTCAACAGGTTCATTGCAGCTCAACTGGTAAAGCCGCACGCGCTCACAGAGGAGGTCCTGGGTTTGAGCCATGGAGAAGTCACTTTGAAGAGGGAATTATGTGGTGGCGACACGTGGCAAGCAAAGGTGACATGTGATGTGGCAACAAAGGTGAGGTGGCAGTACACGTGGCAGGCAGAGGTGAGGTGGCAGCACACGTGACAGGTAGAGGTAAGGTGGTAGAGACACGTGAAGGTGGTCCCCAGTGATGATGTGGCAATTGGTAGAGGTGCCACGTGGCATTTTATTTTATTTTTAAAAAAATCGGGTTAGCGATGGAATTTTTCTGTCGCTAATTTGTGACGGAAATTTCTGTCAAGAATTAGCGACGGGAAATTTTCGTCGGTAATTAGCGTCGCTAATCCGTCACTAATTAGCGACAAAGGAATTAGCGACGGAACAAATTCCGTCACTAATTTCGTCACTAGTCCATTTCCGTCGTTAAATTCCGCAGCTAAAAGCTTGTTTTTTTGTAGTGCTATATGCAAAAGCAAATTGAAGTTAGATATAAATGTAAAGCTACAGTAAGTATAATTCTAAAATATATAAATTAAACTTTAACATATACATATTAACTATGCAACGATTATATCAGCATGATGCATAATTATCTCCTTCATGAATTTCATCACGCAATATCCACAATCAGAGCTTTTTTTTGGCTGACATGAGCACTATAAATAATGGAAAAGGAAATTATATTAGTCAGTATAATCATATAAATAAACCATATTTAGTAGAATAGTAAATAATAGTAATGAATGTCTTCACTTTCTTCCATGGAAAGACGTCCTCAAATTGGCCCTTTTTGACCGAGGGTAGGAAAAAGCTTGATCTATGCGGTATAGCCACAAAGCCTTGAGAAGACGATAAAATTAAATATGAATGATTGTCAAAAATTATATTGAAGCAAGAAATTAAATTAAATATGAATAATAGATATAAATGTTATTTATTAAATAATGAAACCATAAACGGTCGATTGGTCAGATCCTCACAAAGAGAATCGAGATACCAAATCCTTGGCTTTATGGGATTGACCACAATTAGCATTCAATATCCCCTAAGTATAGGAAAGACAATTAGAATAATTACAAAATATTTGAAAATAAAAGAATTTAAGGAAGTTCAGTATACTACCCTTGACAGTAAGGCGTCAAAAATAAAGTCTCCCTAGTCTTTAATTTGCTGCCCTAGAAATAAAAATATTCGCCAACTTTTTGGATAAGTCTTTCTTCTTCATATCAGTTCTATGGCTAGCAAAAGTGTGGGAGCTGATAATGTTAAACTTGTTATCGAGACCACTAGGGATTATAAAATTCTTGTAAAGATACCTAAATCAACAAATAAACATATCAATATAATAAATGTTCAAATAGTTAAGTATTTAATTAAAGTTTTAAGAAATACCTGATATAAAAATTACAGGCATTCGTACTGGCCATTCCATATGTCAGAATTTTCTTCAAATTTATAATACAGTCTAAGGAGGGTCGATCATAGATGTCAAAATTGAAGATCCATAACTTTCAATCATTATACCAACCATGCAATACTCACATTTAATCTACCACAATATTGAAACATTTATACAGCCATCGTAAAATAAATTAGAGCTGAACAGACTCCTATGAAAGAGCAGATTTAGCTTCAACTTTGAGCTCTAAAATTTGGACCCTCCACATGCAAACCCATATATGATCTATTAAAGCTTCAATATCATTTAAAATTGATTTCATAATGGAGCAACAATAACGCCACTTCCACTGCAAGTTTTCAGACTTGACAAACCCTTCAAAGTTCAAAGTGATTCGAATAGCATCAAACAGCACAACACATACCTAAAAAGAAACATTGGATTCGAACGACACTACCCTCGAAACACATCAAACATGAAATCCATATATATATATATATATATATTTGTATATCTCACTTCATGTCCTTTCTATCTCAGAACTCAACCGAGTTTCATCTCAAAACAGAGGAGAAGCAGCCAGTGACATGCAATTACATAAAATCACATGCATGACATGAACCACTTCATACAACTCTGATTCAGTTTCCGATTAAGTCTTCTCTGTGGTTACTTAGTTTTGTCTCACTAAAACCATATTTGTTGGAATTTTAGTGTGTCAGTGTACCAAAAAAAGTCTCTAATTACTCAAGATTGAGAAAACCTTAATGTTTACTAAGATATTTACCATCTCCGGTCAACACCCCAAATAGCCACCAATGCAGAAAATGAAAACAGGAAGAGATTTAGGCTGCTCACCTTGGCCAAGATCACTGGTTACATGTAACAAATTCCCTTCTCTTCCTCTCCTTCTTCCTCTTCGGTCTTCTTCTTTCTCCGTCTCACTCTCTCAACTTTCTCTCAGTCTGTTTTTCACTTCTATTGTGAAAATGAAGAGGAGAGGTGGACAGATGGGTTGATAATAACCAATAGATTATTTCACCCTTTTATCAAGTTTTGCTTCCAATTTCATCCTTCCACTGTTTTTCTGAAATAATCAAACTAATTCCAAAATTAATCCTTGATGTTCTATATGGGTTTTCTTCATCCATTATCTTCCTCAACCTCAAAACTAAATTTCGTAAAAATTTCAAGTAAAAAATCAACTCCTAGCTATTTTTCTTGAATTTTTCAAAAAAAAAAGCACTTAATTTCCGAAATTAATCCTTAACCTGTTTTAAGGATTTTATCCCTCAAATAACTTCTTTACCTCATAAAATAAATATTCTCCAATTTTTAGCTCAAATATAAATCTCTAACCATTTTCCTTAACTTTTCTAAGAAAATAGGCCATACTGTTCCAAAAATTAACTTCAAAATTATTTGAGTCATTTTTGGGGAAAATAAGCTTTTCCATAAAATTTCTAAGTCCTTAAAACTAATATTTCATAATTTCCCTAATTTACCTAGGCTTTAAATAATCTTAGATAAATTTTCTCTTTTCTACTTTTCCTAAGCAGAAAAATTTGGGTGTTACATCGGTCACAGCAAATATACGGTTCATAATTGTAACATTCCTCTCGACACTACTCTTAGGACAAAATGGCGGCAAGGTCGTGTGCGAAAATGGAGAGGATAGGGGGAATGCAGAGAAGATTGGAAAGTTGTTGATAGATATCAGGGGACTTCGCACCGCTTCTTCACTTCTTTCAAACTATTTAGGGGCAGTTTTGTCTTTTCACCTATATTTGTTAATTGTAATTTCAGACCAGATCCCTTCTGACAATTTGGTTTATTCAGGTTACCTCTTTGCAATTTTGATAATTTGGGATTTTTTTTGTTGCCATTTTCCCTTACAAATACTATGTCTTCATTTTGTTGGCTACTGTCTTTTACGTCATTTTATGACCGCATGTCTTTTGTTAGCATTTTTGTCTTTTAGCTTTCCGGTCATTGAACGCCCGTCCGCATGTAAAATTGCCCAACAAACAACTGCTGCTTATTCATGGAAATCTAACATATCAACCTACGTCTAATATATGGCCAAACACAAGGCTATTTTTTTTTTCATCCACATATGGCTGTTTAAAATTTAAGATAACTAAATACTTCATCCAATCCGGTATATAAGCAACATTCTCTCATGTAGGATTTGTTATATGTATATTGTGATTGTCTAAAAATATAATATACTTTTTCTTGTTTTTATACTCAATTAATTGCATGTCTCTCCCATTTTTCTTTTCCACTTATTCGCTCTATTACTTGTCATCTTAATAAATAAGGGTACATTCGGGAAAAAAAAATCATCTTACATATTTATTATCTTTAAATAATTTTAACCAGTACTACTTTGGTCCATGTAGAGGAAATTTTTTGTTCTAAATGTAAGTCACTTGTAAGATGTTTAATTATTGGTTTTCAATTTTGTCCTTATTTAATTAGCATTGGAAAGAAAGAAAGATGAGAGATGTGAGAATGACTTGTAAATGTAAGGAGAGAAGATTTTAGTAAGGGTAAATTTGAAAAAACTTTGATATGTGAGAATAAGTTTCAAGCAGAGTGATATTTTGTTCACAATTATTGCTCATTTGATAAAAGAGGAAAACTGAATGTTGGTTGGACATGGGTTTTCTGCTTTTCTCTTATCGTTCGCTGCCATCTTTTAACCCCCAAAACTGCCGCGTTTTGAGGGAAATCAAAGGAGGATGATTCTTTTTATTTATTTTTTTAAAAAATTGGCACTCTAAAATAATTTTTTTAGTGTTATTCGGTATCCTAAATTAATTTTTGGTACATTTAGTAATCTAAAATGTTTTTCCAATGGCACCCAATATCTAACAGCTAGAACCTTGAATTAATTTTTGGGGACACCTAATATCCTAAAAAATTTTCAGTAACACCCAATATCTATTACCCATCATATAGAAGTATTTTTTTAGTAGTACTCGGTATTCTAAACTAATATTTAGTGTATTCAACACCTTAAAATATTTTTTAGTAGCATTTAGTATCTTGAAGTAATTTTTAGTGTAATATTTTAAGGTACTGAATGCACAAAAAATTTAGTTTAAGATATTAGCTACTACTAAAAGAATACTCCAATATACTAGATTCTAGATAGTGGGTGTTATTAAAAAAATATTTTAGAATGCTGAGTGAATCAAAAAATATTTTAGGATATTGAGAATCAATTGAAAATACTTGGGTGTTTAATATTAGGTGCCACTAAAAAAATATTTTAAAGTTCTTAATGCACTGAAATTAATTTGGGATACTAGGTGATACTAAAAAATATTTTTAAATGCTAAATTTAAAAAAGCCATTCTCCCTTGCTAGTTTTGGGGGTAAACGATGTAAAAGGAGAGTTCCCGCGTCCTGTTCGGTGTTCTTAATTTTTGTCATTATATGATTAGCAAGGATACACACATAATCTTTTCTTTGTAACGATGTTCGTTTGTTGGATTTGAAGTTAGGATAGGTGAGTTTTAAAATTTCAAATTAGACGTTTTGTATTATTTTAAAATTTTAAAATGTTGTAAAATGATAATATTGTATACTTTTTTAAAAAAGTTTCAATGACAAGTTTTTTATAGTGAAGATATTTACGTCATTTTGCAAGGTTTATAATTTTCAAAATAGTTTTAGGAGCCTAATTTAAAATTTGAAATTCATCACACTGATTTATCATTTAACAATTTCTAAGGTATTTTATTGTTTTTTTTCCATAGTTTTTTTAAAATAACAATTAAATAATTGACACATTTAACCAAGGAACAAAAAACGGGACCGGTCAATGAACCGGTTGATGTACTGGTTCAAGGGTTAATGGGTCAGATCGGGGTCAGACCGGATTAAACCGTAATAATTAAAATAATATAATTTAATTAAAATATGTTTTTTGGCCAAAATTTAATTAAAATATGTAAAAAAATTCCTATTCTAATTATAAGAAAAATATATTTAATCTTTCTATTTTCTTTTTTTCCCTCTTTATTCTCTCTTTTTTTTCATAAATTCACAGCCGATTAAATTTTATATATCAGTTCTACTTTTTCTCTCTCTCTTTTTTTTCCCTGCGTGAGCACGTGAAAGGCCATGCTTTTGTCCCATCCTTTCCTTCTTCCATGTTGATCTATCAAATCATATTATTTGCTTATTTGACTTTCACTTCTCTCTCTCTGCACTTCTGCTTCGTCATTTTCCCCCGAGGCACCCCTCTCCCATCTCTTTCACAGTACTTTCAACCAGCATAGGGTGTTTTCTTCCTTTTCTTTCTCCTTTTCTTCCAACAACACTGAGCTGCGTCTTGGAAGAGAACTACTGAGATGAAGTCCAGCAGCAACAGCCATGCAGTAAGAGACGGCGATGGAGCAAGACACAGAGTGAAAACAATGACCACGAGCGTCGGCAAAGTTTGATTAGAAGACTGAGCATAGATTCCACGGACAGGCAAACAAATATGGAGTTTCTTTTCTTCTTTTCATTTCTTTCTCCAGATCATATTAGAGATCAACCAGATTTGGGTTTTTCTTTGTTTTTTTTTTTCCAATGACCGATCGATGTTGTTTTGCACCGGAAGGAGGGGAAAAATCACTGAACCGGCTGACCCACTCCAACCGGTGGTTTATCCGGTTTAACACCGGTTTTGACCGATTTAATCGGGTCAATACCGATTTGAACAGTATCCGGTTCACCTAGTAAACCAGACCGGACACTAGACCGGTTCACCGGTTTTCCGGTTGAACCGGCCGGTCCGGTCCGGTTTTTTCTTCCATGCATTTAACATAACATCCGTGATCAAATATATTAAAAACTACAGTCTTTGAAATAAATAAGAATAGCATATATGTATATTATATACATGTATGCATAAAATATAATTATATATTATGAATATTTCTATGTTATATATATACGTATATATGTATATTAAATACTAGTGGGCAGCCCGAAAACGTCTAATTACTTTGTGGGCTATGTATAATTTCACTGGGCTCTTGGACGAACACTGCTGGATTTTGGGTTTTATGAACACCCTAATAGTTGGATGAGCAATCCTTGCAACAAGTCCAAGATGAATCCCGCACGTTGATGCTCATTTACTATTGAAAAAAAAAAAAAGTATTTATCATTCATTTAACATATAAAACTCACAAAACAAAATTAGTACTATTCGGCATTTTTACCCAAACCCTATAAACAGTAAAAACAAATCTAAATGGTATATGGTGGGAAGTATTTATCAAAAGAACGAATTTAAATTTTTGAAAAAGTGATTCACATTAAGAACGATCTTTTTAAAATAAAAAGTTGAAATCGTTCACAATTTCAACCCTAACACTTTTTTTCAACAAAAATTACAGCTAAAAACCCATTTCATTAACTTTATCGCCCCCTCATCTTACCTTCTGAATTTTTGAGACAACTACAATTGATGACCCCATCCCTTTATATTCTATATTTTCTGCAAAATATTAAAAAGGCAGGAGAAGATTTTATGGAAAGATTATTTCACATCATGATAATTAAATTTAAAAGTAACATATTATTTCTATTTCTAATGCTTAATATAAGAGTTAGTTAACTAATTTGAGTAGATTAAAAAAATTAGTTGAGTTAGTTATTTGTAATAAATATGTGTTGTCTTTTCTAAAATATTCTTACTAATCAAGTATCATTTGATAAAATATTTAACATATACAACTATTATAAGGATTATCTTAAAAAATAAATAAATATGAGAGCCAAATTAAATTGGGGTCTTATATTTAAGACCAAATTAAAAGTTAAATTATTTCTTATATTAAGAACTAGAGGTAATATAAAATAAATTAAATCAATGCAAAAGCTATTGTAATCTCCAATATGAATCACTTCAACTAATTCATGGAAATAAAAAAAATGATAGTTAACTCATTAAATTTGTCTTAAATTAAAATTTTTTTTTCAACTTTACCATATTAAATGAGGTTTTGAAGGAGGAAGAAAAATATAAGGAATCATATTTAAGCATCAAATACATGACAAAATTAACAAATATGCATTAATTGCTTTCTGAGTGACTTGCATAATAGACCAAATAATTTTTTAGACATGACTCATATTGTGAATTTTTTAGAAGTGACTTATATTGTGAATCTGAGGAAGATTTTTTTTAATATTTTTCAGGAAATATAAAATAAAATAAAATAAAAAGGTTATAATTTTCGCTAAAGAAAATAATTTGCATGAGTGCTGAAAACGTTCTTCTTTCTCTTATTTCATATTATCTCTAATCTTTAATATAAGAACAAATAACTGATTATGAATATTAAGAAAATTAATTAAATTAGTTATTTATAATAAATAAGTATTATTTTTTAAAAATACTCATGTTAATGATGTGTATTAGAATGGAAAGTTTTTAACAGGTGCAACAGTGTAAGTCTAGAATGGAAAGTCTTTAATACGTGCAATTATTATGAGTCTACTTTGAAGAAAAATAAATAAATATGAGAGACAATAGATTAAGATCTTATATTTAAGACCAAATTGAATTTTCAACTAACTCGTATACTTAGAATTGGAGTCTTGGACGTAGTATAACTTTTTCCATTTTTCTTTTATTATATATTTCCCGCAAAATATAAAAAAAAATTCTTTAATGTTCACATTATAAGTCGCTTCTAGAAAAAATTTTGATCTATTATACAAGTCACTTTGAGTTATTAATATTTATTTGTTAATTTTACCATGTGTTTTAACCTCATTTAATATGATAAAGTTGAAAAAAAATTTTAATTTAAGACAAATTTAATAAGTTAACTGTCATTTTTTTATTCCGATGAATTAATTGAAGTGATTTACATTGGAGATTAGAATAGCTTTTGTATTGATTTAATTCATTTTACATGTTACTTTTAAATTTAATTATCATGATATGAAATAATGTTTCTATAAAATCTTTTCATGTCTATTTTATACTTTGCGAAAAATATAGAATAAAGGCAAAGTGGCAAATAGTATGTACTGAAGGGATGGGTCATCAATTATAATTGCCTCCAAAATTCAGAAGAAAGGCGGGGAGGCGATAAAGTGAATGAAGGGAGTCTTTACCTGTAATTTTTGCTGGAAAAAAAAAGTGTCAGGATTGAAATCGTTCCTCAGGTCCCTCAACTTAGTTTTCTTTTTACTGGATCCTTATGCTTCACTATCTTCAAGATTTAAGTCCTTCCGTTAATAAGTTTCAGACACTGTTAATACAGATAATGCATGATGTGGCAAAAAATCACAATGTTATCTTCAAATTCACGACGGCCAATTCGAGGACATTAAGAAGGAGAAGGAGGGCTCCTTCTTCAGCTGGGTCTACTTCATCAACATCGACACTCTTGTATGTGTATGTGCTTTTGCGGATCTAGGACAATGTTAGGTGAGGATTGGGATTCAGCATTTCTGACGGTGGCAATGGCCATCGTGATGGTTTGCTTCTTTTCGGCTAGGCTTTAGACTGAGGCTTATAAAGTCTGCCAATGGATTCATAAAGTCAACCATATTTGTATCCGTTTGTTTAACTCCACCATATTTCTTGCATTTTCCTATTTGTTTTCTGTTTGTGTAATATTGATTTACACTTTAACAGGCAAAACAGAAATTTTCTTGTTAGAACATGATATTTGCACTCCCAGGAAATTTTCACTTTCATAATTAGTTTGGGTGTGGATTCCACTTCTTATGTGCTTTGATTCTACCAATTTCGCATCTTTCATATGATACACTTTTTATCAGGAGGAAGAGATGAAACTGAGGCATAGCCGGAGAGAAGCATGAAGAAAAGGGTAGGAGGGAGAGATGAAAGGGAAGCATAGAAAGGGAAGCACGAAGATGATGGAAAGACAGAGAAAAGAATGAAAGAGGAGATTTGGGGGGTGAGAGAGAGTGGAGGAAAAATTTGTCCATATGTAAAGCATCATTAATGCCTTTTCTGCATGAATTAACGGCGTTTGAATCAAATATTAACAGAGGGACTGATATCTTGAAAATAGAAAAACATAAGGATCTAATAAAAAGACAAAATAATTGAGGGATTTGATTCAAAATCTGATGATATTATAAGGACCAGCAAATTAATTTTTCCAAATTTAAACTTGTTCTTCTAAAAAACAATTTCTGATGTAGTATTTTCATAAATACTTCTCATCGTATAGTATTTAGGTAAATTTTTTTTTACTATTTATAGGGTTTGTGTAAAAATGCCGTGCCATTGGCATGAATAGTACAGCTCAACTTTTAAATATATTAATATTACATATACATATGCACATATGCGAAGACATGAGGTCATAAGATAACCTAAAAGACATTAGCCAATGAAATGAAGACACCGCATCCATTGCAAGTCTCCCTACTGATTTATATGCAAATGTGTGTGTATGTCTATATATCAACCTACTTAATTTGTGGATTAAACATTGGGTCTATTTAGCTTTTAAAATCAACCTATATATCAAATAAAATTTATAAATTAGGCATTATCTGAGGGGAAAAAATAGTTACTTCATAGATTTTGTATATAATGACTTATAAATAAAAGCATGAAAAATTTCTATAAGATGGCTTATAAATGAAAACTAGAATAAGTACATTGAAAAACAATGCATTTTTTATATACGCGTACCATTACAAATACCCTTTTATTAGGTTCTTTGTGACTTTAATATTATTTAACATTTTTTATATATTATTATAAAAACAATGCATTTTTCTTTCAAAAAAATTGAAGTTATTCAATTGGAGAAAAAGATACTTTGAAGTGATTTGTGTGACTCAGTAGAGTTAAGCTGACCTTAGTCAAGTAAAAACAAAATATAATAAAATCCATCTCTCCCACATATATCCCTTTGATGAAGAGAAACACATGAATCAAATCGTCAAAGCATCAAGAAAGAATATGTCCACAAGTTCCGTATGATCAGTTATTCAAAATCCTTCGCCTTGCCAATTCTTCCTCACCTTCAACCTCTTTCTCAGATAAAAAGAAGATTCAGGAATATCACACCGGCCCCTCCTTCTCTTCCCGCAATCGGCGATCTCTAACAGCTTAAGAAGCCACCCCATCACAACGCATGGCTAGATGATGAAAGTGTTTTGCTTTAACGTCTTCTCTAATTACACAACAACAATCCCCAAAAAAAAAAAAAACCAGTAGAGAAGTAACTCTATTAATTAATTAATTAGACAGTAAAAGGGCCAGGAGGCCCCTTCTTTATTCCAAGTACAACACCAGCAAGAATTACATATATATTTCTCACACTCGAAACTACATAGAATGGATGAGCAACCTTCACCTCGACTTCCCATGAAATCTAGATATAGCAGCAACACATTATTCTTCAGAAGAGAAATGATCGTTAAAAGCTGCAAACACATATATACGACAGCAAAACGGAAATAGTAATACTCATGACTTATTTAGTACGCAGCTATAGAAGATATTAGAGTTCCGAATTGGGCCATTGATTATCCTTCGTCTTGGTAGCTCCATCACCTAATATTTACATATCAGTTTAGTAGGTTCACAAATCACAACGAAAAGTAATTAACTAATAAGTAACGCAATAATAATTTCATAATATTGAGGCAAGAAGCTAGTCTCGGTGACTGAGATTTGAAAATAGAAAGCCGCAAAATAAACGAAGTTGATGTTGTTAATTACCATCACTGGACTTTTCTCTTGCATGAATGGAAGAGGAAAGGGAGAGAAATATTATAGAAACCGCGACGAGAAAAGCAATTAGAATAGCCTTCTTCATGTTTACAGGAATACGACTCTTTTAATTTGGCTTTTGTACGTTTATGCTCACACTACGCTTACCCTTCCTCCCTATTTACGGTCTCCTGGAAAGAGAAGCCCAGTGTTGAAAAAAGCGCTTTCAATCAGTATAATTTATTCTCCCATTTTTAACCAATCATACAAATAATTGCTATAAAAAAAAAATTCTAAGTTGACTTGGCCCTATCTTCTTCAACCTTCGCCCCCCTCTCCACCTATTGCTTTTTATCCTTTTCAACAGTCACAACCACCCTCCCAAAATTTAATGATCATCTTGGAACGCTAGGTGATTAGTTAGTTATGATCTTGACCACCTTATTAGTAGATGTACCTAAAGCTCTATATAGAGGCGCATTAACTATATGTGATTTCGATGCATGAAGGACATGGAATCCTTCATTAAAAAGCGGGAAGATAACTTGGGTCTCTCGCGGGTACCCAAGAGTTTTGGCTTTTTTTTTTGGTAACCCTTAATAGGTTTGTTGTTTCATTCATTGGTTAGTGAAGGTTTTACTATCTTCATTTGTTGGTTATCATCCAAAATTAAAGGCATGTCCTAGTCAATGCCGTCTTGTGAATAGCCCTCATCTATATAAAAAATTATACAAGTTTACATAATAATCCTAAATGAACTATAAAATAAATAAAATTCACAAAAATTAGTCTAAATTATTACCCCTTAATTTTGGATGATAACCTCCATGACCTTTAGAACTTCACAATAAATCCCCTTAAACTCTTACTTTTATACAGATAACTTTCTTATGATTAATTTTGTACATTATCATCTATTCTCATACAGCTTAAAATTAAGGAGAATTATCTACAGACCAATCAAAATTTAAGGCATTATATGCACACAAAATAAAGTTAAAAAGTATATAATTGATAGTTATGGGCTATTTGAACAGATTTTGAAAACTCATGGAGGTTTTATGACTAAATTTTAAAAGTTAAGATAGTTATTTGTGCATGATGCAAAGTTAAGAAGATTTTTGTGTAATTTAGTCTAAGAATTATAAGTTTGATGGGTTGAAATTGGGCTTAACTTCAACTTCAGATTGAAAAAAAAATTAATGAATCGGGCATAAGCCAGACATTGGGATTGGAATTTGTATTTTGTTCTAAATTCGAGAACTTGAATGTCATCGCTCCAACAAACAAGCAATTTCTCCTTGCTTCTAAATTATATTACTCCGTTCCTTATTATAAAATTTTTTAACTAAATTATACATTTAAGAAAATAGTTAAAATTAGTTAAAAGCAATTAATATGTAGCAAATATAATTTCTTTTTCAAATATACCGCTATATATAAATGGGTGAGTGTGAGAGAGTAATAGTAAGATAAATGAATAAAGATAACTTATTCAATGCATTAAATTAAAGATAAAATAGGTAACAATGCATTAAATGCTCAGATAAACTCTAAAAGGATCTTATAAAAAGGGACAGACATATTCAAAAACTTAGATCTTATAATAAGGGACAGAGGGAGTATGTGATATGATATACTACCTCCGGTCCTATTTATAAGACCTTGTTTGACTTTTATCTTGATCCTAAATATAAGATCCTAATCTATTTTGTCTCTCATATTTATGTATTTTTTCCCAATATAGTCCTTCTAACAATAGTAGTTCTAACTAATACACTTGATTAGTAAGGATATTTTAGGAAAGACAACACCTATTTATTACAAATAACTAACTTAATTTCTTTCCTTAATTTCCTCAAATTAGTCAACTAACTCTTATATTTTAAGTAGACCCTATGTTTCTAAACTAAAGATTTTTCAAACCACTCATTTTGATTATTTAGATTTTATGAAAAAAAGTATGATTAATAAAAATAATATTAATTTCCCTAAAAAAATAAAAATAATATTAAAAAATCATTTAAATTTTATGACAAATTTAATATTTTTATTGATATGTAAAAATTAATTAGAAGTGATTTAAATTTAATACTGGAGTGGTAGGTCGATATGTTACATATCCATAAATAAGTTGCTGTGGCTGTTTGTGTTGAGCAATTGGGTAACATGGCGCGAGTGTGGTTTCTGCGCATTCAATCGGCAGAAGCTTAAAAGCAAAAGTGCCAAGACAAGAGATGAGGTCAAAAGATGACATAAAAGAATTAACCATTGAGTTGAAGACACCTATTACTAGTCTCCTACTTATTTACTCCTTTGATCCTATAAAAGCTTTTTTTTTTTTTTAGGATCTTTTACACGAACCAAAAAAAGAAAAATCTTAAGCTGACCTTTAGGTGAAAACTCTTCTAAAATTTGAATCATCTACAAATAACCATTGTAACCTTTAAAATTTAATAATAAAGCTTTATCGGCTTTCAAGTCTATGTGAATAACCCCTCATTATCCATCACATATCCTCTTAGACTTTAATTTGTGTACATATAACCCCTCCAACTTTTAGTTGAATGCAGGGGTCCATTGGAAAATTCGGTCTGGGTGCAAGGGCATTCTAGTCATAAAAAAATTAGTTCCCGCGTGTAGAATGAGGAGGTGTGAAGCCTAATGAATGCTCGTAGAAAAATGATTCCATGAATGTCAGAAAGTAGGGAACATATAATAAACGTGGCAGTGCTCCTTTCGTTATATTGAATGGACGATTCACTGCAACTCCACAACAGCCGATCTTATCAAATTTTATTATTTATATTTGATTTTTTTTTAAAATCAATCCCTCCATTATTTAGGGGGATTATAAAATATGTTAAAAATTTGGCATAAATTTATTTAGGTTTAAAATTATATATGAATTTTTAAAATGGGACAAAAATAACAAAACTGTTAAACATCTGTTGCTTTATACATATGGGGGACCCATGAAGCCAATATAATATCTTCACTTCCATTATGGTCAACTCACGCTCCCTCTCCCTCTCCCCTCCCTCCCTCAATCCGAAGCTAACCAAATCAAAGTCTAAAACATTAATTTTCTTGGTGTGCTTTGGTTCGAGATTCATGATTGTTCTATATTTTGTGGCTTAACTGAAGCCTAATTCCAACCCATCAAACCTAAACTTCGTTATGCTTTTTATACTAAATTACACAAACTAAAACTCTTGTAAACTTTGAATCATCTACAAATAAATATTCTAACACTACTACAGAATTATAAATACTTAATACCCAATATTCAATGGTTATAAGAGAAACTGTCAAAAAAGATGATAAGAAAATGCGGGGAACAATATTTGACGGTTTTCCACAAAAACTATCAAGTATTGTTTGAAAATACTTGACCGTTTTTGGGAAAAACGCTCTTGTATTGATAGCCAGAAGAATACTTGATGGTTTTTCTTGAACCTAAACTTTGGTAGAATGAAGGTGCGGGACGGCCGTTCATATTAGGAGGGAGGTGGAAGGGATTTTTTTTTTGGTTGGGGGTGTTTTTGTATTTTCATATTATAAACACATATTTTAGTAAAAATTATATCTCACTTCCATCATTCTACCAAACATGTTTTGAAATCCACTTCCACCTTCACTTCCACTTTTATTTTCACTTCAAGTTCCACTTCCACTTCCGTCAAAAATTCTTCCATGATACCAAACGGGGTATTGATGTTTTTGCACACTTAATCATAATTGGTTCTCTATTGTGTTGTTTGTGATTCGCTTGTGTGTTGGAGTTGCAGTAGTTACTGAGGCATTAAATCTCACCCCTTTATCCTAACATTTTCAAGTGAGAGAGATTAGGTAGGAGTCAATGGAATGAAACAGATGAGTGGGCTTTGAAGACTTGTTATGCTTCCCAAGAACGTGTTTTTCTATTTATATTTAATTGTCATGACATTACAATTATTTTTATGTCAAAATATTTTGGTTTTAGTATGTTTATTTGGGGTCAGGCACTTGAGAAAATACTTAAAAATTATTACGTATATAAGTGTTGATTGGGCTGGTGTAGCTTAGGACGGAATATCACCATGCCCTTACATGGTGTTTAGCTATGGGATCCTTTATAATCATAAATAGTGCCACTGACATTAAACTCTATGCAATATAGTATCGTATTATACCTTTTCAATAGCACATGCAAGTGCATACACGGTCAAAGTCCTACTTATCACTCATTTAAACATTACGTATCCTTACCCAAAAATTCTTTATCTATTTTTATAAATCATTCAACCCATAAGCGTTTTATTTGTTAAAATAAAAGTTAAAAGGAATAAATAATATAAACAAAGCTTCAAACTGACGCAGCGGCCACTGAAAAGTGTGTACGTAATAGAGAAAATGAAGTATAAGGATTACAATTATTATTTTGCACACGGTGCTGCACCAAAGGCTGAATAAAATCAGCAAGAGGACATAAATTTTCAAGGACAGAAAATTAAAATATACCAAAGCTTCAAATGTAGGTTGCTACTGTCATACTACTTGGAAGATCGAGCATACGGTTTGAGTGATGGTGAGAATAAGAAGGATGATTGCAGCAATAGAAGCCATTGTTTGCCACCGTGTGTTGCAGTAACCTCTTCTCAAACTTGCCATTGTCTTATGGCAAGGATCTTGACAAAACTTATTCAATCTTCCGCAAATGTCAGCGTATGTACTATTGAATTTGCCTTGACTTACATTTTTCGCCAGACCATTAAATAACGTTGCAGCCTCATTGCCATCACTTAACCAATTGTCGATAATATCTTCATGAGAGAGAACCTCCACATCTTTATTTGTGTTGACTAGGGTATCCCATACAAAAATATAGTCAGTAAAATACGATTTATCATAATAAAGACACTGTTCTAAAGCTATGATATTACGAAACAAAGTTTCAGTCCCATCATCAATATTAATTTGAGGAATCTCCAGAACAGATTTTGAAAATTTCAGGTCTAGTAAGCACTTGCTTGTGCTTTTCCTCAACTTCACACCTGCCTCTTGTAACTCATTTGCACTATACTTGAGCTGATCGGAATCATCCCCTTGATATGCATCCCTTCTTGGTTGGGTTCTCGATAAGTAAAATAATCTAAGAAGATCTGTGAAATGCTTTATGTTACGATTGTGCTCTAACCTTTGCTTGTTAAAAAAGGCAAAGTAGGAATATGTAAGCTCAAGAAATGAAGGGAGATCACCTCTACGGTTACAAGGAAAGGCTACGTTATATAGCTTTTTAAGAAAAAAGAATGGAAGTTGATTCTCAAGTAAAAGCAAATCCTTACGTATAGCTTCCGTCAACCATAACTGTGATAGTTTAGGATCTTCATTTATGTTACCTTTGTATTTCATCATAAAGAGTTCAATGATGAAAGCAGAGTCCACTAATATCAGTTTCACAAGGTCCTTCTTGTTATAGTTGATGCTATCAAAATAAGAAGCACGGACATTCGGCTCATACTTTCTTGCTAACTCAATCAAACTATTCAAGTCCTTGTCTCGTGCAAATGTGTTGAACATTATTGTTTTGTACCTCTCCATATCTCGCAGCCTCACATTACCATGATGAAAAGGACCAATAGAAACCACTTTAGGAGTGTAAGCCTTGTGATTTAGAAGACGGATCGTTGAGGGCACTCTGTAGATACAACTCAAAGACGACGAACGGCCTTCTTCGTGGCTAATCTCTATCATTTTTTTTATGTCGTCTATGCTGATCTCCTCATCATCTTCCTTCTATATATCAATTTGGATTCAGAAGGAAAGCATAAATTGCATATTAGCAAAGCAATAAAGGTGACCATAAAGCTTGGGAAATACAAATGTTTTCTTTTCTTAATATCTGAACTGCTATAATCTCACCATTTGTTGGGAAACCTGAGTGGTCTGTTCTTTCTGCTTTATGTCAATGATCAGCTTATGATCATATTCCATCTGTCAATTTGAATCAGAAGGCAAGCAGCCACACATCAGCAAAATATAGAAGATGGCCTTTTAATGCTTGGAAAATATAAATTGCGTCTTTTTCATAGTAACTAAATTGGAGTCTCACCTCGTCTTCAGAGATCTCAATGACCACGGCTTTCTGCTTCTTATCATCCATCTACCAGATCTTTCTTTGAAACTGATCTCGGAATTTGCTTCTCTCTTCAAATAAAGGAGCGGCACTCAGCTAGCATTTATAATTGTGTTTGTTAAACAGTACGTTCAATCATTCAATTGAGGGTGGTCCCAAACTAACCTAACCTATTTATTTATCTAGTCCTATTTATAACATAAAAGAGATTTTTTTTTTGGAACTATTTGTAAGATGCATCATTACATGTTTAACATGAGTATACTATCTTATCTTCCGTTTATGATTGCTTACATTATTATCTTATTGGAAGTTTTTATACTAAACAAGGATAGAGTTGAAAATTTATTTAGTTTTAAGACAGAATTAATAACCTTCCAGATTTTTCTTGATTCTAATAAAATTATGTTAAAAATGATTTATAAATAAGATTAGAGGGTAGTTTGATTAGAAAAAACCATTTAATGTGAGTTAAAAATTGCGTCCACTTATTGATAACATTTTTTTTTTTACATTTGATCATTATATAAATTTTTTACAAATTTATATTTATCTTTTTCAATATTTATATCCTATTATGATATATAAAAAATATTAAAAAAGAAATGAAATTATGAAATGCTTAAAACAGTGAATTTTGTTTCTATAAATTTTAAATTTATGTGAATGATTTGACTTTTTCATTACTCCTCCGGTCTTAAATATAAAACTCCTTTTATAGTGTAATTCCTTTCGTAGTGTAAATTACACTACAAAAGGATCTTATAATTAGGACTGGAGGAGTATAATAATAAAAATAATTGAATGTCTTGGCGGTAAATATTGTTTCATATATATATGTTGTTATAAAACTAGAGAAAGAGTACAGAATAAGAGAAGAGATTAAGGGAGAATAGAAGACAAGAGTATTTGTCATTTTATTCAAAGTGCTGAATACATGATACATGGCCTCTATTTATAAGGACAACTTTACATTTTTGACAGGATCTACAAATTACATAATAATAGAAGATAATTATGGAATATAGATATAATGAGAGATATTAGAGATGATAATAGATATAGGAGATAATGGGAGATATATGGATATCCATAAAGATATTACTATACTCATAACACCCCCTTGGATGTCCATTATATATGAACATGCCTTATTAAAAAACTTCAACTATGAAAAATCCCGCGGGACAAAAACCTAGTAGAAGAAAAGGAGTACATTATTCATTAATATACTATACAGTGCTACCTCATTAAAAACCTTGCTAAGAAAACCCAATGAGACAACTATATAGATAAGGGGAACAGAGTATAGCGTGTATCAATTCCTCCTCTTGGTAACATCAATTGACATCTTCAAACCTGTAAAAACTAATATAATGAATAGGCCTTCCAAATATTGAAGATAAAAATGTCAAATATTAATTCATAACCTTTTGAAAATTATGGGACAAATATTCCTTTTTTGGTCTCCCAACATATGGATTATTATAACTAATAAGATTAGTTTTAGGTATATTCAGATAATGTCACCTCCACAGTATCATTAAAGTAATGAAGAATATGCTTAAGTTCATTCCAACATCTTCGTGTTTGTGAATAACTATGTCATGCTAATTAGTAAATGATATATCAGGTTTTGTGTAGCTTGCTAGATGTATAAGTGCTCAAGTGACACAAAGATATAGTACTTCTTGACTAAGTATTTATTCACTACCTTTTGGAGATCTAAATGGATCTTTAATCCACATCTAAAGATCTTATAACTATTAGAACACATAATAGATATGGCTTATTCATGTTTATTTCTTCCAAATCTTTCATTTCAAATTCTTTCTTTAAGCAATTCACTGCTTTTGTAAGCCTTTCATAGGTTTTGATGATATCATCAGCATAAACAACAATGATAACAAACACATTTTCATATCTTTTTATACATGGGCAATTTAGAATATTTTTATATCATTGTCTTAACCAATATTTACTAAGTCGGTTATACTACATATGCTTTCATACAAAGACTTATTCAACTTAATTGAATGGTGTTCTTAAGAACATAATTGTATGCTTCTGAAAACTTGAATCCTTTAGAAATTTTCATATATTGTGATCCAAATTGATATGTATATTATGTTATCTTGAACTTACACAAGGATTTGAATCCTTCTTAGATTCATATAAAATTTCACCATATAATAAGTCACTATATTTCCTAGATGCATATGCAATATTTTTGTATATTATCAAACTGCTTGATTGATAAGATATATAAAAATTTAATCTACCACAAGATTGCATTTCTCTTTTCATGTACGAATGCTCATTTATATAATACTAACATTACACTTCAAGTCCTTGGGCTAGAAATACACAAATCTCCATTATAATGTAGCATCTTTTCTTTTCTGTTAGCCAACCATCTTTCTATCTGTATCTCATAATAAATTATATATAAGATCCTCATTTGATCACATGATATCATCACTAAAATTATTGTCGATAATTTTATTTCTTTAGCAGTCTCGTTTTCTTTTATGACATAACATATCGAGATTTCTTTATTGCTTTCAAATACTTAAACCTCTTCAAGGGTCAAAAAATCATGTCTTAACCTTTTTATGCAATTCATGCCTCCTTAATGTGATCATCTTGATCATTTGTTCCTTTTTTTTCTCTCTTTCAAAACTGGTCATTCTCTCATACTTTTAGCATGCCTTATGAAAAATATAAGCACCTTTAGCTGGGATATGAGAATTAAGAATTCTCATCTAGATCAATAATTGCATTTGGCTGATATTAGTAATATTTTATTAATAGAATACTTTATGAACTTCGAATTCATACTACTATATTTGAGGATCTACATTTGATAGTAAAAATATATCATATGTTTTCTCTTTTCCAACTACTCATTTTCTCTCTATTATTTTGGGAACATGCAGTGTAAGTCTCCTAAGTCCACAAGTTTTTTTTAGAAATATTATTTTGTTTCATTTAGAGACAAACAAGAATAAAGAGGTTCTTATCTAACATTGATCCTAACTTACCTTTAATAGCTATATAAGTCCATTATTAGAGTGAAATAATAGATATTTCACATTCTAAGATGGAAAATGTCTAGCTTTTGAGAAAAAGCCAATTATAATGGGGGGAATTCACAACACATTATTAGCTTGATGCATTTATGTGAAAAAATATATAAAATCAATTATCCCAACACTAAAACGGGAATTTTGTTCTCATATAAGCTTTAATCTAGCTATTTGTAGAGGCTTTTACTAAATATATAATCATTGATAAGATGAGGAACAATCCCTAGATACTTTAACGGGGTATCATATTAGCTGCATAATTTGGGACTTATACACTTATGCACCCAATGTAATTATTCGAACATGTTTGCAAACTTCATGTTGCAAGTTAATCATAATCACTCATTTGATCATTTTATAGATGCATCTTTCTTTCATAATGTATTGATTTGGTCCACACGGTGTCTTAATGGGCCCATATATAAACTTGATCCATTATATATATGCATAGATCAATGGGTATAATAAACCATAATGTAGTTATTCTGGAGTCCTATATTTTTCATCTTTTGCATAATAAGAGAAGCTCACACATTGTAATATTATTTTCAATTGTCAATGGGGATAATAAATCATCTTAAGCCTTATTCAAAAGGAATATGAGATATAAGAAATTACATGAATATTAATGATAACAAATTCCATCTAACGTGGTTCACACTTATATTCCAACAACCTCCCCTTCAAGTGAGTCATATAAACATATTTTTCTTATTTCTATATTTTAAAGAGAGTGAATAGTATAATAAATCATCTTAAGCCTTATTCAAAAGGAATATGAGATATAAGAAATTACATGAATATTAATGATAACAAATTCCATCTAACGTGGTTCACACTTATATTCCAACAACCTCCCCTTCAAGTGAGTCATATAAACATATTTTTCTTATTTCTATATTTTAAAGAGAGTGAATAGTATATAGTAGCTAATAACATATTTTTAACTTAGAAATCCAAGTGTTTCCTAATTCAGATATAATGGATTTTAATCCAAGTAAGCTATCACCTTAAGATCCTTTGATAAACAAATGTTCTTATGTATAAATATTTGTGGGTTATAATTTTCATTATCAATTCATTTTCCGCCCACAAAGAATAGGAGAACTACATTAGTTGTTCAAAAACTACATCGATTTTGTTTACCAATTCTTCAGGAACTATATCAACTTTTTTTGTTATTAGTTCTTCTAGAGCTACATCAATTTTTTTTTGTTACATATAGTTCTTTACAAAATACTATATATATTTCTCTAGGAAGTAACATATATTGTTATTTCACTATATAATATACTTTACTTCTTGTACGTTATACTTTTTCAAAATATGAAGTATTTTTTTTCACAACATATATATTTTCTCAATATTTCGTTATTAAAAAACATTACTCTTTTGTATATATTCTCTAACACTTCAAAACTTATTTATAAATTTATAAGTTCAACAAAAATTTGAAGACATCTATAAAGACTAACATCAAACTGTATAGTTACAAAGATTTCAATCATAAGCATTTAGGGCTTTAATATTATAAGTCATTAGTCTTCAAAACTATATGTAATAAATATATTTCTCAAAGATCATCTGTATCAATCAATATTTGAACCACAAGCCTTCAGGGCTTTAATATTTATAATCAAGTCATCAAAGCATCATAAGTTATTCTTTTCATTTCATTCAATAACATGAGTATAATGACTGCTAGCCATTTAATAATATGAAATTATAATATTAATAGGTATCAAATTGAATGTCAAGAATATATAAGAATAACAGAAGAATAAAATTTTAAATTTTAAATTGATAAAATGCAAAATATAAATGTAAGATGAAATAAGGAGAAAGATAAACTTTTGTACCAACGCATCCTTCACTGTATAGTGAATAATTTCTCATAATAAAAAATATTTGAGCCAGCCATTAGTCTTGTAGGCTACATTATTTATAGTTTTCTTTAAAAAAATTCTAATTATCATAATTTTTCTCTTATAAACAAACTATATAATGATTCTTTTTAGAATTAAAAGTATATGGCTTCAGGCCATTTAATTAAAAAAATCAAAGACACATGGCTCCTACCCATTTAATTTCAAAATAAAAAAAATCAAGGATATATGGCTTCTAGCTATATATAAGCTAGAAATTTGAAGTTATATGGCTTCTAGCCATTTAATCTCCAAAAAAAAAAAAAATCAAAGATATGTGGTCTTTGGTCATAAATTAAAAAGTTAAAGTTATATGATTTCTAGCCATTTAATAATATAACAAAAAATCAAATATGAATGGCCTCTAGTCATAAGATAGAAAATCAGGGTCATATGGTTGCTACCATTTAATAAGATAAAGACAAATCAAATATATATATATATATATGACTTTTGGCTATAAAATAGAAAATCCAAATTGTATGGCTTCTAGCCATTTAATAAAAAAAAAATCAAATATATATGGCTTCTGGCCATAAAATGGAAAACCATAGTTAAATGACTTCTGGTTATTTAATAAGATAAAACATTAAATATATATGGCTTCAAACCATTTAATAAAATAGAGAATCATATATATATATATGGTTTTTTGCCATAAGATGGAAAATCAAAATTGTATGACTTCTGACCATCATGTAGAAAATCAAAACTATATAGTTTCTAGCCATTTAATTTTAAAAAGATAAAAAAAATTAGAGTTATATGGCTTTTTGGCCATCTAATCTCATGGAGATTAAAAAAAAAAATCAGAGTTATATGACTTCTAGTCATTTGACCTTAGATGATAACCCTTTAAGGATACTGCAAGTATTGATTAGAACTCTAGGTTCCATCGAAATAGTGATGCCAAATCACTGAGGAATAGAGGGGAAAAAAATTCCTCTCATCACAATTAGTTTGAAAGGTATAATATTCATATCAAAATTAAATTATAGCATTAAAATGCAAAGCGAAGTCCCTAATCTTAGTCACAGAACCCAATGTATAAAACAATGGTAAAAGACCTTTTCAATTTCATATAATGGCTCAAATTATCTTAGAAGATCGATTACGGATATGAATACTTCAAAATAGCATATATACGATATTCAAGATTTTTTCATTTGAATGGAGCAACGATACTTTAGGAAAAAAATCATAGAGGTAATGCTCTAAAATTATGCTAAGGATCAAAGGTATATCATATGTACTTTGATTAGAGTTTCGTACTGATAACATGTTATAAAACTAAAAAAAAAAAAACAGAGAGTAGAGAGTAAGAGAAGAGAATAAGGGATCATAAAATATAGGAGTATTTCTCATTCTATTCAAGATGCTGAACACATTATACATTACATCTATTTATAAGGACAACTTTACATTTTTGACAGAATTTACAGAATACATAATAATAAGAGATGAATATGGGGTATAGAAATAATGAGAAATATTGAAGATAATATAAAATATGAAAGATAATGAAAAATATATGGACATCCAAAAAGACATTATTATAGTCATAACACATATATTTATATACATATAACACATATATTTATATATATAAATAATTTTTTCCTTTATTGCAAAAACGAGATTGACTGCACGTGAAACACCTATCCAGTATGTTGCGAAATTGCTCACCAAACTAAAGCAACTAATTTACCAATAGAAAATAGTTAGCTGAAGTTTTTTATATTTATTATATTAAAATTTTCAACCACACATATTCGTGTTATATTTTCGTATAAGTTTATAATTAAATAATATTTAAAAATAGGATATATGATCATGTGTTATTAGAGAATTTGACATGATGGATAGAAGAAACTTAATCAAAGTATTTAAATCAAGTTCCTTATATCAATCGTGTCAAGTTTTTTAATCACACAAAAGCATATGCCATATTTTTTAATGTGGATTTGTAATTAAGTAATAATATTTTAAAAATAAGGCACACATTCATGTGTAATTAGAGAATTGACATAATAAATATAAGAAACTTTATTTAAGTATTTTCTAATTAATAGAGACAAGATACGATTTTAGAAACTAATAATGCATGTCTTCATTTCACTGGCTAATGTCTTTTATGACATCCAACAAACAGGGCACAGGGTGTCTCCATTTCCTTTATGAACCATTTCCCTCCATTTCCTTTAAACGATGCCGTTTCTTTTTAGTTATGTTCCTACCCAATAAAAAAATTGCACCCAGTTCTTGTTTTCTATCAAGGTTTTCTAATTTTTGTTCACCAAATAACTTGATCGTAAGTGGACGGGTCGCAAGTAATACCAAAAGTATCGTTCCCTCAGAGACTAAGGCTAGATGAGTTGAAAAATCATAATTGTGTATTTGATTAGGTTAAGTGAAATAATTGTTGTAAAAGAGTTTGTGAAATGAAAGTTAAGTAAACAATGGTTTAAAGCAGTATAAAATCAAATCGACCTTGAAACAATTAAGAGACTAGGGTTATTCTTCACTAAAGTACTTCATGAAACTGGATTAATTACTTCTCAAGTAGTGTTTTACAATAAGTTCAGTTAGCCTGGGTTTATAGAATTGATTAAGCTTTCTCAAGTCAAAACCAAATGTTGCAAACACAATTAAAACACAGCAATCTCTTGCATTTGTTTGAAAAGGTTGCTCTTTAAAAACCAAAACCCATTTAGTCTATGCTAGGTCAACAGATACATCTATGATCAATCGACAAACCATCTATTCACTCAAATAAATTTCTGGACTAGCATGTTTTTACCAAAGTTCACGAATTAGTTTAACTTTCTCAAGTTAACCTAATCAATCAATCAATCCAAATAATGGCCAGACAAAAGGAAGCATTAAGCTCAAAGTAAAAACAACTGAATATTGTCATTAACACTCAAGAGATAGTAAAACCAAGTCTCAATCCATACAATAGATCAAAATAACCCTAGAAAAACGGATTTATCTATACATATCAAGTAAAAAACTACAACTATAAGGGTATCTGGTAGTCATAGCAAAAACAAGAAGGGAAGAAGAAGGAAACCCAGAAAATTCAAAATACAAGCTTTGAATCTCTTCTAGCTTCAAGCCCAAAGGTTCCAAGCTTCCAAAACTCCAAACCCTAGCAGAGCCAGCCTCCAAAATTGCTCTAAAAGTTGAACTCTCCCCATAATACTGAGTATCCACCTCTATATGCCCTAATTTTTTAAGTTAGCAAGTAAAACGCACAGCTGCGAGGGGCCAGGCGCCGCGGCGGATTCCTTCAGGCGCCGCGGCGCCTTTTACAGAGGCGCACTAATGCTTTTCTGTTTGATCCGCCGCGGCGGATTCTCCCAGAGGCCGCGGCGGCTGACTTCTTTCCAGCTTTTCTCCTTTCTTTACTCTACTCAGGCTTTGTTTCCTGCAAAATTGACTATCAAACCCCATAAAAGAGCATTAAATCAGCTTAACTTAGTAGGAATTTCGAGAAGTTATCAATTTTGAAATCTCTTTTATCTGGTTTTCTCACTCCTTCCTTGTGACAAACATATTTATTATATATGATAGAACCATCTTTCTTGCTTTTATTATAGTTTTCTTTTCTAACACCAAATCCCATTCTTTTGCCAAAGCCAATCCAATACTGCCATGCCTCTTCTAAATTATCAAATTCAAGATCAAGTGTGGGAGTCATATTTGTATTCATTATTTAGGACAAAGTGAGACTCTGAAAAAAAAAAGGCACTCGAATATATGAGTGCGCAGACGAAAAACAAGCAACAAAAATATTAAACTTGCTACACTCACCAATGCCAAATCCAACGATACCCTTTGTGAAATAAAGCTTATATATTTTTTAAACTTGCTGCATCAAGTAGATATTGAATTAGTAACGAATTAAAAAGAACTTACGGAAAAAAGAAGACGACACTTGCAGATGAATACGAACCTTATAGCACAACGGAGAATTAAAATCCTTATTTTTGAGTATGAGATTCCTATTGCAATGATTGTTTTGAGTATTAAAATCCTATTGCGGTGCCTATTTGGGAGAAAAACAGAGGAAGGCACTATTTGTTCTTTAATTTTGGATGGGGACATTAGTAAAAAACTGAACGACACAGTTTACGGGAAATGGAGGGAAATAGTTTGTAAAAGAAATGGAGACACCTTGGCCCAAACAACAAACGACCATAACTTATTCATGGATATTTAACTTGTCAAGTTATATTTAATATGTGGGCCAAACATAGGGTCTATTTAAAAATTAAAATGAGTCAATATATAATTTAGAATTTGTTGTAAATTTTTGTTAGGATATATATGCCTAACACAAAAAAAGTCTTTAATGGCAGTTAAAATGAACATTTCATGAAGTTTTTGAGAATGGTATCTGTACCGTTGATGTAACAAATTAAAGGATTTAATGACGGTTGAAAAACCATCGTGATAAGTAATTTTTCACAGGAATTTTTATCTGAAGCCGCCGGGAAAAGTCCTCAACAAAACATGTTTTGGGGTGCTCTTTCCATGGCAATTACCCTACTAACCGCCTAGGAAAATCACTTACCACAACGGTTAATGGGGTAACCATCATGAAATGTTTTTATTTTATTTTATTTCCTATACAGTCTCCCCACATTGAGCCAAATCAAACTGATCAATTTCCAACAACCCAGATGGAGCAATGCAGTAAGCAATGTAATTATCATAAACGTTCAATTTTATTTTAAAAATTAATTAGAATATCATTTGATAACTAATACCCAAATTTAACAATAAGATAACCAAAATTTTCAATCCTTATTCAATAAATCTAATCAACAATCAATGCTAAATCAATCTCTAATTCAACTTAACTCTAATCAACTAGATCTAATCAATAATTAATACTCCTCCGGTCCTTAATATAAGACCCATTTAACTAATTTGATTAGATTAAGGAAGTTAAGTAAGTTAGTTAATTATAAAAAATATGACACATTTTTCCTAAAACACCATAATCATTTTTCTTAATACCTCATCTCTCTCTTTTACTTGATTATGGTTGAGAAAGTATCTATAGGGGTAATTTAGAGAAAATTGATAAATATGATAAATGGGTCTTATATTTAGGACCAAAACCAACTCAAGAATTGGGTCCTATATTAAGGACCGGAGGAGTACTAAAATTTTCAATCAAAATTCAACTATAATAATTATTCATCAACCCATCAACCTAACTATTGTTTTTGCCAAACCATCCTTTATTGTATTGATGTCGTCAGCTTCATATTCCTTTTCATTTTGAAATGCTTGCAAATTTGAATGAATAAAATAATTAGTCCAGAATTAAAAATATGAAAAGAAAATTGAAGAATCATAAACTTATCATCACTTCTATTTACTTCATATAGTTTCTCAACGATCTATATCTCAATGATGTTATTAATATAACGGATCACATAATATCTATATCCACCATTTTCAGATTGACAACGGTACTAAAAAAATAAAGAATAAAATTGAATAGATTAGAAAATATTTAATTTTATTCCTTATAAATATATAAACATAAAACATAGTTCAAAACTAAGTTACTTTAGGGAGAATCCATGTTGGTAGTGGATGGCCAGTAGAGATAGGTGGCTTTTTCTTTTTGCTAACTAAATTGAATCCTTGAAGAACCATATCGACAATAATTAAAAAAAAATATTATAGCATGCTATTCTAAACTTTACACCTAATAAATTTATAAACATAAGTTCATGTTTCAACAATATTCTTAGTTTCGTTTTATGACGCTTCAAGTATGTAATCAAACCAGTATAAATTATAAACAGGCCTTTAAAATGTTTCAGGCACATGCTTTTCGAGTAAGCTCCAGGAAATTTGATATAGGTGTAAGGCCATTCTAATCATTAAAATTTAGTTCCGATGAGTCCAATGAGGAGTAAGGCCTGTGGAATGCTCAAAGGGAGATAATTGTAATCTATAATAAATTGACATGTCGCTAAACATCTTTAATTGCTTCTAAAAGCCAAAGAGGAGTAGTTGAGTTATTAACTTTGTGAAAATAAAAAAATCCAAAGTTTACGTATATTTTATATCATAAATTACATTTAAGAAGTCATATATGTTACGATTAACGAAATTTTAAATAGGGATCATCTTGAAAAAATATGGGAGAATTTCATTTGACATATTAATTGTAGATGATACACACTTGAGTTATAAATAACAACAAATGATTTTTAAATCATCCAATAACCGATTTTACCACAGTTGAGTATAATGTAGAATTATGTTGTAGATTTCACATGATTACTTAGGTACAAGGCATTATGGTCATAAATAAGTAGTTTCCACGTGTACAATTAGGAGCGCAGCCTATTTAATGTTTGGAGGTGGGTAGATGACTAGTCCATTCAGATATTGCCAGCAGGAAGGGACATGTAAGTATTTCTTTTATGTAATGTATATAATTGTTTTCAGTATAATTGAAAATCAGCATAAAAAGTTTATAATTTGGATTCTAATTATAATAAATTATGAGAGTCAAAATCATGATTTTTACCCAAAAAAAAGGCAATTAGTGATAACATTTAGCACTAATTTCTCGCTAATTTGTCATAAATCCCATCATTAAAATTGGTGACTTAATTTAATGACGGAAAATTTTTATTATTAAATTAGTGATAGAATTTTATTCAGTCACTAAAATTCATCACAAGTCCTCGTTGAATATGTTATAAAAGGATTAGTGAATTGTTCAGTCACTAATCCGTTAGTAATTTCTATCACAAAACATTTTGTGATAGAATTAGTGACGAAATTTTTTTGTTACTAATTTTTGTTGTCACAATTTTGTCACTAATTTATCACAAAACATATAATATAATTATTTTTTTAATATTTAGTATTAAAATAAAAATATCATATATCATAATTTTTAAATAATATATTATATAAAAATAAAAATACAAATATTATAAAGACAATAAAAATAAAAATATAAAATACTCGTCACTATTTTATGATAGAATTTATGTCACATATCTGTTACTAATTAGCAACGGATTAGTGATGAAAAATTTTCATCACTAATTTCAGTCGCTAATTAATGACAAAATTTTAAATTTTGTCACCAAATAATTAGTGACGGTGAAATTAGTAACAGAAAAAACTCCTTCACTAATTTTGATTAGTGACAGAAATTCTGTCACTAAATCCAGTCGCTAATTTGCTGTTTTTTTTTAAAGTATTTCTTGAAAATTTCCGAACACCCTTATGCATATCAAAATTAATAAGAGACCCAAAAATAAATACTTTTTACATGCCAAAATCAATTATAAACTAAAAACCATGATTATTATATGAGCTACTATTACCATTTTGTCAATCAAGCATTTCAATGTTAAAACAATTTTATGAGATAACTATATTTTTAAATTCATAATCAACTTCAGGATCATAAGCTGGAGCACTTTGATTTCTACTGTACAAGCATTAAATCTACTAGGTTAATGCTATTTGGAACATAGAAAACATGACTTAAACAAGTATTCTAATTATAAGGCGCTTCTGTGACAAACCTGGTGTGTGTATGCAAGTGTGTGTAAGCAAGCTTGAGAGTTCTCTTGCTATGTAGCTACCGGTTTAAATAGGCTTAATAAAAAATACAGAGCGATTGGTATCGGTTTCTCACTGGCGGCATTCCATGGAATGTGGATCAAAGTCTGTCAATCCTGGCCAGCTGCAGGCATTCAGAACAAACCATTTCCAAATTTAGAGAGGTGGGGCAATGATTACTAGGTTGGTATCCTAATCACTGTGGATAATAATGTACTACCTCTACCTAATTTAACATTTGATCCTAAACATAATACTCCAATCCACTTTATCCCTTATATTTATTTATTTTTTCTAAGATAGTTCTTCCAGTAGTTGTATATATTAAATGTTTCATCAAATGATAATTTTAGATAATAATACACATGATTATTGTACATAAAAAAATAATATATTTGATTCGTATGAGTATTTTAGAAAAGATAACAGATGTTTACTATAAATAATAAACTTAACTAGTTTTTTTAATTTACTCAAATTAGTCAACTAATTCTTATATTAAAAACCAAAAGTAATACTACTATAAATTTGACTCTCTTTGACCTAAAATATAAGAACTCTTCTAGCAAAAACTTTTAATCCAAAATATGAGAGATTGGCAGCATAATTGATGACAGTTTTGTTTTTTTTTTGTTTTACTGCTTGCTGTAAGGAGGGGAAAGAGAAGAGAGCTCACAGATAATAAAAGAATATTTAGAAAGTAATTTTATCATTTTTAAATCATATTATTTAATAAAGATAAAATTGGTAAATTTGACACACTCAATAACGTAATTGATATTTTCTTATTTGTGTGAATTGATTAACAATGTCTTACATTTTAGATTCAAGGGAGCAAATGATTTCCGGAGGTTGATTTGAAAAGCTAAATGGACCCAATGTTAATCCACAAATTAAATAGGTTGAAATAAGTGGGGAGGCTAGTAATAGGCGTCTTCAATTAATTGGCTAATGTCTTTCATGTCATCTTATAACCTCATATTGTTCTGTCGGCAATTGTCTTTAACTTTTTGTTTATTGAATGCGCGAGAACCATCCGCCCACCAGAGCCACCAAACTTATTTATGGATATATAAGAGGTCAACCTACCCCTCTAATATTAAATTTAGGGAAAATTAATTTCCAAAGCATCGTCTCTATAGTTTAAATTTTTGAAATTAGGTCCTCACATTTTATTCATCTTAGGTTCCTTGACGAGGTCCTTCAGCTTGTAATCTAAAGCAATCTGAGTTGATTGTCAAAAAAGTGATCAAATGCCTCCCACAAAGAGATTATTGAACCCGTTCACAAAAAAAAAAAAAAAAAAGATTATGGAATCCTCATCAGTTGTTGGAAGAAGGGAACATGACTTGACACAGTTATTATAGTATGTTTCTCACTATTGGCATTCATTCTCTTTCAATCAGGATCAAAGTCTTCGTCAATCCAGGCCAGCTGCATCCCATCAATAAATGAGTCCCCACGCCGTGCTCAGCGAATTTATGAGCCCACACCCTAAAAGCTACTCCCCTGCTCATATATTATAAACAATATTAAAACTGATCACCTAAATTAAAATATTAGTTAAAATTATTTAAAGATAATAAATATGTAAAAATTAAAATTTTTTTTATTAAAATATCTTTATTTATAAGGAAGAGAGAGTATAAGAAAATTATTATAATAAAGAGAATTATGAAAAAAAAGTATGTGTGATTGAGAGATGATGATTTGAAAAATAAGATAATAAATATAGTAAGTATTAAAATAAATAATTAATCGGGATAAAATAAAAAATAAACTGTAGAAATTTAAGAGTTTTGAGATGAGATATCCACCCCTCCTCTTTTTCTTCCTAACTTTTTATTAATTTTTTATTTATTTGAGATAACTTGTATGTAGCACTTAAATATTTTTTTCAGTAACATTTAGTATCCTAAATTAATTAAATTATAGTGCATTAAGTATTCTGGAATATTTTTTAGTCACATCCAATATCCTAAATTAATTAGTTTTTAAGTGAATTTATCATCTTGAAATATTTTTTTAATAGCAGCCAATATCACAAATTAATTTGTATTGCATTTAATATTCTAAATTAATTAATTTTTAGAATATTAGAGTATTTTCTAATTCTTAGTACTTTTGGGTGCTAGATGTATAAAAAATTAATTTATAATATTGGGTATTACAGGAAAAATACTTTAAGATGCCGTATGTAGTAAAAAAATAATTAACTTGGGATGCTCGGTGTTACTGAAAAATAATTCTTGATGTCAGATATGCTAAAGATTAACTAGCTTAGGATATTAGGTCCTACATTAAAAGTAGTTTAGGCTGCTGAATGTACTAAAAAAATAATTAATTTACAATACTAAGTGTTACTGAAAAATGCTTCAGGATAGTAAATATACTAAAAATTAATTAATTAGGATACAAGGTGTTACTAAAAAATATTTTAAAATACTGAATGTACTAAATATTAATTAATTTGAAATACAAGGGCCTACTGTAAAACTATTTTAACTAAAAATTAATTAATTTAAATTATTGAGTGTTGCTAAACAAATATCTTAGGAGACTAAATTCAATTTAACTTAAATAAAACAAAAAATTTACCAAAAAATCCAAAAAAAATTATTTGGACCAAAAAAAGAGGGGTTCCATCACTGCACGGTGCAGCTTGGGGGTGTCGCTTGGGAATGAGCATGGCATGCGGACTCTCAATGAATAAGTTAAGTTGATCAACTTGATAACATGGGACAGGTTGTTCCCGCACATTCAATAAGCAGAAGCTTAAAGACAAAAGTGGGGACGCAAGAGAAGAGATCATAAGATGACCTAAAAGAATTAAGAAAAAATGATACTTAAAAATGAAAATGATACTTAAATTTAAAAGTATCAAAATAATCACTTGAATTTACAAAATATCAATTTCGTCACAAGTGACCAATTTGACATTTATAAATTTACTGAAATGACTATATTGCCCTTTATTTTAATTATTGCTTTTTAAAAAATCAAATGTCCCTACTGGCTGGTTGATCATCGGAGCTTAGGTGTTGACGGCAGTCATCAGAACTTAGGTGCCACTGTCACCAGAGTTCCATCGATCACCTCCAATCGGTTGCTAGAGTTTCAACGGTCGGCAACAATTTTCTTGAAAATTTTTACAATTTCAGCAAAATGGTTAATAACTTTTATAATGCTATTAACAAGTTCAGTATCACAATTAACAACAGGTTTTCTAAAAAATTCAAAAAGTAACATTTTTACAACTTCATTAATGCCATTAACAAGGTTTTTAGCTCTATTAATAACTTCGACATAGCATTTAACAAAAGGTTTTCTGAAAAAATTAGAAAAAATGATATTCTTAGAATCTCAGTAACTACTTTTTTTGAAAATTTTTACAACTTTAGTAAAACAGTTAACAAGTTTTGTAACACTATTAACAAGTTCAGTATACTAGTTAACAACAAGTTTTTCAAAAAATTCAAAATGTAACATTTTTACAAATTCAGTAATGTTGTTAACAAGTTTTATAACTCTATTAACAGGTTCGGTATAGCATTTAACAACAGATTTTTAAAAAAAATGCAAAAAGTAGTATTTTTACAACTTTAGTAAAACGGTTAGTAAGTCATGTAATGGTATAAACAACTTTCATGATCATAGTGGCTGCCTAATAAGTGAAAAAAAATTTTGTTGTACAATTTTCATAGGGAGCTCATATAAAAAACATCAATTTTTATGAAAGTTGTTAATATCATTATATAATTTGTTAACCGTGTTACTGAAATTGCAAAAAATGCTACTTTTTAAATTTTTCAGAAAACTTCTTGTTAAATACTATGCCAAAGTTGTTAATAGAATTACGAAACTTGTTAACGGCATTACGGAAGTTGTAAAAATGTTACTTTTTAAATTTTCTAAAAGACTTATTATTAACTGTTACCCTGAACTTGTTAATAGCACTTTTGTCTTATTTTTGTGTCATTTTTTTGATCAAATGGTAAGGATGAAATGAGGGGAAAAAATGAGAGAAATGATGCAGAAAAGATCCATATTTGCCCCTCATTGGTGGCATTCCATTCAATACGGATCGAAATCTTTGTCAATCTAAGCTTAGCTATATGGACATACTATTTTACAACATTGAAGATAGGTTGGTATCCTTAATTAGTACTATTGTGAATAATAATGTAGTTCTTTTGATTTCATGTGATATATATAAGTTGATTTGAAAAGTTGAGTGGCCCAATATTTGATCCACAAATTAAATAGGTCGATATAGATTTTTTTTTTTTTATGTGCATATCTGCTAGCGGAATCGCAACCAGCAGCTATATTTACTGCCGTATTTACAAGTATCTGCAAAGTTGTGATCTCAAGCAATCTGAGTTAATTCTCTAAACAAGTAATCAAAAGTCTCATACAAAGAGATTCTTGAATACTCATTAGTATATTATTGTCATGAGAATATACTCAGACAGGTTTTTTTCCTTTAACCTAGACGATATATCTTCTATCAAATGAGAGCATTATCAGAATATTCAAGGTTGGTGCATTCTTCTTCCTCGCTTTTTTCTTGGGATTAAATTTAAATAATCAAAATTTATATTTGAACATTTTATATTTAATTCTTTTATTTTATATTTTACTCAAAAACATTTTAAGAACAGTAATTTTAAATTTAGAAAATATCTTTTTTCTTTTGGTGAAATTTTCTTTAGCCTTCAATTCAAAACTCTATCCCACTTAATAAAAAGAAGTCATTTTCTGTACATTCATTACTGAGCTTATAAAAATTCAAAATTGTTAAAAGAAAGGAACATGACCTGACATACTTTATTATAATACGTTCACTACAAAAAAACAGACTTTAGGCGACGACAAAAAAAGTCGCCGCTGAAAGTCCACTTTCAGCGGCGACGAAAATGTCGCCCATGAAAGTCCACTTTCAGCGGTGACTTTTTTAGTCGCCGCTGAAAGTTCGCTGCTAAAACTATGACCTTCAGCAGCGACAAAAGTGTTGCCGCTGAAAGTGGACCTTCAGCAGCGACTTTTTTAGTCGCCGCTGAAAGTTCGCTGCCGAAACTAAAACTTTCAGCGGCGACACTAAAAGTAGACCTTATAATAATATATATTTTATTTTACAATATTAATAAACAAATTCAATCTGGCTTAGTGGCAAGAAGATTGGACACTAAAGGAGGCGGTCATGAGTTCGAACCTTAAAGAAGACACATTTAAGGTGAAAATATTTGGACGATGACGTGGCGGGGAGGAGTGATGTGGCGATGACGTGGCGGTCTGCGGTGATGACGTGGCACCGACGGTGATAACGTGGCGGTTGGTGATGATGATGTGGCACCTGCAGTGATGATGTGGCATTGGTAAGTTTTAGCAGCGACAAAAAATGTAGTCGCTGAAAGTCACTTTTGGCGGCGACGCCGCCGAAAGACTTTTCAGCAACGACAAATGTCACCGCCGAAAGTGTTTTAAGCAAACTTCTAAAAGTCGCCACTGAAAGATACTTTCAATGGCGACCTTTTTAGTCGCCACTGAAAGTTTTCAGCCATGGCTGCTACGGCAACGACTTTTCAAGTCGCCGCTGAAAAGTTTTAATGGCGACTTTTATACTTTCAGCGGCGAGTCGCCGCTGAAAATCAATTTTTTTGTAGTGGTTCCTTATTGCTAGTCATTCCTTTCAGTGCAGACGGAAGTCCTCGTCAATCTAAATTAATGTGGTTGGTTTAAGATGAGCATTCCGTGACTATTTTTTGTGATAATGATGGAAGTGTTCACGGATAGGGTGTCTTTGTTTCATTGGCTAATAATAATGCCTTATTTTATGACCACATCTCTTCTGCCAGCATTTTTGTCTTTTGTCTTCTGGTTATATTTCGCCACATTTTTTTTTTGCTTTGCCCTTTCAGCATTAGACCAAATTAATACGCATATACGTAATATTCATATATTTAAAAGTTGTACAATTCATGTGAATAGTATGATTTGTTTTGTGAACTTTATATGTTATATGAATTATTTTATCTTTTAAATAAACACTTATAAATTATTAAATATGTTGACCATAAAAAATGTTTAACATATCTATTTTTACATTCTTTTAAATAAAAAAATGAGCTTCAATGTGCAGAATCCACCCTTGACTTGTTACAAGGATTGCTCAACCAACTGCAGCATCTTATTTATGGACATTAAATTGTGATTTTCTATATAATACATTTATCGTCCTATAATTTAAAATTTATTTTTCATGAGAAAAATTATATTAACTTTAATATATAAAATGATTCAAAAAAATAAAATAAAACGTATTAAGAATATCTGAAAAACGTTTTTCCTCATAAAATTATAAATTATTAAATACTTTCATAGTAAAAGAATGTTTAGTAAAATACAGTGTACTAAAATTATGGAGACTTCCCAATTGTTTTGAAAACATTCATTTTAATATAATTTTTAACATCATTAGGAATAAATGAAAAATATTAAAATTTGTTCTAGACATTACGCGACTGTAAACAACTTGAAACAGGAAACAATAATGAATCCATGAAATATTGAATCTCAAAGTATTCATTTTTTGATCAAGTGATAAGGATGAAATGAGGAGAAGAAAATGATTGAGAGAAAGGATGCAGAGAACGAAGATCCATATCCGCTCCTCACTGATGGCATTGCATTCATTGTGGATCAAAGTCTTTGTCAATCAGAGCTAGCTACGTGGACAAACCGTTTCCCAACTTTGAAGATAGGTGGGTTTCCTTGATTACTATCAATAATAAGGTACATCCTGTGGTTCTTATTATAGGGCATCATCTAAAAGATTTTTAGTTCTAAATATAAGTAATTAACCAACTCGTTAATTCTTATTTTAGCTAATTTTACCCTTGTCAATAATTGAGGTCTAAAATTAAAAAGTTTATCAAACTTTATGTTTATCTATCCATATCATTTCATTTAAGCTAGGGATAATTTTGAAAAAATTATTATTTTAGGACAAACTGAATATTTTAACTGTTATTTTTAATACGTGACAATAGTTAAAAAATACTCTATAATAAGAAGAGGAGGAAGTATTTCTTTTGATAAATTTTATGTGATATTTATTGGTTGATTTGATAAGCTAAATGGACCCAATACTTGATCCACAATTTAAGCAGGTACCTATATACATATAAATAAGTAGAGATACTGGTAATAGGTGTCATCAATTCATTGGATAATTCTTTTACGTCATCTCATGATCTCATCTCTCGCACCAGCATTTTTGTCTTTGGACTTACGCCTATTGAATGTGCAAGGACCACCTGTGTTATGTCTAACAGCAGTACATCGACCTGACACTCCAATGTAAATTTAACTAATTTTTAATATTAACCTTATAAATTACATTAACCTCTAACATTACACTATTTTTCATGTTTTTGTAAGATTTAAATAATCAAGTTAGGTGGTTTACAAAATTTATACTCCATGTGTTCCTTGTTATTTATTATAAGAGACAATTGTGAACTATGTCATGCTCGTTTTTATAAGACATCCTGAGAGGTTGTATCAAATTTTATTTGTTGATTTTTCATTTTATCCTAATTTAATTACTCACATTATTGTATTTAATGCCCACATATTATCTCTCTTTCATATAAATGAGGATATTTTTGGCAAAAAGATTACACTTTTTATATATTTATTGTCATAAACTAATTTTAACTAGTATTTTGACTCACATAATTTGAGTAATTGTCTCTTATAACAAAGATGGTGGAAGTAATTGAGAAACATAGCGAATATTTAAAATTTAACATAAATCAATATATCATATCATATATATAATCTAGAAACATGGAGATAAATTGCTTGTTTGCTTGAAGTAGTGAACAAAAAACCGGTTCGGACTGGCCGGTTTAACCGGTAAACTAGTCAATGGACTGGTTCAGTTTAGATACTAAATTGAGAGGGAGTTAAGCCAGTAGGAAACCAATCAAACAGGTGTAGATTGGTGAAAACTCGTAAAAACCAGTGTGAACCAGTAATAAACCAGTTTGAATGATTAGGTTGTTATTAGTCCTATTTTTCTCATGCAGCTCCTAATATATCAACCCCTATAGATTTAAATGAATTTTAATGATAATTTTGGTATCAATGGTTATTAATTTTAATTAATGATGAACCATAAAGATCAAACTTCTCAATGTTGTTATACTTTGTTATTGTTACAATCAAATTATTGTCATATTTTCTCATATTTTGTTATTTATGATTATTAATGTTGTTATATTTTGTTATTTTTAATTAACTTATATTATTTTAATATGACTTGTTGGACCCTAAGTTGACCCCTGTCCGACCAACTGATCTTTGAACCATTATCTCAGCCAGTTTAGTGTCTGATCGGATTTTTTGTTCCTTGATTTGGAGCATGATGACATTCAAGTTCTCGAACTCAGAAATTAACTGTCATACCCATTGTGTTATCTTTTTCTTCGTCATCAATTTACATCAAATAAAAAAATATTAACTAACTATCTCATATTATATATATTTTTTATTTTCATGGTCTTTACAGTGCATGTTGACAGTTGAAAGAGCATTTTTAGTGGATTAGATTGTTCAGTAACCTATATTAATTTTCAATAACATTCGCAAGTAACTCATTGTGCAATTATTTCCTTTTTTTTTTTGCCATCATTGTACAATTATTTCAAAAGAGGGATAATTGAAATATACGTAATTCATTTTTTAAAATTATTAAATTATTAATTTTAAAAATCAAATTGCACCTCCTTACTAAGAATCCTGACTCTATCGCTATATAAATATTGAATAATTGAACTGGTAATCTTTTAAAAAAATGTAAATTACTCTAAAATCAATTTTCATATAGAATGTGAAATTGAATTGAATTATTACAAACTCCACACGTTAGTGGTAGTTAAATCAATGATAGACACTTGAGTTATAAATAGCAAGAAATGAGTGGTAAATTATCCAAAAACCAAATTTGAATTGAGTCGTAGATTTCACCTAATTAATTGTAGATTAATCAATTTACGAGTTTTCTTATGTTGGGAAATTTTATGGATAAGAGAATATGTGACTTCATGTTTATGTTCTTTAGTTTCTGCTTCCAACAAGACTTGGATATCCATGGAAGCTTTAAGATTCATCCAAAGCGGACGGTTCCACTTTGAATCACCCCATGACCAAACTATACGAGATATTAGAGATCATATCATGTAACATTGATCCATCACTCTTCAAGAAACAAATGTATTAATTGTGCTATAATAATTAACTAAATCTCCGCCCAAGCACACCACAATGATATTCATTACATGATCTTATCCAGTCTCCCTTTATCCCATTCCTCGAAAAAATCAAACAGGAAAAAATAGACCTGAATCTATTTTCTCCCCAAAATTTATACTAAATCAAACAGGAAAAAACTAGATCTGAATCTATTTTGTCCCCCAAATTTATACTAACTTTAGTTTTTAATATAAGAACTAAATAACCAATTTAAGGGTATTCAAGAAATTAGTTAACTCGATTATTCGTAACAAATGTAATAATGTGTATTAGAATTACCCTTCGATAGGAACTTGCTACAACTAATAGTGATATATCTTGGGAAAAAATTATAAATATAGGATACAAGGTGGATTAAGACATTATATTTATGATCAAATTCAACCTCCAATTAGTTCTTATATTAAGAAGTAAAAGTGGTAGTTTTTTTCCCCCCTAACGTATCACCATTGATTGCACATACTAAGAGGGTTTCTTCCATGGGGGGGGGGGTTTCTAATACACATGAAAATAGAATAGTTTAGGAAAATAACACACATTTAATTTGTCACTAATAACTATCTTAACTAATTTTTATAATGTCTGTAAATTAGTTATCCAACTTGTATATTAAGGAATGAACATAATATTTCACTAGAGCCATACTCTTTGAAGGACTGAATGTGGCCGAATAAGATTGAGCATGTTGGGTACAAATCCAGCGACAGAAACAAGAAGTCGGCATTTCAAAGCTGGCTTGATCAGGCTGCAAGGATCAACACTAATGGAATTCAAAAGTCTGCAAACCCCAAAGTAATTGAAATTGAAAGTCGGTAAAGTAAGATTAAACGAAATTAGGCTATCAAATATTCTAACAACATCAAGTGGATAACCTAATAAACTAGATAACTGGGAGTATATCATTCCTAATAAGGATATTCACATCTTCACGTGAGTTGATTAGGCAATCTCATAATAGCCCACAGTCGAAAAGGTAATATAAAGTTGACAGTTAGCTAAGTTCAACCACAGAACACTCAAGTGTGTGTAATTACAGTAAAGTATCATACAATCTGTAAATCTTGTTCAATGCTACTTGGTACGACAGAAAATTAATCATGTGAACTGTGAAGAATATTTATAACAACATTATATTGATGAAAAAGCAATTAGCTGAATGATAAATAATGGAAAACTATAGAGTTTATGATGCGTTCTTTCTAGATTTGTCATGGAAATTTATATTCATCTTAGGTTCCTTTACGAACTTCTGCAGCTTGTAATCTAAAGCAATCTGAGTTAATTCTCAAAAAAGTAATCAAAATGTCTCACATAAAGAGATTCCCGAATCCTCGTTAGTATATATATTTATTCCCATGAAAGTATTCTCAGAGAGGTTAAGTTCTTTCCTTTAACCTCGATGGGTATATCTTTTACTACAAGATAGTATTATCAGAATATTAAGGGTCTGGTCTTAGAGTATCCATTCATCTTCTAATTATTCTTGTTTTTTTTCCGCATTAAATTTGAATAATCTAAATTTATATTGAAAATTTTATATTTATTTTTATTTAACTTCTTAAGCTTAAATATTATAATTTTAACATTATTGGTTAGTAATTTTCTTTATTTTATATTTTTCTCCAAAAAGGTTTTGAAAACAATATTTTGAGTTTAGAATGTATCTTTTCTTTTGGGGGTGAATTTCAACCTTCAATTCAAAACTTAATCCCACTTAACGGATAGTAGTCTTTTTTTTTTTTCACATTTATTGCTCACCAGCTCATGAAAATTCGAAGTTGTTGAAAGAAATTAAAAAAACACGACTTGACACACTTATTATAAATGTATAATATGTTTATCATTATTGGTGGTCATTTTCTTTCAATATGGATCAAAGTCTTCGTCTGCCTGAGCCCGCTGCATCCAAAGGGCCATGATTAGGTTAGTATCAATAATGACAATGAATAATAATATAATCTTTTTAATTATAAAGTTTATGTGATGTATAAGTTGATTTTAAAAGGTAGATGGATCCAATGTTTAATAATCCACAAATTGAGTAGGTTGATATAGATAAACATATATTTTGGTCCTCATTCAATACTCATAATCTCACTGTAATGCAATCTAGATCATTTAAAATTATTTCAATTTTAAATTTTTTTAATCTGAAATCTTTTCAATGATAAATTTATTTTTAAAATAAGTATCAGTCTTCTTTTCCCTAACCAAGTGCCAGTTATAAAATAAATGTCAGTAATTTTTCCCCTTATTCAAAAAAAATATTTATTTTGAATTTTGTATCTATTAAAATAATAAATAATTCAAAATGTATAAAGTTTTTAAATTAAATATAGACTTTTGAATATTAATCTAGATGGTACAGATTAAGATGAACTCTCCGTGTCTCATCTTTTTAATAAGCATAGAAGGTGCTTACGGATAGGTTGTCTTCATTTCCTTGGCTAATAATGTCTTTTTACATTATCTTATGAACACATCAGCATTTGTCTTTTTGGCTTTCTGGTTACATTTCGCCTCACTTTTTGTTTTTTTAAATTTCTTCAGCATTAGACCAAATTAACATGCATATATGCAACATTCATATATTTAAAGCTATGACATTAATGTGAATGGTATAATTTGTTTTGTGAATTTTATATGCTATATGAATGATTTTATCTTTTACATATAACGAATAAAAATTATTAAATATATTGACCATAAAAAATGTTTAATATATCGATTTTTACAATTCTTTTCAATAAAAAACATGAGCTTCAATGTGCGCGATCCACCTTCAATTGTTACAAGGATAGGTCACCCAACTGCAGCATCTTATTTGTGAACATTAAAATGTGCATCTCTATGTATTATATATTTATCGTCATATAATTTAAAATTTATGTTTCATGAGAAAAATTATATTAATTTTAATATATAAAATAATTCAAAATTATTAAATACTTTAGCACTAAAAAATGTAAGTAAAATCCGTTCATCTCTCATATGCTTTACTAAAATCATAAACACGTCCTATTTATTTTCAAAACATACATTTAATTCTAATTTTTAACATCATTAGGACAATACACAGCTGTAAACTATTTAAAATAGATAAAATAATGATTTTATAATATATTGTATATCGAACTATTCATTTTTTGATCAAATGGTAAGAATGAAATGAGGAAAAATTGAGAGAAATGATGCAGAGAAGATCCATATTTGCTCCTCACTGTTGGCATTCCGTTCAATATGGATCGAAGTTTTTGTCAATCCGAGCTTAGCTACATGGACAGACTATTTCACAACTTTGAAGATCGGTTGGTTTCCTTAATTAGTACTACTGTGAATAATAATGTAGTTCTTTTAATTTTATGTGATATATATAAGTTGATTTGAAAGGTCAAATGGCCCAATATTTGATCCACAAGTTAAATAGGTCGGAATAGATATATTTTTGTCATGTGCATATCTACTAGCAGAATTCAAACCAGCAGCTATATGAGTTAATTCTCTAACAAGTAATCAAAGGTCTCATACAAAGAGATTCTTGAATCCTCTATAAGAAATAGGAGTGAGTTTTGTACATATTTAGAGATAGTTGGACCGAGTTGTATTGCTTGATACATCTGGGCCCGGTTAGTTAGATAGTTCCTTATTCTTGTTTTCTTTCTTTATTTTGTTTGTTTCAGTTTGGGCCTATAAATGGGCGTTAAAGCTGGGCATTTGATATGAGCCCAATGGCAGTGTAACAATTTTGTTTAGCAATGAGAAATTTAGTTTTCCATGCATTGCGTTTTGTCTAGGGTAGAAGGCTTCATGGTACCAAAGTTGAAGGTTTGCCTTCATCCTTCCACGAAGCCCTAGCTCTCGCTATATCAGAATGATCGATGAAAAGAAAGCCGCCAATGCACTTCTGTTCACTCACCCCTTATTCTTACACCCATTGGATACTCAAGGAGCTTCCATGACTCATCATACGCTCACAGGCACTGAAAATTATACTCTGTGGAGTCGAGCTATGAGGATTGCTCTTCCTGGGAAGAACAAATTAGGGTTCGTTGATGGAACTTGTAAGAAGGCCGAGCAAGAAGAGGGATTGCACGAACAATGGGAAAGACGTAACGCTATTGTTCTTTCATGGATACTCAATTCAATATCGAAGGAACTTGCAAATGGGGAGATATTTTTTCAGAATGCGCATCATGTGTGGGTTGATCTTAAGGAAAGATTCGACAAGAAGAATGGTGCTTGTATTTTCGCTCTGCATCGGGAAATTACTTCTCCGAGACAAGGGTCATTATCTGTATTGGCCTACTACTCCAAGTTGAAAGAACTATAGGAGGAGTAGTTCGCATTGGTAATTCTTCCATCCTGCACTTGTGAAACATCTCATACGTATGCCATGATTATGCAAGAACAAAAATTGCTTCAGTTCTTACTAGGGCCCAACAATTCATACACACAGGCCAAAAGTCAAATACTTCTGATGAACCCTCTCCCAACAATCAATGAGGCGTATTCCATGATTATTCAAGATGAAGCACAAAAGTCCATTGTTAATGATGAAAGGAATTCTCCTATTGAAGGAATCGTCATGGCAACAAGAGGCCGTGGGTGTGGGAGAGGCAGAGGTTATGAAGAGAATGCTCTAGAATGCTCTCATTGCAAAAAGAAGGGGCATACTAAAGACAATTGCTTCCAAATCATCGGTTATCCTTCAAATTTTAAGGATAACATAGACAGAATAAGCAACCTAGCCAAAGCACTCTGGATTTAACACAAGATTCAGAGGCCCTCACCAATGAAGGAGCTTTAGTTGCACCTACATTCACATATGAACAATACCAAAAAATACTAGAGTTGCTGTGGAAAGACTCAGAACCTACCGAGCATGCTCTTACTAGTACATGTTTGGCTATTCCTACAACTTATAATATATCTTATACTGATTGGATTTTGGATTCTGGAGCCACAACACACATGCTTGGTAGCTTAAGTCTCTTAGAAAATTATGAAAAATATTATGGACCTATTAAATCAATAAAAATACCAGATGGAAAACGTGTTCCTGTCACACATATAGGAAAGGCTAGAATATCAGATGAAATATTATTAATGGATGTTCTCTATGCCCCACAATTGAAATTCAATATGATCTCTATAGCTAGACTTACTAAGGAACATAAATGCATGCTGCTTTTTTTCCTGACTTTTGCTAGATACAAGACCTATCGGATAGGAGGATGAAGCTGATTGGTAAAAAATTTGGTGGTCTTTACATTCTAAAAGTTTCTAGGAATTGTCATGCTACGAGTATGCTCTAAAATAGTTATAGGTTTGATAACTATTCTGATGTTGCTCTCTGGCATAAGAGATTGGGGCATGCCCTTTTGTCTGTGATGAAACATCTTGATTTTGTAATTCAACATGGTAGTATTTCGAATGAGACCTGTGATATCTGTGTTTAATCTAAACAAACCAAGTTTTCCTTTAATTCTAGTTGTATAAAGACACTTAATTGTTTTGAACTTTTGCACAATGATGGCTGGGGTCCTTATAGAGCACCAACCCAGGTATCAATATTTTCTCACTATTGTCGATGATCTCTAGGGGAACATCGATTTTCTTGATGAAAAACAAATCTGATTCTGTAATGCATATCAAGAATTTCATTGCTTATATTCTAACCCAATTTGGAACTCAGGTAGAGAGAATAAGGAGTGATAATGGGACAGAATTTAAAAATCATGATTTGAAACTCTACTTCCAAGAAAAGGGTATTGTTCATGAGACTACCTGCCCTTATACCCCTAAGGAAAATGGGGTTGTTGAAAGAAAACATATGACTATAATGCAGCTCAGTAGGAGTTTGACGCTATAATCTAACATTCCTATTCAATACTAGGGACAATGTGTTAATATGGCTGTTTATTTAGTTAATAGAATACCTTCTAAAATAATTGACTTTAAAACTCCCTATGAAGGGGCTTACAAGACTAAATCAGATTTAAACAACCTAAGGGTCTTTGGGTTGTTGGCTTATGCAATAGATCTTAAGGCGTTGTTTGGTACACAGTAGAAAAGGGTTGGGATTGGGACTGGGTCAAGAACTATACTAATTAGTACTATTTGGTACATGAGGTTGAGAATGACATGGGCTTGGCTAATACCACGTAGGTGGGACTGAGCAAACCCACCATGTAACACCCCAAATTTTCTGACTCAGGATGAGTAGAAAAGAGAAAATTCATTAAAATTATTTAATGGCTAAATAAAATTGGGAAAAATTATGAAATATTGATTTTCACAGTTTACAGATATTTTTGGAAATTATTTCCCAAAAATGGCTTAAATAATTTTAATAGATAATTCTAAGAGAAAAATGGTTTATTTTACCTGAAAATTATGGAAAAATACTTGGAGATTTATATTTATATTTAATTTGAAAATTTTAGGATAATCATTTGAGATAGCAAAGAAGATAGTTGAGGCATTAAATCCTTAAAAGGAGTTAAGGATTAATTTTCGGATTTAAGGGCTATTTTCTTCCAAAATTCAAGAAAAATAGGTAGGAGATGATTTTTGACCCAAACTTTTTATAAATATTATTTTATGGGTCAAAGAAGCTAATGGCTAAGAAAGGTCCATATAAAACATGGTAGAATAATTTTTGGGTTTATCTCATTATTTCAGAATTATAGAGGAAGGATGAAATTGAAAGAAAGCAATGAGTGTAAGGGCAAAATGGACATTTTATTTTTACTCCCACATCACGCGTGCTACCTCACCATTTAACATCAAATGACCCTCTCTGCCTCCTCATTTTCATTATGCCATTCAAAAGAAAAGGGAGAGAGAGACTAGAGCAAACGAGAGCAATGGAGGATCGCGAAATTGGTGATCGAAGGTATTTCTACGGGAAAATCACTAACAGGTCCCACAGAAGGCAATTTATTACTCTGAGGTCCCACGAAATGTCAAAATCACTGACAGGTCCCAAGGGACCTCAGAGTAATATTTTCGTTTTGTAAAATGACATTACTACTGCCCCTCATATTCCAGATTCACATTTGCTCTGTCATTACGATTTACAACCTCAGCAGTGACTATTAACAACCTAATGAGAAGGCGTTAACAACCCTAGTAGTATCCGTTAACAACTTACTTTATAGAATTATATAACCTCTACATAAGAGTAAATTATAACCAAATAATATAATATAACAACTTTAACACTAAAATGGGAAGCTTTTTGATATCATTAAGAATTTTAACTAGATCCAATAGGATTATAGTAATATTTTAATGCGAAGATCTATTTACAACCTCAACAGTGACTATTAACAACCGAATGAGAAGGCATTAACAACCTAAGCAGTATCAGTTAACAACTTACTTTATAGAATATATAACCTCCGCATAAGAGTAAATTATAACCAAATAGTATAATACAACAACTTTAATACTAAAATGGGAAGCTTTTTGATATCATTAAGAATTTTAACTAAACCCAATAGGATTATAGCAACATTTTAATGCGAAGATCCATTTACAACCTCAATGGTGAGTATTAATAACCCAAAGAGAGCTGTTGACAATCTAGGCAGTATCTATTAACAATTGCCTTTATAGAATAATATAACCTCTAACAACTATATAAGATTAACTTTAAGACTATTTAGTTATAGTTTAGTTAGTTATAGTTAGAAGTTATATTATCCGATAAAGTTAGTTGTTAACAGACACTGCTAAGGTTGTTAACAATTCTCCTTAGGTTATTAATACTAACTGTTGAGGTTGTAAATGGATTTTTGCATTAAAATGTTGCTATAATCCTATTGGGTTTGGTTAAAATTCTTAATGATATAAAAAGCTTCCCATTTTAGTGTTAAAGTTGTTGTATTATACTATTTGGTTATAATTTACTCTTACGTGGAGGTTATATAATTCTATAAAGTAAGTTGTTAACGGATACTGCTTAGGTTGTTAATGCCTTCTCATTCGGTTGTTAATAGTCGCTGTTGAGGTTGTAAATGGATCTTCGCATTAAAATATTACTATAATCCTATTGGATTTAGTTAAAATTCTTAATGATATCAAAAAGCTTCCCATTTTAGTGTTAAAGTTGTTGTATTATACTATTTGGTTATAATTTACTCTTACGCGAGGTTATATAATTCTATAAAGTAAGTTGTTAACGGATACTGCTTAGGTTGTTAATGCCTTCTCATTCGGTTGTTAATAGTCGCTGTTGAGGTTGTAATGGATCTTCGCATTAAAATATTACTATAATCCTATTGGATTTAGTTAAAATTCTTAATGATATCAAAAAGCTTCCCATTTTAGTGTTAAAGTTGTTGTATTATACTATTTGGTTATAATTTACTTTTACGCGGAGGTTATATAATTCTATAAAGTAAGTTGTTAACGGATACTGCTTAGGTTGTTAATGCCTTCTCATTCGGTTGTTAATAGTTGCTGTTGAGGTTGTAAATGGATCTTCGCATTAAAATATTACTATAATCCTATTGGATTTAGTTAAAATTCTTAATGATATCAAAAAGCTTCCCATTTTAGTGTTAAAGTTGTTGTATTATACTATTTGGTTATAATTTACTCTTACGCGGAGGTTATATAATTCTATAAAGTAAGTTGTTAACGGCTACTGCTTAGGTTGTTAATGCCCTCTTATTCGGTTGTTAATAATCGCTGTTGAGATTGTAAATGGATATTCGCATTAAATATTACTATAATCCTATTGGATCTAGTTAAAATTCTTAATGATATCAAAAAGCTTCCCATTTTAGTGTTAAAGTTGTTGTATTATATTATTTGGTTATAATTTACTCTTATGTAGAGGTTATATAATTCTGTAAAGTAAGTTGTTAACGGATACTACTAGGGTTGTTAACGCCCTCTCATTAGGTTGTTAATAGTCACTGCTGAGGTTGTAAATCGTAATGACAGAGCAAATGTGAATCTGGAATATGAGGGGCAGTAATGTCATTTTACAAAACGAAAATATTACTCTGAGGTCCCTTGGGACCTGTCAGTGATTTTGACATTTCGTGGAACCTCAGAGTAATAAATTGCCTTCTGTGGGACCTGTTAGTGATTTTCCCTATTTCTGCTGCATGCAAACCGATTAACTTTGCAAGGTGAACCTCCTGATCAATCTTTTGTCTTTTTCTTTTCTGTTTTCAGTGTATTCTAGCTGTAATGGAGGGGAGAGAGAGACGGGTAGTGAGAGAAAGCTAAGGAAAGGAGAGAAAGATCCATGAATTCATGTCCTATAGCAAGAATGAGATATATGATGCTAGTTTTTGAGCTTGCATGTTGCTGTTGTCTTTGTTTTATGAATTCCCGAACAGGGATGGATTATGGTCGCTGGTTTGAGATGAGAATGGGTTGATGATTATGGAGTATGGTTAATGGCTTGCATGTGAATTCCTTGCTCTGTTTTCTATCAGCTGAAAGCAGGGGTGATAGTCGCTGGTTTAGGATGATAATGAGTTAAGTTAATGGAGTGAGTATATTGTATTGCATGTTGCTTATCTCCTCCGCATGTTAAATTCGAATCATTACTGTTGTTGGTTTGGCTTTGGGTGGCGTCAGGTTCTGGATGAATTAAATGAAAATTTTCAATATACATATAACTATATATGTATATATGAGATCGTGTGTGAAATGGGTTTGCGAAGTGATGATTTTCGAACCTAAGTTCTGTTTTAATTAAGTAGCATGGAGCTCCCTGTTTTGGTTGTATAGTGTTGGGTTTATAATAACATAAGCGAGGGAAGTTTAGATATTATGCACAAGAGCTTTAGATGGTGCTCTGTGTGTGCGCGCGCGTGCACACACATATATAACTATGCTTGCTATTCGAATTGAGATTTGTTGATGTTGGGGGTGTTAGTCTCGAATCTGGAATCTTAAAGATGGAACATAGTTATTGAAAGTTGAGTAAGTTAGGAATGAATAAATTTTATGAAAAGTATTTCCCTATGAGCTTAAGACATAGAAAACGAAGGGAATGTAGGATTAAGGTGCTGTAACGGTGATTTCCAAGGTTGGAAGTGATTTTCAGATTTAAGTGATGAAAGGATTAATTAAGAAGTGGAGGTTGGGGCAGCATATGAATGGTAGGGAATTGACCGTGAGGTTTGGGTGTTTTATGGTTAAAAGGTGTGTATTTGGAAAATTCTCAATGGTACAGTGGGTTAAAATTATTAATTGATAGAAGTTGTTGGAGGAATACTAGACCAAAGTTTAAGATGGTCAATAGATAATTGGAATTGAGATGAAATCAATTGGAGCGATGATATATATATTGTGTCTCGACCATGGGTACAAAATTAGTGAAGATGGATTTTAATTAATTTCACTTCATTGGGATTGGATGACTAAGGTATGAAAGACACCTTGTTTATCCTTAACTATAATAGACAAAAATAATATTTTTGACCAAGATGACCAGATACTAAGTAAGGTAACTGTTTGGAGTTATAAAAGAAAGGAAAACTTTTTGGAAGTTATATCATAAATATAGAAAATTGTCTAGGACGACCAGCTAGTAAGGGTGGAGAATAAAGGAGATTTGGGATTTAAAGAGAGTTATTTAATTTATGAATTATAGTTGGATCAAGCATTAATCTATCCTTACGAATATGATAGGTTTTGATATATGCTCAAGCTCACCAAGAAGCAGAAAGAAAGGAGAACGGTAAGGTTTGATTTGGAAGGAAGCAGACCAGGTAGTAGTTCTTTCCTACCTTACAGTTGTGTATGATTGCTGCATGTCTGTTTGTGCCATATTGCTTTTCTAAAGCATGAGAACATGTAATCCTTAATTCCTTGCATGGATTTTTAGCCGTGATCACGTGTAGCTGATAGACATGGGGCAGTATCTTCCAATTATTTGCGCATTATTCATTCAGCTTGGCTATCTGTCATTGTGCATAAATGCTTAACTACATTAGCTTGCAAGGTTATGTTTCACTTTGGCTTGTTTTGCATGCTTTGTGTAATCTGCACATTTGTTTTGTTGAAAATTACTACTACGGAGATTCTTTAGAATCTCACCCTCCCATTTATGATGAACAGCGAATGCTAGTAGCTCGAAGGATAAGGAGGTTGTTTAAGAAGAAGGTGAGCTGGTTGAAGAGCAAGAATGCTTGTTATATTCTGTATATATGTAGCAGAATATTTTGATAAGTTAATATTTATACTATTGTATATGTTACATGGGCAAGTAACTTTACTTGCCTTATGAAAATATTATTTTGTATCCTCTATAAGGAGGAGAGCACTACCGGGTGGATGTATGTGCTGTCAACCAAGAACGTTGCTATATTCTTAGTATAATATTATGAGATTGTACAGTATGAAATCATTTTAGGTGCTAATAGATTAAGTTTAAAGTAGGGTTGATTGTGGATCACTCGTCAGTTATTCTAAAGGTTTGAAATGTTTGATTGATGGATTCTAATATTGATGGAAAAAAATATTCCCTATCTTTTTGCAGGTCAGAAACCTAGCGTTTGTGATTCACAGACGTTAAAATGATCCTATTAGTATATAAAAGTTAGGTATTGCACACCTCACCCCTGGTACTCAATTTTTCGGCCCAAGGATTACAATTTTCATAGACAAAAATATCCTTGTTAATAATAAATTTAAGACAAGAATACCCCTATGAGCATTTGACCTAAATTAAGATTATCTATTTTACCGATCTCTATTGCCGCATTCGCTCTCCCTCTCTTGATTTCTCTCTCCCTCTTGCTTGCTATCGAGGAAGTCACAGCATCACTGGTAATTGCTACAACTACTTCCTATGGCTGAATATTGTTGATTCCATAAGGCTTGTTTGATGTTCAGTTTGAACTTCTCCTTCTACTCAAAATTCCAATCTCTTTTATGCTCAATTTGCTTCTTGTTGACGCGACTAATTTTTCTGGAAATAATATAATACACACAAGAGTAAATTATGCTTGCTAATTTGTTCTTTTGCACCCTCTTTCGTTGTTCATTCTTCATATTTAGGCCTGTTAGTTTTCTCTCATTTCCTTTGTTTCTTCATCATTGTCACTTTTAGTGTGTAGTGCAAGTGCTTTAGGTATGATGGACACTGCAAAGTAAATTAAAACATGACATGTAGGGTCCAAGTGTCATACAGGTTAAAACCTTTGAAAACCTTTGATTGGATTTGGACGCAGTAAATACTTTGGTAATGCGGAATTGAATTTGGCCAATTTTGCCAATGTATACATGTGAATACATGGGTGAGAGCATTGCTTTAAAAAATTGAATTAGTGGTTTTAGAATGTGTTTTGTATAAAACATTGTATGACGCTTCTTTACATGTAGTTTAATGACTATGAATTATGTTTACCCTATAGGATATTTTATTGCTTTTGCAATTTTTGATTTGTTTTATTTAAGTATGACGAAGTTAATTCAACAAGCAAACATTTCATTTGAAAGCCCAAATAAAATAATTTTTTTTTCAACTAGAAGTCTTCTCTATTTTTTAGAACTCTAACAAATTATATCTTCTAAGAATGCATAATTAGATAAAGTTTGTGAAATTAAATAGGAAAAAAATGCAAAGATTTGGCAACTCTACTTTATTGACGTTTTTCATGAAAGATTGTTTCTAGATTGAGCAATAATGATAAGTGTTAATATTAGCTTGCTATGCTTTTTGCATTAAGTAAATTTGAAAAGAAAGAACATATATCTGCTCATACCATACCATTGATCATAATTTGTTATGTTTCTAAATATACATAAGTTCCAATGTAACAAAATTTTGTTATATTTCTATATGATTGTTTACACAGTTATGGCACTACCCGAAGAAAAGAGTACAATTATGTTTGTTGTTTTGGTGGCTGAGCATGGCTAAAGCAATACATGGAATTTTTATTTGTGTGTGTATAATAGTCATGCTAATGAGGCAACAGACCAAACGCATATCTTACAAAATGGATTTTGTTGCTAAAAGAGCTTATTTAAAGAAATTGGTATGTAGTAGTGATATAGCATGTTACAACCTACTTAGGATGCATAGGTCAACATTTTATAAGCTATGTCCCATGCTAACGGATGTGGGTGGTCTTAAGCCTAGTAAGAATATGCTTATAGATGAGCAAATTGCCATATTTTTACACATATTAGCACATCATGTAAAGAATAGAGTAATACAACAAAACTTCGGTAGATCTGGAGAAACCATTAGTAGGCATTTCAATTCTGTGCTTAATGGGATGATAAGACTTGGACATATGTTGTTTAAGAAAGCAGAGCCTATGGCAGAAGACTCCAATGACAATAAGTAGAAGTGGTTTAAGGTAGGCACACATATTTTATATGCATTATTAATTTTTAACATGTGGGAAAAACTTTTGATTTTCTTTTTTTTCCTCTTTACAGCATTGTTTAGGGGCATTAGATGGAACACATATTAAGTTGAGAGTTTCTACTATGGACAAGGCAAGATACCGAAATAGGAAAGGAGACATAACCACAAATGTGTTGTGTGTTTGCTCATAAGATGGGTACTTCATATACTTCTTAATTTATCTTCTTAACCGAAATAGTTAAAAACTCACTATGGTGTAGTGACTGATCTTCTTAATTTATATAGTTTTGGTTGGGACTCTAATAAAAAATGTGTGACAACACCCAAAATAGTTTGGGATGAATATATAAAGGTAAATTTCTTTATAATTATATTTGTGTCTATGTATTGTTTTACTTAATGAAAATTTACTAGTCTTGATGCCATCTTTATGTCATTTTCTCATAGGTAAATAAAAATGCTGCTAAGTTTAGGTATACACCTTTTCCTTACTTTGAGGAGCTCAGCATTATCTGTGATAAGGATAGGGCAACTGGAGATGAGTCTGAACAATTTGATGATGTCGTTAAAGAGCTCAATAATCAAACTAGTTTGGATGGGCACAATGATCTTGACATGAATATATCACATGGGAATAATTCGCCATAGGAGAACATTCCACCTGAGTACAATTCAGATCCAGCTGAGCATGCTCCATCGGAGGCAACTATTAGGTCAAAAAAGCGAAAGCGAAATAGTGCTGATTGGGATGACTTTCTACTCCAAGGCATTGAGAAGGTTGCTCATACATTTTCTAATGGCTTGAAGGAGGCAAGTGAGCAACTAGCAATGCACATGAATAGGACTGGATTGTCTGAATGTGAGAAGCGTTTGGACGACATGAAGGATTCTCTTTATGATAATCTAATGCAAGTTGAAGAGCTGTCATCTCAAGAGCGTCTTTCAGCTTATGTCAAAATAATTTCTGATGAGAACATGTTACGTGGATTCTATGCCACGCCTTAAAGAGGAAAAGCAGATATAATCTGATAAAACAGCTATTATTTAGATTTTAAACGTTAGATATTTTCATAGTTTATTCTTTATTCAGGTGTTTATTATTTAATTTTTCAATATTAGATTATTTCCAATTGTTTAGTTGTTAGGTCTTTTTTTCTCTCTAATAGCTATTTTAATTTTGGGCTGTATGGGCAAGCTTGATGCTCCTAAACTCTACTTTTAGACCATTTTAATAATATAACAAATGTCTTTGACACTATTTTAGTAATAAATAATATGGGATTATTTTTCCTGTTCTTTTAGTATATCATAATGAAAGATTTTAATCTTACTATATTCATCAAATATAACAAATGTCTTTGACACTATTTTAGCAATAAATAATATGGGATTATTTTTCCTGTTCTTTTAGTATATCATTATGAAAGATAGATTGCTAGTGAGATGCATTTCAATGGAAAATGCATATATGTGGGATTCATATGAACCTTTTTAATGTTTATCACATAACTTTGGATATCATAAACAAATAATTTATAAGAATTAAAGACACAGCCCCTGACTAAAAAGGTAAGTAAAAAAGATTTTTATCACAAAAAATAAGTACAAAAGAATAATTCTATAAATCCTTCCATCAACTTTTTCTTAGTGTGGTCATTTCATATCCACTACTATGCATGTCTTCTATTTCATAATTTCACGAGAGGGAAGTTCAAAGCATTATTGTCATGCTTTCTAAAACCAGAGAAAGTGCTGAAAATGGGAGAGAGGACGAGATGCAGAGGGATCTCATGACAGATTTCTAGTGCCGTTGTATCAGGGGTCATCAGAGGAGATAAAGACGTAGGGCTGAGACTGGGAGAAAAGACGTGGTGCAAAGATCAAATGAGTTTACTCTTTTATCTTTAATTTTTTTGAAAAGGGTATTATAGTCTTTTGATAATTTGTATTTGATTATAAAATAAAATTAATGCAATCATTCCCATCAAATATTACCATGTACCAAACATAATTTAAAAGCTTCACTCCCACTCCCAATCCCACTCTCAAACCAATCCCAATCCATTGAAATCTAATGCCACATACCAAACATAGCCTAAAGTTATTGATAAATTGCACTCTAGAGCTATTCCTTGTGTGTTCCTAGGATATCTTGAAAATCAAAAAGGATTTATTCCTCTAGATTTAAAAAATAAAATTTTAATGGTGAGTTGACATGTTAGCTTTCATGAAAAAAAAAAATTTCCTTGTAAGGATGTTGTAAGTAAGGAGAAGGGGGAGTCCATCATACTTTGAAGGAAATGTTCTGGTATGAACAGAACAGATTTCATTAAAACTCATAGTGAATAATGAAAATAATAATGAAGAGCCACGAACTGATCATAATGTACAGCAAGAAGTTGCTGAGAATACTCATCCGGAGCAGATGGTTAACCAGCAAATCACTACTCAGCCGAGGCCTCCAAGGGAAAGGCGTCCTCCTATATGGTCAAAGGACTATATATGTTCTACTACCACTGTTAACCAAGGTAGATGTAAGTATCCTATTCATAAATATATAGCTTATGATGGTTTGTCCTCTGATTATTTATGCTTTCTTACTTCTATTGATTCTGAAACTGAACCCACAAGTTATAAGCAGGCTACTTTAGATGCAAAATGGGTAAGTGCAATGAGAACTGAAATAAAGGCTCTTGAAAATAACAAAATTTAGGATATTGTACCTTTACCTAAAAATAAAAGGCCCATAGGATGTAAGTGGGTGTATAAAATCAAGTATAATTCAGATGAGAGTGTTGATAAGTATAAAGCTAGGTTGGTAGCAAAAGGTTATAGTCAAAGGGAAGGTATTGACTATCATGAGACCTTTTCCCCAGTAGTAAAGATGCTTACTATTAGACTAGTCCTTAAATTGGCTACAATGAATAAGTGGAATCTCTTTTGGTCCAAAAAAAAAAAAGAATAAGTGGAATCTCCACCAAATCGATGTACAAAATGCTTTTCTGCAGGGAGACCTGAATGAAGAGGTTTATATAAGAATCCCTTAAGGTTTTGAAAGTAAGGGAGAGCACATGGTGTGCAAACTAAAAAAATCTCTCTATGGATTAAAACAAGCCTCTAGGCAATGGAATCCAAAGCTTTCAAAGGCATTGGTAAGAGGTGGCTTCTTTCAAAGTAAGAATGATTACTCATTATTTAGTAAAAATTTCAATGATGGAATTGTTCTTATCCTAGTATATGTTGATGATCTCCTAATAACAGGAAGTTTAAAAAAAGGAATTCAAAATGCCAAAGATTTTTTACATAATAGTTTTAAAATCAAGGATCTTGGTTTAATGAAATATTTCTTTGGTATTGAGGTAGCAAAGTCTGAAGAGGGTATAGTATTGTATCAAAGAAAATATGTACTTGACTTGTTGAGTGAGACAGGAATGAGTGGATGTAAATCTCTGGCTATTCCTATGCCTCAAAATCTTAAATTGTTACCTTATGATGAAACAAAGGGTAAGAAAGATGAGTTACTTGGCAATCGAGAGAGGTACAGGCAGTTGATTGGTAAGCTCCTTTACTTGACTATGACTCATCCTGACATTTCTTTTTGTGTGCAGACCTTAAGTCAGTTTATGCATAATCCAACTAAGACGCATATGGTAGCAGCAAAAGGGGTTGTAAGATATCTGAAGGGGTGTCCTGGAATGTGGATTCTTATCAGCTTAAAAGGAGAACCAGTACTAGAATGTTTTTGTGACTTAGACTGGGCTTCCCGTGGGATTACTAGGAGGTTGGTGACAGGCTATCTATTGAAGTTTGGCAGGTCTTTAGTGATGTGGAAAATGAAGAAGCAAGCACAGTGTCAAAATCTTCAATAGAAGCTGAATACAGAGCTCTCAGCATGGCTACATCTGAGATAGTTTAGGCAAGAAGGTTGCTTCTAGTTTGAATAGTCTGCATGAAAGTGCTGTACATATATTTTGTGATAGTCAAGCAACTATTCACATTGCTGCTAATCCAATTTGTCATGAAAGGACAAAACACATTGAGGTGGATTGTCATTTCATAAAAGAAAAGTGGGAATCAAAGCTAGTAGATTTGAGGCGTGTAAGGTGGAGTGAACAACAGGCGGATATTCTCACTAAGGCTGTCTTTAGAGAAATTCAAAGGAAGTTGTTAAGCAAGTCAGGGACTGTGGACATGTACAGCCCTAAACTTGAGGGGGAGTGTAAGAAATAGGAGTGAGTTTTGTACATATTTAGAGATAGTTGGGCCGGGTTGTATTACTTGATACATCTGGGTCTTGTTAGTTAGTTAGTTCCTTATTCTTGTTTTCTTTCTTTATTTTGTTTGTTTCAGTCTCGGCCTATAAATGGGCGTTGAACCTAGGCATTTGATATGAGCCCATGGCAGTGTAATAATTTTGCTTAGTAATGAGAAATTCAGTTTTCCATACGCTGCGTTTTGTCTAGGGTAGAAGCCTTCATCCTCATTAGGTGATTATTCTCATGAGAATATTCTCAGACAGGTTTCTTTCCTTTAACCGGATGATTTATCTTTTATCAAATGAGAGCATTATCAGAGTATTCAAGGTTGGTGTTAGTGTATCCATTCTTCTTCCTCTTCTTTTTCTTGGGATTAAATTTAAATAATCTAAATTTATATTTGAACATTTTATATTTAATTTTTTTACTTCATATTTTACTCAAAAACATTTTAAGAACAACAATTTTAAATTTAGAAAATATCTTTTTTCTTTTGGTGAAACTTTCTTCAGCCTTCAATTCGAAACTTAACCCCGCTTAACAGAAGTCATTTTCTGTATATTCATTGCTTAGCTCATGAAAATTCAAAATTGTTGAAAGAAAAGAACACGACCTGACACAATTCATTAAAATAGGTTCCTCATTGGTAGTCATTCCTTTCAATATAGATGGAAGTCATTGTCAATCTAAGCCAGCTGCATCCAAAACAAATCATTTTCACAATTTGCAAGAGGTGGGGGCCCTGATTAGGTTAGTATCACTAATTGCTATGAATTATTTGTGTGATCCTATTTATAAAGCATTTTAAACATATTTTACATAGATTAAAAAAATCTTAAAGTGTATTAACTTTTCATTACAATATAGCAACTTTTCAGCTTAACCTCTGTTTAATATATACACATTTTTAAAAAAAAAAAAACTATCTATACTGTAATAAATGAAGGACAATATAATACATTCATGGTAAAAATTAATGAAGTCACTTATAAATAGAACCAAAAGAAACTTTCTCTATTTGCCTTATAAATAGGACCAGATTAATATAATGTAATCTTATTATAAATTTTATGTGATATATATATATAGGTTGATTTTAAAAGCTAAATGGACCCGATATTTAATCCACAAATTAAACACGTTTACATGAAAATATGTAGGGAGACTAGCAATGGATCAAGGTTTTCATTCAATACTCAGTTCACTGTAATGTAATTTAAATAATCTAAAATTTGATATGACTTGTTCAAATTTAAAATTTTTATAATCTGAAATTCTTTTCAATAATAAATTTATTTTTAACATAATCTTTATTTTGAATTTGCATCTATTAAAAAATAATTCAAAAAGTATATAAAGTTTAAATTAATTCTGGACCATCGAAAATTAAAGTGGTTGATTTAGATTAAGATGAGCATTTCGTGACCATTTTTTGGTAACGATGGAATGTGCTCACGGATTGGCCGTCTTTATTTCATTGGCTAATAATAATGTCTTATTTTATGACCACATCTCTTCTGCCTGCATTTTCGTCTTTAGTCTTCTGGTTATATTTCGCCACACCTTGTTTTTTTTGCCCTCTCAGCATTAGACCAAATTAATACGCATATATGTAATATTCATATATTTAAAAGTTGCACAATTGATGTAAATAGTATAATTTGTTTTGTGAATTTTATATGTTTTATGAATTATTTTACCTTTTAAATAAACAATTATAAATAATTACGAAATATATTGACCATAAAAATGTTTTAACAAATCTGTTTTTACGTTCTTTTAAATAAAAAATGAGCCTCAATGTGCGGAATCCACCCTTGACCTGTTACAAGGATTGCTCACCCACCTGCAGAATTTTAATTGTGAATATTAAATTGTGATTCTCTATATATAATATATTTATTGTCCTATAATTTAAAATTTATTTTTCATGAGAAAAATTACATAAATTTTAACATATAAAATGATTCAAAAAATAAAATAAAACGTATTAAGAATATTTAAAAAACATTTTTCCTCATAAAATTATAAATTATCTAATACTTTCATAGTAAAAGAATGTTTAGTAAAATACAGTAACCTTGCATATGATGTACTAAAATTATACAAACTTCCCATTTGTTTTGGAAACATTCATTTTAGTCTAATTTTTATCATCATTAGGAATAAATGTAAAATATTAAAATTTGTTCTAGACATTACACAACGGTAAACTATTTGAAAATAGGCAAAAATAATGATTCCATAAAATACTGAATCTCAAACTATTTATTTTTTGATCAAGTGATAAGGATAAAAGGAGGAGAAGAAAATGATTAGGAGAAATGATGCCGAGAATGAAGATCCATATCCGCTCCTCACTGATGGCATTCCGCTCAATATAATGTGGGTCAAAGTCTTTATCAATCCAAGCTAGCTATATCGACAAACCGTTTCACAGCTTTGAAGATAGGTTGATTTCCTTGATAACAATGTGTTAGTTTTTTGGGCTTGGATCCGCCCTTGATGGGCCGGATTATTTGACCGGGTATAAAGAGAATATATCAGTCAAATATCCAAGCGATATCATGATATGTTTGACTTGGTCAAACATCCTGAATCATATCCAATCGATTACGATATAAATCTAATTAATTTATATTAAATTAATTAATTTATATTGTATAGATTAAATATATGTTAAGTATATATATTTAGAATTAATTGTGATTGATTCTGGATTTGAATTCAAAATATCATGATATTATGAGATAAGGATATATTATCTTATCTCAGATTTTATCTGATGGGCTCAGTGGATATTTTTATGCTACCCAAAATATCCCTGACAAAAGCTATAAATAGAGGCTTCCCCCATCAGTTCAAATCACTCCAGTAGTAGAGTTTTCCTACTATCTCTCTCTCTTATTTTCTTTCTTGCAAAGTGGTGCTCTGCTGTGCACTTAAAAGCTCAGACTTTTATAGTCTAGCTTAAGCGTGAGCTAAGGAGATCCGACCGACCCGACCCGAGATCCGACCCGGTATGTTTTCGATCCATTCTCCAATTTTTCTTACATTGGCATCAGAGCCGAGATGTTCTTGAGGCTCTCAATATATGTGTGCATATATATATTACACGCTCATTTTTTTCCGCTGCATCGTGAATATGCCGTATGCCATTCGAACTGAATATGCTTGTGTTTTAAACTCAAATACACACTCCGTTTATATAAGTGAAGTTCGAAAACATTACTTGTTACTTCGTAAGATTTAAAAACGTGATCGAAGACTATTTTCTGAAGCTTCCAACGTCGGCCGTTCGAACCTTGTTTTTGGGTCTTTAAAATTGATGTTTTTTAAAGAAAATAAACCCATAGAGTTGTAGAGCACGAAAATACGAGTCCATAGACACCTAAAATGCATAAAACAGAGCTCGGAGGAGGAAGATACGGCGGTTCGAAAATGGTGGGTCGCCACGGACCCGCCAGAGCTCCAGTCGGATCTGGGGCGACCCGGCTGGAGGTCAGGGACGACCTGACCAGCCCAAAACGGCGTCGTTTTGGGCTGGCCAGGACGCAGCGTTTCACTTTAAGTGAAACGCTGCGTTTCGGGTCCGTGGACCTGGATCCCCCTGGAAGTCGGGTCGGTAGACCGACCCGACCGACATTTAAAAAAAAAAATTTGAAATTTTTTTGAAATAAAAAAAAAGTTTTTTTCTGAAATTTTTTTTGGACGCGCCATGTGGGCGCGTGGGGTCCACCTAGGGACCCTTTGGTCATAAAAGCACATATATAGACTCCTTGAGACGTGAGGAATCAGATGGAATAGGTCAGGTGACGGGAGAGGCCGTAAAGGCGGCGCGTGTATGACAAGCGCCGGTCCCGAGAGTGGGCGAACCTAGCTCCTTAAAAAAAAAAAAAAAATTTTTGCTTGTTGGGGCGCGTGAGGGCGTGAGGGACTATTTTTGAGCCCTGTTTGACCTGAAATATTTCTAAAATCATGAGCTATGAATTAATATATTATGTGCTGATTTTTTATGACTTTTTGGGTATGAAAAATAGCAAATAAATGTTTTGAAATATTTATTTTTATATTTTTCTTAACTTGTTCTTTTTGGGTTTAGGAAATGGCCAACTCAAACTCAAATTCTAACTCCTCTTTTGGAAAATATCCAACTTATTCTCCTCTTTCTGATGCTTCGAAATCTTCAAATTATTATGCTGCCGAAAGTACAAATAAAAGAAAAGCGCCTCAATCACAAGTAAACTCTAATGTACCTGAGGGGAGCAGTGGTAAAAGGAAATGTGTTCCTGACCAACAAGAGGAAGAAGTCTGCAGACCCAAGGACATAAATTTAATAGAAAAGATAGCAGAAAAGCATGCTGATGAATACAAGCATCAAAAGTGCCTATTTTCAAAATTGAGTTATTATGCTAAACAAATTGTCAATGAGCAAGACGCACTCTTTTTCTCAAATATTGCAATCCAGTACAGAGAGGAACTGGCGAGGAGGGGACACATATTTAGTGAAGCATTTTTTAAACAAAGTCTCTGTAGATGCTGGAAAGGTGTTAAAGAGAGTTTGAGAGAACCCATGATAAAATATATCATGAACGAATGAGTTTTTGTTCACATTTATTCTTTTCATTTAATGTTTACTCTTGAGACTTCATTTTTGGGATTATCCAATTTTTGTAAACATTTATGCTTCAATAAATAAAGTTTTTTTTATTTCAAATGCTTTATTTGAGTGGGAGTTTCATGAGGAAAACTCCAAATTGGGGATATGTTCAAGGAAAGTCAAAGGTAAGAAAGGTAAGAGACTAACCAGGAGTAATGGGATGGGAGCCAACCTAGTTGTCTCCTGATCATGAAAATGGTGAGACTCTTACCCAGACGACCTATGACCTACTTGAATAAAGTGTGTATATTGCATACCGTACTAAAATGCATTGTTGTCTATGTGATAGCACGATGTCTCAAAGAGGAATCAAGTCCATTATAGCTGACCTCGTAGGAGGTGACAAGCTGAACGGAGACAATTACAGCATGTGGCGTCGTAAGATATCGTATGTCCTCGAAGAACAAGAAGTCACTGATGTGTTGACTACTTTTCTTCCAGAGCCTGAGGCAAATGCATCGCGAAGGGACCAGGACGGCTACGCGGCCTGGAAAAGAAGGGACACTATCGCCAGAATAACCATGCTGAGTGCCATGACTGACGATGTGTTGGTGCAATTCGAAACACACCCTTCTGCCTCTGCCATGTGGGCAGCGCTGAAATCCGAATTTGACGGTACCTCTGCTGCAAGGCTTAGGAGACTCACCGTCAAACTTGATAATTTCAAGCTGGGTCCTAACACTCCCATAAGGCATCACCTAAGGGCAATGCAGAACTTAATCAGGGAGCTTAAGGAAGCCGGAGGCGCTCTATCTGATGAGCAACAGATTCAAGCTGTCATGAGATCTCTCCCAGCAAGTTGGGATACCATGAAGCACACCATTACTCATAATGAGAGTATAAAAACCTTTGCTGATGTAGCTCGCCACCTCCAACTAGGAGGATGATCGGATGGAAACTGTGAAGCCTGTTAGTAAGGCATATTTAACTGAAGGAAAGGGAGGGACAACCTCCCAAAACCAGTCCAAGAGAAGCAAAGGCTCTCAAAATAAGAAAGGCGGCCCTAAAGTGAAGAAGGGAAAGAGTTCCTTCAAGAAAGGCAAGAAACCTGCAAAGAAGCGGAACATAGCAACCATCAAATGCTATGCTTGCCAACAAAAGGGACATTATGCCAAGGACTGCCCTGAGCAGAAAAAGACTCAGGGGCCACAGACCACGTGAGCAAGGATCGTGGGAACTTCACAGAATTTCGTCGGTTACCAGCAAGAAGCAGATGGCTTTATGTTGGGAATAACGCGAGAGTAGAAGTCAAAGGGATCGGTACTTGTGAGCTGACCCTACATGGAGGAAGGACCTTAGTCCTGCAAAATGTCCTCTACGCTCCGGAAATTCGACGAAATCTTGTGTCTGTCATTTCCTTAGTTAAATTTCGTTTTAATGTCTTTTTTCATGATTTCACAGTAGACATTTCGTATGGGACCAACTTTTCAGTTTCTGGTTATGTTTCAGATGGTTTCTTTGTTTTAGAAAATTTCAATGATAATTTTTCTAGTTCTTGCTATGCGCTTTCTTCCGATGTCAATTACGATATATGGCACGCTAGATTAGGACATATTGGTCAAGAACGCATGACCAAACTAGCAAAAGAAGGTTTGCTAGGAAACGTGTCCAAAAAGGAAATGTCTCTGTGTGAACATTGCCTTGCTGGCAAGAGTACAAGGAAGCCTTTCGGAAAGGCAACCAGGGCTAACCATCCTCTTGAATTGGTACACTCTGATATTTGCGGACCAATGAGTGTTAGGGCACGTCACGGAGCATGGTATTTTATTACCTTCATCGATGATTCTTCCCGATATGGCTATACTTACCTGATTTCCCACAAATCTGAGGCATTAGAGTGCTTTAGAAAATATCTCAATCTAGTGGAAAATCAGCTAGGTTCAAGAATCAAAGCCTTAAGAACTGACCGAGGTCGAGAATACCTCTCTGATCAGTTCAAGGAGCTCTGTGAAGAAAGGGGCATTGTTAGGCAACTAACAATCCCTGGCACTCCTCAACAGAACGGAGTTGCTGAAAGGAGAAATAGAACTCTCCTCGATATGGTTAGATCAATGATGGCACAAGCTGAGCTTCCAACCTCATATTGGGGAGATGCTCTTTTAACCGCCACATTCATACTTAACCGAGTGCCTTCTAAATCAGTCACCACAACCCCTTATGAATCATGGACAAACCGCAAACCGGATCTAAGCATCCTAAGACCATGGGGGTCAGCGGCCTATATTCGTGATTCTTCCCATAAATATGACAAGCTAGAACCAAGGGGCAAAAAGTGTATCTTCATAAGATACTCTGAGAACTCTAAGGGGTATGTCTTCATTGGTGAAAATGATGACGGCTCAGTGACTGAGATAGAGTCAAGGGACGCAACATTCATAGAAACCGAATATCCTAGCAGAGGGAGTATTGATCGAACAAGCCGTCTTTATGAGGATGATGGCAATGAGGTACAACAAAGTGTTCCTCAGTCTACTGATCCGAGTGGGAGGGTTGAACCATTTTCACAACAAGGTTTAACCCAGTCACAGGAAGTAAGTCCTACAACAACCCCACTTAGGAGAAGTAACAGAGACAAAACTCCTAAGAGACGCTTCTCAATTGAAGGAGCAACCTTCATCGTTAGTCCAGAGCACGATGAAGAAGACCCCGTAAGTGTTAAAGAAGCACTAACAGGACCTGCTAAGGAAAAATGGCAGAAGGCCTTACAAGAGGAAATGGATTCCATGGAATCCAACCAAGTATGGGAATTAGTTGATCTACCACCTGGCCGAAAGGCAATTGGGAGCAAGTGGGTTCTCAAGTACAAACGTAAGGCTGATGGATCAATTGATAAACCCAAAGCAAGGTTAGTTGCCAAAGGGTATACACAACGGGAAGGAGTGGATTACGCAGACACCTTCTCACCTGTTGTACGTTTCAACTCGATACGACTGATACTGGCTTTAGTAGCAAGTTTAGACTTAGAGTTACATCAGATGGATGTAAAAACCGCCTTCTTGAATGGAGAACTAGATGAGGAAATCTATATGGAACAGCCTGAGGGCTTCATACAGAAAGGGAACGAACAAAAGGTTTGTAAACTATTGAGATCCATTTATGGACTCAAGCAATCATCTAGGCAGTGGTACTTAAGGTTCCACAAAGCTATAAGCTCCTATGACTTTGAAATGATCGAGGAAGATCACTGTGTTTATATCAAGCGGTTTGGAGACAACTTTGTCATTCTATCCCTCTATGTCGATGACATACTACTGGCTGGTACCAATCTTAAACTAATAAAGATGATCAAAGAGTGGTTATCCTTGAACTTCGAGATGAAAGACATGGGCGAAGCAGAATATATCTTAGGCGTTAAGATAAGAAGAGATCGTTCTAGAAAATTGCTGTCATTGTCACAAAAGGCATACATAGCAAAGATTCTTGAGCGTTTCAATATGAGAGACTGCAAGCCTATGGATACCCCTGTGGTTAAGGGACATAACCTAAGTGAGGAAATGCGCCCTACAAAACAATGCGATATAGAACGCATGAAGAGAGTCCCATACTCAAGTGCCGTTGGCAGCCTAATGTACGCCATGTTGTGTACCAGGCCAGACATATGCTTCGCAGTCGGACTTGTGAGTCGATTCCAATCCAATCCAGGAGTCAAACACTGGGAAGCTGTAAAGAGGATTATGAGATATCTAAAAGGAACCATGGACTATGAGCTATGCTATCAAGGAAATGGCCTTCGTGCGGAGGGTTATTCCGATGCTGATTGGGCAGGAGACCTGGACGAGCGACACTCGACGTCAGGCTATGCTTTCCTACTGAATAACGGAGCAATCTCCTGGAGCAGCAAGAAACAAACGTGTGTGTCTCTTTCATCCATGGAAGCAGAATATGTAGCTGTTCTGCAGCTGTCCAAGAAGCTGTGTGGCTCAAAAGATTCTTAGTACGATTGGGAATCCATGGTGGGAGTGAGGGACCAACTCTGATTCACTGCGATAGTCAAGCAGCAATAGCCTATGCAAAGGACCCTAAGTACCACAATCGTACTAAGCATATAGACATAAAGTATCACTTTGTAAGGGATATGATCGCTAAGAAACAAGTGACAGTTCAATACTTGTCCACTCATAAGATGTTGGCAGATCCCCTAACCAAGCCTATAGCTAGAGATCCTTTCGTTAAGCATGTAAAGGCCTTGGGCATGCGTAGAGCATGATGTATTGAACTCCTTTTTCTTTTTGATCCTTTTTTTCAAATACGCAGGCACAAGGCATGTTGTACTGAACCTTTTCTCTTACTTAGTAATTCAATGCATTTTATCCAGTTCAAAGAAATTTTTCTTGTATATTTGTGTATTTATACATGCATAGGCACAAGGTATGCAATACAAATATGTCGTACAGGTCACAAGGTTGGCTCACTCACACGAGCAACTGCCTCGCTATGTTCTCATGGGATATAGAAGGTTTGACAGCAGATGATCACCATGAGATGGTAGAGAAGAATCACTGCACAAATGTCACCTCAGCTAGACTGAGATGAGACCCATAAAAGTTTGGGCCGAATCATGGATAATGTGTCATCCATGAGACCTGTAGCCAGACAAGGAACTCTTTACTAGTGAGACGTCATATATAGTTGTGATGAAAGAGCTCCTGGTTCAAATGTTGGAGTGCATTTGGAACTTAAGTCTGTACGGTGCTATTAAAACCAAAAGCGACATACTCCACTTAGTGGATTGAGCACCGTAACATGCAATTCATACTGCATGAGCTCACTCAAATCCGCAACAAGGGACGTAGATGGAAGATCCCTGATCCATTACGGTGTGAGTCCCAGAAAGGAAATAAACCTTTCATAATGCCCTTAAGACTTAGACAACATCACAAGGTTTTGGTTTAGTGGCAGCTACTCTAGCCTAAACCCCATGGTCAAGAATGATGCGATCTAACGGGTCAAGACTGAGAAAGCGACTATGCCAAATCTAAATGATGAATAGTCAGAAGGAAGATTTATCCTGAAATACACATCTACGTTGGTGTCTGTGACATGTCCCTTGCAGGTTGAACAGAACAACTAAGCAAGTGTGGATACCATACGTATGAAAAGGCAATCTGAGTAAACAAAATAACTCGAGAGGGATTAGATATGCCACAAGTAAAGTGTATGGATAAAACTAGGGCATTCGAGGCAACAAGCATACAATTTGCAGGTACACCAAGGGTGTTCTTGTGTGCTGGTCCTGCATAAAGGATTCCTAGTGCACAGGCGCCCGAATCGATGACGTCATGCCCACGCGGTCACGGCAGACACCTAGTATGAAGCAATGAAAGATTTAGCTATCGCACGATGGACAGCCCATCAAGTGCGAGTGGGAGATGTTAGATTTTGGGCTTGGATCCGCCCTTGATGGGCCGGATTATTTGACCGGGTATAAAGAGAATATATCAGTCAAATATCCAAGCGATATCATGATATGTTTGACTTGGTCAAACATCCTGAATCATATCCAATCGGTTACGATATAAATCTAATTAATTTATATTAAATTAATTAATTTATATTGTATAGATTAAATATATGTTAAGTATATATATTTAGAATTAATTGTGATTGATTCTGGATTTGAATTCAAAATATCATGATATTATGAGATAAGGATATATTATCTTATCTCAGATTTTATCTGATGGGCTCAGTGGATATTTTTATGCTACCCAAAATATCCCTGACAAAAGCTATAAATAGAGGCTTCCCCCCATCAGTTCAAATCACTCCAGTAGTAGAGTTTTCCTACTATCTCTCTCTCTTATTTTCTTTCTTGCAAAAGTGGTGCTCTGCTGTGCACTTAAAAGCTCAGACTTTTATAGTCTAGCTTAAGCGTGAGCTAAGGAGATCCGACCGACCCGACCCGAGATCCGACCCGGTATGTTTTCGATCCATTCTCCAATTTTTCTAACACAATGAATAATAATGTGCACCCTCTGTTTCTTATCATAGAGTATCATCCAAAAAGAATTTTTAGTTCTAAATATAAGTAATTAATTAACTCATTAATTGTTACGTTAGGTAATTTAGCCTTGTTAATAATTAAGGTTTAGTATTAAAAGTTTATCAAACTCTGTGTTTATCGATCTACATCATATCATTTAAGTTAGGGATAATTTTGAAAAAAATTATTAATTTAGGATAAATTTAATCCTTTAATCGTTATTTTTAGCACGTGAGAATTTGTTAAAAATGCTCTATAATAAGAGCCGGACGGAGCATTTCTTTTTGATAAATTTTATGTGATATTTATTGGTTGATTGATAAGCTAAATGGACCCAATACTTGTTCCACAATCTAAATAGGTGTCCATTTACATATAAATAAGTAGGGATACTGGTAATAGGTGCCATAAATTCATTGGATAATTCTTTTACATCATCTTACCATCTCATCTCTTGCATCATCATTTTTGTCTTTAAACTTACGCTTATTGAACGCGCGTGGATCACCTGTGTCATGTCTCATAGGAGTCTATCAGCCTAGCACTCCAGTATAAATTTAATTAATTTTTAATATTAACCTTATAAATTGCATTAAGCTCTAACATTACACTATTTTTTATGTTTTTGTAAGATTTAAATAATCAAGTTAGGTGCTTTACAAAATTGATACTCCATCGCTGTTCCTTGTTACTTATTATAAGGGATAATTGTGACCTATGTCATATTCATTTGATAAGAGACCCCTTAGAGGTTGCGCAAATTTTATTTATTGATTTTTCATTTTATCATAATTTAATTACTCATATTATTGTTTTTAATTCCCACACATTATCTCTCTTTCATATAGATAAGGGTATTTTTAGCAAAAAGGTTACACTTTTTACACATTTATTATCCTAAACTAACTGCAACTAGTATTTTGGATCACGTAATTTGAGTAATTGTCTCTTATAAGAAAGAACTAAGGAAGTAATAATTTAGAAACATAGCAAATATTTAAAATTTAAAATAAATCAATATATCATATCATATATAATTTAGAAACACGGAGATAAATTGCTTGTTTGTTTGGAGCATGATGACATTCAAATTCCCCCCTTCCCTCTCTCCAATTTGAAGAACTTGGACTAATTAAGTATGGTATTATTTGAATAAATCATTTAAAAATATTGTATTAAAGTTTATAGAAAAATAAAAATGCATTTATTATAGTGACTAATTTATCTTTCACTATAATAAAGTCCTATTTGATTAACTTTTTTCACATATTTCTTTGAAATATTATTTTATTCAACTCACGTATTTAAATTTGTAAAAAATTACTAAATAAATAAGTTTTCATAAATAAAAAAATTTAAAATATGAGTAAAACTAGATGAGTTCCAAATTCTACAGTGAAGATAATGCATGATGACGATGAAAAAGAGTAGAAAAAGCATATGAGTGCAAAGCATTCCGGTCTATTTAATGTTTTTGATTACTTCTAATCCACTCAAATATTGCCAGCATAGGAAACATTGAATTTGTCATGATTGAGAAAATCCCCTAAAAAGACAGCTAAATAACCTAAATTCTTATTTAGGTCGTTAAATTTGTCAAACCCCTAATCAAGTCATATGACCTAAAAAGGAATTTTAAAATTTTATGAAATGACTTTAATACCCCTTTCATTAGAAACCAAAAAAAAAATCTAAATTAGCATATTTCATTTTACAATTAACACATTTCAATTCTAAACTAAAAACTTTTTATCTTTATAATACATTTACATGAAGCCTTTAATAAAATTTTATTTATTGCAATCCAGCTTAAAAAATTACACAGTTAACAAATTTCAATTTTAAATAATTAAAAGCTTTATATCTCCATAACACACTAACAATAAATCTTTGAATAAAACGTAATCACAATAATCTTTAAAATTAACATGTTCTATTTCACCGTTGATATTTTTCGATTCTAAATTAACAACTTTTTATCTCCATAAAACACTTGAAATAAATTTTTGAATAAAACTGAATCACAATATAACTTTGAAAGTTAACATGTTCCAATTTATAATTAACTCATTTCAATTCTAAATTAACAATTTTTTATTCCCATAACACACTTGCAGTAAAACTTAATCACAATACAATTTTGAAAATTAACACGTTCAATTACATAGTTAACAAGTCTTAGTTCTAAATTAACAGTTTTATATTTGTATAACACATTTGTAATAAGTCTTTGAATAAAACTTGATCACAATACCTTGAAAATTAACACGTTCTATTTCACTGTTAATACATTTTTATTCTAAATTAACAATATTCTATCTTTATAACACACTCGCAATAAGGGAGAAAAATTTAATATAAAAACTAACTCACCACTACTTACTTGATCGATTTTTCGATTGCAATGGTATATGCCAAGTTTCTCTCATTTAGAGTTCTTAGGCAACACGAGAATGATACAAATTCTCATCTTTCTAGATTTCTAATGAAAAGGGTATTAAAGTCATTTCATAAAATTTTAAAATCCCTCTTTGTGTCATGTGACCTAATTAGAAATTTAACAAATTTAACAACTCAAATAAGAATTTGAATTATTAAAGCGTCTTTTTAAGGGATTTTCCCTTAAATCATTAATAAGTACGGGAATGCTCCTTTTTTGATATAACAATATTCATTTTGATCATAATTGAAAATTGAAATTGAAAGGCTAGTAATTTGGATTCAAATTATAATTAATTATGAGCCAAAACCATATGAATTCTTTAAAAAAAATATTCAAACACCCTATTCAAGTTTAACATAAAAAAAAAAAATGACTTTCAACGCTATCGCTAATTCTACGGGAGACAAGAAAACTAAATCACTGCTAAAAGTAGGCATTTAGGGATGATGACAATGTTGTATCAAAGATACTCAAATGATAATATTTATTATTATTTACTACAATACATATATTTATCATTCAAATAATACAAACTTACAAGTCAAATGATATTTTTCATTATTATTTATCATTCAACCTGTACAAATTTACAAGCAAAATTGCTATTATTTATTATCCGGGGGCTCCTTAGTAATAAAAATTTTCTAAATTTGATCCTTATGAAACTTTTCCCTTTTTCCTTTCTGTTTTTCTTCCCTGAACCTTTTTGTCTCTATAGAATTATGGGCTTGTTTTTCACGCTGATAAAATCTTACACACCAAACAAGATAAATATAAGCACGTTCTTCAGATTTTTAATCACATTTTTTTACCGATCGACAAATTTTTTATCATACTAAAGGCACATTTTAAACCTATTATCTTCTCTTTTCTATTCCTATTCTCATTTGATTTGCTGATCTTACTCCGTCCAGATCCTTCTAATGAACTGAATAAGATCTCTTTGATTCTCATTCATTCTTCTTCTTTTTGTTGGTTAAATTTGAACAATCTAAATTTATATTTAAACAGTTTCTATTTGATATTTTGAATAACATACGCTAGCTACCCATTTGTTTTTTACTAAATTACATAAACCTCTTCTCTATTCTGAAAATCTATATAATATAAACTTTCTTTGAAATTAAAATATATGTTACAGAAACTTTCTTTGTATATTTTAGAAACACGAAGAAATTAAAACGAGGCCAACCTTTTGGGATCAAAAGTTATATTAACCCTATATAATTTAGAAACAAGGAGAAATTGTTTTTTTCTTTTTTGGGGATCTTGAATATAGAAGTCAACTATCATATCCAGTGCGTGTTCGCGTGTAATTATGGCAGTTCTAAATCTTGTTCAATATTACTTGGATGAGGACAGAAAATTATTCATGTGAAGAATATTTATAAGAACACTACATTGATGAAAAATTAATTAGCTGAATGATAACTAATGGAAAACCATAGAGTTTATGATGAATTCTTTCAAGATTTGTGATGGGATTTTATATTCATCTTAGGTTCCTTTACGAGCTTCTGCAGCTTGTAATTTAAAGCAATCTGAGTTAATTCTCTAAACAAGTAATCAAAAGTCTCATACAAAGAGATTCTTGAATCCTCATTGGTATATTATTCCCCTGAGAATATTCTCAGACAGATTTCTTCCCTTTAACCCGGACGATCTATGTTATATATATCTAATGCGAGCATTATCGGAATATTCAAAGTTTGGTGTTAGAGTTTCCATTCTTCCTCCTCCTTTTTTTTGGGTTAAATTTAAATAATCTAAATTTATAGTTGAACATTTTATGTTTAATTTTTTTCTTTTATATTTTACTTAAAAACATTTTGAAAACGGCAATTTTAAGTTTAGAAAATAGCTTTTTTCTTTTGGTGAAGCTTTCCTCAGCCTTCAATTCAAAACTTAATTCCACTGAACAAAAAGAATTCATTTTCTGTACATTCATTGCTCAGCTCATGAAAATTCAAAGTTGTTGAAAGAAAGGAACTATTAATTATAATACTTTCCTCATTGGTAGTCATTCCTTTCAATGTAGATGGAAGTCCTTGTCAATCTGAGCCAGCTGCGTCCAAAACAAATCATTTTCACAATTGTCAAGACGCAGGGGCCATGATTAAGTTAGTATCACTAATTGCTCTGAATTATAATGTCATCTTATTATAAGTTTTATGTGATATAAATATATGGGTTGATTTTAAAAGCTAAATGGACACAATATTTAATCCACAAATTAAGTAGGTTGATATCGAAAGGCATCTACCCATTTACATGTGAATATATAGGGAGACTGGGAATATATATATATATATATATATATATATATATATGCATGTTCTCATTCAGTACTCATTTCACTGTAATACAATTTAGATAATTCAAAATTTGATGACTTGTTCAAATTTAAAATTTTTATAATCTGAAATGCTTTTCAATAATAAATTTGTTTTTAACTTAATCTTTATTTTGAATTTTGAATCTATTAAAAAATAATTCAAAAATATATAAATTTTAAATTAATTCTGGACCATTGAAAATTAATGTGGTTGGTTTAGATTAAGACGAGCATTCTGTAACTCATTTTTTTGATGACGATAGAATGTGGTCACAGATAGGGTGTCTTTATTATTTCATTGGCTAATAATAATGTCTTATTTTTTGACCACATCTCTTGTGCCCGCCTTTTTGTCTTTAGTCTTCTGGTTATATTTTGCCACACTTTTTTTTTCTCCTTTGCCCTTTCATCATTAGACCAAATTAATCCGCATATATGTAATATTTGTTAGTGGCAGTTTTCACCCAAGAGGGGGTGAATTGGGTGATTTATAAAAATTTACAGAATTAAAATTAAGAACTATCAGAAACAGAGAGTGAGAGTTTAGAAAGATTTCACCGTAGAAAGAAAGACACAGGAATTATATTGGTTCGATCTCAACCACTTGACCTACGTCCAATCCTCAAAACACCTCTGAGTATTTCACTATGTTCTAAGATTGATTAGGCTCTTGGCGCCTCAGTACAGTAATTGAAACGCTCAATCACTCTCCCTTACTTCTCGTAAGGTTACAAACCCACTCAAGAATCCACACTCTTGAGTATCACACAGAACATGATTAATGAACGGTAGGTAAACTCTCTTACAGAGTGAATAAATGATAAACACTGACGCTCGGTGCTATGGAAGAACAGAATATTGAATGTAACAGTAAATAATCACAGAGGGTAGCTCGCGTATTTCAATCCTCGTTCATTAATGCTTCTTCGCACCTTTTATAGTTGAGGTAGTTAAGTAATCGTTAGACAGAAGAGCTTCTAGCCGTTGTGAGTCCGGTTGCATGTTTTCCTAGTTGCAACGGTTTTTCACCATTAATGCTTCTGACAAGGTAGGTTACAGGCTACGTAAGCAATCATTGAAGAGCCGTTGGAATTTTTCTTCGTAATCTGCGATAAAACTTTTACTCAATAAGTTAATCTTTGCAGAGTAAGCTTTAAAGCGAAACTGAACAGGTGATAATATGATCATTCATAGTTTACAAGTGGAATCAAACAGTTGTTAGATGTGCAGAACAATAACTGAACATGTTTGATCGAAGTGATGATCGATTACTGGTTGATCGATCAAGTTATCGATTATTCTGAGTGAAAGCTTTTGAACCAATTAATGAGGATTATCGATCAAGTAATGGATCAATGATTTATCGATCAAGTGATCAATAAAATGCAACAGTGACACTATACAGATATGCAAAGAAGAAGAAGATCAGAGTTACTCTTGATTTTGAATCACTTAGAAAAATAATTAAGATGATCATGAAGGCTGAGAAAAGCTTGAAGAAAAATAGATAATTGAATTTAAGAACCATCATAGCTGACTGAGGTTAAACAGAATGTGTTCCATAATCGAACAGGTTATCGAACACTTGTTGATCGATCAGGTTATCGATAATCAAAGTGTTATAGAAATAGATTTTAAGTAAGTGATGATCGAACACATTATCAATAAATGAATAATGGATAAGGTTATCAATAAACAACAAGTGAAAGTATATTCAGCGAAAAACATAGACTATGTGATTTAATCGAACAAGTGATCGATCACTGAATGTTCGATCAAGTGATCGATAAAATGGAAAATGGAGACTTAATCCTGTAAGGTAAAGAAATTGATTATCGATCACGTTATGTGAAAATAAACCATACAAATAAGTGCAATGATCGATCATGTTATCGATAATCTGATTATCGAAGAACCACGTTTGAACAAATGAGATACTGGTTATCGATCATGTGATCAATAATTTGGTGATCGATGAGGTTATCGATCAGTTGCTTTGATAAGTACCTGCATAGAGGGAGTTATGAACCAATGTTCGATCATATTATCGATAAATGGTTGATCGATAATGTGATCGATAAACGACGACAGAAGCAAAGTACAGAATGAGTAAAGTGAATTACCATTTATCTGTCTCTTTATCGATAATTGATTTATCGATCATGTGATCGATAAATACCTCTCAGATTTGATTCTCTTTTTCTGTCTCATGTTTGATTATTCCTGATTATCGATCAAGTGATCGATAATTGACAGTGGACTTCTATAATATCTAAGTTAACAATGATTGATCAACGCATTATCTAACAACTTATCGATCAAAGTATCAGTTAAATTACTTGATTGCACAAACAAATTATGTATCAGCTTATCGATAAACTCTTGATTGATCAGATGATCGATCAACATACTGAAACACGTCTATCTTACTTTGTTATCATCAAAATCATAATCCTAACAATATTCATATATCTAAAAGTTGTACTCGCCAGATACCCAATTACTCCAATGTAAAAATTGGTTTTCTCACTATAAATTCATAATTCATCATCTCAAAGAGCTCCAGATGATTTTCATCTTCTTGAGACAAAGATTCAGAGTCAGTTTCAATTAATAATTTGTTTTGTGAATTTTATATGTTATATGAATTATTTTATTTTTTAAATATAACAACTATAAATTATTAAATATATTGACCATAAAAAATGTTTAACATATTTATTTTTACATTCCTTTAAATAAAAAAAGAGCTTCAATGTGCGGAATCCACCCTTAACTTGTTACAGCTATTGCTCACACAACCGGAGCATCTTATTTATGAACATTAAATTGTGATTCTCTATATAGAATATATTTATCGTCCTATAATTTAAATTTTATTTTTCATGAAAAGAATTATATTAATTTTAATATATAAAATGATTCAAAAAAATAAAACGTATTAAAAATATCTGAAAAACGTTTTCCCTCATAAAATTATAAATTATTAAATACTTTCATAGTAAAAGAATGTTTAGCAAAATACAGTAATCTTTCATATAATGCACTAAAATTATAGAGACTTCCCATTTGTTTTGAAAGCATTCATTTTGATCTAATTTTTAACATCATTAGGAACAAATGTAAAATATTAAAGTTTGTTCTAGGCATTACACGACTGTAAACTACTTGAAAATAGGAAAAAAAATAATGATTCCATAAAATATTGAATCTCAAACTGTATATTTTTTGATCAAGTGATAAGGATAAAATGAGGAGAAGAAAATGATTGAGAGAAAGAATGCAGAGAACGAAGATCCATATCCGCTCATGACTAATGGCATTCCATTCAATGTGGATCAAAGTCTGTGTCAATCCGAGCTAGCTACATCAACAAACCATTTCACAACTTTGAAGATAGGTTGGTTTCCTTGATTACTATGATTAATAATGTGAACCTCTGGTTCTTATTATACAGTATCATCTAAAAAGAATTTTTAGTTTTAAATATCAGTAATTAACCAACTCCTAATTGTTACTTTAGCTAATTTTAGCCCTGTTAATAATTAAGGTCTAGCATTAAAAAGTTTGTCGAACTCTGTGTTAATCTATCCACATCATATCATTTAAGCTCGGGATAATTCTGAAAAAAATTATTAATTTAGGACAAATTTAATACTTTAACTGTTATTTTTAATATGTGAGAAGTAGTTAAAAATCCTCTATAATAAGGAGTGGAGGAAGTTTTTTGTTTTTTGATAAATTTCACGTGATATTTGTTGGTTGATTTGATAAGCTGAATGGACCCAATATTTGATCCGCACATTAAATAGGTACCCATTTACATACATATAAGTAAAGATTCTGGTAATAGGTGTCGTCAACTTATTGGATAATTCTTTTACGTCATATTATCATCTTATCTCTTGCATCAGCATTTTTGTCTTTAAAGTCACGCTTATTGAATGCGCATGGGCCACCTGCATCCTGTCTAAGAGGAGTATATCAACATAACACTCGGATATAAATTTAATTAATTTTTACTCCATCTATTCCTTGTTGCTTATTATAAGAGACAATTGTAAACTGTCTCATGTTCTCTTTTATAAGAGACCTTTAGAGGTTGCCTCAAATTGTATTTGTTGATTTTCTATTTTATCCTAATTTAATTACTCATGTTATTGCATTTAATTCCCGTACATTATCTCTGTTTCATATAAATGAGGGTATTTTTGACAAATATTACACTTTTTATGTATTTATTGTCCTAAATTAATTTTAACTAGTATTTTGAATAACATAATTTGAGTAATTGTCTCTTATAAAAAAGAAGGGAGGAAGTAATCAATATATCATATCATATACCATTTAGAAACAAGGAGACAAATTGCTTGTTTGTTTGGAGCATGGTGACATTCAAGTTCTCGAACTCAGAAATTAGCTATCATATCCATTGTGTTATGTTTTTCTTCGTTATCAATTTACGTTAAATAAAAAAAATAATTAACTAACTATCTCATATTAGATATATTTATATATATATATATATATATTTTATTTCATGGTCTTTACAGTGCATGTTGACGGTTGAAAGAGCCTTTTATGGATTAGATTGTTGAGTAACCTATATTAGTTTTCAATAACATTGGAAGATAACTCATTGTGCAATTATTTCTTGTTTTTTTTTGGGCCGTCATTGTACAATTATTTCAAGAGAAGGATAATTGTAAAATATGAAATTCATTTTTTAAAATTATCAAATGATTAATTTTAAAAATCAAGTTGCACCTCCTTACTAAGAATCCTGACTCTATCCAGTATATAAATATTGAATAATTGAACTGCTGATCTTTTTAAAAAATTTAAATTACTCTTATAGAATGTGAAATTGAATTATTACAAATTCTACATGTTAGTGGCAGTTAAATGATAAACACTTGAGTTATAAATAGCGAGAAATGAGTGGTAAATTATCCAAAAACCAAATTTGAATTGAGTGGTAAATTTCACATAATTAATTGTAGATCATAATCAATTTACGAGTCTTCTTATGTTGGGAAGTTTTATGGATAAGAGAATATGTCACTTCGTGCTTATGTTCTTTAGTTTCTGCCTCCAACAAGACTTGGATACCCCTGGAAGCTTTAAGATTCATCCAAAGCGTACGGTTCCACTTTGAATCACCCTATGACCAAACTATACGAGAGATTGGAGATCATATCATGTAACATTAATCCATCATCTATTAATTGCGCTAATAATTAACTAAATCTCCGCCCAAGCACACCACAATGATACTCGTTTTGTGATCTTATCAAGTCTCCCTTGTTATCTATGTATATTCCATTCCTCGAAAAAAAAAAAATCAAAGAGTAAAATACCATATCTTAATCCATTTTGTCTCCTAAATTTATATTAATTCTATTTTTTAATATAAGAGCTAAATAATTAATTTGGGATATTAAAATAAATTAGTTAACTTGGTTATTCATGACAAATGTGTACTGACCTCCCTAAATTACATTTTTTAATCATGTGTATTAAAATTACTTTTTGGCAAGAACCCGCTATACCCAATAGTGATATCTTGGGCAAAAAAATAATAAATCTAGGTGTAGGAGACAAAGTAGATTAAGATATTATATGACCAAATTCAACCCCCAACTAACTTTTATATTAAGGACTAAAAGTAACAATTTTATTTTTTCAAAGTATCACCATTGATTGCACATATTAAGAAGGTTTCTTCTATGGTGTTGTAACACCCCGAATTTTCTGACTCAGGATGAGCAGAAAAGAGAAAATTCATTAAAATTATTTAATAGCTCAATCACAATTAGCAAAAATTATGGAATATTGATTTTCAAGGTTTAGAAATATTTTGGAAAAGTTCATTCCCCAAAAAGTGGCTCAAATGATTTTAAAGCTATTTTCATAGCAAATGGGTTATTTTCTTAGAAAATACTTAGAGGTTTCTAATTAACTAGAAAATTTTAGGGAAATTATCTTATGAGGTAAAGAAGTTATTTGAGACATAAAATCCTTAAAATGGGTTAAGGATTAATTTCTAGAATGAAGGGCTGTTTTCTTGGAAAATTCAAGAAAAATAGCTGGGAGATAATTTTTGGCCCGAAATTTTTATGAAAATTATTTTAAGGGTCACAAAAGCCAATGGATAAGGAAAATCCATATAAAACATGGTGGAATAATTTCTGTGTTTATTCTCTAGGTTCAGAAAAATATAGAAAGGATCAAAGTAAAGACAAGGTTTATTGTGAAGGGCAAAATGGTCAAGAAAATCAATCAGCCACACGCACACCCACGTGTTGCTCCATCCTTATAACCATCAGAATTCATTTTCTTCCCCATTTCATTACTGCCCGAGTCTTAAAGCAGAGAGAGTGACCGAGAGTGAGAGTAGGAAGAGAGCCAAAGATCGTCGAAGCAAGAGGAGTGACCGGATGTGGTGAAGCTTACATGCAATTGTAATTTTCGGCTAAGGTGAGCATTCTGAACACCCTCCTACCCTTCTTTTCTCTATTCTCTGTGAGATTGAAGAGTTGATGGGAAAATGAAATTTCTGGGTTATGAAGACATGGGGGCAAAACAAATGAAATAACGATGGAACAAGTAGATTAAAGCCTGTGTAAGTGAGTTTAAGTCTTGCATGTTGGTTTGAAGACCGCATGCCAGTCTGAAAATTTCATGCGTCTCTTTCGGTCTGAAGGTTTCCCTCTTCGTCTCTGTTTATGATCACCGAAACCGGGGTTAAGTCTTGAAGCCTTGGACGTTGGGTTCTAATGGAAAAGAAGGGAAATAATGTGATTTGCCATTGCATGTCGGTTTTGGGGTGTTAGCCACTGGTTTTACGTGAAGTTTTTGCTGTCGAATGTATGGAAAATTGATCTATTTTTGTTGACCGAAACAGGGGCCAATGATTTAAATGAATGTCTAGTTTTTGGGTGTCAAATGATAAAGGGATGAGGCCTGTATGTGCTTTCTAGGATTGCATGTTGTCTAACTTCATCGCATGCAAAGTTTCGAGGTCATGACTCCTTGCTTTGGTGAGTAAGCCATCGGGTTCAATGGAAAAGCAAGGTTGGGGATATATAAACGTATGTGAATGCTATTACATGTTCTTTGGGTTCTGTTATGTGATGACTTTTTGAGATGAATATGTAGATGTATATACATAAGTTGAATAAGGCTTACTCATCTATCCAGTGTTGACCGTGCTGTTAGAAGAATTCTAGTAGGAATTGTTGATTGATGTTTTTGTGTGCAGGGGAGAATGAAAGGGGTGTGTGAGTGTTTGCGCGTGGCTGTCAAAGGTGGCCGAATGGGGTGAGGGAAGAAAAAAATGAAATAAGGAGTTTGCATTAAAGATGGTTGGGCTTCTAGTTCTTGATTTATGTAATCATGGGTTTTAGCACCACGAATTACTGTGCGCATATATATAAGTGACTAATTATGTGTATAGTTGCTGAAAGTGAGTCAAGTGTACTAAATTGTTGAAGAAGGAAAATGAGGTAGGACCAAAGAAGTTATTGATGTGATATTGAAAAGGATTCTTTGATAGTGAAAGTTTAATTATTAAAGATGAAATTTCCATTAGATATATTTTATATATGTGGGCCGTGAGTTTTAATTTTAAGGAATTGATAGAATTGTTTAAAGAAATGGACTAGTAGTTATAGAATGAAAATAGTGGGAAGTTTTAGAGACTTAATGATTAAGATTAGAATTAAAGTTGGCAGCTGTTTTGGGGATCAAAGAATTTAAACTAGGAATTGATTTGAAAATCACTGCTTGAGGTTTGCTAGTGGTGGATGGAGATTTTAAATGGATAAGTAATAGTTATGATGTTTGGAAATTATTTAAAGGTTTGTATTTGGAAAATTCTCAATGGTACAGTTAATGGTTAGGGTATAGGTTAAAATTGGTAATTGATAGAAGTTATTCGAAAGGTTGTTAGAGGAATGTTAGACCAAAGATTAAGAAGTTTAATAGATGGTCGGAGATTGAAATTGCTTAGCTTGGATTTGAATGATAAGTATTATGTTAATTGTTACTGAAAGCTAACAGAGCGTATTGAATTATTTTGGAAAAATGAAATGAAATCAATTGGTGTGAATATATGTGTATATATAATATCTTTGATCAAGATGGCTAGCTACTGAGTAAAGTAATTGTATGGGTTAAGATAAAGAAAGGAACCCTCCAAAGAGAATAGGTTGAGCAAGAAATATTGTTTAGGATGACCAACTATTAAATAGAAGAAACAAAGTTCATTAATGGGCCAAGAGAAGTTATATTTTGATAAATAAAGTTTAATGGACTAAGCATTGACCCATTTATATGTGAAATTATATTATAGGATTTAATAATTTGCTCAGGCCCACCAAGAAGCAGAAAGAAAGGAGAACGGTAAGGTTTGATTTGGAGGGAAGCGGATCAGGTAGTAGTTCTTTCCTACCTTACACTTGTGTATGATTGCTGCATGTCTGTTTGTGCCATATTGCTTTTCTAAAGTATGAGAACATATAATCCTTAATTCCTTGCATGGATTATTTAGCCGTGATCACGTGTAGCTAATAGATATGGTGCAGTATCTGCCAATTATTTGCGCATTCTTTATTCAGCTTGTCTATCTGTCATTGCGCATAAATGCTTAACTGCATTAGCTTGTAAGGTTATATTCCACTTTGGCTTGTTTTGCATGCTTTATGTAATCTACACATTTGTTTGATGGAAATTACTACTACGGGGATTCTTCGGAATTTCACCCTCCAATTTATGATGAACAGCGAAGGCCAGTATCTCCAAGGATAAGGATGTTGTATAAGAAGAAGGTGGGCTAGTTGAAGAGCAGAGATACTTGTTATAATTCTATAAATGTATAGCAAAATACATGGGCAAGTAACTTTACTTGCTTTAAGTAGACATTATTTTGTATCCTTCATAAGCAAAAGAGCACCGTCTGGGGCAGGTATGTGCGGTCAACCAAAATGGTTGCTATATTTTTAATATAATATTATAAGATTGCACAGTATGAAATCATTGTGGGTTATAATAGATTGAGTTGAAAGTAGGATTGATTGTGGATCACTCATTAGATATTCTAAAAGTTTGAAATATTTGATCGACGGATTCCAATGTTGGAAAAAAAAATATTTCCCTTCTTTTCCCAAGTCAGAAACCTGGCGTTAGTGATTCACAAACGTTAAAATGATCCTATTAGTATATACAAAAGTAAGGTGTTGTAGGTGTAGTTCTAATATACATGAAAATAGAATAGTTTAGGAATTAATGGATTAAAATAAAATTTCAGGGGCTGTTGCTCATGATTACACGTCAGCTAGACCTTCCCACTTTGCATATTTTTTGGTTTTCAAACTTTATGCTTCTTCATTATATTGTGGCCATTTCCACTTTGTTGTAAGGTTTGCAGCAATCAGCCTTTTTGACAGTAATAGTCCATGGTTGTGGGTGTGGGTTTAGTGACAGTTACAGGTAGCAAGGTTGGTTGTGTGTGTGAGTTTGTGGCTATATATACATGTGGTGGTTAGAAGCCACTGTTTTAAGGCAGTTTTTTGGGCAATTCATTCAGTCTCCACCTCTTCAATTTTATGTAGTTAATAATAAAAGCACCATGTTTTCATTCCATTGATTTGGTAAAGAAGATTTGTCTTGAGTTTGAAGGAGGAAATCTCTTATCAATTTGAAATCCTGATATGCGCTTTTTGTTTCCTTTATAATTATTTCCATTTTTGACCTCACCCATCATTAGCTCTTTCAAATCAACCAGTTCACAAGTGAAAGGACCTTTTTTTGCTTAATGGGCTGCTAGGTTCCTTCTTCTTAGTAAATTGGATCATCCTTATGCAGTTGCAAGATAAAGCAATCCATTCTATCACTAAGTTATCAGGAAATTCATCTGCTGATTCAAGTTTTGTTTTGATTCAGGTATGTGCTTGATTATTATTTTAGATTTTTAATTCTAAAAAGTTCTTCTCCTGTCCCTTACTGTTTCAATTTTTTCTACCATACAGCTTAAAGTGGAGCATATATAGGTGAATACATTTAATTCTAGAAAATAAAAAAAGGATGGACCCAATGCATAACCATCCTTTGGAAGTTGGTTTCGACAGAGTACTATGAAATTATATCTATTGTAGTCATTGTGAGATTTTATAACTATAAGAAATCTATCTTTTATCAACCAATTGCCTCTGTCGAGGATTCATTTACTGATGCTTGTCATTTCTTACAGCTAAAAGATTTAATGAGATAATTAGAAGTCCTTATTACATGGCTCCTGAGGTACTAAAACGAAACTAGCCATATTAGACAGGTTAGATTTGTCTTGTGCATGGTGTATTTCAGCTCATGACAATTGGATTTTTAATGGCTGAGAATTAAATTTTAAGTCACCATGGATACACTGCTAGAAGAAAATAAATGCTTGTCTTCAAATGGCTTGCTCCCCAAGTAATAAATATATTTGGTCTAGGCCATTTGCGTATTGTGAAAATGAAGACTAAAGCAAAATATTTACTAAATTTTTGCTAAAAGGTTTGCTAGATAAGAGTCAGATTTGTTTGGTAAATCAAAAATATTTACTGACTTCTATGCTCCTAATCTGGTCACTGTGCTAGCTTTGGTCTCAGGTTACGGCTAGATGGGTGCTCTTTAGTTTATAAAATGGCTTCATACTTACGTAATTACCAATATGGTCTGCTGCTTGATCATAGTTTTATGCCTTTCTCAACGTCTTAAAGCTAAAGGCTGAGTTACAACTAACCATTTAGTTTTGTGTGGATCTGACTAAAAATATAAATATTGTCAAATCAAGGTTTTAAACTGATTTTCTGTTTGAGTTATCATCCTTCCATCTATCAAGTTTTTTTCACTTCCCAACAATTATTGCATGCAGAAAAGAAGAAGAAGATAAAAGATGTCAGTTATACAACTTTTTATTTGTCTTGAATATACTCCATGCATTGCACGGGGCACTGAACTAGTTATATAAAAAAAACAACTACCAAATTCACGTGGTTTAAGATATTAGTTGAATTCAATTAAGAATAATAAATGTGTAAGACACATACTACCTCCGATCTTTAATATAAGAGTTAGTTTGGCTTTTAATTTGGTTTTAAATATAAGACCCTAATTCACTTTGTCTCTTATCACTACTACAGAATTACGTAATAATTGACCGTTATTTTTGCTCATATTTAACAATTAAAAATCATCAAGTGTACTTGTGTCATATATTTAGATGGATAATATTTGACAGTAATTAACTGTCAAGTATTTTAGGTAATATTTGATGGTTCGTAAGGTAAAACCATCAAGTATTGGTAACCAATTTTATAGTTACTGGCTTCAATTACTTGATAGTTACTCATATAACCATCAAGTATACTTGACAGTTTTAGCCTAATAATCGTCAAGTATTTCAGAATTTTTTTTAAATATAGGTATTGCATTTCTAGCAGCCTTCCTGTATTATAAAACTTCATACAAAGCAGCATTATTCAATAAATAGAACCAGACCAGTATTCAAACCAATATACAGCAATTAATAATTCAGTCATATGAATCTAATTAACCATGTACCAGACAGAAATTTATATTATATACATCTTAATATCAAACCAAATGTCATATAAAAATATGTTGTGTTAAGGCGAATGAAAATTTTGGACAAGTATAAAATGCAAAAGCAAAAAACCAACCAAGACCAAAATTGGCCAGTTGTCAAAAACCGTAACAAAATTGTTAAATGCTAAAACCAATAGCATAATATTGAAACCAAAACTTCTTCTACTTCCCTATCTATTTTGCGCCCACTGACAGTACAAAGTCATTGTCAGTTCTTCAATGATTTCTTCCATCACTACAAAAAAACATGGTTTTAGCGACGGAATTTTGCATTTAGCGACGGAATTAACGACGGATTTGCGACGGAACGGATTAGCGACGGAATTTTTTTCGTCGCTAATTCCTCTGTCGCTAATTAATTAGCGACGGATTAGCGAAGGATTTTCCGTCGCTAATTACCGATGGAATTTTTCCGTAGCTAATCCGTCGCTAACTCGATTTTTTAAAAAATAAAATAAAATGCCACGTGGCACCTCTACCAATTGCCACGTCATCACTAAGACCACCTCCATGTGTCGCTGCCACCTCACATCTACTGCCACGTGTCACCACCACATAATTCCCTTCTCAAAGTGACTTCTCCATGGCTTGAACCCAGGACCTCCTCCGTGCGCATGTGCGGCTTTACCAGTTGAGTTGCAATGAACCTGTTGACTTATTATGTAAAATTAAATATATATTATATTATTTTACACAAACAATTATATATACATATATATTATTAAAAAATAAAAATATACTATATATGATAATTTCAATAATAACTATTTTAATGAAAAAATAATTTTTAAATATTTGTTCTACTATTTTTATAATTTTTTATTTTTTAAAAATATTTTTAATAACATTTTAATTTCTAACGACACTAATTTTGAATTTTACATCATAAATAATTTTTCATAAATATTTTTTAAATTTTGATAAGATATACAATTTAATTATATATATATATTATATTACATTATATTATATATGTATATGTGGTTTATGTATTTGAAGAAAATCATTTACAATTAGTCAAAAAATCTTGTTATTCAAAAAATTCAAAAAATAACTACTATAATAAAATCTAATAAATTATTTTATATAAAAAATTAAATGATTTAAATAGATTATGATAAACAGTATTTTCCTACTTGTATATATACTGTGCAATATGTGTTGACAAAGTACTATATGTAAAAGCAAATTGAAGTTAGATATAAATGTAAAGCTACAGTAAGTATAATTCTAAAATCTATAAATTAAACATTAACATATGCATATTAACTGCGCAAGGATTATATCAGCATGGTGCATAATTATCTCCTTCATGAATTTCATCACGCAATATCCACAATCAGAGCTTTTTTTTGGCTGACATGAGCACTATAAAGAATGGAAAAGGAAATTATATTAGTCAATATAATCATATAAATAAATCATATTTAGTAGAATAGTAAATAATAGTAATGAATATCTTCACTTTCTTCCATGGGAAGACGTCCTCAAATTGGCCCTTTTTGACGGAGGGTAGGAAAAGGCTTGATCTATGCGGTATAGCCACAAAGCCTTGAGAAGACGATAAAATTAAATATGAATGATTGTCAAAAATTATATTGAAGCAAGAAATTAAATTAAATATGAATAATAGATATAAATGTTATTTATTAAATAATAAAACCATAAACAGTCGATTAGTCAGATCCTCACAAAGAGAATTGATATACCAAATCCTTGGCTTTGTGGGATTGACCACAATTAGCATTCAATATCCCCTAAGTACAAGAAAGACAATTAGAATAATTACAAAATATTTGAAAATAAAAGAATTTAAGGAAGTTTAGTATACTACCCTTGATAGTGAGGTGTCAAAAATAAAGTCTCCCTAGTCTTTGCTGCCCTAAAAATAAAGATATTCGCCAACTCTTTGGATAAGTCTTTCTTCTTCATATCAATTCTATGGCCAGCAAAAGTGTGGGAGCTGATAATCTTAAACTTGTTATCGAGACCACTAGGGATTATAAAATTCTTGTAAAGATGCCTAAATCAACAAAGAAACATATCAATATAATAAATGTTCAAATAGTTAAGTGTTTAATTAAAGTTTTGAGAAATACCTGATATAAAAGTTATAGGTATTCGTACTGGCCATTCCATATGTCAGAATTTTCTTCAATACATCATTTATGATACAGTCTAAGGAGGGTCGATCATAGATTCCAAAATTGAAGACCCATAACTTTCAATCATCATACCAACCATGCAATACTCACATTTAATCTACCACAATATTGAAACATTTATACGGCCATCATAAAATAAATTAGAGCTGAACAGACTCCTATGAAAGAGCAGATTTAGCTTCAACTTTGAGCTCTAAAATTTGGACCCTCCACATGCAAACCCATATATGATCTATTAAAGCTTCAATATCATTTAAGATTGATTTCATAATGGAGCAACAATAACGCCACTTCCACTGCAAGTTTTCAGACTTGACAAACCCTTCAAAGTTCAAAGTGATTCGAATAGCATCAAACAGCACAACACATACCTAAAAAGAAACATTGGATTCGAACGACACTACCCTCGAAACACATCAAACATGAAATCCATATATATATATATATTTGTATATCTCACTTCATGTCCTTTCTATCTCAGAACTCAACCGAGTTTCATCTCAAAACAGAGGAGAAGCAGCCAGTGACATGCAATTACATAAAATCACATGCATGACATGAACCACTTCATACAACTCTGATTCAGTTTCCGATTAAGTCTTCTCTGTGGTTACTTAGTTTTGAATCACTAAAACCATATTTGTTGGAATTTTAGTGTGTCAGTGTACCAAAAAAAGTCTCTAATTACTCAAGATTGAGAAAACCTTAATGTTTACTAAGATATTTACCATCTCCGGTCAACACCCCAAATAGCCACCAATGCAGAAATGAAAACAGGAAGAGATTTAGGCTGCTCACCTTGGTCAAGATCACTGGTTACATGTAACAAATTCCCTTCTCTTCCTCTCCTTCTTCCTCTTCGGTCTTCTTCTTTCTCCGTCTCACTCTCTCAACTTTCTCTCAGTCTGTTTTTCACTTCTATTGTGAAAATGAAGAGGAGAGGTGGACAGATGGGTTGATAATAACCAATAGATTATTTCACCCTTTTATCAAGTTTTGCTTCCAATTTCATCCTTCCACTGTTTTTCTGAAATAATCAAACTAATTCCAAAATTAATCCTTGATGTTCTATATGGGTTTTCTTCATCCATTATCTTCCTCAACCTCAAAACTAAATTTCGTAAAAATTCCAAGTCAAAAATCAACTCCTAGCTATTTTTCTTGAATTTTTCAAAAAAAAAAGCACTTAATTTCCGAAATTAATCCTTAACCTGTTTTAAGGATTTTATCCCTCAAATAACTTCTTTACCTCATAAAATAAATATTCTCCAATTTTTAGCTCAAATATAAATCTCTAACCATTTTCCTTAACTTTTCTAAGAAAATAGGCCATACTGTTCCAAAAATTAACTTCAAAATTATTTGAGTCATTTTTGGGGAAAATAAGCTTTTCCATAAAATTTCTAAGTCCTTAAAACTAATATTTCATAATTTCCCTAATTTACCTAGGCTTTAAATAATCTTGGATAAATTTTCTCTTTTCTACTTTTCCTAAGCAGAAAAATTTGGGGTGTTACATCGGTCACAGCAAATATACACTTCATAATTGTAACATTCCTCTCGACACTACTCTTAGGACAAAATGGCGGCAAGGTGGTGTGCGAAAATGGAGAGGATAGGGGGAATGCAGAGAAGATTGGAAAGTTGTTGATAGATAGCAGGGGACTTCGCACCGCTTCTTCACTTCTTTCAAACTATTTAGGGGCAGTTTTGTCTTTTCACCTATATTTGCTAATTGTAATTTCAGACCAGATCCCTTCTGACAATTTGGTTTATTCAGGTTACCTCTTTGCAATTTTGATAATTTGGGATTTTTTTTGTTGCCATTTTCCCTTACAAATACTATGTCTTCATTTTGTTGGCTACTGTCTTTTACGTCATTTTATGACCGCATGTCTTTTGTTAGCATTTTTGTCTTTTAGCTTTCCGGTCATTGAACGCCTGTCCGCATGTAAAATTGCCCAACAAACAACTGCTGCTTATTCATGGAAATCTAACATATCAACCTACGTCTAATATGTGGCCAAACACAAGGCTATTTTTTTTTTCATCCACATATGGCTGTTTAAAATTTAAGATAACTAAATACTTCATCCAATCCGGTATATAAGCAACATTCTCTCATGTAGGATTTGTTATATGTATATTGTGATTGTCTAAAAATATAATATACTTTTTCTTGTTTTTATACTCAATTAATTGCATGTCTCTCCCATTTTTCTTTTCCACTTATTCGCTCTATTACTTGTCATCTTAATAAATAAGGGTACATTCGGGAAAAAAAATCATCTTACATATTTATTATCTTTAAATAATTTTAACCAGTACTACTTTGGTCCATGTAGAGGAAATTTTTTGTTCTAAATGTAAGTCACTTGTAAGATGTTTAATTATTGGTTTTCAATTTTGTCCTTATTTAATTAGCATTGGAAAGAAAGAAAGATGAGAGATGTGAGAATGACTGGTAAATGTAAGGAGAGAAGATTTTAGTAAGGGTAAATTTGAAAAAACTTTGATATGTGAGAATAAGTTTCAAGCAGAGTGATATTTTGTTCACAATTATTGCTCATTTGATAAAAGAGGAAAACTGAATGTTGGTTGGACATGGGTTTTCTGCTTTTCTCTTATCGTTCGATGCCATCTTTTAACCCCCAAAACTGCTGCGTTTTGAGGGAAATCAAAGGAGGATGATTCTTTTTATTTTTTTAAAAAAATTGGCATTCTAAAATAATTTTTTTAGTGTTATTCGGTATCCTAAATTAATTTTTGGTACATTTAGTAATCTAAAATGTTTTTCCAATGGCACCCAATATCTAACAGCTAGAACCGTGAATTAATTTTTGGGGACACCTAAATATCCTAAAAAATTTTCAGTAACACCCAGTATCTATTACCCATCATATAGAAGTATTTTTCAGTAGTACTTGGTATTCTAAACTAATATTTAGTGTATTCAACACCTTAAAATATTTTTTGGTAGCACTTAGCATCTTGAAGTAATTTTTGGTGCAATATTTTAAGGTACTGAATGCACAAAAAATTTAGTTTAAGATATTAGCTACTACTAAAAGAATACTCCAATATACTAGATTCTAGATAGTGGGTGTTATTAAAAAAATATTTTAGAATGCTGAGTGAACCAAAAAATATTTTAGGATATTGAGAATCAATTGAAAATACTTGGGTGTTTAATATTAGGTGCCACTAAAAAAATATTTTAAAGTTCTTAATGCACTGAAATTAATTTGGGATACTAGGTGATACTAAAAAATATTTTTAAATGCTAAATTTAAAAAAGCCATTCTCCCTTGCTAGTTTTGGGGGTAAACGATGTAAAAGGAGAGTTCCCGCGTCCTGTTCGGTGTTCTTAATTTTTGTCATTATATGATCAGCAAGGATACACACATAATCTTTTCTTTGTAACGATGTTCGTTTGTTGGATTTGAAGTTAGGATAGGCGAGTTTTAAAATTTCAAATTAGACGTTTTGTATTATTTTAAAATTTTAAAATGTTGTAAAATGATAATATTGTATACTTTTTTAAAAAAGTTTCAATGACAAGTTTTTTATAGTGAAGATATTTACGTCATTTTACAAGGTTTATAATTTTCAAAATAGTTTTAGGAGCCTAATTTAAAATTTGAAATTCATCACACTGATTTATCATTTAACAATTTCTATGGTATTTTATTGTTTTTTTTCCATAGTTTTTTTTAAAATTAACATTAAATAATTGACACATTTAACATAACATCCGTGATCAAATATATTAAAAACTACAGTCTTGAAATAAATAAGAATAGCATATATGTATATTATATACATGTATGCATAAAATATAATTATATATTATGAATATTTCTATGTTATATATATACGTATATATGTATATTAAATACTGGTGGGCAGCCCGAAAACGTCTAATTACTTTGTGGGCTTTGTATAATTTCACTGGGCTCTTGGACGAACACTGATGGATTTTGGGTTTTATGAACACCCTAATAGTTGGATGAGCAATCCTTGCAACAAGTCCAAGATGAATCCCGCACGTTGATGCTCATTTACTATTGAAAAAAAAAAGTATTTATCATTCATTTAACATATAAAACTCACAAAACAAAATTAGTACTATTCGGCATTTTTACCCAAACCCTATAAACAGTAAAAACAAATCTAAATGGTATATGGTGGGAAGTATTTATCAAAAGAACGAATTTAAATTTTTGAAAAAGTCATTCACATTAAGAACGATCTTTTTAAAATAAAAATTTGAAATCGTTCACAATTTCAACCCTAACACTTTTTTTCAACAAAATTTACAGCTAAAAACCCATTTCATTAACTTTATCGCCCCCTCATCTTACCTTTTTTGAGACAACTACAATTGATGACCCCATCCCTTTATATTCTATATTTTCTGCAAAATATTAAAAAGACAGGAGAAGATTTTATGGAAAGATTATTTCACATCATGATAATTAAATTTAAAATTAACATATTATTTCTATTTCTAATGCTTAATATAAGAGTTAGTTAACTAATTTGAGTAGATTAAAAAAATTAGTTGAGTTAGTTATTTATAATAAATATGTGTTTTCTTTTTTAAAATATTCTTACTAATCAAGTTTCATTTGATAAAATATTTAACATGTACAACTATTATAAAGATTATCTTAAAAAATAAATAAATATGAAAGCCAAGTTAAATTGGGGTCTTATATTTAAGACCAAATTAAAAATTAAATTATTTCTTATATTAAGAACTGGAGGTAATATAAAATAAATTAAATCAATGCAAAAGCTATTGTAATCTCCAATATGAATCACTTCAACTAATTCATGGAAATAAAAAAAATGATAGTTAACTCATTAAATTGGTCTTAAATTAAAATTTTTTTCAACTTTACCATATTAAATGAGGTTTTGAAGGAGGAAGAAAAATATAAGGAATCATATTTAAGCATCAAATACATGACAAAATTAACAAATATGCATTAATTGCTTTCTGAGTGACTTGTATAATAGACCAAATAATTTTTTAGACATGACTCATATTGTGAATTTTTTAGAAGTGACTTCTATTGTGAATCTGAGGAAGATTGTTTTTAATATTTTGCAGGAAATATAAAATAAAATAAAAGAAAAAAGTTATAATTTTCGCTAAAGAAAATAGTTTGCATGAGTGCTGAAAACGTTCTTCTTTCTCTTATTTCATACTATCTCTAATCTTTAATATAAGAACAGATAACTGATTATGAATATTAAGAAAATTAATTAAATTAGTTATTTATAATAAATAAGTATTATTTTTTAAAAATACTCATGTTAATGATGTGTATTAGAATGGAAAGTTTTTACAGGTGCAATCAGTGTAAGTCTAGAATGGAAAGTCTTTAACAGGTGCAATTATTATGAGTCTACTTTGGAGAAAAATAAATAAATATGAGAGACAATAGATTAAGATCTTATATTTAAGACCAAATTGAATTTTCAACTAACTCGTATACTTAGAATTGGAGTCTTGGAGGTAGTATAACTTTTTCCATTTTTCTTTTATTATATATTTCCCGCAAAATATTAAAAAAAAATTCTTTAATGTTCACATTATAAGTCGCTTCTAGAAAAAAATTTTGATCTATTATACAAGTCACTTTGAGTTATTAATATTTATTTGTTAATTTTACCATATGTTTTAGCCTCATTTAATATGATAAAGTTGAAAAAAAATTTAATTTAAGACAAATTTAATAAGTTAACTGTCATTTTTTGATTCCGATGAATTAATTGAGGTGATTTATATTGGAGATTAGAATAGCTTTTGTATTGATTTGATTCATTTTACATGTTACTTTTAAATTTAATTATCATGATATGAAATAATCTTTCTATAAAATCTTTTCATGTCTATTTTATACTTTGCGAAAAATATAGAATAAAGGCAAAGTGGCAAATAGTATGTACTGAAGGGATGGGTCATCAATTATAATTGCCTCCAAAATTCAGAAGAAAGGCGGGGAGGCGATAAAGTGAATGAAGGGAGTCTTTACCTGTAATTTTTGCTGGAAAAAAAAAGTGTCAGGATTGAAATCGTTCCTCAGGTCCCTCAACTTAGTTTTCTTTTTACTGGATCCTTATGCTTCACTATCTTCAAGATATAAGTCCTTCCGTTAATAAGTTTCAGACACTGTTAATACAGATAATGCATGATGTGGCAAAAAATCACAATGTTATCTTCAAATTCACGACGGCCAATTCGAGGACATTAAGAAGGAGAAGGAGGGCTCCTTCTTCAGCTGGGTCTACTTCATCAACATCGACACTCTTGTATGTGTATGTGCTTTTGCGGATCTAGGACAATGTTAGGTGAGGATTGGGATTCAGCATTCTGACGGTGGCAATGGCCATCGTGATGGTTTGCTTCTTTTCGGCTAGGCTTTAGACTGAGGCTTATAAAGTCTGCCAATGGATTCATAAAGTCAACCATATTTGTATCCGTTTGTTTAACTCCACCATATTTCTTGCATTTTCCTATTTGTTTTCTGTTTGTGTAATATTGATTTACACTTTAACAGGCAAAACAGAAATTTTCTTGTTAGAACATGATATTTGCACTCCCAGGAAATTTTCACTTTCATAATTAGTTTGGGTGTGGATTCCACTTCTTATGTGCTTTGATTCTACCAATTTCGCATCTTTCATATGATACACTTTTTATCAGGAGGAAGAGATGAAACTGAGGCATAGCCGGAGAGAAGCATGAAGAAAAGGGTAGGAGGGAGAGATGAAAGGGAAGCATAGAAAGGGAAGCACGAAGATGATGGAAAGACAGAGAAAAGAATGAAAGAGGAGATTTGGGGGGTGAGAGAGAGTGGAGGAAAAATTTGTCCATATGTAAAGCATCATTAATGCCTTTTCCGCATGAATTAACGGCGTTTGAAGCAAATATTAACAGAGGGACTGATATCTTGAAAATAGAAAAACATAAGGATCTAATAAAAAGACAAAATAATTGAGGGATTTGATTCAAAATCTGATGATATTATAAGGACCAGCAAATTAATTTTTCCAAATTTAAACTTGTTCTTCTAAAAAACAATTTCTGATGTAGTATTTTCATAAATACTTCTCATCGTATAGTATTTAGGTAAATTTTTTTTACTATTTATAGGGTTTGTGTAAAAATGCCGTGCCATTGGCATGAATAGTACAGCTCAACTTTTAAATATATTAATATTACATATACATATGCACATATGCGAAGACATGAGGTCATAAGATAACCTAAAAGACATTAGCCAATGAAATGAAGACACCGCATCCATTGCCAGTCTCCCTACTTATTTATATGCAAATGTGTGTGTATGTCTATATATCAACCTACTTAATTTGTGGATTAAACATTGGGTCTATTTAGCTTTTAAAATCAACCTACATATCAAATAAAATTTATAAATTAGGCATTATCTGAGGGGAAAAAAATAGTTACTTCATAGATTTTGTATATAATGACTTCTAAATAAAAGCATGAAAAATTTCTATAAGATGGCTTATAAATGAAAACTAGAATAAGTACATTGAAAAAACTAGTAATATACGCGTACCATTACAAATACCCTTTTATTAGGTTCTTTGTGACTTTAATATTATTTAACATTTTTTATATATTATTATAAAAACAATGCATTTTTCTTTCAAAAAAATTGAAGTTATTCAATTGGAGAAAAAGATACTTTGAAGTGATTTATGTGACTCAGTAGAGTTAAGCTGACCTTAGTCAAGTAAAAACAAAATATAATAAAATCCATCTCTCCCACATATATCCCTTTGATGAAGAGAAACACATGAATCAAATCGTCAAAGCATCAAGAAAGAATATGTCCACAAGTTCCGTATGATCAGTTATTCAAAATCCTTTGCCTTGCCATTTCTTCCTCACCTTCAACCTCTTTCTCAGAAAAAAAGAAGATTCAGGAATATCACACCGGCCCCTCCTTCTCTTCCCGCACTCGGCGATCTCTAACAGCTTAAGAAGCCACCCCATCACAACGCATGGCTAGATGATGAAAGTGTTTTGCTTTAACGTCTTCTTTAATTACACAACAACAATCCCCCCCAAAAAAAAAAAAACCAGTAGAGAAGTAACTCTATTAATTAATTAATTAGACAGTAAAAGGGCCAGGAGGCCCCTTCTTTATTCCAAGTACAACACCAGCAAGAATTACATATATGTTTCTCACACTCGAAACTACATAGAATGGATGAGCAACCTTCACCTCGACTTCCCATGAAATCTAGATATAGTAGCAACACATTATTCTTCAGAAGAGAAATGATCGTTAAAAGCTGCAAACACATATATACGACAGCAAAACGGAAATAGTAATACTCATGACTTATTTAGTACGCAGCTATAGAAGATATTAGAGTTCCGAATTGGGCCATTGATTATCCTTCGTCTTGGTAGCTCCATCACCTAATATTTACATATCAGTTTAGTAGGTTCACAAATCACAACGAAAAGTAATTAACTAATAAGTAACTCAATAATAATTTCATAATATTGAGGCAAGAAGCTAGTCACGGTGACTGAGATTTGAAAATAGAAAGCCGCAAAATAAACGAAGTTGATGTTGTTAATTACCATCACTGGACTTTTCTCTTGCATGAATGGAAGAGGAAAGGGAGAGAAATATTATAGAAACCGCGACGAGAAAAGCAATTAGAATAGCCTTCTTCATGTTTACAGGAATACGACTCTTTTAATTTGGCTTTTGTATGTTTATGCTCACACTACGCTTACCCTTCCTCCCTATTTATGGTCTCCTGGAAAGAGAAGCCCAGTGTTGAAAAAAGCGCTTTCAATCAGTATAATTTATTCTCCCATTTTTAACCAATCATACAAATAATTGCTATAAAAAAAAAAATCTAAGTTGACTTGGCCCTATCTTCTTCAACCTTCGTCCCCCTATCCACCTATTGCTTTTTATCCTTTTCAACAGTCACAACCACCCTCCCAAAATTTAATGATCATCTTGGAACGCTAGGTGATTAGTTAGTTGTGATCTTGACCACCTTATTAGTAGATGTACCTAAAGCTCTATATAGAGGTGCATTAACTATATGTGATTTAGATGCATGAAGGACATGGAATCCTTCATTAAAAAGCGGGAAGATAACTTGGGTCTCTCACGGGTACCCAAGAGTTTTGGCGTTTTTTTTGGTAACCCTTAATAGGTTTGTTGTTTCATTCATTGATTAGTGAAGGTTTTACTATCTTCATTTGTCCAAAATTAAAGGCATGTCCTAGTCAATGCCGTCTTGTGAATAGCCCTCATCTATATAAAAAATTATACAAGTTTAAATAATAATCCTAAATGAACTATAAAATAAATAAAATTCACAAAAATTAGTCTAAATTATTACCCCTTAATTTTGGATGATAACCTCCATGACCTTTAGAACTTTACAATAAATCCCCTTAAACTCTTACTTTTATACAGATAACTTTCTTATGATTAATTTTGTACATTATCATCTATTCTCATACAGCTTAAAATTAAGGAGAATTATCTACAGACCAATCAAAATTTAAGGCATTATATGCACACAAAATAAAGTTAAAAAGTATATAATTGATAGTTATGGGCTATTTGAACAGATTTTGAAAACTCATGGAGGTTTTATGACTAAATTTTAAAAGTTAAGAGAGTTATTTGTGCATGATGCAAAGTTAAGAAGATTTTTGTGTAATTTAGTCTAAGAATTATAAGTTTGATGGGTTGAAATTGGGCTTAACTTCAACTTCAGATTGAAAAAAAAATTAATGAATCGGGCATAAGCCAGACATTGGGATTGGAATTTGTGTTTTGTTCTAAATTCGAGAACTTGAATGTCATCGCTACAAACAAACAAGCAATTTCTCCTTGCTTCTAAATTATATTACTCCGTTCCTTATTATAAAATTTTTTTAACTAAATTATACAGTTTAAGAAAATAGTTAAAATTAGTTAAAAGCAATTAATATGTAGCAAATATAATTTCTTTTTCAAATATACCGCTATATATAAATGGGTGAGTGTGAGAGAGTAATAGTGAGATAAATGAATAAAGGTAACTTATTCAATGCATTAAATTAAGGATAAAATAGGTAACAATGTATTAAATGCTCAGATAAACTCCAAAAGGATCTTATAAAAAGGGACAGACATATTCAAAAACTAAGATCTTATAATAAGGGACAGAGGGAGTATGTGATATGATATACTACCTCCGGTCCTATTTATAAAACCTTGTTTGACTTTTATCTTGATCCTAAATATAAGATCCTAATCTACTTTGTCTCTCATATTTATGTATTTTTTCCCAATATAGTCCTTCTAACAATAGTAGTTCTAACCAATTACATTTAATTAGTAAGGATATTTTAGGAAAGACAACACCTATTTATTATAAATAACTAACTTAATTTCTTTCCTTAATTTCTTTAAATTAGTCAACTAACTCTTATAAATAGGACCGGAGGTAGTATTGACTTATTTTAAATTTTAAGCAGACCCTATGTTTCTAAACTAAAGATTTTTCAAACCACTCATTTTGATTATTTAGATTTTATGAAAAAAAAAGTGTGATTAATAAAAATAATATTAATTTGCCTAAAAAAAATAATATTAAAAAATCATTTAAGTTTTATGACAAATTTAATATTTTAAATTATTTTTATTGGTATGTAAAAATTAATTAGAAGTGATTTAAATTTAATACTGGAGTGGTAGGTCGATATGTTACATATCCATAAATAAGTTGCCGTGGCTGTTTGTGTTGAGCAATTGGGTAACATGGCGCGAGTGTGGTTTCTGCGCATTCAATCGGCAGAAGCTTAAAAGCAAAAGTGCCAAGACAAGAGATGAGGTCAAAAGATGACATAAAAGAATTAACCATTGAGTTGAAGACACCTATTACTAGTCTCCTACTTATTTACTCCTTTGATCCTATAAAAGCTTTTTTTTTTTTTTTGAGGATCTTTTACACGAACCAAAAAAAGAAAAATCTTAAGCTGACCTTTAGGTGAAAACTCTTCTAAAATTTGAATCATCTACAAATAACCATTCTAACCTTTAAAATTTAATAATAAAGCTTTATCAGCTTTCAAGTCTATGTGAATAACCCCTCATTATCCATCACATATCCCCTTAGACTTTAATTTGTGTACATTGGAAAATTCGGTCTGGGTGCAAGGGCATTCTAGTCATAAAAAAATTAGTTCCCGCATGTAGAATGAGGAGGTGTGAAGCCTAATGAATGCTCGTAGAAAAATGGGGCGCATGGTGTCTCCATTTCTTTTATGAACCATTTCCCTTCATTTCCTTTAAACGATGCCGTTTCTTTTTAGTTATGTTCCTACCCAATAAAAAATTGCACCCAGTTCTTGTTTTCTATCAAGGTTTTCTAATTTTGAAATCTCTTTTATCTGGTTTTCTCACTCCCTCCTTGTGACAAACATATTTATAATATATGATAGAACCATCTTTCTTGCTTTTATTAGAGTTTTCTTTTTTAACACCAAATCCCATTCTTTTGCCATAGCCAATCCAATACTGCCATGCCTCTTCTAAATTATCAAATTCAAGATCAAGTGTGGGAGTCATATTTGTATTCATTATTTAGGATAAAGTGAGACTATGGAAAAAAAAAAAAAAAGAAAGGCACTCGAATATGAGTGAGCAGACGAAAAACAAGCAACAAAAATATTAAACTTGCTACACTCACCAATGCCAAATCCAACGATACCCTTTGTGAAATAAAGCTTATATATTTTTTAAACTTGCTGCATCAAGTAGATACTGAATTAGTAACGAATTAAAAAGAACTTACAGAAAAAAAGAAGACAACACTTGCAGATGAATACGAACCTTATAGCACAACAGAGAATTAAAAACCTTATTTTCGAGTATGAGATTCCTATTGCAATGATTGTTTTGAGTATTAAAATCCTATTGCAGTGCCTATTTGGGAGAAAAACAGAGGAGGGTGCTATTTGTTCTTTAATTTTGGATGGGGACATTAGTAAAAAACTGAACGACACTGTTTACGAGAAATGGAGGGAAATGGTTTGTAAAAGAAATGGAGACACCCTTGGCCCCAACAAATGACCATAACTTATTCATGGATATTTAACTTGTCAAGTTATATTTAATATGTGGGCCAAACATAGAGTCTATTTAAAAATTAAAATGAGTCGATATATAATTTAGAATTTGTTGTAAATTTTTGTTGGGATATATATGCCTAACACAAAAAAAGTCTTTAATGGCAGTTAAATTGAACATTTCATGAAGTTTTTGAGAATGGTATCTGTACCGTTGATGTAACAAATTAAAGGATTTAATGACGGTTGAAAAACCATCGTGATAAGTAATTTTTCACAGCAATTTTTATCTGAAGCCGCCGGGAAAAGTCCTCAACAAAACATGTTTTGGGGTGCTCTTTCCATGGCAATTACCCTACTAACCGCCTAGGAAAATCACTTACCACAACGGTTAATAGGGTAACCATCATGAAATGTTTTTTTTTTTTTTTAAATTTCATATACAGTCTCCCCACATTGAGCCAAATCAAACTGATCAATTTCCAACAACCCAGATGGAGCAATGCAGTAAGCAATGTAATTATCATAAACGTTCAATTTTATTTTAAAAATTAATTGGAATATCATTTGATAACTAATACCCAAATTTAACAATAAGATAACCAAAATTTTCAATCCTTATTCAATAAATCTAATCAAGAATCAATGCTAAATCAATCTCTAATTCAACTTAACTCTAATCAACTAGATCTAATCAATAATTAATACTAAAATTTTCAATCAAAATTCAACTATAATAATTATTCATCAACCCATCAACCTAACTATTGTTTTTGCCAAACCATCCTTTATTGTATTGATGTCGTCAGCTTCATATTCCTTTTCATTTTGAAATGCTTGCAAATTTGAATGAATAAAATAATTAGTCCAGAATTAAAAATATGAAAAGAAAATTGAAGAATCATAAACTTATCATCACTTCTATTTACTTCATATAGTTTCTCAACGATCTATATCTTAATGATGTTATTAATATAACGGATCACATGATATCTATATCCAACATTTCCAGATTGACAACGGTACTAAAAAAATAAAGAATAAAATTGAATAGATTAGAAAATATTTAATTTTATTCCTTATAAATATATAAACATAAAACATAGTTCAAAACTAAGTTACTTTAGGGAGAATCCATGTTGGTAGTGGATGGCCAGTAGAGATAGGTGGCTTTTTCTTTTTGCTAACTAAATTGAATCCTTGAAGAACCATATCGACAATAATTTAAAAAAAAAAATTATAGCATGCTATTCTAAACTTTACACCCAATAAATTTATAAACATAAGTTCATGTTTCAACAATATTCTTAGTTTCGTTTTATGACGCTTCAAGTATGTAATCAAACCAGTATAAATTATAAACAGGCCTTTAAAATGTTTCAGGCACATGCTTTTCGAGTAAGCTCCAGGAAATTTGATATAGGCGTGAGGCCATTCTAATCATTAAAATTTACTTCCGATGAGTCCAATGAGGAGTAAGGCCTGTGGAATGCTCAAAGGGAGATTACTGTAATCTATAATAAATTGACATGTCGCTAAACATCTTTAATTGCTTCTAAAAGCTAAAGAGGAGTAGTTGAGTTATTAACTTTGTGAAAATAAAAAAATCCAAAGTTTACGTATATTTTATATCATAAATTACATTTAAGAAGTCATACATGTTACGATTAACGAAATTTTAAATAGGGATCATCTTAAAAAAATATGGGAGAATTTCATTTGACATATTAATTGTAGATGATACACACTTGAGTTATAAATAACAACAAATGATTTTTAAATCATCCAATAACCGATTTTAACACAGTTTAGTATAATGTAGAATTATGTTGTAAATTTCACGCGATTACTTAGGTACAAGGCATTATGGTCATAAATAAGTAGTTTCCACGTGTACAATTAGGAGCGCAGCCTATTTAATGTTTGGAGGTGGGTAGATGACTAGTCCATTCAGATATTGCCAGCAGGAAGGGACATGTAAGTATTTCTTTTACGTAATGTATATAATTGTTTTCAGTATAATTGAAAATCAGCATAAAAAGTTTATAATTTGGATTCTAATTATAATAAATTATGAGAGTCAAAATCATGATTTTTACAAAAAAAAAAGGCAATTAGTGATAAAATTTAGCACAAATTTCTCGCTAATCTGTCATAAATCCCATCATTAAAATTGGTTACTTAATTTAATGACGGAAAATTTTTATTATTAAATTAGTGACAAAATTTTATTCATTCACTAAAATTTATCACAAGTCCTCGTTGAATATGTTATAAAAGGATTAGTGAATTGTTCAGTCACTAATCCGTCAGTAATTTCTATCACAAAACATTTTGTGATAGAATTAGTGACGAAATTTTTTTGTTACTAATTTTCGTTGTCACAATTTTGTCACTAATTCATCACAAAAAATATAATATAATTATTTTTTAATATTTAGTATTAAAATAAAAATATCATATATCATAATCTTTAAATAATATATTATATAAAAATAAAAATACAAATATTATAAAGACAATAAAAATAAAAATATATAATACCTGTCACTATTTTGTGATAGAATTTATGTCACATATCTGTTACTAATTAGCAACGGATTAGTGATAAAAAATTTTCATCACTAATTTCAATCGCTAATTAAGGAAAAAATTTTAAATTTTGTCACTAAATAATTAGTGACGGTGAAATTAGTAACAGAAAAAACTTCTTCACTAATTTTGATTAGTGACAGAAATTCTGTCACTAAATCCAGTTGCTAATTTGCTTTTTTTTTTTTAGTATTTCTTGAAAATATCCGAACACCCTTATGCATATCAAAATTAATAAGAGACCCAAAAATAAATACTTTTTACATGCCAAAATCAATTATAAACTAAAAACCATGATTATTATATGAGCTACTATTACCATTTTTTCAATCAAGCATTTCAATGTTAAAACAATTTTATGAGATAACTATATTTTTAAATTCATAATCAACTTCAGGATCATAAGCTGGAGTACTTTTATTTCTACTGTACAAGCATTAAATCTACTTGGTTAATGCTATTTGGAACATAGAAAACATGACTTAAACAAGTATTCTAATTATAAGGCGCTTCTGTGACAAACCTGGTGTGTGTAAGCAAGCTTGAGAGTTCTCTTACTATGTAGATACCGGTTTAAATAGGCTTAATAAAAAATACAGAGCGATTGGTATCGGTTTCTCACTGGCGGCATTCCATGGAATGTGGATCAAAGTCTGTCAATCCTGGCCAGCTGCAGGCATTCAGAACAAACCATTTCCAAATTTTAAAGAGGTGGGGCAATTACTAGGTTGGTATCCTAATCACTGTGGATAATAATGTACTACCTCTACCTAATTTAACATTAAATTTGATCCTAAACATAATACTCCAATCCACTTTATCCCTTATATTTATTTATTTTTTCTAAGATAGTTCTTCTAATAGTTGTACATATTAAATGTTTCATCAAATGATAATTTTAGATAATAATACACATGATTATTGTACATAAAAAATAATACACATGATTCGTAAGGGTATTTTAGAAAAGATAATAGATGTTTACCATAAATAATAAACTTAACTAGTTTTTTTAATTTACTCAAATTAGTCAACTAGTTCTTATATTAAAAACCAGAAGTAATAATACTATAAATTTGACTCTCTTTGACCTAAAATATAAGAACTCTTCTAGCAAAAACTTTTAATCCAAAATATGAGAGATTGGCAGTTTTTTTTTTTTTTAATTTTTACTGCTTGTTGTAAGGAGGAGAAAGAGAAGAGAGCTCACAGGTAATAAAAGAATATTTAGAAAGTAATTTTATCATTTTTAAATGATATTATTTAATAAAGATAAAATAGGTAAATTTGACACACTCAATAACGTAATTAATATTTTCTTATTTGTGTGAATTGATTAACAATGTCTTTTAGATTTTAGATTCAAGGGAGCACATGATTTCCGGAGGTTGATTTGAAAAGCTAAACGGACCCAATGTTAATCCACAAATTAAATAGGTTGAAATAAGTGGGGAGGCTAGTAATAGGCGTCTTCAATTAATTGGCTAATGTCTTTCATGCCATCTTATAACCTCATATTGTTCTGTCGGCCATTTGTCTTTAACTTTTTGTTTATTGAATGCGCGAGAACCATCCGCACACCAGAGCCACCAAACTTATTTATGGATATATAAGAGGTCAACCTACCCCTCTAATATTAAATTTAGGGAAAATTAATTTCCAAAGCACAGTCTCTATAGTTTAAAATTTTGAAATTAGGTCCTCATATTTTATTCATCTTAGGTTCCTTGACGAGGTCCTTCAGCTTGTAATCTAAAGCAATCTGAGTTGATTGTCAAAAAAGTGATCAAATGCCTCCCACAAAGAGATTATTGAATCCGTTCACAAATAATAAAAAAAAGAAGAGATTATCGAATCCTCATCAGTTGTTGGAAGAAGGGAACATGACTTGACACAGTTATTATAGTATGTTTCTCACTATTGGCATTCATTCTCTTTCAATCAGGACCAAAGTCTTCGTCAATCCAGGCCAGCTGCATCCCATCAATAAATGAGTCTCCACGCCGTGCTCAGCGAATTTATGAGCCCACACCCTAAAAGCTACTCCCCTGCAATATTAAAACTGATCACGTAAATTAAAATATTAGTTAAAATTAATTAAAAATAATAAATATGTAAAAATTAAAAAAAATTTATTAAAATATCTTTATTTATAAGGAAGAGAGAGTATAAGAAAATTGTTATAATAAAGAGAATTATTAAAAAAAAAAGTATGTGTGATTGAGAGATGATGATTTGAAAAATAAGATAATAAATATAGTGAGTATTAAAATAAATACTTAATCGGGATAAAATAGAAAATAAACTGTAAAAATTTAAGGGTTTTGAGATGAGATATCCACCCCTCCTCTTTTTCTTCTTAACTTTTTATTAATTTTTAATTTATTTGAGATAACTTGTATTTAGCAATTAAATATTTTTTTCAGTAACATTTAGTATCCTAAATTAATTAAATTTTAGTGCATTAAGTATTCTGAAATATTTTTTAGTCACATCCAATATCCTAAATTAATTAGTTTTTAAGTGAATTTATCATCTTGAAATATTTTTTTAATAGCACCCAATATCACAAATTAATTTGTATTGCATTTAATATTCTAAATTAATTAATTTTTAGTATATTAGAGTATTTTCTAATTCTTAGTATTTTTGGGTGCTAGATGTATAAAAAATTAATTTATAATATTGGGTATTACAGGAAAAATACTTTAAGATGCCGTATGTAGTTAAAAATAATTAACTTGGGATGCTCGGTGTTACTGAAAAATAGTTCTTGATGTTAGATATGCTAAAGATTAACTAGCTTAGGATATTAGGTCCTACATTAAAAGTAGCTTAGGCTGCTGAATGTACTAAAAAAATAATTAATTTACAATACTAAGTGTTACTGAAAAATACTTCAGGATAGTAAATATACTAAAAATTAATTAATTAGGATACAAGGTGTTACTAAAAATTATTTTAAAATACTGAATGTACTAAATATTAATTAATTTGAAATACAAGGCCCTACTGTAAAACTATTTTAAAGTACTAGGTGTACTAAAAATTAATTAATTTAAATTATTGAGTGTTGCTAAAAAAAATATCTTAGGAGACTAAATTCAATTTAACTTAAATAAAACAAAAAATTTACCAAAAAATCCAAAAAAAAAATTATTTGGACCAAAAAAAGAGGGGTTCCATCACTACACGGTGCAGCTTGGGAGTGTCGCCTGGGAATGAGCATGGCATGCGGGCTCTCAATGAATAAGTTGCGGTGGTTGTTTGTGCTCAACAACTTGATAACATGGGACAGGTTGTTCCCGCACATTCAATAAGCAGAAGCTTAAAGACAAAAGTGGTGACGCAAGAGAAGAGATCATAAGACGACCTAAAAGAATTAAGAAAAAATGATACTTAAAAATGAAAATGATACTTAAATTTAAAAATATCAAAATAATCACTTGAATTTACAAAATATCAATTTCGTCACAAGTGACTAATTTGACATTTATAAATTTACTGAAATGACTATATTGCCCTTTATTTTATTTATTGCTTTTTAAAAAATCAAATGCCCCCACTGGCTGGCTGATCGCCGGAGCTTAGGTGTTGACAGCAGTCATTAGAACTTAGGTGCCACTGTCACCAGAGTTCCATCGGTCACCTCCAATCGGTCGCTGGAGTTTCAACGGTCGGCAACAATTTTCTTGAAAGTTTTTACAACTTTAGCAAAACGGTTAATAACTTTTATAATGCTACTAACAAGTTCAGTATCACAATTAACAACAGGTTTTCTAAAAAATTTAAAAAGTAGTATTTTCACAACTTCATTAATGCCGTTAACAAGTTTTGTAGCTCTATTAATAACTTCAACATAGCATTTAACAAAAGGTTTTCTGAAAAATTCAGAAAAAAATGATATTCTTAGAACCTCAGTAACTACTTTTTTTGAAAATTTTTACAATTTTAGTAAAACAATTAACAAGTTTTGTAACGCTATTAACATGTTCAGTATGGCAGTTAACAACAAGTTTTTCAGAAAATTCAAAATGTAACATTTTTACAACTTCAGTAATATCGTTAACAAGTTTCATAACTCTATTAACAGGTTTGGTATAGCATTTAACAATAGATTTTTTAAAAAATTCAAAAAGTAGCATTTTTACAACTTTAGTAAAACGGTTAGTAAGTCATGTAATGGTATAAACAACTTTCATGACCATAGTGGCTGCCTAATAAGTGAAAAAAATTTTGTTGTACAATTTTCATAGGGAGCTGATATAAAAAACATCAATTTTTATGAGAGTTGTTAATATCATTATATAACTTGTTAACCGTGTTACTGAAATTGCAAAAAATGCTACTTTTTAAATTTTTCAGAAAACTTTTTGTTAAATACTATGCCGAAGTTATTAATAGAATTACGAAACTTGTTAACGGCATTACGGAAGTTGTAAAAATGTTATTTTTTAAATTTTCTGAAAGACTTATTATTAACTGTTACCCTGAACTTGTTAATAGCACTTTTGTCTTATTTTTGTGTCATTTTTGATCAAATGGTAAAGATGAAATGAGGGAAAAAATGAGAGAAATGATGCAGAAAAGATCCATATTTGCCCCTCACTGGTGGCATTCCATTCAATACGGATCGAAATCTTTGTCAATCTAAGCTTAGCTATATGGACATACTATTTTACAACATTGAAGATAGGTTGGTATCCTTAATTAGTACTATTGTGAATAATAATGTAGTTCTTTTGATTTCATGTGATATATGTAAGTTGATTTGAAAAGTTGAGTGGCCCAATATTTGATCCACAAACTAAATAGGTCGATATAGATTTTTTTTTTTTTTATGTGCATATCTGCTAGCGGAATCGCAACCAGCAGCTATATTTACTGCCGTATTGACAAGTATCTACAAAGTTGTGATCTCAAGCAATCTGAGTTAATTCTCTAAACAAGTAATCAAAAGTCTCATACAAAGATTCTTGAATACTCATTAGTATATTATTGTCATGAGAATATACTCAGACAGGTTTTTTTCCTTTAACCTAGACGATATATCTTCTATCAAATGAGAGCATTATCAGAATATTCAAGGTTGGTGCATTCTTCTTCCTCTCTTTTTTCTTGGGATTAAATTTAAATAATCAAAATTTATATTTGAACATTTTATATTTAATTCTTTTATTTTATATTTTACTCAAAAACATTTTAAGAACAGTAATTTAAATTTAGAAAATATCTTTTTTCTTTTGGTGAAATTTTCTTCAGCCTTCAATTCAAAACTCTATCCCACTTAATAAAAAGAAGTCATTTTCTGTACATTCATTACTGAGCTTATAAAAATTCAAAATTGTTAAAAGAAAGGAACATGACCTGACATACTTTATTATAATACGTTCCTCATTGCTAGTCATTCCTTTCAGTGCAGACGGAAGTCCTCGTCAATCTAAATTAATGTGGTTGGTTTAAGATGAGCATTCCGTGACTATTTTTTGTGATAATGATGGAAATGTTCACGGATAGGGTGTCTTTGTTTCATTGGCTAATAATAATGCCTTATTTTATGACCACATCTCTTCTGCCAGCATTTTTGTCTTTAGTCTTCTGGTTATATTTCGCCACATTTTTTTTTGTGCTTTGCCCTTTCAGCATTAGACCAAATTAATACGCATATACGTAATATTCATATATTTAAAAGTTGTACAATTCATGTGAATAGTATGATTTGTTTTGTGAACTTTATATGTTATATGAATTATTTTATCTTTTAAATAAACATTTATAAATTATTAAATATGTTGACCATAAAAATGTTTAACATATCTATTTTTACATTCTTTTAAATAAAAAAATGAGCTTCAATGTGCAGAATCCACCCTTGACTTGTTACAAGGATTGCTCACCCAACTGCAGCATCTTATTTATGGACATTAAATTGTGATTTTCTATATAATACATTTATCGTCCTATAATTTAAAATTTATTTTTCATGAGAAAAATTATATTAACTTTAATATATAAAATGATTCAAAAAAATAAAATAAAACGTATTAAGAATATCTGAAAAACGTTTTTCCTCATAAAATTATAAATTATTAAATGCTTTCATAGTAAAAGAATGTTTAGTAAAATACAGTGTACTAAAATTATGGAGACTTCCCAATTGTTTTGAAAACATTCATTTTAATATAATTTTTAACATCATTAGGAATAAATGAAAAATATTAAAATTTGTTCTAGACATTACGCGACTGTAAACTACTTGAAAACAGGCAAAAATAATGAATCCATGAAATATTGAATCTCAAAGTATTCATTTTTTGATCAAGTGATAAGGATGAAATGAGGAGAAGAAAATGATTGAGAGAAAGGATGCAGAGAACGAAGATCCATATCCGCTCCTCACTGATGGCATTCCATTCATTGTGGATCAAAGTCTTTGTCAATCAGAGCTAGCTACGTGGACAAACCGTTTCACAACTTTGAAGATAGGTGGGTTTCCCTGATTACTATCAATAATAAGGTACATCCTGTGGTTCTTATTATAGGGCATCATCTAAAAGATTTTTAGTTCTAAATATAAGTAATTAACCAACTCGTTAATTCTTATTTTAGCTAATTTTACCCTTGTCAATAATTGAGGTCTAAAATTAAAAAGTTTATCAAACTTTATGTTTATCTATCCATATCATTTCATTTAAGCTAGGGATAATTTTGAAAAAATTATTATTTTAGGACAAACTGAATATTTTAACTGTTATTTTTAATACGTGAGAATAGTTAAAAGATACTCTATAATAAGAAGAGGAGGAAGTATTTCTTTTGATAAATTTTATATGATATTTATTGGTTGATTTGATAAGCTAAATGGACCCAATACTTGATCCACAATTTAAGCGGGTACCTATATACATATAAACAAGTAGAGATACTGGTAATAGGTGTCATCAATTCATTGGATAATTCTTTTACGTCATCTCATGATCTCATCTCTCGCACCAGCATTTTTGTCTTTGGACTTACGCCTATTGAATGTGCAAGGACCACCTGTGTTATGTCTAACAGTAGTACATCGACCTGACACTCCAATGTAAATTTAACTAATTTTTAATATTAACCTTATAAATTACATTAACCTCTAACATTACACTATTTTTCATGTTTTTGTAAGATTTAAATAATCAAGTTAGGTGGTTTACAAAATTTATACTCCATGTGTTCCTTGTTATTTATTATAAGAGACAATTGTGAACTATGTCATGCTCGTTTTTATAAGACATCCTGAGAGGTTGTATCAAATTTTATTTGTTGATTTTTCATTTTATCCTAATTTAATTACTCACATTATTGTATTTAATGCCCACATATTATCTCTCTTTCATATAAATGAGGATATTTTTGGCAAAAAGATTACACTTTTTATATATTTATTGTCCTAAACTAATTTTAACTAGTATTTGACTCACATAATTTGAGTAATTGTCTCTTATAACGAAGATGGTGGAAGTAATTGAGAAACATAGCGAATATTTAAAATTTAAAATAAATCAATATATCATATATATATATATATATATAATCTAGAAACATGGAGATAAATTGCTTGTTTGCTTGAAGTAGTGAACAAAAATCCGGTTCGGAACGGCTGGTTTAATTGGTAAACCAGTCAGTGGACTGGTTCAATTTGGATACTAAATCGAGAGGGAGTTAAGCCAGTAAGAAACTAGTCAAACAGGTGTGGATCGGTGAAAACTCGTAAAAACCAGTGTGAACTAGTAATAAACCAGTTTGAATGATTAGGTTGTTATTAGTCCTATTTTTCTCATGCAGCTCCTAATATATCAACCCCTATAGATTTAAATGAATTTTAATGATAATTTGGTATCAATGATTATTAATTTTAATTAATGATGAACCATAAAGATCAAAATTCTCAATGTTGTTATACTTTGTTATTGTTACAATCAAATTATTGTCATATTTTCTTATATTTTGTTATTTGTGATTATTAATGTTGTTATATTTTGTTATTTTTAATTAACTTATATTATTTTAATATGACTTGTTGGACCCTAAGTTAACCCCTGTCCGACCAACTGACCCTTGAACCACTACCTCAGCCGGTTTAGTGTCCGATTAGATTTTTTGTTCCTTGATTTGGAGCATGATGACATTCAAGTTCTCGAACTCAGAAATTAACTATCATACCCATTGTGTTATCTTTTTCTTCGTTATCAATTTACATCAAATAAAAAAAATATTAACTAACTTTCTCATATTATATATATTTTTTATTTTCATGGTCTTTACAGTGCATGTTGACAGTTGAAAGAGCATTTCAAGTGGATTAGATTGTTCATTAACCTATATTAATTTTCAATAACATTCGAAAGTAACTCATTGCGCAATTATTTCCTCTTTTTTTTTTGCCATCATTGTACATTGTACAATTATTTCAAAAGAGGGATAATTGAAATATACGTAATTCATTTTTTAAAATTATTAAATTATTAATTTAAAAAATAAAATTGCACCTCCTTACTAAGAATCCTGACTCTATCACTATATAAATATTGAATAATTGAACTGGTAATCTTTTTAAAAAAATGTAAATTACTCTAAAATCAATTTTCATATAGAATGTGAAATTGAATTGAATTATTACAAATTCCACACGTTAGTGGTAGTTAAATGATAGACACTTGAGTTATAAATAGCAAGAAATGAGTGGTAAATTATCCAAAAACCAAATTTGAATTGAGTCGTAGATTTCACCTAATTAATTGTAGATTAATCAATTTACGAGTTTTCTTATGTTGGGAAATTTTATGGATAAGAGAATATGTGACTTCATGTTTATGTTCTTTAGTTTCTGCTTCCAACAAGACTTGGATATCCATGGAAGCTTTAAGATTCATCCAAAGCGGACGGTTCCACTTTGAGTCACCCCATGACCAAACTATACGAGATATTAGAGATCATATCATGTAACGTTGATCCATCACTCTTCAAGAAACAAATGTATTAATTGTGCTAATAATTAACTAAATCTCCGCCCAAGCACACCACAATGATATTCATTACATGATCTTATCCAGTATCCCTTTATCCCATTCCTCGAAAAAAATCAAACAGGAGAAAATAGACCTGAATCTATTTTCTCCCCCAAATTTATACTAAATCAAACAGGAAAAAACTAGATTTGAATCTATTTTGTCCCCCAAATTTATACTAACTTTAGTTTTTAATATATGAACTAAATAACCAATTTAAGGGTATTCAAGAAATTAGTTAACTCGATTATTCGTAACAAATGTAATAATGTGTATTAGAATTACCCTTTAAGAGGAACTTGCTACAACTAATAGTGATATATCTTGGGAAAAAATTATAAATATAGATACAAGGTGGATTAAGATATTATATTTATGATCAAATTCAACCCCCAACTAGTTCTTATATTAAGAAGTAAAAGTGGTAGTTTTTTTCCCCTTAACGTATCACCATTGATTGCACATACTAAGAGGGTTTCTTCCATGAGGGGGGGGGGTTCTAATACACATGAAAATAGAATAGTTTAGGAAAATAACACACATTTAATTTGTCACCAATAACTATCTTAACTAATTTTTATAATGTCTGTAAATTAGTTATCCAACTTGTATATTAAGGAATGAACATAATATTTCACTAGAGCCATACTATTTGAAGGACTGAATGTGGCCGAATAAGATTGAGCATGTTGGGTACAAATCCAGCGACAGAAACAAGAAGTCGGCATTTCAAAGCTGGCTTGATCAGGCTGCAAGGATCAACACTAATGGAATTCAAAACTCTGCAAATCCCAAAGTAATTGGAATTGAAACTCGGTAAAGTAAGATTAAACGAAATTAGGCTATCAAATATTCTAACAACATCAAGTGGATAACCTAATAAACGAGATAACTGGGAGTATATCATTCCTAATAAGGATATTCACATCTTCATGTGAGTTGATTAGGCAATCTCATAATAGCCCACAGTCGAAAAGGTAATATAAAGTTGACAGTTAGCTAAGTTCAACCACAGAACACTCAAGTGCGTGTAATTACGGTAAAGTATCATACAATCTGTAAATCTTGTTCAATGCTACTTGGTACGTGGACAGAAAATTAATCATGTGAACTGTGAAGAATATTTATAACAACATTATATTGATGAAAAAGCAATTAGCTGAATGATAAATAATGGAAAACCATAGAGTTTATGATGCGTTCTTTCGAGATTTGTCATGGAAATTTATATTCATCTTAGGTTCCTTTACGAACTTCTGCAGCTTGTAATCTAAAGCAATCTGAGTTAATTCTCAAAAAAGTAATCAAAATGTCTCACATAAAGAGATTCCCGAATCCTCGTTAGTATATATATTTATTCCCATGAAAGTATTCTCAGAGAGGTTAAGTTCTTTCCTTTAACCTCGATGGGTATATCTTTTATTACAAGATAGTATTATCAGAATATTAAGGGTCTGGTCTTAGAGTATCCATTCATCTTCTAATTATTCTTGTTTTTTTTTCGCATTAAATTTGAATAATCTAAATTTATATTGAAAAGTTTATATTTATTTTTGTTTAACTTCTTAAGCTTAAATATTATAATTTTAACATTATTGGTTAGTAATTTTCTTTATTTTATATTTTTCTCCAAAAAAATTTTGAAAACAATATTTTGAGTTTAGAAGATATCTTTTTTTTTTTTTGAGGTGAACTTCAACCTTCAATTCAAAACTTAATCCCACTTAACGGATAGTAGTCATTTTTTTGTACATTTATTGCTCACCAGCTCATGAAAATTCGAAGTTGTTGAAAGAAATTAAAAAAACACGACTTGACACACTTATTATAAATGTATAATATGTTTATCATTATTGGTGGTCATTTTCTTTCAATATCGATCAGAGTCTTCGTCTGCCTGAGCCCGCTGCATCCAAAGGGCCATGATTAGGTTAGTATCAATAATGACAATGAATAATAATATAATCTTTTTAATTATAAAGTTTATGTGATGTATAAGTTGATTTTAAAAGGTAGATGGATCCAGTGTTTAATAATCCACAAATTGAGTAGGTTGATATAGATAAACATATATTTTGGTCCTCATTCAATACTCATAATCTCACTGTAATGCAATCTAGATCATTTAAAATTATTTCAATTTTAAATTTTTTTAATCTGAAATCTTTTCAATGATAAATTTATTTTTAAAATAAGTATCAGTCTTCTTTTCCCTAACCAAGTGCCAGTTATAAAATATATGTCAGTAATTTTTCCCCTTATTTAAAAAAAAATATTTATTTTGAATTTTGTATCTATTAAAATAATAAATAATTCAAAATGTATAAAGTTTTTAAATTAAATATAGACTTTTGAATATTAATCTAGATGGTACAGATTAAGATGAACTCTCCGTGTCTCATCTTTTTAATAAGCATAGAAGGTGCTTACGGATAGGTTGTCTTCATTTCCTCGGCTAATAATGTCTTTTTACATTATCTTATGAACACATCAGCATTTGTCTTTTTGGCTTTCTGGTTACATTTCGCCTCACTTTTTTTTTTATTTTAAATTTCTTCAGCATTAGACCAAATTAACATGCATATATGCAACATTCATATATTTAAAGCTATGACATTAATGTGAATAGTATAATTTTTTTTGTGAATTTTATATGCTATATGAATGATTTTATCTTTTACATATAACGAATAAAAATTATTAAATATATTGACCATAAAAAATGTTTAATATGTCTACTTTTACAATTCTTTTCAATAAAAAACATGAGCTTCAATGTGCGCGATCCACCTTCAATTGTTACAAGGATAGGTCACCCAACTGCAGCATCTTATTTGTGAACATTAAAATGTGCTTCTCTATGTATTATATATTTATCGTCATATAATTTAAAATTTATGTTTCATGAGAAAAATTATATTAATTTTAATATATAAAATAATTCAAAATTATTAAATACTTCAGCACTAAAAAATGTAAGTAAAATCCGTTCATCTCTCATATGCTTTACTAAAATCATAAACACGTCCTATTTATTTTCAAAACATACATTTAATTCTAATTTTTAACATCATTAGGACAAGACACAGCTGTAAACTATTTAAAATAGATAAAATAATGATTTTATAATATATTGTATATCAAACTATTCATTTTTTGATCAAATGGTAAGAATGAAATGAGGAAAAAACTGAGAGAAATGATGCAGAGAAGATCCATATTTGCTCCTCACTGTTGGCATTCCGTTCAATATGGATCGAAGTTTTTGTCAATCCGAGCTTAGCTACATGGACAGACTATTTCACAACTTTGAAGATAGGTTGGTTTCCTTAATTAGTACTACGTACTGTGAATAATAATGTAGTTCTTTTGATTTTATGTGATATATATATAAGTTGATTTGAAAGGTTAAATGGCCCACTATTTGATCCACAAATTAAATAGGTCGGAATAGATATATTTTTGTCATGTGCATATCTACTAGCAGAATTCAAACCAGCAGCTATATGAGTTAATTCTCTAACAAGTAATCAAAGGTCTCATACAAAGAGATTCTTGAATCCTCTGTAAGAAATAGGAGTGAGTTTTGTACATATTTAGAGATAGTTGGACCGAGTTGTGTTGCTTGATACATCTGGGCCCGGTTAGTTAGATAGTTCCTTATTCTTGTTTTCTTTCTTTATTTTGTTTGTTTCAGTTTGGGCCTATAAATGGGCGTTAAAGCTGGGCATTTGATATGAGCCCAATGGCAGTGTAACACTTTTGTTTAGCAATGAGAAATTTAGTTTTCCATGCACTGCGTTTTGTCTAGGGTAGAAGGCTTCATGGTACCAAAGTTGAAGGTTTGCCTTCATCCTTCATGAAGCCCTAGCTCTCGTTGTATCAGAATGATCGACGAAAAGAAAGTCGTCGATACACTTTTGTTCACTCACCCCTTATTCTTACACCCATCGGATACTGAAGGAGCTTCCATCATTCATCATACGCTCATAGGCACTGAAAATTATACTCTGTGGAGTCGAGCTATGAGGATTGCTCTTCTTGGGAAGAACAAATTAGGGTTCGTTGATGGAACTTGCAAGAAGGCTGAGCAAGAAGAGGGATTGCACGAACAATGGGAAAGACGTAATGCTATTGTTCTTTCATGGATATACTCAATTCAATATTGAAGGAACTTGCAAATGGGGAGATATTTTTTTCAGAACGCGCATCATGTGTGGGTCAATCTTAAGGAAAGATTCGACAAGAAGAATGGTGCTTGTATTTTCGCTCTGCATCGGGAAATTACTTCTCTGAGACAAGGGTCATTATCTGTATCAGCCTACTACTCCAAGTTGAAAGAACTATGGGAGGAGTAGTTTAGATTGGTAATTCTTCCATCCTGCACTTGTGAAACATCTCATACATATGCCATGATTATGCAAGAACAAAAGTTGCTTCAGTTCTTACTAGGGCTCAACAATTCATACACACAGGCCAAAAGTCAAATACTTCTGATGAACCCTCTCCTAACAGTCAATGAGGCGTATTCCATGATTATTCAAGATGAAGCACAAAAGTCCATTGTTAATGATGAAAGGAATTCTCCTATTGAAGGAATCGTCATGGCAACAAGAGGCTGTGGGTGTGGGAGAGGCAGAGGTTATGGAGAGAATGCTCCAGAATGCTCTCATTGCAAAAAGAAGGGGCATACTAAAGACAATTGCTTCCAAATCATCAGTTATCCTACAAATTTTAAGGGTAACATAGACAGAATAAGCAACCTAGCCAAAGCACTCTGGATTTAACACAAGATTTAGAGGCCCTCACCAATGAAGGAGCTTTAGTTGCACCTACATTCACATATGAACAATACCAAAAAATACTAGAGCTGCTGTGGAAAGACTCAGAACCTACCGGGCGTGCTCTTACTAGTACATGTTTGGCTATTCCTACAACTTATAATATATCTTATACTGATTAGATTCTGGAGCCACAACACACATGGTTGGTAGCTTAAGTCTCTTAGAAAATTATGAAAAATATTATGGACCTATTAAATCAATAAAAATACCAGATGGAAAACGTGTTCCTGTCACACGTATAGGAAAGGCTAGAATATCAGATGAAATATTATTAATGGATGTTCTCTATGCCCCACAATTGAAATTCAATCTGATCTCTATAGCTAGACTTACTAAGGAACATAAATGCATGATGCTTTTGTTCCTGACTTTTGCTAGATACAAGACCTGTCGGATAGGAGGATGAAGCTGATTGGTAAAGAATTTGGTGGTCTTTACATTCTAAAAGTTTCTAGGAATTGTCATGCTACGAATATGCTCCAAAATAGTTATAGGTTTGATAACTATTCTGATGTTGCTCTGTGGCATAAGAGATTGGGGCATGCCCTTTAGTCTGTGATGAAACATCTTGATTTTGTAATTCAACATGATAGTATTTTGAATGAGACCTGTGATATCTGTGTTCAATCTAAACAAACCAAGTTTTCCTTTAATTCTAGTTGTATAAAGACACTTAATTGTTTTGAACTTTTGCACAATGATGGCTGGGGTCCTTATAGAGCACCAACCCGGGTATCAATATTTTCTCACTATTGTTGATGATCTCTAGGGGAACATGGATTTTCTTGACGAAAAACAAATATGATTCTGTAATGCATATCAAGAATTTCATTGCTTATATTCTAACCCAATTTGGAACTTAGGTAGAGAGAACAAGGCACTACAACAAAATGTGTTATTTACCTCCCTCGTTTATGTCTGTTTTGCAAAACAGAAGAGACTTCATGTCTGTTTTAAACAAAACAGACGTGAATTCACGTCCGTTGACCCAAAACAGACATGAATTCATGTCCATTTACCCAAAACGGACGTGAATTCACGTCTGTTTCTCTATAACAGACGTTACTTCACGTCTGTTTCTTAGAAACAGACGTGAATTCCAAGTAAACAGAGGTGAAGGGGCTTCATTTTTTAAAAAAATTTGCCCGCAGCAGCTCGCATCAGTTATCTATCAGATCTGCATGTACCGCGTGCGAAGAACTCCAGCTCGCAGCTATCTCGCGCCCAACTTTCATTTTCGGTCTCTCCCTCTCATTTTCCTCTTGTCCGTGAAGTAGCCGTGAGCTATTTCAACTTGTTTCCTCTCTCCTTCTGGTTTCAGCTCTTCAAGGCCGTAGCCCTCCCTCCATTGCGTCGCGCGTTCTGTAGTAGCCGTGTTGCAGCAGCTCGCGGTTGAAGCCGTGAAGATCTGCGAAGAACCTCCAGCTCGCAGCTATCTCGCCGTTGAAGCCGTGAAGCTCACACACACTGTAGGCCGTTGATTTGAAGGCACGCCCGAACAGTGAAGGTAAGTTTATTCAACCGTTGCATTGTGGGTTTAGTGTGTTGTACGGTGGGTTTGAGTAGCTTGAGGAGTTTTGAATTGGTTTTTGAGGTTGCTGTTTAAATTTTTACTGAATAATTGTGTTTAGATAGTTTTAAATTTGTATATATTGATTGGGTAGAAATTTTAATGATTTCAAGCCTCGTTAATCTTGTTAGAAAAATAATGCATACAAGGTGTTTATTAGAGAAATTTGTATGGATATTTATGCCCTGCAAGTGTCCAGAAGAAGTACAACCCACTAGATAGGAGAATCAGATATGTGGGCAATACGATTGGAGACACTAAATTACCTTGTTATTTGGCACCAATTATTGAAGGGCAAGTAGCTTAATTATATTTATTTATACATACTTAAATTGTTAAGAATTATTATGATATCCAGTAATGTATAAGTCTTACTCTATGATGCAGTTGTCATTGGAGTTACAATGTCATCTACTGGTTTGATCCCTTGGGTCGTCGTCCAAGCAGTGAGATGAGGGGCGTTTTCAACACGTAAGTACCTTAATGTAGATCAATAATTTTGTTTTCAATATAAATTATTTAACTTGTGCTTTCATTTGCTTATAGGGCTTTAAAGACTTATTATATAACTGGTGGGAAGCGTTCCGGGAAAAATGGCTCAACAACTTGGGTATATCCTAGTGTGAGTACTTTAAATTGAAGTTCTTTCATTGATGACAGTTATTTTATATATCAATTTGGATTATCATTTCCTTGTGATTTGCAGTGTGCTAAGCAACAAGGGCCAACAGAGTGCGGATATTACATTATCCGTTATATGTTTGAGATTATTGAGAGCGGATGTATTACAAAATTTGATGAGGTAAGTAAATATAATTTTAGTTTTGTAATAGTTGAATTTTTAAATTGAATTGTTACTTATTTTATTTTCTTCCTATGTTTAAATTTGTTCATTTGTCAATTTACAGATTTTTGATAATGATTGTTCATATACTATTGATGACATTAACTTCATCCGAGACCTTTTGGCACAGCAACTGCTTCAAGAATTGTGGTCCAGGGATTGAGCAAGTTTATGTTTAGAGACAATAGGATCAATATTGACTTTTGTAATTTGTTCTTCTTTTTTGACTAGTTAGTTAATTAATGTGTCTATATAGATTAAGTTATGATGTTATGTCTTGGCTGAAAATATTGACTGGTTCATACTATTTCAACTTGCTGGAAAGTGGCTATTATGGCTATTGTGGCTGTAGGAGAAGTAGTATATATGAACTGAATCTTTTTTTTAAAAAAACAGAGTACATTCACGTCTGTTCAGCGAAAAACAGACGTGAATTCATGTCTGTTTCTTTTAAAACAGACGTGAATTCATGTCTGTTTTTTTGAGAAACAGACGTGAATTCTCATCCGTTCCAAACAGAAGTAAAAAGGGGGTACTTTTTATGTCCCTTCTTTTCATGTCCCCTGCAAAACAGCCGTAAAAAGTCATGCAAAACAGAAGTAAAAAGTCTTCATTGTAGTAGTGAGGAGTGATAATGGGAAAGAATTTAAAAATTATGATTTGAAACTCTACTTCCAAGAAAAGGGTATTGCTCATGAGACTACCTGCCCTTATACCCCTAAGCAAAATGGGGTTGTTGAAAGAAAACATATGACTATAATGTAGCTCAGTGGGAGTTTGACGCTGCAATCTAACATTCCTATTCAATATCAGTGACAATATGTTAATATGGCTGTTTATTCGGTTAATAGAATACCTTCTAAAATAATTGACTTTAAAACTCCCTATGAAAGGGTTTACAAGACTAAGTCAGATTTAAACAACCTAAGGGTCTTTGGGTTGTTGGCTTATGCAACAGATCTTAAGGCGTTGTTTGGTACACTATAGAAAAGGGTTGGGATTAGGACTGGGTCAAGAACTATACTAATTAGTACTATTTGGTACATGAGATTGAGAATGACATGGGCTTGGCCAATACCACGTAGGTGGGACTGAGCAAATGCACATTGTAACACCCCAAATTTTCTGACTTAGAATGAGCAGAAAAGAGAAAATTCATTAAAATTATTTAATGGCTAAATAAAATTGGGAAAAATTATGAAATGTTGATTTTCAGATGTTACAGATATTTTTGGAAAGTTATTTCCCAAAAATGGCTTAAATAATTTTAATAGATAATTCTAAGAGAAAAATGGTTTATTTTACTTGAAAATTATGGAAAAATACTTGGAGATTTATATTTATATTTAATCTAAAAATTTTAGGATAATCATTTGAGATAACAAAGAAGATAGTTGAGGCATTAAATCCTTAAAAGGAGGTAAGGATTAATTTTCGGATTTAAGGGCTATTTTCTTCCAAAATTCAAGAAAAATAGGTAGGAGATGATTTTTGACCCGAACTTTTTATAAATATTATTTTATGGGTCAAAGAAGCTAATGGCTAAGAAAGGTCCATATAAAACATGGTAGAATAATTTTTGGGTTTATCTCATTATTTCAGAATTATAGAGGAAGGATGAAATGGAAAGAAAGCAATGAGTGTAAGGGCAAAATGGACATTTTATTTTTACTCCCCATCACGCGTGCTACCTCACCATTTAACATCAGATGACCCTCTCTGCCTCCTCATTTTCATTATGCCATTCAAAAGAAAAGGGAGAGAGAGACCAGAGCAAACGAGAGCAACAGAGGATCGCGAAGTTGGTGATCGAAGGTATTTCTGCTGCATGCAAACCGATTAACTTTGCAAGGTGAACCTCCTGATCAATCTTCTGTCTTTTTCTTTTCTGTTTTCAGTGTATTCTAGCTGTAATGGAGGGGAGAGAGAGAGGGTAGTGAGAGAAAGCTAAGGAAAGGAGAGAAAGATCCGTGAATTCATGTCCTATAGCAAGAATGAGATATATGATGCTAGTTTTTGAGCTTGCATGTTGCTGTTGTCTCTGTTTTATGAATTCCTGAACAGGGATGGATTATGGTCGCTGGTTTGAGATGAGAATGGGTTGATGATTATGGAGTATGGTTAATGGCTTGCATGTGAATTCCTTGCTCTGTTTTCTATCAGCTGAAAGCAGGGGTGATAGTCACTGGTTTAGGATGATAATGAGTTAAGTTAATGGAGTGAGTATATTGTATTGCATGTTGCTTATCTCCTCCGCATGTTAAATTCGAATCATTACTGTTGTTGGTTTGGCTTTGGGTGGCGTCAGGTTCTGGATGAATTAAATGGAAAATTTCAATATACATATAAATATATATGTATATATGAGATCGTGTGTGAAATGGGTTTGCGAAGTGATGATTTTCGAACCTAAGTTCTGTTTTAATTAAGTAGCATGGAGCTCCCTGTTTTGGTTGTATAGTGTTGGGTTTATAATAACATAAGCGAGGGAAGTTTAGATATTATGCACAAGAGCTTTAGATGGTGCTTTGTGTGTGTGTACACATATATAACTATGCTTGCTATTCGAATTGAGATTTGTTGATGTTGGGGGTGTTAGTCTCGAATCTAGAATCTTAAAGATGGAACATAGTTATTGAAAGTTGAGTAAGTTAGGAATGAATAAATTTTATGAAAAGTATTTCCCTATGAGCTTAAGACATAAAAAACGAAGGGAATGTAGGATTAAGGTGCTGTAACGGTGATTTCCAAGGTTGGAAGTGATTTTCAGATTTAAGTGATGAAAGGATTAATTAAGAAGTGGAGGTTGGGGGAGCATATGAATGATAGGGAATTGACCGTGAGGTTTGGGTGTTTTATGGTTAAAAGGTATGTATTTGGAAAATTCTCAATGGTATAGTGGGTTAAAATTAGTAATTGATAGAAGTTGTTGGAAAGGTTGTTGGAGGAACACTAGACCAAAGTTTAAGATGGTCAATAGATAATTGGAATTGAGATAAAATCAATTGGAGCGATGATATATATATTGTGTCTCGACCATGGGTGCAAAATTAGTGAAGATGGATTTTAATTAATTTCGCTTCATTGGGATTGGATGACTGAGGTATGAAAGACACCTTGTTTATCCTTAATTATAATAGACAAAAATAATATTTTTGACCAAGATGACCAGTTACTAAGTAAGGTAACTCTTTGGAGTTATAAAAGAAAGGAAAACTTTTTGGAGGTTATATCATAAATATAGAAAATTGTCTAGGACGACCAGCTAGTAAAGGTGGAGAATAAAGGAGATTTGGGATTTAAAGAGAGTTATTTAATTTATGAATTATAGTTGGATCAAGCATTGATCTACCCTTATGAATATGATAGGTTTTGATATATGCTCAAGTTCACCAAGAAGCAGAAAGAAAGGAGAACGGTAAGGTTTGATTTGGAGGGAAGCAGACCAGGTAGTAGTTCTTTCCTATCTTACACTTGTGTATGATTGGTGCATGTCTATTTGTGCCATATTGCTTTTCTAAAGCATGAGAACATGTAATCCTTAATTCCTTGCATGGATTTTTAGCCGTGGTCACGTGTAGCTGATAGACATAGGGTAGTATCTGCCAATTATTTGCGCATTATTCATTTAGCTTGGCTAGCTGTCATTGCGCATAAATGCTTAACTGCATTAGCTTGCAAGGTTATGTTTCACTTTGGCTTGTTTTGCATGCTTTGTGTAATCTGCACATTTGTTTGTTGAAAATTACTACTACAGAGATTCTTTAGAATCTCACCCTCCCATTTATGATGAACAGCGAATGCTAGTAGCTCGAAGGATAAGGAGGTTGTTTAAGAAGAAAGGGAGCTGGTTGAAAAGCAAGAATGATTGTTATATTCTATACATATGTAGCAGAATATTTTGATAAGTTAATATTTGTACTATTGTATATGTTATATGGGCAAGTAACTTTACTTGCTTTATGAAAATATTATTTTGTATCCTCTATAAGGAGGAGAGCACTACCGGGTGGCTGTATGTGTTGTCAACCAAGAACATTGCTATATTCTTAGTATAATATTATGAGATTGTATAGTATGAAATCATTTTAGGTGCTAATAGATTAAGTTTAAAGTAGGGTTGATTGTGGATCACTCGTCAGTTATTCTAAAGGTTTAAAATGTTTGATTGATGGAATATTGATGGAAAAAAATATTCCCTATCTTTTTCCAGGTCAGAAACCTAGCGTTTGTGATTCATAGACGTTAAAATGATCCTATTAGTATATAAAAGTTAGGTATTGCACACCTCACCCCTGGTACTCAATTTTCGACCCGAGGATTACAATTTTCATAGACAAAAAAAATCCCTGTTAATAATAAATTTAAGACAAGAATACTCCTATGAGCATTTGACCTAAATTAAGATTATCTATTCTACCGATCTCTATTGCCGCATTCGCTCTTCTTCTCTCTATTGCTCTCTCCATCTTGCTTGTTGTCGAGGAAGTCACAGCATCACTGGTAAGTGCTACAACTACTTCCTATGGCTGAATATTGTTGATTCCATAAGGCTTGTTTGGTGTTCAGTTTGAACTTCTCCTTCTACTCAGAATTCCAATCTCTTTTATGCTCAATTTGCTTCTTGTTGATGCGACCAATTTTTCTAGAAATAATATAATACACACGAGTAAATTATGCTTGCTAATTTGTTCTTTTGCACCCTCTTGCATTGTTCATTCTTCATATTTAGGCATGTTAGTTTTCTCTCATTTCCTTTGTTTCTTCATCATTGTCACTTTTAGTGTGTAGTGCAAGTGCTTTACGTATGATGGACACTGCAAAGTAAATTAAAACATGACATGTAGGGTCCAAGTGTCATACAAGTTAAAACCTGAGGTTTTCTCACATCCAATGTCCCTAATCAACGACTCAACTAAATAAAAAAAATACAAAATCAATAATGTAAGCCAGCTACAATGTAAAACTAACAAACCCATTCGAAATACAACGGATTTTAACAGCCAAAACATCCAAGAAACAAAAAAATTGAAGAAAATGAAAGAAGAGGATATTCACTTAGTATGACGATTCAATGGCGCAAAGTTGCACATTTCTCACGACGGTGGACGGTGACAAGGACACCACCACAGGCTAAATAGAGGGGTTTAAATGGTGAGAAAGGTTGGGAAATGGCCGGTAATGAAAGTTCGTTGGTGGTGGAATAGTGGAGGACCACGGCAGATTGATAAGAAACTGTGAAAAAAGGTTACAGAGTGCGATATATTAAGACTTTCCACAGCGGTTTTCTTAATAACTGCCGTGGAAAGTCAAACGTTAGGCAATTTAATTATACAATTACCACCGCCTTTTTTTTCACGGTGTTTTTCTTCTTAACCATAGTTATTTTGTGACGTTAAATATGTTTTCTCTAGTAGTGACCCTCAGTTTACGCAAACGAACCATTCGGCTCCCCCAACCCCCAATTTACATGACCTTTAGCTTATTAAATGCTTTTGCTTAATAAAATACTTCCACTTTTTCTTATTTTTTATTTATTTGTGTTTGCTTTTGATATTTGTGTTACGTACATATGTGTATTCAGAAACTGCGGTGAATTATAGTTTAAAGCTTCTGCAGCGGCTCTATAATAATAAAAGAGTGCTGTAGAAGAAAGATCAGTTTTATAGAAGAATTGAAGTGTGCATGAGACCCATTTCATTCGTTCAAACACATTCTATTTGTTTTCATTATATCTCTGATAATAAATTTTTTATTGCAAACATTTAGACCTGAATTTAACGGGTGTTAATATTTAACTACAATAAATAAATAAATAAATGATAAATTTGGCTGGAATATTACGACCCAAGGATTAGAGAGTGAAATTCCAATTACATATAATTTATACGAGCTTTTGCCTCGATTCAAATAAAATTATGCCATTAATTTTAAAGTTGTGTTATTAATTTCACTTTTCACGTTGGAAGGAGGTAATATTGAGAAAGAATATTTTGAGCATTTTGTAACACGCTGAATTTTATGACTTAGAATGAGCAGAAAAGAGAAAATTTATTAAAATTATTTATTTTCCAAATAAAGTGGGAAAAATTATGGAATAATGATTTTTAGGGTCTAGAGGCATTTTGGAAAATGTATTTCCCCAAAAATGGCTTAAATAATTGTAATAGATAATTTTAAGAGAAAAATGGTTTATTTTCTCTAAAAATTATGGAAAAATACATGGAGATTTATATTTAATATGAAAATTTTAAGATAATCATTTGGGATAGTAAAGAAGATAGTTGAGGCATAAAATCCTTAAAATGGGTCAAGGATTAATTTCTGAAATTAAGAGCTATTTTCTTGAAAATTTCAAAAAAAAAAAAGTTAGGAGTTGACTTTTGACCTGAAATTTTTAGGGAAATTATTTTATGGGTCAAAGAAGCTAATGGAAAATAAAAATCCATTTATTATATTTTGGTTTAATTTCTGGATATATCATATATTTCAGAAAAATAGGAGAAGGATAAAATTGGAAGAATAATTATGTTAGAGGGCAAAATGGTCCATAAATGCTGTAACACACGTGCTGCCTTCTCTTTTAGCCACCTGATTCACTCCTCCATTTATCAGCTGATCACCACGCGTTTTAATTCATTTCATCGGTCTGCGACGTTGGGAGAGCACGAGAGAGGGAGAGACCGAGAGGAAGAGGTCGGCGACGGAGGAAGTGATCGGAGGAGCTACACCTGCATGCAAACCGATTAATTGATCAAGGTGAGTCTCTTAAGCACACTTCCATCGTTATTTTCTGCTTTGGGAGGCTGAATAGGAAGTTGATGATGGGTTTGAGTTCGGGTTTAGAGAGAGGAGGTGGAGAGTTGGGGTATCAAGTTGCAGAAATGGTATCCTTGGACTAGAATGGAGTGTGCAGTTATGATTTTAAGGTCTTCATGTCCCTCTCTACGCCTCTGTTATGTGACTCCGAAACCGCGGCTGAGTTTTTGAAGCCACGGGCGTCGGGTTCACTGTTAAAAGGCAAGAAGAAGCATGTTTTCTTGGATGCATGTTCCTCTCTTTGCCTCTGTCTTGTGTTTCCGAAGCAGGGGCTAATAACCCATGAAGACAGTATCTGGTTCTTCAGGTTGAAGTTGAATCACCGAATTGTTGCTCTGTTCTTGGGTTTACCGAACAGGGGTTGTAGTTGTGCAGATTGTTAGCTTTGGTTTCCTTGTTTCTGTAGTTGAAGGAATCAGTTTTTGGAAGAGTGAAGAACCGAAGCTTATGTGTGTGTGTATATAGAATGTGTGTTTGCCTTGTTGCTGTCATGAGATTCGAATTCATGGAGCCAAATGGGAAAACTGAAGCTGATATAAATATATATATATATATATGTATATTGTAGTGCATGTCGGACTCGTTGCATGCGCTGCTTTTCTCTGTTTATGATTACCAAACAGGTGGTTATTTCTGCAAGTTTTTGGCTTCGGGTTCAGTGGAAAAGAAAGGTTGATGACATATAAGTATATATATAGTTGTGATTTCGGTTCACCTAACTAAATATATATATATATTTATATATATAGGACCATATAAATATACACTATAATGCTGTTTGAATGGGGGGTATCCATCGGGTCGTTTGGAATTGAGGGAAAGAAGCTCTATATATGTGGGTTTGAATAAGGCTTACTTCTTTATCCTAAGTCAACCCTATTGTTAGAAAAATTTTAGTAGGGATTATGGATTGAGGTTTTGTGTGCGGCGGAGAATGAAGTAAAATATATTTATATATGTCTTCGTGTGTTAGTAATTTTGAATCTGAAAATAGATGAGCTAGAGAGTGCAAGTTTGGAAACAATGTTACTGTTTAATGATATATACATGTACATATATATAGAGAGAGAGAAAGGGTTAGAATTGGAAATGAGTTAAGGAAATTTTAAATGGTAAATTAGTAGTTATAGTGTTTGAAAATATTTCAAAGGTATACATTAGGAAGATGTCAATGATATGAATTAAATTTTAAGAGGCTAAATCATAGGGCAATGAAAATTAAGTTTAGAAGTTGGGATGTAAGTTGATGAATAGAAAGTTTAAGTTGATTGCTAACGGGAGGAAGATTTAAGCATCAATCTTAAATCTGAAAATTTTTCCAGATTTAACTTTAAGGTTGTAAGGGATTGGAAAAGCAAAAGTGATTTAGGATACGTGAATATCATGAGTGTGAACCGTGAGAATTATGGAAATTGTGAACGGTTGAAGTCTATTTTCAAATCTGAAAATTCTTTTTGAGATTTAAGGTATAAGGCTAGCTACCCGAGACATTCATGGGTAATTAAAGATGTATAGGAAATAGAATATTTGTGTGCTAGGACTTAGAAGATTATGGAGCTCATGGCTGGAAATAATTCCCATTGATATTTTCTGGGCAAAATATTGTCCTAATTATTCTATCACGCTTGGGGATTAAGGAATAATTAGTGAATCAATTTTATTAAAGTCTGGAAATTTGCTGGAGAAGGAGTAAAGCCGTGGAGTTTAATGGAAAGAATGATTAAGAACATAAAGAATAATTATACATGTGTGTGGCTGTTTGATTGTGATATGAAGAATGACTTTGGAAGCTTAGTGTTGATGTGGAAATGTCATTTAAATAATTTAGAACTTTGATTTTGAATAATAAGTGATGATTATCTAATGAATTTGTTATGTGATAGAACGATGAATAGAAATGTTTGAAGCTTGGGGACTTTAGAATTTTGAAGGAGAAAATTGATTAGAACTCTAAAATGTGAAGCTTTGAACTAAGGGATACTTTGATATGAGGAAGTATTAAATCATTGGATTTTATTGATAAAAGAACCTATAAAAGGTTGAATTGAGTGATTTAGCTATTGCCCTTCAATCTGGAATTTTCTTTTAGATTTAAATTAAAGGATTGTATGGATTTGGAAAGTGGGAAAACCATATCATAGGTACCTCTACTTTCTCTCAATTTTTAATTTGGTACCTATGTGTTTTTTTCTCTTAATTAAACATTTAATTTTATTTTATTTTAGCAATATTGGCCCTTATAACTTTGTTCTATTGGTATTTTTAGTCTTTATATAAGGATTAATGATGTTAATTGAGCAAAATTAAAGGTTTAGTTAAGAACAAAAAACACATAGGTACCAAATTGACAATTAAAAAAAATACAGGTACCTCCAATATAGTTTTCCCTTTGGAAAGTACAACGATGGCAGTAACTTGATTATGAAAAATATTGGTACAACTTGTAAACTAAAATGAGTATAGTTGAGTTATTGTAAATGTTTGGGTGTGTCTCTCGACCAACCATAGGGTTATGGTTAGAAGTAATGTGATTGTATTAGTATCTTCAAAAGTCTATGAAAGAAATGTGAGGATTAATAAGGGGAGGACAGAAATGTGAGGATTAATAAGGGGAGGACTTAAGGAATGTCCTTAAAATATAATAAATAGAAATAGTATTTTTGACCAAGATGACCAGTTACTAAGTAAAGTAACTGTATGGGTTGAGATAAGGAAGGAAACTCTCTAAAGAGAATAGTTTAAATAAGAAAAATTGTCCAGGATGACCAACTATTAAGTAAGGGTAGAGATTGAAAAAGATTTGGATTTAAAGAGAGTTATTTAATTTATGAATTATAGTTGGACCAAGCCTTAACCTACCCTTACTAATATAATATGTTTTGATATTTGCAAAAGCCCACCGAGGAAGCTAAAAGAAAAGAAGCAAGTAAGGTTTGGTTTTGAAGCGGAAGGCTCAGGTAGTAGTTTTTTCCTACCTTACACGTGTGTATGATTACTGCATGTCTGTTTGTGCCATATTGCTGTTTAAAGTATGAGAACATGTAATCCTTATTTCCTTGCATGGATTATTTAGCCGTGATCACGTGTAGCTGATAGACATGGGGCCGTATTTGCCAATTATTTGCGCATTATTTATTTAGCTTGTCTATCTGTCATTGCGCATAAATGCTTAATTGCATTAGCTTGCAAGGTTATGTTCCCCTTTGGCTTGTTTTGCATGCTTTATGTAATGTGCACATTTGTTTGATGAAAATTACTACTACGGGGATTCGTTCGAATCTCACCCTCCCTTCCTATATTATACAGCCAGGGCAAGTAGTTCCAAGGGTAAGGAAATCATAAGAGCTGAAGGTGGCATTGTATGAAGAGCAGGAATGCCTGCTACTTTTGTACTTGTATAATAATTATTTTGATAGTTAATTATCTGACTTATTAGATGTTTAAGAGCAAGTAACCTTTACTTGCTAGTATTTATATTATTTTGTATCCTCCACAAGGAGGTATGCACTTCCAGTGCTCAGGTAAAGGTTATTGTCCTAAATGACCAATGTAACTACTTATATAAATGTAGTATTATTTTAAATCTGTGCGTCTGCTGTATGAGCTGCAAGAGCAGGGTTCAAGTGTGTGAATCACTCGTCAGTATTTTTTTAAAAAAAAACTGTCATTTTATAATAGAACACTGGCGTCTAGTGATTCATAGACGTTAAATGAACCCTGTTAGTATATATAGAGGTAAGGTGTTGCACATTTTTTCTCAAGAATATTATTTTCATTAAAAAAACAAAAGAAATTGTAGCTTTTATGGCGATGAACTTTCAGGATATATAATTAGCTTGTTCCATTAAGTTCAGGTGGTAGAAGTAATACATACTAACATTCGCCAAGATGAATCAAATTGGCTTGGCTTCTGATGAGAGTGGGCAACAAATGGTGGAGCTGCAGCGACCACTTCTCTCATCCCAACCTACAGATTTCTCCTCCCATTCACTTGCAACAACCACGTGGTTGTGTTGCTGAAGAAGGTCAAAACTTTTGGCTGCAACTTTTTAGTCATCACTAAAAGTCATATTTTTTGTAATGCACACGTACGCATGATCCTTTACTGCTCTACTCTTCAATTCTGAAGACTTTTCTTCTTTTATATACTTTCTCTTTGCTTACTACTATATTTTTGGTCCTTAATATAAGTGCTAACTAAGCATTAAATTTCATCATAAATATAAGATCTTAACCTACTTTGTTTCTGAAATTGATAAATTATTTGATTATATATATTAAGAAAGTTTATGATCAACTTCTTTATTGTGCTGATGTGCAATTGGTGCTTGCATTCTAATTCAAATTGACAAAGGGAAGATGATCATGAGGTGATCACCATTGACATAAAGCAAAAAGAGCCAATCACTCAGATTCCCCAACAAATGGTGAGATTTCAAGAAGGAAGTAACATTCTTGATGACTTTGGCGCACTCTGAGCATTTATATTATCTGGGCGAATCGGATTTTAGGATGTTGAGGGACGCTGAGAAAAATACTTTTGAGAGGATCTAGTCCGTTTTGAGCTTCGCTTATGTTCATATTTTAGGGTTCTTATTACCCTCACCATGCTTGTCATTTTTTGTGCTTGGATTCTCAGAAATGATGCCTCTTATGTGAAGTTAACACATCATTATTTTCATCGAAGCTCAGTAATTACATATAAATTAAAACAATTTTTTGTTGTTCCTTTTCTGATGATGCTACCTCCAATCCTAAATATAAGAACTAGTTGGAGATTCAATTTGGTCCTAAATATAAAACTCTAATTCACTTTATCTCTCATATTTATTTATTTTTTAAAGTTTCTTATGGTAATTGCACATATTAAAATATTTTCATTCTAATAGACATGATTAGCAAGGATATTTTAAAAAAATAATACTCATTTATTACAAATATATTAGTAAATCAGTTATCTACACCTTATAATAGTAAGACCAAAAGCTAGTATGTATACATGTATAGTTTTTCGTGAAGTCATGTCATAAGCAGTTCGATCATATATCATGGATATGTTATAAAATTTGTCATGTTCAAAATATATATTGACATCTTTCGGGTTCCTTATGGTTATTTCATCGCACAAAAAATTACTACAAGAAGCCTAAAAACCTAGGCCACGTGAATAAATAAAGTAGCAATTAGCCGGGGTCTCAAAAAGTCAAGGTCTTCCGCGCCTTTTTATTCCCACGTCTCCTTGCAAAATAATTAATGGTCAATATACAAGACTTAAGATTTTTAATTAATTGTAAAAAAGAAAAATATTAATCTGTAAAAATTACTTGTACATACTGAACAAGTCCTTTTAACAAAAATATTTCTCCCTCCTATCCTATATATGTATGTATATATAACTATGTAAGAGATGTAATTTTTTTCAAATATACCCTTATTTTTTAAAGATGACAAAGGAGAGAATAGTGAGTACGAAAATACATGAGAGCGAATGAGTGCAAGAAAAAGAGAGAGTAAAATGAAAAATGCACATTAAATTTTTAAACGAACCTTATGTGTTGCATATATATAGGTTCAACTCTATGTGAGAAAATATTACTTATATATAGTACAGGGTAGAGTATATGGTTGAGTTGCACATATTAGAAGAATTTATGGAATGAAAAAAAGGCACTAAAATTTATATTAGTAATTATTGAAAATAAATTTTATAATCTAAAAAATCATCAATCAATTATATTCTTAAAATCTTATAATACCCAATTCATTTAAAAATGGGTCGGATTTGACATTATGGGACCCAAAAATCTTAATTGAAATTTTAATATATTAAATTAAATGGGAAGCGGTGTTATTAAATGTGATTTCAATTGGAAGCTCAAATGAAAAAAATTAATAATTAATTTTCAATTTGAATATATTGAATTAATTGGGAGTATCATTATTAAATGGGATTTCATTTCATGTGGATTTATAATTAAATGTTTTAAATGTTAATATTTAAAAAATAGGATACATAGTCATGTGTGATTGGAGAGCTCAACATAATAAATATAAATAACTTGATGTAAATATTGTCTAATTTTAAACTTAAACAAGTATACTAATCCATGCATCGCATAAGGGAGAAATTTCTAGTTAAATTCTAAAAGTTTATCTGTTACTGTCCACACATTGTATCGTTGCAATTTTATGGGATGTCCCTAAACGCCGTCCATGCAAATAGCTAAAAGCATACAAAACTCCAATGACTCACTATCATAAATATGCTTACGTTTAGATTTTTTTTTTTTTAAAAAGGTCTTGAAATTATATAAAACTACATCATTATATAACTGCAAGGTGTCATATCGTTTGGTGTTCTTCTCTTTATATTGACTCACATCAATGTTTTGGGCCAAACAATAAGAATTTGTCTCGGAACTTAACCTTGTTCTTAGTACATAACCAATGCCAATGATGCCTCTAGACATTATTTAACTAAATAATATGAAAGTTTGAACTAACCAAATCAATTAATTAAAGGGCAACGAGTTAGTAAGTATCTAGTTTTTTTTTTTTTTGGAAAGTATTAAAAATGAGTAATGTTTCCTAGTCTAAATTTGTAAAGGTCAGTTTTTTTTTTTTAATCGTTAAGTTTAGATTATCCCTTACATAAATATGATGAATCAAACCTATCAATTCCACTAACAAAAATTCTTGTCAGTCATGTCAACCTAAGCTAGTACTGCTTCCGGCCTAAATATAAGATATTATATTTCGGATCGGAGGTAGTAGTTAAATTTATTTTGAGAGCCCATGAAATTATAATTAGCAAGAGCAACACACAACATTCCAATGTATTCAACGTACCAGATTGTCCACCATAACATTCTATTTTGCAAATTATTATATATGATAGTGTTACACACACACACACATGCTTCTTCTTAACCGATGCGCGTTTAGCTAGTAAAATACGATTGAGATATATTACAAAACGCTCATTTTGATCGAAACACATTCCCCATTACCATTCTCACTTTCAAATTGCCAATAATCTTTCTAGCAAGTAGACGGCAGCTTTCCTTCCTCTTTAATAACTTGTTAAAAGAAGTGGAATACAGATAACAAGTGGGATTATAGAAGATTCTTTTTGTTTTTTCTTTTTTTTCAAAGTTGGGCATCCTTTTGTTTTAATTTTATAATAATTATTATATGCCTTCTTCAACTGGGCATTGCAAATCGACTTTCTTAGCCTCTTCACATGCATCTACCCGCAGTTATGGCTTGGATCTATTCGTTGTTTATTGACTAAGTTTAGATGGCAGAAGCAATCCATACTGAGATTCACTGGGAGATGCCTAATTGAATGAATCAAACAGGCTTGGCCTCCGAGACTGCTCATCGAATTGTGGAGCCGAAGAGACCACTGCTCTCATCTCAGTCTACAGAGTTACTCTCCAGTTACTTCCAACAGCAACACGTATGCATCATCCTTTACTACTCTTTCTTCAGTTGTGAAGCCTTTTTCTTTTTTTCTTTACTTTCTTTTTGCTGACTGTTTTTAAGGTTTCTTCTGTTTATCTCCTTAATTATTAGACTTTATCAGCCTTATTTTGTTTCACTTTTAAATATAGCGTTATAGGCCATTATAGTCAACAAATAGAACATAGAATTTTAGTTGGAGGCAAAGTTTAAAAATGAAAATGGGCATTGAAACTAGATTTTAAAATGAAAAACTTGTTAGTTAATTATTTAAAAAAACCATCAAATAGTAAGGTTTGACAGTTATTATTAAAAACTGTGGGGAAAATGGCTAAAAAAAACTTGAAAATAGGAAATTTCAAAAAGCGTAGCTAACACTTCCAAATAATAGGGAAGAAAGAAAAACCTGAACTAGAATTATAAAAATATGGAAGAATGACCAAATATCCTTGTGTGATGCTCAGAAAAAGATGTTATTCTGTATTCAAAACTTGTCAATTTATGTTTCAATCTTATTATTTCCATGGTTACTTGGTTTCATATATACCCTTGGTCCTTCTCTCACGAAATCAATGTGAGACTTTGTTTGACACACCCACACATACTACAATATACAACATGTATTACAATCCATCATCTTAAAGAAGAGGCTTAATTATACTCCAAAAGTTGCCTCAATCAGCTTATTTCATGATGGTAATGAGAGGCTGCAAAACATGGAAAGGCATAAACAAATATTCTTCAAAAGATTTACTCAAAGATCCATGTCATGCTTGAATGATTTGGCTTGTTTTCCAAAACATATGGAGCCAAAAGTCTGTGCTTCTTATTCAGAGACCATTAAGGTTATTGAACAAGAACTTGTGATATTGACGCTACTAGATTCTGCCTTCATTAATGAACTCTTCATCTTATGGGATGGATGAGCTGGAAAACGATGCCAAATTATCACAGCCATGGTTAGAGATGTCTAGAATTGAAGATTTGTTTTTACTTGAGAACCAGCTTCCATTCTTTATTATTGAAGAGTTGTTCAATGAAGCTTTTCCCCTGCAAGATCGTCGTGGTAGCCTCCCTTCATTTCTTAAGCTCACATATGAGTATTTTTGATATTATAGTAACATACAAAAATTAGAGCCTAATCCTGATATTGATATAAAACATTTTACAGATCTTCTAATTTTATGAATATCTATTTTTTTTTAATTTGACAATTAAGCGTAATTTTGAACAATACTACAATTTTTTGACAGATTTGATAAGTTAATTTCCATTTCAACTCCTTAGCTTCAATCTCTGTGCTATACTGCTATTAGATAAGAAAGCACCGATGACATGGACAAGTTACTTTATTGGATTTTTTTGGGGAAATATTGGTAAAAAAAATCCCTATTTGAAATTTTAATTGGCCAAAAGGACATGAATTTGAGCAAGTGCAAGTATGATCCGTGAGTGTAGCATATCATCCGCTGTGTGTAACATATTTTTTGTTGTGTGCAAATAACTTTCGTATTAATCATTGTTGCACATCATTGGTGATATGTTGCACACAGGGGATGATATGTTGTACTTACAGATCATACTTGCACTTGGTCAAATTCAGGTCCTTTTGGCCCATTAAAATTTCAACCAAGGATTTTTTTTTAACCAATTTTTCCTTTTTTTTGGGTACTATTTATAGGATGTATTTCAAACACACATAGTGAGGGAATATACCTCACTTGTCTCAATCGCAATAAAAAAAAGAAGAATTACAATCAAGTCCCAAGAAAGAAAAATAATTATTAAAAAGTCTATATAACAACTTAAGAAATCTGTAATAACCAGTTGTCAAGTAGAGAATAATAATCTTTTGGGACTTGTTTTGTAATTTTTTTTTTCTCAGGACCTTTTTGTAATGATTCCATAAAAAAATAGAAAAACTTCAGTTGTGTTGTAATGGGCCTCATCTTTGTGTTTTGCCGATTCAAAGAATGTGGTAGAATAGAGTCATATTTCGTTTTAACGTCAGAAGGATTAAATTAAAAAGATTAGTAAACCTAACTAACCTAATCGATAGTTTCAACTTTAACTATGCTTTTGAAAGAAACTGGGAATCAATTTCTTGTAGGTGTATCGATGGTTTAATTATAATTATGAGATACATCCAACGCTTAAATATTACATAAATCTTCCTCAGGTGGCGAAAAGTAAGCAAGAAAAAAAAATACTTGGAAAGGGGAAAAAAAAACAAATAGCAGGAGCTTCAATAATATATGATGAGGATCAAATGTTAGTGGTGAAGCCCGGGGAAAGAATGTAAATCAAGAAGGCAATGGACTCATAAGTGCCTTCTTGCGAAACAACATATAGCCTTTGTTAGCTTTAGTTGTTTGATTAGGTTTGTACAATGAGATTATTCCACACTTCAATTGCAAGATTGTTAGAATTTTTGAGAATATTAAATTATTAAAAATTGGAATTAGATAATATATATTTATATATTTAATTTTAGATTGAATTATACAGACCGTAATTGAAATTTTTGGGCTGTCTGTTGAATTTTTATGTTTTTTTTAATAATATTATAATTATTTGAGCGTAACTTGTGTGTATTACTGCAACCTCGCTGTGTTTATTTCTTGCATATATGAATGTATTTATGACATTTTTTTTCTTATTTAATGACAATAATTAGAACTACGAAAATAAATGGTGTTAAAGCTTTACAACTTTAGGACTCGGACAGAAATTGCAATTAATTATATACAATTTATTAGACTTTTCGCTCAAATTCAAATGGTTTTATAGTAATACTTCCAGTTCTTAATATAAGAGTTAGTTTGACTTTTAATTTGGTTCTAAATATAAGACCCTAATCCACTTTGTTTCTTGTATTTATCCATTTTTTAAAGTAATCTTTGTAACAGTTGCACATATTAAATATTCCATCAAATAATAGTTTTAACTAATACACATTATTAGCTAAGGTATTTTAGGAAGGATAAGACCTATTTATTATAGATAATTAACATAACAAACTTTCTTAATCTACTCAAATTAGTTAACCAACTCTTATATTAAGGACCGAAGGTAGTATTAAACTTTTCAAAATACCCTGAAAATATTCCTTATCAAGAATAATATTACTTTCTTCCTCCGCGATAACAACTTTTTTCCAAAGGGAAGAAGAGAGAGTAAAGCGCTTTTAGCTCGTTTAGTGGGGATGAATTTTTCATGCCATAGAATAATAAGCAGAATCTGAGTACTAGAAGCATCAGAACACACTTAGCGTTGCTTTTGGAAGTTCTTTGCAAATATAGAGAGAAACGCAAGACGCAATACACGCACACGTATATGCTCTCTAAGTCTTCATTTTATAGATTCAAACTCTCTGTGTTCGATCATTTGGAAGAATAAGGTTATGATGAATCATCTACGATCTTCTTTATTTTTGTTTTCAATCGTCCATTATCCTTTTGTTCACACCATATATATAATCGCTGCAAACAAATTCCTCTTCTTATCCTTATCATTATTATTTTTTCCAATACATTAGATAAGGATTGACGGGTGCTTCTTAATTTGAAGAGATCGGAAAGGCACTGATAAATCCTGATTTTATATTGATTTTTCATATCTTATTTGGGATTTGTATCAATTAATTTGGGCTTAATTGCATTTATTATGATTAATTTGGATTAATTGTGATTGGATGAAAATAATGCTAAAAAGAGCAAAAATATATTTTTATGAAAAAAATATGATATCTCAATATCCTAGATTTTATTGTAGAAAATTTGAAAGAAAAAAAAAACAGGGCGGCGGGAGAATTAGGGTCCTCCATCATCTTCTTTTACATATATGAGAAGTCACCCCCACAATCATCCTCATTCGGTTATCTTGCCAAGAGTGACGGCAGAGGCAAAACACAAAGCAGAGAGTAGAGCAGAACGAAGGATCAAGGCAGACTCATCCATCCCTCATCATCACCTCTCCCATCTCCGTTCAGAACCATCATCATCGTCATCTTCTTGCTGGTGGCAGCGTAGAACGACGGCAGGAGTTAGAGAGTGAGAATCAGAGGGAGTGAACAGCGACGGCGTGAGAGGACCTGTGTGACGCCGGCGAACTCTGTCTGATTCTCCATAAAATATTTATCATCCTCATTCAGTGAAAACACGAGAAGCCGAGCTGATGGCAGAAAGAAGATTCAGCGTGAGCAACACAGACGAAGCAGCTGACGGCGGAAAGAAAGAGCGAACAGGGAGCAGTGGAGAGACCAGAGGAGTGAGGTTGACGGCGGGAGGTAGTCTTCCATCATCATCGACTTCATCTTCTTCCTCTTCTCAGCGCGACAACAGAACCAGAGGCGAGCAGGACGACCAGTGGAGTCGACGGCTTGAACGAAAACCAGATAAGCTCGACGGTTTTCTTCACTCTTCCTTCAATATTCTTCATGGCTGGATATGGTAGACTGCTGATTGTGATATTTTTGATGGCAAACCGTAGCTAGGGCTTCATAATTCTCCAATTCAACAGCAATGGCAAGAGGTTGGATCTTCATAGGGAAGTTTTAGTTGCTTTAATTTCCTGCTCAATAATTGTTTAACAATTCCTAGGTCTTAGGATAATTTCTCTAATTATTGGGATAATTGTATTGCTTAATCTAATTATGTTTGGAGATTATTATGACTGAATTACTGTTTAGCATTTGATATTGGGTTATTTATAGCTTTAATTTCAATTATAATGTTGTGGTTATGACACTTGCATTGACTTTGGAGTTAATATATTGTGATTTTCTGAGGTAGCTTGGAATCTTGATTCGTAATATCTCTTGCTAGCTTTAATTCTATTATTTTGGATTTAAGAGTTCTAATTACACATTAGTTTTTAGCATCTTTAATTCCATTTTACTATTATGGTTGCAGTTAGTAAGTTAGGATTTTGGAAAATATTTTGTGGTAATTTGAGGTGACTCGATTGTTGGATTAAAAGCTTAATTATAATTTTTAATTTATTGTTTTAACTCCCGTATCTGTTGAAGTGAGGATTGCCTCCGTTGTTGAATTGAAAGATTGATTATTATCATTGTTCACTCGCGTGTTTCACTTTCATTTCATTCATCTTTGTTCATTTTAATCATTTTTATATAAAAACATCAAAAACAAGTATTTTAATTTCAATTTAACTCTTGATATTTAGTTAGCAACTCTTCAAAATCAAAAATCCTTTTTAGAGTTTAGGTTACTTCATTTATCTATTAGGATTTAATTTCGTTTTTTGGCTCCTTAAAGTGAATATAACTCGGATTGTGTACTATATTGCATTAATTCAGTTAATTTTGAAGTGGACCTACGGCGACTAACGGTTTGTTATTCAGGCACATTCTCTGAGACTATTTCAAAAGAAAATCTGGTAGATGGAGGACATGAAGCAGAAAGGCTTGACCACTGAGAGTACCGAACAAACGGTGAGATTCCAGTTTGATCAGTTGGTAATTAAGAAAAGAAAAATTTAAATTTCCCAAGCTTTAATATCTATAACAGTTTTCCTTTTTCCCCCCTCACATATTTGATACTTTAATTAAGAATATAGTATACTTTAATAATATCTATATTATTAGCTTGTTTAAGTTTAGGTGGCAGCAGCGATACATACTGAGATGAATCAAACAGACATGGCCTTCGGTGAGATGCAACCACTTCTCTCATCTCAGCCGATAGATTTATCGTCCAATTACAAGCAGCAACAACATGTATGCATCCTTTACTACTCTTTCTTCAGTTCTGAATTCTTTTCTTCTTTTCTACATATACTTTCTTTTAGATTACTATTTTTAAGGAAACTTCTGTTTAATTTTTCAATTATTAGACTTTCTTAGCCTTATTTTGTTTCTCCTTTCTTCAGTTCTTAATCCTTTTTGCATCATGTGCTTTTCATTCGTAATGACTTTTCTTATTTTGTTACGTTCCCTTCAATTTGTTTGAAGTTTGTTAAATTGCTTGTGTTTAATACACCATTGGAGCTTTTTTCTTCTTCACCCTTAGATGGTTTTAGCTATAAACTATTTATGAGAATGCAAACAAGTCATTCTTAAGAACACAATTTAGATCTTAAGAGCTCTTGGCACGGTTTTTTGAATTATTATTTTACCAATACAGATCAATCTTGAGGCGTCATTTAAAATCTGTCTTTACATAATCATTATCATTATTGTTCAATCATGACAAAACTGGAAATTGAGGACTGTTTAATACAATCATTAAATAAACAGTACCAAGTCTTTTGAGCTCTTGTTGGGTCATCCTATGAAGTACATGTAAGCCAAGTGGTTGGTTTAAATGTCAATATGTGCGAGAGTAATAAAAATGAATGGGAATGCTATTATTTCATGCATATGGAAGTCTCATAATATATGTATATATATCTTTTGAACATATAGAAAGTCTCGTAATTTGTGTGTGGGTATCTTCTGAACATATAACATATGCATCTAAATCATACTTCATAGGTGGAAGATGAGGTGACTATAGACATCAAAGAAAATTTTCAGGAATGCAGAGATGATCTTTTGTTACAAGATTGTTGTACCTAAAGGTGCCTATTACACTCCGTCATCTGAAAGATGAGGCTTATACCCCAAAAGTTGTTTCGATTGGCCCCTTCCATTATGGTAATGAGAGGCTGCAAGACATGGAAAGGTATAAACAAATATTGTTCAAAAGATTTACTGGAAGAGCTATGTCAAGTTTGGACGATTTGGTTTGTCTCATAAAACATTTAGAGCAAAAAATTCGTGCTTCTTATTCAGAGACCATCAACTTTACTGAACAAAAACTTGTGAAGCTAACATTAATGGATGCTAGCTTCATCATTGAATTCTTCATCATGTACTGTGGGAACGATGAGTTACTCAAGAATGGTAAATTGTCACAGCCATGGTTACAGGAATCTATACGTTTTGATTTACTCTTACTTGAGAATCAACTTCCATTCTTTGTTATTGACGAGCTGTTCAATAAAGCTTTTCCTCATGACCGTTGCGGTACCCACCCTTCAGTTCTTAGGCTCACATATCACTATTTTTGGTGTTTTAACTTAAAACAGTTATAGCCTAATTCTGATGTTAAGACATTTTACAGATCTTATTAGATTGTTTCGCATGCAAGGAAAAATGTCTCAACAGCGACATTCATTCTCCGAGGTTGCAAGCCATATTCTTTTATACAATGCGAATAAATTGCAAGAAGCTGGCATCAAGTTGAAGGCTAGTGATAGCAAATGCCTATTGAACTTGAGATTTTCAGGGCATGTTCTTGAAATTCCAAAAATTCGGGTGGATGTTTACACTGAGCTTTTTTGGGGTAATATTATAGCATTAGAACAATGCCATTATCCTGATAATGATTACATTGCTGACTATGCTCTTCTTTTTAATGGGCTAATAGACACATAAAGATGTGGATCTCCTCGTTCACAGCAAAATTGTCGAAAATCATTTAGGTGATACCAATAATGCTGCTTTATTATTTAATGGTCTTTCGGAACATGTCGTTCACTCGACTCTCAGTTCTGAATACCTTGATATCTGCCAAAGGTTGAATGGCTATTGTCAAAATCCTTTGCACAAAATGAAGGCAACTCTAAGACGTGATTATTGTGGTACACCTTGGCAAACTGTTGCTTCTATTGCTGCAGTTGTACTCCTCTTTCTCACAGTTGTTCAAACCATATTTTCTATCCTCCAGGTAGTGATGAAGTAAATTTACAGCTTGTATAACATTGGATTTGATTAGACCTATAGAGATGAGCTTTGCTTTCAGGAATAATTACGTTCATCATGCCTATTTTCACTTTGTTTTTCAGAAAAAAAGCATCGTATGAAGTTAACAGATAATCTTTTTTTCATGATAAACATTTACGTTGGTCTTCCGTGCATAATTAACAATGTGTTACAGTTAAATTTCTTGAGTGGACAAAATAACTGCTGTTTCGGAGTTAACGAATTTATTGAAAATAAATAATGAATCGGTTATCAAAGACATATTTTAAGTCCTTTAACATCGGAACTTTGGGCGCGTCTTATATTGGTCTTAGAAAGGCACGGGACGAGAATCATAGACGAGCCTGCTTGAGAAATGATTGTAATTAAGTTTATCAAGGATGGAAATAATGGACTTCATGATAATTGGAATTTAATCTTAGAATGTCATACAATACTTTAACGCGATTGGTTTGTTGAGCTTCGACACATTCAACGAGAGAAGAATTTTGAAGTTGATATGCTGGCCAAGCACGCTTTAGCAATGCCCCTGGATTCGATTTGGGTCCTTTAGATAATTTCTATTTATTTGTTTCTTTATTATAATGCAGAATAATATTTATAGTTTTCTTCTTTATATTAAAAAAAAAAAGACATGTTAAGTCCCTATTATTTTTCTAACCCTGCCCGAATCAAATTCACATTTAATTTAGTTTGAGGGCTAGTTTTTTTATTTCCAATGTTCATGAAGTCCTTCAATTTTATATATCATTTAATTCTTAAAAATGTTCGTCTCGTATGAAGTTATAACAAGTTGACAACTTGCGGTGAAAGCGATTAATGTATCTTTTGCAGTGTAATATCAAAATACTGAGTACTTTTTTTCTTTGATACAAAAAAGTTTAGACGAGTTGGGTTATGGACCCTCTCTAGAGCCAAACTGTACCTTCAAACTCAAAAAACGCTTATAGAATAATTGCTTCTTTTTATAGCTTATTATTATTTCTTTCTGATGTAGGATTTAGAGATGAAATTTGTCGGCTCTTCCCCCCCCCCCTCCCCTCTGTCTCTTTCTTTCTCTGCAACTTTCTCCTTTTGTGAATTTCCTGTTCTGTTAACCTCTGGACCTGTTTTTCACTATAATTGCTACAGTATATGAACTTGCTTCGGTATGTACGTCTCCTTGAACATGTGTCTGACTATGCTTTAATAATCGATGATAAATATTTTTCTTTTCTTTCATTTGACGGTTGTTGTAAAAAATTACTAATAAAAATTTTATCAAATAATAAAATGTTAAACCAATTTGATAGTCATTCATTTAACCATAGAATATTTTGCCAACTAATTTAACGGTCAAGAGATTGGAGCCTGGTGTGTCCTTGATAATTCTCGGGGTAATTGAGAAGAATATATCTTTATTAAAGCTAGCTAGGTTCCTCAGAGTAATTTCCCTTTTTCCTCCTCATATATATGATACTTTAATTAATAAGGCATATTAATCTTCACGCAAACGAACCTTTTTTTTTTTTTACATGACCTTTAGGTTATTTGATGCTTTTGCTTAGAAAAAATACATCCTTTTTTTTTTCTTTTTTAGTTATTTTTACATTTTCTTGAGATATTTGTGTTGTATGTATTTAGAAAACTCCAGTGAGTTATATAGTTTAAAGCCTCTGCAGTGTTTGGTAAAAAAAAAAAAAAGGTAAGGTGCCCCTTAATTATTTTTAGAGGTTCATCCCATACCCTAAAATATTTAATAGTGTAATTTTGTGACCACAGTAAAGTGAGGGAAAAACTAACTTTCTTTTCATTAATGAAACTGATCATATATATACATATAATTGGTTTGGATATATAACAAACTTTACATTGTACAAACTTAACAAAATATTAACTCTTATCACTTGTCACCCCCCGCAAGCTGGAGCATGAATGTTTTTCATGCCTAGCTTGGATATGAGATCATGAAAACGTGCAGGATGCAGGGGTTTCGTAAACACATCAGCAATCTGATTTGTGGTGCGAACAGGGAGAAGGTGTATGACTTTGGCTTGGACTTTTTCTCTGACAAGATGACAGTCCAACTCTATGTGTTTTGTACGTTCATGAAAGGTGGGATTGGCTGCTATCTGGATGGCAGATTGATTATCACAATATAACAGAGCTAGATGGATATGAGAAACATTAAAATCAGTCAATAAGTAAAGTATCCATTGCAGTTCACAAGTAGTGGAGGCAAGTGCTCGGTATTCAGCCTCTGAAGAGGAACAAGAAACAGTAACTTGTTTCTTGGCTTTCCATGAAATTAAGGAAGAACCAAGAAAGATTGCAAAGCCAGTGACAGATCGACGTGAGTCCACACAACTTGCCCAATCAGAATCACTAAAACTTCTGAGTTTGAGATCTGAAGTAGAAGAGAAAAAGATGCCAGCACCTGGAGATGATTTAATGTATCTGAGCACTCTATGTGCAGCCTGTAAATGAACATCCAGAGGACTAGCCATGAATTGAATTAGTTGCTGAGTTGCAAAACTCAAATCAGGCCGAGTGGTAGTCAAATATTGCAATTTGCCAATGAGTTTTCTGTAGACTTGAGGATTTTCTAAAGGTTGTCCTTTTGTTTTTGAGAGCTTCAAGTGAGGATCCATAGGGGTAGAAGTAGGTTTACAAGCCAAATAACCTGTATCCTCAAGTAATTCAAGAGCAAACTTCCTTTGTGAAAGAAAAATACCTTCTTTGGAGCGAGCAAGCTCTAAACCAAGAAAGTATCTGAGCTCACCAAGATCCTTTATTGTAAAAGTATCATCTAGCTTCTTTTTGACAGAATTAATCTCAGTCATACAATTGCCAGCAAGGACTACATCATCAACATAGACAAGAATCACAGTAAAAGAAGAAGCAGATGCTTTATAAAATAAGGAATGATCAGAAGGGGACTGTGAATATCCATAAGAAATCAAGGCAGTAGACAGCTTGGAGTACCATTGACGACTGGCTTGCTTGAGTCTATAGAGGGACTTCTGTAGTTTACAAACCATGTTAGGCTTAGAAGGTGTGAATCCCCTAGGAAGTTCCATATAAACCTCTTCATGTAGGTCACCATGAAGGAAAGCATTGTTGACATCAAGTTGATGTAAAAACCAGTTTTTGGTAGTAGCTATAGATAGTAATAAACGTAGTGTAGTCATTTTAGCAACAGGACTAAATGTATCAAAATAATCAACACCCTCTGTTTGAGTGTAGCCTTTTGCTACAAGCCGGGCTTTGTACCTTTCTATCTCACCATTTGCCTTAAACTTAGTTTTATACACCCATTTACAGCCAATAGTTTTCTTACCAGGTGGTAATTCTGTGAGAACCCATGTCTGATTCTGCTTAAGAGCATGAATTTCTGCATTCATAGCATCTTGCCAGTGTGAATGTTTAACAGCTTGCGAGTATGTTTTAGGATCAGGGACAGAAGTAACAGTCATGACAAAATTTTTATAACTAGAAGAAAGAGAGGAATAAGAAAGAACAGATGAAAGAGGATACCTAGGAGTTCCTTTGCTTGATGATTGGTTAGTAGTAGAGGTAAGGGCACAGTGATATTCCTACAGATATGAAGGAGGTTTGTGTGATTTGGTGGAGCGCCGAAGAGTTTGAAAAGAGTCAGGGTTGGTGTGTAGAGGAACAGAGCAAGTTGGAGGGGAGGGAGTAGAAACAATAGGGGGTTCTGGAGTTGGTGTGGAAGTAACAATAGGTGCAGAAGGATTAGTAGGATGAGTAACAGTAGGTGTAATAGGAGGATGAATAGAAGATGGAATATCTTCCAAAAAGGTAGGAAAGGATTGAATAGTGGGTTCATTGTCTATAATAATAGGAGAGGAGGAATTGGTTTTGAAGGGAAACTCAAATTCATAAAAGAAAACATCTCGAGATAGAAAAATATTATTTGTGTGTAAATCTAAAACAATGTAAGCTTTAGAACCAGATATGGGTAACCAAGAAAAACACACTTTTTAGCTCTAGGATCAAACTTAGAACGATCATGTTGTAAAGTAGATGCAAAACAGAGGGAACCAAAGACTTTAAAATCAGCATAAGAAGGCTTACTATTGTATAATCTCTCAAAGGGTGTAAAATTCTTAATAATGGGAGATGGAAGACGGTTTATAATAAAGACAGCATGGGAAACTGCAAAGGACCAATAAGCAATAGGGATATTTGAGTGAAACAAAAGTGCTCTAGAAACATTCAAAATGTGCTGATGCTTACGCTCAACAACACCATTCTGTTGAGGAGTGGCTACACAAGATTTTTGATGAATAATGCCCTTTGAAGCATAGAAATCAGTCATGGAAAACTCAGGTCCATTGTCAGATCGTAAAATCTTAACAGAAGTAGAAAATTGATTTTCTACTAAGACTAAAAAATTCCGAAGCTTAGTTCTAGCATCTAATTTATTTTGCATTAAAAACAACCATGTAAAATGAGAGTAATTATCGACAATAGTTAGAAAATATTTGTGTCCTTGGGCAGAAGGGACAGAGAAGGGACCCCAGATATCTACTTGTATCAACTCAAAAATTTTATTGCTGAAAGTATTGCTTACAGGGAATGAAAGCCTTTTTGGTTTGGCAAAGTGACAAGTATCACATATGATTGAACGAGGATTACAATTGAAACCAGAAAAATTATTGTTCAAAATGGAAAAGGTAGAATTGGATAGATGACCCAACCGTAAATGCCAAAGATTGAAGTCTGAAACGGAAGTTGTAGAAGACACATTAATCTGAGATTGGTGAGTTGATGGTAGCATATCTGCATTTAAAACATATAGCCCCTCAAAGACTTTAGCTGAACCAATCATCTGCAAAGGTTGAAGTAAGTGTATATGACAAGAATGAGAATAAAAGGTCAGAAAACAATGTAAAGATAGAGTAATTTGAGAAACAGATATAATGTTGAATGTGAAGTCAAGGAGATACAAAACATTGGTCAAGATTAAAGTAGATGAAAGAGTGACTGTCCCTGAGAAAGAGGCAATTGAATGAGATCCGGTAGGCAAACTAACAGAAATTGGAGAAATAGACTGATAGGAAGAAAACAATTCAAGAGAACAGCAGACATGATCAGTTGCACCAGAATCAATGATCCAGGTAGACAAATTTTTGGAAGAAGTAGAAAGAATTTTACCTGAAACAGGAGAGGAAGCAGAAGCAGAGAAATGATTAATAGAAGAAGTAGAAGATTGTGGAGGATTAAGCAGAGCAAGGAGACGTTGATACTGAGCAGGAGACAATTGTGGAAGAATAGCAGCTGTTGAAGAATTTGGTGGCAGAGGCTTAGCAGTAGGAATTGCTTGAGCAGATGCAGAATCATGAGCACTTAATTGATTAACCATGGTAGGAGAACCAGACGAGCGAAATTTGAAGCCAGGAGGAAAACCGTGTTTATGGTAGCACGTGTCTTTAGTGTGGCGAGGTTTTCCGCAGTAGGTACATTGTTTATTAGTAACCTGCTTAGAGGCAGAGGAGGTAGGTCGAGGAGCTTTAGCCATCAAGATCTTGGAGTCAGGAACTATTTGAAGTTCACGCTCTTGTTGAAGAACAAGAGAGAAAACGCGATTCAGCGATGGCAGAGGATCAATGAGCATTATTTGAGACTTAACTGAGGAAAATTGCTCGTTCAAGCCTTTCAAGAACCAAATAACTTGATCCTCTTCATGATGTTTGAGAGCACTCTCAGTGGAACCATAATCGCAGACCTTGAGCGGGCGAATATTGAACAATTCGTCCCATAGAATCTTGAGACGAGTATAGTACTCACTAACGGTCATATTACCTTGTTTCAAAGTATAAACCTCCTCCTGTAAATCAGCCACTCTAAAGAGGTCCGATTGGGAGTAACACGATTTCAAATCATTCCAGATTTCAGAAGCCTGATCAAACCATAGGATACTTCTAGCAATGGTCGGTGATAAAGATTTGATAATCCACCCCTGTACCAGATTATTGCAACGCTCCCATGCAGGATACAACGGATCTTTGACGGAAGGTAGAGAAATGGAGCCATCAATGAATTTCAGCTTATTTTTGGAAAGCAACGCCATCTTCATCGATCTTGCCCAGCCATGGTAGTTAGCTCCGTCTAGTGGTGGAGCAACGAGCACTAATGCCGGATTCTCACTCGGATGAATATAATATGGGCTATTCTGATCAGTGACAGAGGAGGAGTTGAAAGATTCAGAAGAGGAGGCCATGATAGGACGTATCTGGAGGAAAGAAAGCTCAAAAAGAAACAAGAAAGAGAGAGAAAAGTGGAAGACAACTGGAAAAGGAAGTCAGAGAAGGAAAAAAAAAAGTGGAATGGCTCGTGATACCATGTGACCACAGTAAAGTGAGGGAAAAACTAACTTTCTTTTCATTAATGAAACTGATCATATATATATATATACACAATTGGTTCGGATATATAACAAACTTTACACTACAAACTTAACAAAATGTTAACTCTGATCACTTGTCAAATTTTGCCCCTAATATATTAAAAAGGAAGCAATCTCACCCCCTAAGCTAACAGACTTCAACACCGTTATTCCCATTTTCTCAGAAGCGCATCCACATGGCTCATGGCCTCGACCATCGTGGCCATTGTCACGATCCTTGCTAGAAACTTTTCTCGTTCAGATCTAGAAAATTTTCTCCCAACCAGGCCCTCGTGAGAGGAAGGTTAAGGATTGTACATTTGTTTGTTCCTAAAATCCAAAGATTTCCCAAGATTTTTCCTATCAGTTTGCTTTTTCTTTGTTCGTTTACGTTTCCTTTTTCCTTATCCCTTTCTTCATTTGGTTATCGCAACTTTGAGCTTCAATCTTCTCAAAGTTTCTTCCTTTAAGCCTTCAAATCCTGCATTTTGGTAATGCTCACTTTGCAATATTAATGTTCGCTTCAAGTCCTGCATAATCCGAATAGATTAGGCATTTTGGGGGATCGCCTTTTCGTGTTTACCTGACCCACAATATTTTCTTTGTGATGTTCGATTATTCTTTAGAACTCAAGAAGTTGTACAATGTGAAGAGGCAAGCACCAGCAGGGCTTAAAGCAAAGTCGGTGTTACAAACAAGAACAGAAAATCTGAAAAAGTTCTGCACTCTGGGAAGTAAGTTTGGGAATTTTCATTGTGTGGAGAAGCACACAAGGAAAGAGTATACTTGAAAATCAACAGGCAAGAGAAAATTGATGGCAGAGGAAGATGTGAGGAGGGAGATTCGAATAATGCATTACTTCATACGGTGTCCTGACGTGAAATCCATGAAAGGGACTTTTGTTGTGATGGAGATCTGTGCAGGTGGTGTGAGTTATTTGACTGCAAGAAAGAAGCGAGCTTGTGTGGGACATTAGAATAGCAGGAGGAAGGATAAAAATCAGGCGCAATAACGGTGTTAGGGTTCTGTTAACGAGAGATTGCTTCATTTTTAATATAATAACAGAATTGCACTACTAAATACTCCATTCGTTTCTTATTATAAGAGACAAATAACCGAAGTACGTTGATAAAAAAAACAGTTAAAATTAGTTAAGAATAATTAATATGTAAAAAGTATAATTTTTTTTCTAAAAATGCCCTCATTAATAAGGAGAGAGAGCATGAGAGAGAACAATTAAATTATTAAAAGAAAGAGAAGTGGGAGGGAGAGAGAGTGTGAGTTGGAGATAATAAATATGGGTAAAATAGTAAATCAACACAAAAAAGTAGAGACAACTTGTAAGTATCTCTTATATATAGGAACATGCCATAAGCATCAAATGTTTCTTATAATAAGGAACGGATGGAGTATTTTCTAAAAATGACTTAAACAATTTTAAAGGTAATTTTGGAAGTTAAAAGGACCTATTTTCTTGAGAATTCAAGTAAAATAGTTAGAGGTTTATATTTGAGCTAAAAATTTTAAGATAATTATTTTATGAGGCAAAAAAAGCTAATTGAGGCATAAAATTCTTAAAATAAATTAAGGATTACTTTTTTGAACTAAGAGCTATTTTCTTGAAAAATTCAAGAAAAAAAGTTTGGAGTTACATTTTGACCCAAAAAATTTTAAAGGAGTTATTTTAAGGGCTGAAGAAGTTAGTGAAAGAAGGAAATTTATTAAAACTATCAAGGATTAAATTCTGAAATTATTTCATTATTTTAGAAAATAGAGAAGGATTAAATTGTAAGCAATGGTGATCAGGGGCATGTTGGTAATTTCATTTTCTCTCAACCACTTAACCCATCCGATTCACTCTTTCCCTTCCCATTTTCATTTTTGTGCGACGCTGAGAGAAAAGAGGGAGAGCTGAGAGAGTCGGAGCAAGAGGAAGAAGAACGAAGAAGGAGAAGAGGTTGAGTGGGAGCCGATTGCTTACATGCAAGGTTGGATTTGGATTAAGGTAAGCCTTCTAATCATCCTCCTATCTTCTTCCATTCAATGCATTTTGGAAGAGATTATGATGGTTTAAATTTTTGGGTTATGGATGAAAGTTAGCATCTAGCTGGAATAAATGTAGTAAAGTGGAGATATAGGTTTGATTTAGTAAGTTATGGGTTGCACGTGCTTGCTTCGCCCTCTGTTCATGGCTGCCAAAACAGAGCTTATGCTTCCTGGTTTACGGTGTATCCATCGGGTTCAATGGGAGAGAAGCTTTAACAATCAATTTGCTGAAATTTAAAAGGGAAGAAGGAAGTTACACACAAACACACATATGTGCCGTTTGTGTAGTGTTAGGAATTAAATGGAAACCGTTATACACATGTAAACATGGTGTGAATGGCGCAGATATATAGAAATGAGGAAGAAAGGAAGCTGTTTCATTTTCTTCAAAACTTAATTGTTAATTGAATCTAGAGGATTTACCTAGTTTTTATGTGGATACGTAATGGTTTAAGAAATGGTGTTAGATCATTTTTTCCCTTTGCCAGCCGAGACTGATAATGAGTTTATCATTATGATGCTAAATTTGAAATGGGTTAGCTATTGCCCTTCAATCTGAAATTTTCTGTCCAGATTTACTTTAAAGGATTATATGGGATTAGAAAGCACAAGAATGGTCGTAAATTGACTATGAAATTTCGATTGCAGAAGCTCTTGGTCACCTTTTTTTTAATTATTATTTTACCAATACAAATCATTTTTTTTTTTTTAATGAGAACTGTATAACTAACTGAAAAAACAGAGAACACAAGATAGCCAACAATCCTATCCTTGATCAACCTCCACCTGCTAGCTAAGATGGGGAGAGTGATCAAAGAGCAAAAAATTTCCTTCTATCCTATGCGAGAACTTTGCTAGCCTATCTGCCATGACCATATTCTCTCTTTAAACATGAGAGATTATGACCTACCAATCCCTATTCAATAAAAGTCTAACATCATCTATAACATCCTTGAAAGGATGATCGATGTCACAGCCTCTAATAGCAAAATTAATAGCAATTATACAATAAGATAAGAGAAGAATTTTCCTATATCCTTTAGTCTAGCAAATACTGAGACCATGGATAAAAACTATTAGTTCAGCAATCATAGGGGGAACTGTTGTCAACTTGCAGCTCAATCCACAACATCCATTGGTCATTGTTGTCACATAGGAATCCTCCACAGCCACTTCTACCATCATCTAATATCGAGGCATCCACAACGATTTTGATATAGTCTTCAAGCTCATGCCATGGGTGAGCGTCTGTTGGTTGAATGACACTGAGAATGCCTCCATGCTTCAAAAGATCTTGATCTAAGCAAGCCCTAAAGAAGCTGGTATTGGCATTAAGTCTCCTGCTGGCAGTTTCTCCCTTGAAGATCTTTCTCCACTGTGACACCTATATGTCCCAACAAATATAGCCAAATAGTGTGGGCCATGCATGGAACCTTCTTTGTATGAATCATTCCAATCTCATTTGTTAGGTTCCATTTGATCCATTCTGATCCTTGAATTTCATTAAAATTACTCCATTTGTCATATTTTACCATCAATTTCCATCTATCTGCAGCGTTCAAACAATCTCGAATTAGGTGCATTTGATTCCTGATCACATCCGAATGGACAAGAAGCCAAAACCTCTATCCCACGTCTCAATCTTAGCTGTGCTGTATGCAATCTTCCATGAGTAAAGAGCCACATAAATGTTTGGATCTTTTCTAGGCCAGACCATCTCCAAAGGATCTTCCAAATGTTGTCTCTCCTCTACTGGGTACCTACAAAAAGAAATCAATATGCAGATTTAACAGAAAAACAACTGGCGGGAGATAGTTTCCAAAAGTATTTGTCCTCTCCTCTCTCCTCACGGGGTGGATGTGCATAGGCTATGCGATCGATGACTTGTTTGTGAAGCCAAGTTCCCATTTTCCACCTATCCCATTCACCATTGGTTGTCACGTAATCTGCAACACATTCATTCCAATCAATTTGGTCTTCATATCCCGGAATAAGATCAATCAATGGAATATTCATCTCAGACCAATTGTCAGACCAAAAGGAAGAGGTCATCCCATTGCCTATTTTCCTTCCAATGCCCCTTTTGAATTTCTTCCAAACGGCACAAATACTCCTCTAGGTGAGGGAGAAATGGGTAGATTCTGATCACCACAGTGATATTTATCCTTAAGGACTTTAACCCACAAAGCATCCTTGTTAGTTATCAGACCCCAACAAAGTTTCATAATAAAAGCTTTATTCTGTTTCCTCATATTTTTTTTTCCTAATCCACCCAAACTTATCTTGCATCACTTGGTCCCAAGAAAGGAGGTGGATCTTATGCCCATCTTCGCTGTCTCCCCAAAGAAACTTCCTACTGCTCTGTTCCAAATTTTTCACAAGACTTTTCGGAAGCAAAATAACTTGCGCATAGTAAGTAGGAAGGGCTGAAAGAACAGATTTTATTGAAGTCACTCTCCCAGCTAAGTTCAGACATCCCTTTTTCCAACTCGACAATCTTTTTCTGGTCTTTTCAAGCACCAGTGTAAAAGTCATATAGGAGGCTCTCTTGTGTAGTAAGGGTATACCCAGGTATTTCCCCAGATCACTGGTTAGACCAGCCCCCATTTGCGTGCTTAACTCAAGGGATCTTGAGTAGTGCACATTTTAGGAGAAACATATCTTTGTTTTAGCTTTATTTATCTGTTGACCTGAAACATCACAAAACATTTTCATATAGTCCATCATTGTTTCCACTTGTAGGCTTGAAGCTTCCCCAAAGAGAATCAGATCATCTGCAAAGAATAAGTGTGAAATTGAGGGGCCTTGTAGAGTTATCCAAATAGGATTCCAAGTACTTCATCAATCGTATCTTTGATTAAATGATTCAACCTTTCCATACAGAGAGTGAAGATGTATGGAGAAATGAGATCACCTTGTCTTATCCCTCTCAAAGGTTGGAGGGCCTCTGTAGCTTTCCATAAAACTCTAAAGGAAGAAGTGGAAATGCAGGTTATGATCAGATCATATAAGTCATCACTCATGCCCACTGCTTTAGGAGTGTCCCTTATAAAGGTCCATTTTAACCCACTGTAAGCTTTTGGCAGGTCGACCTTCACTGCCAGCCACCCTTTCTGTCCTTTTTTAGTCTTCATTGCATGAATAACTTCTTGGACTATGATGATGTTATCACTACTTTGCCTGCCCGCTATGAAACTGCATTGATGTTGTCGCACTACTTCCCCCATGATGGCTTTGAGATGTTTGCTTAACACTTTGGTGATTGCCTTATAACTCACATTGCAGAGAAATATAGGTCTAAAATCTTTAATAACCTCGGGTTTCTCCATTTTAGGGATAAATACTAGATTGGTCTCATTTACGGATCTCACCTTTCTCGGATCCTGGAAAATCTCTTTCACAATTTCACACAAGGCAGGTTCTATTATGTTCCAAAACTCATGGTAAAAGAAAGCTTGTATTCCATCTGACCCTAGTGCTTTAAAGGCTCCCATATCAAACACAGCCTATTTAATCTCTTCATTAGTGACTTCTTGTGATGACAAAGCTAGATCTTCATTTCTGAGGTTCAGAAAGCCATGATCAGTAGAATAATTCACAACTTCTCCCTGTTCGCTTTGGACAAGGTTCTGGTAGTAACCCAAAGCCAAGGTTTTAAGATCTTGCTGATTAAAAATCCATTATCCATCTGAATTTTTTAGCCTATCAATAAAGTTCTTCTGTCTTCTAACAATGGTTGAAGCATGAAAGAATTTGCTATTTTTATCTCCCTCTTTGAGCTAATTGCACCTTGATTTTTGAAACTAGATTAGCTCTTCTTGTGCTAAAGCTTTATTATATTCTCTCCATGGCTCTTTCTCTGTCTGCATTAAATACTGGTTGTCTCTTCTGGCTCTTGATCTTTCCACTTCCTCTAATCTTCTTAGGAGTTTTCTCTTTTTATTTACTATGTTACCCACTTTGCTACTATTCCAATCTGTTGCTGTACCAGTGAAATGGGCAACATTATCTTCCCAATTTCCCTTATTCTAGCCTTGTTGCATAATCGAGAGAAAGTCTTCTTCTAAGGGCCAAGCAGCTTGACATTTTAAGTGAGGCTTTGGTCTCCTCTTGTGATAGTTTTGAGAGCATTTCATTTCACAAGTAAGGGTCTGTGGTCTGAGGCAAATTTGCTTGAATGAAAAATTTTTGCTTGAGAAAAACGAACATTCTAGCTTTCATTGGCCAAAGCCAATCAAGTTTTTCTTTTATCAGATTTTTTTCCCATGTAAACCGTTCACCCACACTCTCTGTTTCTACTAGCTGGGTCTATTGAATACACTCTCCAACCTGTTGCATAGAGTGAAAATTAGGATGACCTCCCCCTATTTTATCATCACTTGACAAATATGCAATAAAATCTCCAATCACAAAGCAGGGGCATTGAATATTGTGGCTGATATTGATTAGATCACGCCAAAGGTTTTTTCTAAGACCATAGCAGGGCCCAGCATACACACAGGTAGGTAAGAAATTTTGAATAGTTCCAACCACTTCAATATAGATATTGATGTATTGTATCGAAGAGGAGACATACCTAATAATAACGTTCTCCTCATGCCAGAGCACCCATATCCCTCCTGTATATCTGGTTGCTACTAATCTCAGCCATCTATTGAAACCCAGCTTCCTTCTCACCTTATCTGCTTTCTCTCCACTTATACACATTTCAAGAAGAATAAGGAGTTGAATTTCTTTGCCATTCATTAGATCCTTCACTCTACGAGGGAACGTTTTTGATGCAGCTCCACAACAGCTCCAAGACATAAAATTCATGATATACGGACAGGAGTAGAAAGTCTCGATAACACCGAGACTATAGTGAGGATTCAATGGCCTCCATACTCTTCTCATTACCATTAAAATCTTCTCTTACTTCTGCTTGTGTTTCATACCAATGGTCATTGACTTCATGATTTTCTCTTTGCCAACCTTTACTCTCTTCAATTGTAGATGGGTCTGGTGGTTTTGGTACTGCATCAATGAATTGCTCTTTCAGTTGGTGAATTTCACTAGCTTCAGGAGCTTTGTCTTGCATAATAACCACATTTTCTACTTCCTTCTGTCGTTTAGTCTCTTCTGCATCTTTGGTTGCTACATTAGTGAAATCTAATGGGCCTATGCTTACCCCAGATCCAAAAACCACATGGTGGATTCGACTGGGGCTCCTCTTTTTTAGGAGTGGGGATATGATTTTGGGCCTTGTAGCCAGGCCTCTCTTTTTTCTGTCCTTTCCTTTCTTCCCATTTACTAAATGAGACTTCGACGGGCTTCCTTGTTCTATGGGCCCAACTGAACCCTAGGTCAGTATCTTGTCTTTATCAACCCTAGCTTTCGTTCCCTTGCCTTTTCATCTTAAGCGTCTCAGTCATGTCCCTTTTTTGGCCAAAAACATTATGTTCTCTTCCTCAGACTTAGGTTGGCTAGTTTCTCCTTTTTCCAAGTTCACGTCTTTTCTTTCCCTGCTCCTCAACAGTACTCTTTCCTTTCCCTTGTGATGAAACTTCTCCCCCTTCTTTCCTCCTCCACTCTTTCGTAGGAGCTTTGTTGCTGGTTTGAGTTTATCTGGCAGACGAGGTGACAGGTTCGTCCATTTCCTTTGATATGTCAAATTGTGTGCCCGTACTTGAGCATGTTTCTCTATGTACCACCAGGCTTCCTCTGTGACTAACTCTCTGCTGTGATCTTCTTTCACCTCTGCTTTTTGATTTCTTGATTTAAAAGTATTTTTTGCTTCATCCAAGAACCAAAGGAATCCTCTCGGTTTTCACACCTGGTATACTAGCCGACAGTTGCTTGTTTGCTTCCTTCTTTGTATCCTGATTGTTGTCTTTGGCATCAGAGCTGGGCATCTCCGGCGAGCTCTCCTATGAAGTTTCATTAAGAGGACAATCTTCCTGTCTATGACCATAGCATCCACATTTAAAGCATATAATATCCAACCCCTCGTATTCAACAGTATACATCTTTTTCTTGATAAGAAAACGTGATCTTGAGGGCTGGTTCAAATCTACTTCTACACTAACTCGAGTGAATTTCCCCCTCTCCACAGCGACATTGTAGTTACTCCATGTGGTTACTGCAATGAGCCAGTGTATTAATATCCACCTTTAGTGCTTTACCTATCATATTCCCCAGCTCCCATGCACTTTTCAGAATAAATATGCATAGGTAGCGTTGGCACCCTCACCCATATGGCCACTTTCCTCCCTTATTGCAATACAGATTGAAGTTAGGACTCCATCTTTGGACTGCCACATAATACCCCTTCATCATCCATGGACCATCAAAGAGAAGCTTCATACTCAGTTCTTTGTTGGTTGACCGAAAAACAAAATAATTATTTGGTAGTCAATAAGCTCAAATTTGTTAGTGTGTAAAATCCAAGCCACCCTATCCTTCATTATTCTGAGCGAAATTTCTTTGCCCAGTAGTGTGATGATAACAGCATTCTTCCAGGGTCTGCACAGCTCTTTTAGAGTCGATCATCCAGCGTATTCAGTTTTGGAAGTGACCCTGGGATTTTCTTCTTCTCTTTAGTGGGGATTGGAGCGGTTTCTCTTCTTCTCTCCTGAAGCCATTCCACCATTTGATCCTCAAATCCTGTGAAACAACTTTTTCTTCCCTACCTAGTAGTTTAGCTTTGAAATCACTATTGAGTCGTCATTTAAAATCTGTCTTTATTAATCGTTATTCAACCGTAAAAAAGTGGAACTAAATGGACAGTTTTTAAAGACAATCATTAAATAAACAGTTCCCGTTTTGGTTAATGGCAAAGCTTAGTTTATACACATTTTATTTCACATTAGTTAAGGGTTTTAAACGATAATTTTGAGTTTAGATAAATTTTTAATGTATTATTTGCTTAAATTGCTAATTGAAATTTTTTAAAATTTCAAGTGAAAATATTTTTGTGGTTTTCAATTGGGAAATACAAAAAAACTTTGGAATTGCAAAAACACAGATAGGGACCCTTAACAACTCACTTTAGGTTTGACAACTTCATGGCATATTATTATTGTCAAAACCCAAAGTGAAGTTGTCAATCGTCCCTATCTGTATTTTTACAATTCTAAGGTCTTTTTTTGCAATTTGCCCTTTTCAATTCTTGATGTAGAATCAATATTTTCTATTTCTTTGAAATCAATTCTGAAATTTTTGAGAAGTTGATGTTTGGAGAGTTTAATTTAGGATTGCAATTGATATCTGGAAACACTTTTGGATTACAATTTTTTCTCCAAATAGAGCTTTATTGTTAATTTTTATTTTTGCAATAATTTCTTATTTTATTTTTGTGCGTATCTAGTATTTGATTTGAATATGGTTTATATTATATTTAAATATAATTTATGTTAATGGATGGACTGTATTTCTTGCAGGTCAATAAAAAAATAAATAAATTAGGAAATACCACGCTACAAACTTAATCTTCGAAGTTCTAGAATAATCTAATAGTTAAATTTATTAAATGCGTCAATTTATTGTTAATAGGCTCAAATCTCATGCCCAGCATTTTCTCTTGCTCATGTATGTTGAATACCTTAGCTGCCACACAGATTACGGAAAGAAGAAGCGATAACATTGTGGCTCCTTGGGCAGAAATTTCCTTATTTTTTTATTATGATAATCTTCATCTCTCCCTTCAATAGTCACTTGCCACTCACATAAATACAGATTCCATTTAGTCATTCAATTTACCTTTTTTTCTCACATCCCTGTCAACACGTCTTTGTCAATATATCCCATGGCCGTGGCTTGTTACTTGAAGGAGCAGGAGCTAGGAGGCACTTCAATGGCAACTTAAGCTTGTTTGATTTACAATACAATTTTAGAAGAGCATGGAGGAGGGTAGAACTTTGAGCTGGGATTTAAAGACCAGGTAGAAATGTTTTCATTTATCTTTTTGGTTCAAGAACTTGGGATTATTTATTTTTAATTGATTTTGAGTTGTATTGGTTGAAGAAAATCTAGTTCTAAGTTGTGGTAAACGTTGGTTTAAGACTTAAGAGCCTGCTGTGCGGCAGCCCCCTACCTGACATTTTTATTTTCGGATTAGATTGATTTTTAGATTAAGTTTGTGCTTGATATTTGCTAAAATTTATGTTTGAAAATCCTTGAATTATTAATTTGATTATCAATGTGGTTGATATTGCAAATTTGGGTTTTTTTTCCCTTAGCCTCTTGATTGTTGAATTGAGTTGGTAAATTGTATAATTATTTAATTAGATAATCCTAAATATAATTTCTGAAATCAACTTGAATTCATTATTCTTGGTTTTAATGAGTTTAATTAATTGGCTTTACATCAATATGAGTTATCTGATGGTTTAATTGTTATTGTGTTTGAGGATTTTCACTCCTTTATCATTTCTTTTTTGGTCTAATTAATTGAATTAAAGTGGCTAGGAAATTTAAATCCATTTGAATCTAAGTTGTCCCCTTTTTCCTTTAGCATGCCTGAACAAAACCTCTCTCTCTCTCTCTCTCTCTCTCTCTCTCTCTCTCTCTCTCTCTCTCTCTCTCTTTTTTAATTATCTTGCTTTGCTATTTAGTCAATCCACATTGTTACCTTGGATGAAGGAATAACATGCCGGACTACAGGCCTAAACAGAATTGATGAAGGAATAAACATATAGGGTGTCTCGATTTCCCATGAATCCCAAGTTTTCCACAACAGAGAGGTTGCTGTTTAACCTGAAGGCTACTGTTTTTTAGCCATGCAGGATGATTTAGTGACGACATGGAATGAGTTATAGATGATAAATAACAAAATTATTAAAGATTAAAAAATTATAACTAAATTTTAAATGAAATAAAAGTTCAGCGATTGAATTATGCTGAGACATGCTCGCTTGATCCATAATATTAAGACATCAATTAAAAGAAAATTGTGATTTAAATTTTACTAACAACATTTTTTTAGTGGCGCCCATGTTAATTTTGTAAAAGTACAAAAATATCCCGTACTCGAACAAATCAAAGAAGTGTAGAGCAAAAGTACTTTAACGAGAGTGCGCCAAACACCATTTGTTTTTTAATGGGCGCAAAAGTACCCAACACCAGGCAAATAAATTAATTCTTCAAGTTTGGGCCAAAAAAAAATTCTATTAATTTTATTATACTATTATAATACAAATAATTTTATAGTTAATACATATGTTTGGTCTTCCAAATCTGCATTAAGTTTTAATTTAGTCTTTTAAGTCTATAAAGTATATTTTCAGTGCCTTAATATTAACACTGTTGGTCTTATTAACAGAAAATATTGATTCAACGAATCTTAGTGGTAACTCCATAATTAAATATTAAAATATTAATCCTTAATTCATATATTTAAGAAATAATAATGAAGCTGATTTAAGCATAAACAACTGAAGCTGATTGAGCATAAACAACCTATCTTTCAATATATAAAAATATTATATTAAATGATTAAATCTTAAGTATGTTTTGTCAACATTTAAATTCACTAAGTTAGTATTTTTGTTAAGGAGACCAACAATATTAAAATTAAAAGATTAAAAATACATTTTATAATTTAGGAGACAATTAAAAATTGCTGCAAATTTACAAGACTAAACATATATATTAACCATAAAATTATTAGTATTATAATAGTACCGTAAAATTTTATAGTTTTTCTTGCTAAAACTGAAATAATTAATTTATTCGTATGTGCCTACTAAAAAAATATATGGTATTTCCATACTTCAGTTAAAAGTTTATGGGTGCTTTTACGCTTTTACACTTCTTTTTTTTTTTTTTTAGTAAGGAGTATTTTTGTACTTTCATAAAATTAATGTGGGCCCCACTGCAAAAAATAACATTTCCTAGTGAAATTTAACGGTTGTTAGGAACTTATCAGGGAGACTAATCATTGGGGAATTAGTTTTGATACTCAGCCAAGTTTGTCATATTTAGACCATTCAGATCTGATGTGAATGGTTTGGATTTAATTTTTTTATTTTCATTTTAATAAAAATCATTTTTCAAAAAAATGATAGTAGTTAAGAGATTATTTTTGTTTTAGATTTTATACTCATTAAAATAGTTATTTAAAAAACAAAAATAAAAAAATTAAATCTAGATCATTCGAATCAGATCTAAATAGTCCAGATACAATGAGCTTAGCGTGCAGTTCTCCAATGGTATAGTCTCAAATACAATTTCCTATAAGATTAAAAAAAAATAATAATACTTACATTAAGTTTCTTATATTCATTGTGTCAAGTTCACCAATCACATATGATCATGTATCTTATTTTTGAAATATTAGCATAATAGTATTTAATTATAAATCCACGTGAAATTAAAAAAGGACATATGGTCATGTATAATTGGAAAATTTTACATAATGGATATAAGAAACTTGATCTAAGTTTTTTCTTAAAAAAATTAGTCAACGTTAGTTAAATATAAATTGCAGTTATGAATTTGTAATTTTATTAAGTATTAACCATGAGAATTTAATTTATTCCTGACCATTAGATGATGATCGCCTAGAATAAAATGAAAGCATGAAATAAATAAACGAAAATACTGTTAAACTTTATGGTTTTGATAAGCTCATTACTCAGAAAGCCTAAAAGAAAAGAGTTTTATTAATAAAAAAAATTATAGAAGAATAAATTATTTAATGCTGGTTATTAATTTACTTTAATTTAATTAATTATAATTATTTCCTTACTTTCAAAGTCAAATTAGCTTGAATTAATATAATTTGCGGTGTAAGATTATCAATTTGATCGGCAATTTACATTGGAATATATTTTCACATCAAAGCGACGCATTAAGGAGAAAAAAGAATGAATTAGATGCCTAGCTATCGTGGCTTTTTTTATGCTCAGTTATTTCGAATTCATTATTCTTCTAAGGTTCAAACTAGCTTCATCTCTCTCCAAAGTATTAAAAGTCGGATTGGTCACTAAATCGGTCAAAGAAGTAATTTAAGAATTAGTAGGTCAAATAGAAATCAATTCGGAGTTAGATCAGCCAATTAAAATAATTTGATTTAATTAAAATTATTTGTATTTAATAATGAATGTTTTTAATTAAAATTGAAGTGTGATTCCAAAGGGGCTTTTGAAGGGTAAATGAGGCATATCATATTTAAAATGAGTTTCCGAAGAGTTTTAATGGTCCGTTCTGGTGTAGTTTCGTTTTTGGACTAACACTGTCTACTGCGTTGGATTTAAGTTTTTGTCTTATTTTTCTTTGATATGGTGAGGGCCCAAATCCAGTCCAAAGAAATCAAAAAATGTTATCCCATCCTTTTCTTAGATTCTACCGCCACCAACCACCAATCACCATTTGATTTTCACTGACAATCTTATCCCTTTCTAACCCTTGGACAAACCTCTTCAGCGTGCTTTCATCTCTACTGCAACACAACTTTGGCATTTTTCATTCTTTGGTCTTCCGATCCCCTCTTCCTTTTCTTCTCATCCTTTCTTCTTATCTTATTTACACATCCCTTATGGTTACTCGACCATGTCGGAGTCTCTTATCACTTGTAGATGGTGAAATCAATTTATTTATTATTGTCCCTATATTGTTAGACTTAGCCAATTATATTCAACAAATTTTTTAGAAAATCATGTCCACGTCCTATTTTAGTTAACCTAATAATCAAGATCCAAAGTCACAAGCCGTGGTCCAGTTAAAAGTCAATTAGTCCAAAATATGATTTAGCATAACAAACTACTTTGCCACAAAATAACGTACAAAACACCAAATATTGGTGACATATTATCAATATATAACACATAATTTTACTCTGGAAGCCAGAATTAATTTAGTCCTCAACAAAATGAAAAACAAAGAAAACAAGTACATGGGAAACAATAAGAAGTAATTGCAAGAATTAAATTTTTCGAATTAAATTGTAGAAATTTAATTTTAAATGAATCAAAATTATAACAACTCAGTCAAAGTTTCAGCTCAAAACTATAGGAGAAAATTATTAATTTGTTTTGAATTACTTTTATCACTGTTTTCTATTACTATGCCTACCACGAGCCAGGAGTTTCAGCTGTGCCCGAAGCTGCCCCTCAATTTTGCTGCTCTCTCCAACTATTTTTTCAGCTTTTTTTCATCATTAGATTCTATATAAAATAAGTGACGTTTTTATATATATCTTATTTGTAAAAAAATGATTTAGTTTTCAACTTTTTACTATTTTTCAAATATTTAACATTACCATTCTCATCTTTAAATTGCCAAAACTCTTTCCAGCAAGTAGACAGCAGCTTTCTTTCCTCTTTAACTTTTCAAAAGAAGTGGAATACAGATAACAAGTGGGACTATAGTAGATTTCTTTTCTTTTTTTGTTATTTGTTTTTGGATCTTTTTTTTTTAAAAAAAAGGGTGTAGTATAATTATAAGCCTTCTTCAAGGAGTGTCCTGTGTATTGCTGAGCAGATCAACTTTCTTTTCTGCTTCAGATCAGCTTGTCATTCTTGCGCGGATCTGTTGTTTCCTGAATGGCAGAAGCAATTCATACTGACATTAAATGGGAGATGCCTGATGACATGAATCAACAAGACTTGGCCTCTGAGACTGCTCAACAAATGGTGGCGCCTATAGATTTATCCTCCAATAACTTGCAGCAGCAACAAGAGGCATGCATCATCCTTTACTGCTCTTTCTTCTATTCTGAACCCTTTTCTTATTTTCTTTACTTCTCTTTTTGCTTATTATTTTTTAAGGTAACTTCTGTTTAATTTTTTTTTTGGCCAAAAGGTAACTTCTGTTTAATTAATTCCTCAATTATTACTACACTTCTAAGGATATACACTTGTCAGATTGCAAGTATGCATCCTGTGCTTTTCATTCGTGATGATGCCTTTTCTTAATTTTGTCGCACCTTTTTAGATTCATTGAAGCGTCTCTTTTTTTTTAAAAAAAAAAAAATCATTTTCTTAATTGTTCTTAACAAACGGTGATGCAGTTATTAAAACATTTATATTTCCCAGGCTTTAGGGTCACCTTCATTATATTGCTTTGTTAATGTGCAATTTCTGCTTTCCTTCTGAATCTAAATTGATTTATTATATGTAGACGGAAGATGGGGAGATCAAAATAGACATAAAAGCATTGACAGAGATTACTGAAGATGGTCTCTTGTCCCCTTTGCGCTGTATCTACAAGGTGCCCCCAAAGATCGTCTTCTAAAAGAAGAAGATTACACTCCTGTGATGGTTTCCATTGGTCCTTTCCATCATGGCGATGTAAGGCTGCAAGATATGGAGAGGCACAAAGAAATAATGTTTAAAAGATTTGCACAAAACGCTATGATAGATTTGGACAGTTTGGTTGACTTAGCAAAACAGTCTGAGCCAATGGTATGTGCTTCTTATTTTGAGAGCATCAACTATAGCAAGAAGGATTTTGTGAAACTGATATTAGTGGATTCTGCTTTCATCATTCAACTCTTTACTATGAAATACAGAGGTCACATGAAACACGATGCTAAACTATCACAGTCATGGTTGGAGGATGACGTAGATAATGATTTGCTTTTACTTGAGAATCAACTTCCATTCTTTTTCCTTGAAGAGCTATACAATATAGCATTTCCTTGTAACCATAGAGGCAATCTCCCTTCATTTCTTGAGCTTACATATCCCTTCTTTGACTATCTTAACATGCAAAGGTTAGAGCCTAATCACAAGAAAGAGCATTTCACAGATCCTTTGAGATTATTTTACTTATCGAGAACCCATCCAATAAGGGATCGATTCAAAGGGGATGGATCCGATAGGCTCATGTATAGTGCAAACGAGTTATAAGAGGCAGGAGTGAAGTTGAAGGTAAGCACAAGCAAGTGCTTACTAGACTTGAAGTTTTCAAGATATGTTCTAGAGATTCCTCAAATTCATGTCGAAGACGGGACTGAAACTTTGTTCCGTAATTTGATAGCTTTAGAACAGTGTCATTATCCTTGGGAATCATATTTTACTGACTATATTTATGTATTGAATAGCCTAGTCAACACAAATAAAGATGTGGAGGTTCTCGCTCATAAAAAGATTATCCACAACTGGCTAAGTGACACCAATGAGATTGCTACATTATTTAATGGTCCCTGGAAAAATATAACTCAACACAATGTCAATGTTGAATACCTTGACATTTGCAGAAGGTTAAATAAATTTTATCAAGATCCTTGGCATAAGAGAGAGGCAACTTTGAGGAGAGATTACTGCAACACACCCTGGCAAACCGTGGCTTCTTTTGCCGCAATCATACTCCTCATTCTCACTATCACTCAAACTACATGGTCCATCCTCCAAGTAGTATAAAAGTAGCAACCTACATTTAAAGGTTGATAGTTATTTTAGTGTTCTGTCCTTAAAAATTCATGTTCCCTTTACTGCTGCACCATCTGTATAATAACAACAACAACAACTGCAATCCTCATTCTTCGTGTTTTTTTTTTTTTTTTGGGGTTACTGCACCAGTTGAATTTGAAAGGTACTCAATCGGAGCAGCATGAGACTAGTGAGACTAGAAATGGATGGATGAGCTTATATGCAGATGGCGCCCATTCTCATCTAACCGAACAAGCGAGTTGTGGGGGATTAATCACGTACCACAATGGAGCCAGACTGGCAGCTTTTATGTTCAACTTGGGAGCTGGAGATGCACTAACAACGGAGATTTGGGCTTGTTTAATGGGAATGAAATCTGCATGGGATGCTGGTCTCTAGATCTGATATGTGGAGGAAGAAGCGAAGAGCAAGAACATTGGAGCTTAATAAATGGCTGAAGCTGATTGCCTAGCGAAGCGTGCCCTTGACCACTTGCGGAGTTGCTTTTTATCTTTGATGTTTTAGTAGGGCAGTTTGCCTTTCTGTTTTCCCTTCTATCCCCCGCCCAAAAACAAAAAAAAGAAAAAGGTGGGGATTAGCGGGGTCTTAAAAAGTCAGGGTCTTTGCGCGCTTTTTTCTGTCCACGTTTCTTTACATAATACCACCCCAATTTTTAATATAAGTCATTTGTAACACATTTTTTCATACCAAACAGTGTATTAAATTAACAAAATTTTTCAAATTTTAATTCTATACTTACCAATGATTCTCATATCTCACTCTTATCTCTTTTTAGTAAAAATTAAATAAGAATAAAATTAAAAAAAATAAATATTAAATGTATTACAAGTGATGACTTATATTTAGGACTGGAGTGGTAATGATCAATTTACAAGGCCTAAGATTCTTAATTGCCAAAAAGAAAAATTGATAAGTAAACATGCCCTTACACAAGTGACAACCTGAGTTGGTAGCTAATATTTATTTTTGAGAGCCCATAAAATCTATAATTAGTAGGAGGAACATACAACATTCCAATGTACTCAATGTACCAAATTGTTCACCATAATATTCCAAATTCATAATTATTTTTCAAATTAACCATATAAGTTAGTTATATACTACTACTTCTAGTTCTTAACATAAGAGCTAGATAACTAATTTACAAAAATTAAAAAAATTAGTTAAGTTAGTTAGTTGTAATAAATGAGTGTTGTCTTCCTTAAAATATTCTTATTAATCATGTGCATTAGAGGAGAAGAAAATATTGGAGATAAAGTGAGTTGAGATCTTATATTTAGAATCAAATTAAATATCTAACTAGCTTTTATAGTAAGAACCGGAGGTAGTATATATGCTTCTTCTTAACAACCAAGGCACGTTTAGGAACATATGGTTAAGATAAATTACAAAAATTTCATTTAATCGAAATCTATTCAATATTACCATTCTCATTTTTAAAGTGCCAAAAATCTTTCCAGCAAGTAGACAGCAGCTTTCTTTCCTCTAACTTTTCAAAGAAGTGGAATACAGATAACAAGTGGGACTATAGAAGATTTCCTTTCTTTTTCTTTTGTTTTTGGATCTTTTTTTATTTTTTAATGGATGTAGTATAATTATAAGCCTTCTTCAATGAGTGTCGTGTGTATTGCTGAGCAGAGCATATCAACTTTCTTTTCTGCTTCAGATCAGCTCACCATTCTTGCGTGGATCTGTTGTTTCTCGACTAAGTTTAAATGGCAGAAGCAATTCATAATGAGATTAACTGGGAGATGCCTAATGGCATGAATCAACAAGACTTGGCCTCTGAGACTGCTCAACAATTGGTGGAGCTTACAAATTCATCCTCCAATTATTTGCAACAACAACACGTATGTATGCATCATTCTGAAGCCTTTTCTTGTTTTCACTCAACTTTCAGTTCTGAATACCTTGATATCTGTCGAAGGTTAAATGGCTATTGTCAAAATCCTTGGCACAAAATGAAGGCAACTCTAAGACATGATTATTGTCGTACACCTTGGCAAATTGTTGCTTCTGTTGCTGCAATTGTACTCCTCTTTCTCACCATTGTTCAAATCATATTTTCTATCCTCCAAGTAGTGAAGTAAATTGAAAGCTTTGTATGACATTAGAATTTGATAATTGTGTCCCTCTGACGTTGTTATGACTGGCATGATATAATTGTGACTAGTGAAGCATTTCTTTTGGTACCAGGTTTTGTTGACAGCAAAAATTGCACCTTGCAGCCATAGAAATATAGTTCTACTCCTTATTTCATGTTTTGTTTAAATATTGGTTTACTATTAAGTTTATAAAAAATTATTATACACACAAACGCACATATATATTCTTTCAATTTCTGTAGCCGTCAAATTAATTCGATCGGTGATCTGTATAATCATGAGCAATGGATGGGATTAATTAAAGAGGACACAGAATGTGATTCACACACGCACACACATGCTCATGGCCATGCATCCTTTTTGAAAATTCACATACTTCATAATAAACAAGAAAAATGTACGTATTCATTTGAATATTTCTTATTATAATTTGTTAATGCCAGAATGTTGTATTTACAAAGTGCCCCTGAAATTCTTTTTTTTTTTAAAAAAAAACCAAGAAGAAGACTCTTACACCCAAATGATTATTTCGGTTGGTCTTCTTCATTATCACAGTGTGCAGTGCAAAACATGGAAAGACACAAGAAATATTCTTCAAAACATATACATACACAAAAAGCTTTGATAGGTTTGGACGATATGGTGAGTTTTGTGAAGCATTCATCAGCGGCAAGAGTCTTTCTTACTTAAGAAACATCTACCTACACTACAAAAAATATAACTTTCTGTGACGACTTTCAGCAACGATTTCAAAAATCACCCTTGAAAGTTAGACTTTCTGCTGTGACAAATAATGTCGCCATTGAAAGTCTGACTTTCATAGGCAACTTTTTGTGTTGCTGCCAAAGGTTTTGAGCTTCTGCGGTGACTTTCTATGTCATTGCTAAAGATTTTTACTTTCAGTGGCAATAGCAAATATCATCGCCAAAACTTACCAATTTTAGTGGTGATTATATTTTGTTGCCGTTGAAAGTCTTTTTTCACCCCCCAAAAAATCATCATATTTTTGCAATGATTTTGTTCATGAATGTTATATATTATCAATAAATAAAGTATTTTCACATATCAGTATGTTTAGAGTGAGAGAGTTTTAGAAATAATGTGATGTTGATGCATTATTTTGTTAGAGAGATAATGTAGAGTGGGTGAGATTGAGAGAGGGAGGATGAGAGGGGGTGTGCATAAGATATATGATATTTGTATTTTGTTTGGTGTGTTGGGGAGGTGAAGAAATGAATAATATATTTTAAAAAAAATCATCATATTTTCGCAATAGTTTTGTTCATGAATATAATATATTATCAATAAAGTATTTCCATATATCGGTGTGTTTGGAGCGAGAGAGTTTGAGAAATAATGTGATATTGGTGCATTATTTTTTGTTTGAGAGATGATGTAGAGTGGGTGAGAGTGAGAGAGGGCGGATGAGAGGGGATGTGCATAAGAGATATATGATATTTATATTTTGTTTGGTGTGTTGGGGAGGTGAAGAGATGGATAATATATTTTCAAAAATCATCATATTTTTGAATAATTTTGTTCATGAATATAATATATTATCAATAAATAAAGTATTTCTACATATTGGTGTGTTTAGTGCAAGAGTTTGAGAAATAATATGATCTTGGTGCATTATTTTTGTTAGAGAGATGGTGTAGAGGGGGAGGATGAGTGGGGGTGTACATAAGAGATATATGGTATTTATATTTTGTTTGGTACGCTGGGGGGTGAAGAGATGGATAATAAATGTAAATCATATAATTAAGCCTATAAAAATTTAATAAATTTATCCTCAAGCCATATGGTATATTTTTTTCTTCACACCTTAATCAAGATATGCTCATAGATAGATTAGATCACATTTTTGTCTAAAAATGCATTAAAATATATTAAATATATTCATAGGATATTATATAATTATTTAATATTATCTTAAAATATCAATATAAATCATACATTTATTCTACAATTTCTAATAAATTAATAGTTAACAAATAAAAATAATAAAAGCTGAAATATACGTAAAAATTTAGATGAAAAATAATTTTTTCAAGCAATGAAAAAAATACATGACGTAATCTGTAAATGACTTTTTTAGTTTTAATAATAATTTTTATTCTTAATTAATATGTTAAATAATAATATAAACTGAATAAAATAAAAATGTATTGAATGTATTATATTTCATTCACTACATAAATACTTTAATTTATTTAAGAAGAATATTATAAATAGTTTATCAATATATATTAAGATATAAGATATAATATTAATATATATTTACATAATATTTATAATATATTTAATATTAACATATACGTTAAAATATGTATAATTTAAAATATTTATACAATAATATTTATATATTAGGTCAAATATATATTAATAAATATATATTATGAATAATACTCCCTCCGTCTCTTATATAAGATACTTTTAACTAAATTACGAGGTTTAAGAAAACAGTTAAAATTAGTTAAAAGCAATTAATATGTAGCAAATGTATTTTTTTTTCCAAATATACTCTTCTTGTTTTTTTTTGTGTTACAAGGGGCGGGATCGAACCTGCAACACACACACCCCACACACCCCACATAGCACTCGGCCACGGCCAGTGGTCCAAATATATCTTATATAGGATAAATGTGAGAAAGTATAGTCAGATAAGTGAAGAAAGAGAATGTATTAAATGTATTAAAGTAGGGGTAAAATAGGTAACAATGCATTAAATGCTCAAACAAACTCAAAGAAGATCTTATAAAAAGAAACAGACCATTCAAAAAATTGGAACTTATAATAAGGGACGGAGGGAGTATCATATAGAGATATATATATATATATATATATTTAATTTTGCAATAAAAGATGAAAATCACAGTTCACATGACAAGAGGCTCAACACAACAACAAGGAGGTTGAGGGTCCAAATCTGAGCAAGTGTATTTAGGAGGTGACAATATTAAGGGCTAACATGGCGTGATGTGGCAGGGGTGATGATGTGAAGACACATGACGGGTGGTGGGAGCAATGATGTGGCGACACGTGGCAGGTAGGTGGATGGTATGGCACGATGTGGCAAGTGGGTGATGATGTGTTATGTTTTTTTTTTTTCACTTTTGATGGCGACAGTTGTTGCCGCTGAATGTCACTTTCAACAACGATCTTATTTGTCGCCACTTATTAGTATCAATGACACTCGTTATGGCAATGACTCAGCGGTGACTTTTTGACTTTCAGTGGTGACTTTTGTCTTTGCCAAAAGTTAAATTTTTTGTTGTGCTAAGGGACTTGTGAAACTTCTATTAGTCGATTCTCTTTTTATCATTGAACTCTTCTGGAGGAACTATATAAGAATGAAGGTGTAAAAGATGACGTTAAGAATATCAAAACAATATTTGCAAGATATTCTACTTACGGATTTGATTTTACTTGCTAATCAATTGCCATTCTTTGTTAGTGAAGGCTTATTTAATACTCCCCCGATCCTTAATATAAGACCTATTTAACTAATTTGATTATATTAAGGAAGTTAGGTAAATTAGTTAATTATAAGAAATATGATTGTTTTTCTTAAAACACATAATCATCTTTCTTATTATCCTCCCAACCTCTTCTACTTGATTATAGTTGAGGGAGTATCCATATGAATAATTTAGGAAAATTGATAATATAGACATAGGTTTTATATTTAGGACCAAATCAACTCAACAATTAGATCCTATATTAAGAACTGGAAGAGTATATCATTCCCAATTGGCCTTCAGTGGCTTCCCTTCATTTCTTGAACACACTAATTATAAGTAGCGTAAAACTTTTAATTATAAGTGGCGACCTCTAAAACAATTTCATTAAAGTGCAAGTATTTAAATGTGACTGAAAATGAATATGAAAATGCATATATAGTTGTGGGGTGGCAATTTGATGGCAATAATAAGAAGGCATATTACATGACATATCTATAAATTAAAGAGTCAGGATAGAAACTATAATGGAAAATGGAGAAGAGCTCTATATCACTCATATGTTTAACTAACTGCGATTAGTTATGAACAGTTTGTTGATAAGCTGTGAATAGTTATGAGAAGAATCGTAAAGAATTATGACTAGGCATCTTTTGACTATAAATACCATTTTCAAGGATTAAAGATGGCTTAAAAGTTCTTTTTCTAGTCATTCCGTTCCTTAGTGAAAAAATCATTCATTCTTTTTAATTAGAAGGTAAAAACTAACAACCTCAGTTTACAAGCGGGATTGAATGATCAAACTCTTAGTTATAGGAAGATTTTTATGCCACTAGATTATAAGCTCATTGGTTGAAAAGTCCTTCTAAAGGGTGTCTAAGCCTTATAATTTTGGGAGAATTACAATGATGTCTTAAGGAAAGAAAATAATTATCAATAAATCCCAATGACAATTGAGCAGTTGTTATTAGAAATGTTTAACTTGTCATGTCCTAGTCATCTTGTCCAGTCCCAGTCGATTCGGAACGGCACAGGATAGTACAAAAAAATTTTCGGGACAGACAGTCACGAGATGGGACGGAACAGTAACTGGGATAGGACAAGACATGGTACGAGGACCCCAAGTATTTTTTTTAAAAATTATTTATTAATAATGATTATTAGGTTATTTAATCCACTTATTAATAACAATAATGATTTTGATTTTCAGCTCTTAAGTTGCAGTGTTATCTTAACAAAATCTCCTTTCTCAATAAAAATTTATAAAGCCATTACATAGTGTTTTTGTTTTATAGTATTTTTTATACTCTTTTATATTACATAATTGGATTTCCTACATAATATTTTTTATAATGTTTTTATCTTTAGAAGCCTAATGAAAAATAGACATTATAACATAAAACAATTCATACAAAAAATTATAATTTCTTTTTATAAAGGGAAAACTGGACATGACGTACAGTCCCGAGACGGAAATTAAATACCGTCCTATTCCATGAACAGTCCTAGTTGTCATCTTTTATCTTAAGACTTGTCATTATAGGATGTTCTATTGTCATTAAGACTTTTTAGTAATTACGTTCATTTTTTTGGGACTTCATAACATTCTCCTTATAATTTTCTCATGCAAATATTGCAATGTAAAAGACCTGTTTACATTAGAAAAAAGTGTTTCATATGTATCTACTTTTTATATTCTTTTTAGTTTAAAAAAAAAAAAAGATAAACTTGGAATACTGGCAAAGCACATTATGTAAATTGTTTAATCACAATAATATGTCCTAAAAATTCAAGTAGTCTAACAAGTACTTGCCTTAACTTATTACTCCTACTTCTTGTATCCCCCTTCAAAATCAAGTCCCTGATTAACTACATGGGTATCGGCTCCCCTATTGCTGCAACCATGACCTAGGTCGGCCTAATCATGTGGGCTTCAAAGATGTAACATAGTCCCATTTTGGGCTCTAAACGCGGATGCAATCATAGGTTTCAAATTGTCTGCTCACACCAACGGGAGTTATATTTAACGAAAGAGATTAGTCTTTTATAAAATAATAACTAATGTTTAAATTTCCATTAAGAGAGGTGCACATATTTAAATAGTGCATTGAATGAAATTTTCTCTAATATATGTCTCCCCATATAAGTTCCAGATAAAAGCAAACTTTGATGCGCTTCTGAAGATACCATGTCTTAGCCCAAAACTTTAAAGTTTGAGTTTATGAATCCTTCTAGATTTATATATATGTTTTTATTAAACCATTCCATTCAATACGAGACTTTCCACATCAAGTCATGTCTACACTCATACTTGAAATCCTAAATATCTTAACCAAAGTGTCAGTCTATTATTGACCACACAAACAAGCTCCCTCCATGTTGAAAACGTTACAAATATCAAGTCCCTACTAAACCTTAACCAAGGCCATCATCCCAAATTGAATCCATTCCTTTAATGGCGTGTGAAACACACAAGTCTGTGCTGCTACAACCAGGGCCAATCCTTTCTTGCTCTTCAAAGATATGCAATTACGAGCTTCAAATGATGTCTTTATACAAGCACAGGACGAAACCTGATTTTGATATATACCACTTAATTATAAGGAATGAATGAGAACAAAAAAAAAATACTTTATTAGTATTTGAGTAGAACGATCAGTGGAAATAAGTTACAAACATTTTAACCTCAGGTATCAAGGCTTGAGTTATAGGTTTATTGATCACTTTTATATATACTTTATTAAGCTCAATTTTGTCTAAGTTGAAGCTTTATAACGTTAGATCAAGATTCACCATACTTGACATCATCTAGTAGTCAAGTTTTTAGATTTAATATGCTTTGGGAACATTATTCTTGACTTGGTTAATATCATATTAAAAGGTATTTTTGAAATTTTTGTGGTTAAGAACTTTTGATCTATCTTTATCGTGCCATGATATAAAAATACAAGAAAATCAAAAACCCCAAACGACAAAATGAAAAAGATCTGCTGATTTTCCCAAAAGATAAAAAAATAAAATCATTAAGAATTGATTGTGGAAAAGACGATCAAAGCGCCTTGTAATTCTCCCTTGTACAATTACAACATCATAAATCACCATCGTGGTATATGGACTTCGTCCGGTCTTTTCACCTTTATATTTAAATTCTTGAAGCCCCCACCCCCTACACATACAATTTGACATTTTGCAGCAAAAGTGACAGCTTTATTGGGGAAACCAACAAATTTTCTTGGCCAATAGAAAGCTAACACATTAATATATTATAATGATAATTTGTAATTTAATTGAATTTTTGTCTCACTCAGTTTGTTTGTTGTTTTTTTTTTTTTTGCGCCAACATTCATTTTGTTTGCTATGTATATGTTCTCGTGTAATTTAATAGAAATTGGCTACATTCACATGCCTCTAATATGAATTCCTATGTTCACTGAGAAATAAATTTTTTAATATGGATGCATGGTTTGAACATCAATAATTTAAGCACAGCATGCATCTTCTTCACTGTTAAATTATTCATTTTTGGTGACATAATTAGTAGAATATCATAGGGTAGGCTAGGGTAGGTAGATTGACATTGGATTTACATAAATACTAAAATGGAACATGAATGAAGGATGGAATGGAGCGGGTCATGTTTGGTATGGTTCATAAAAGAAGAGAGTATCTTTTCAATAGTTTTGTTTGGTAAGATATGATGAAGGAATGAAACATAGAAGAGCAAAAGGCCTAGTAGAATTGATTGTTTTTGGTGAAAAATTTACAAGATAATACGATTTTAATTTTTATTTATAATTTGCTATAAATTTTATATTTTTTTTATTAGTTCTTTAAAAGCCTGCCTCACTTTAGAGCTTCCCCCCCTTTAGGGTGGAGTATGTTTTGATTCTCTAACTTTACATTAAATTTCAATTTAGTCTCTTAAGTTTATAAAGCATATTTTTAGTCATTTCTTAATTTTAACACCGTTAGTTTTATTTAACAAAAATGCTTATTCATCAAATTTACATATGACTTTACAATTAAATGTTGGTCAAGTATGATTAAATTTTAAGATATAAAATGATTATATATCTACAAATCATAATGTCGGGCATTTTTTTCAGTATTAATTGCAAACTCACCATGTAAATTTGTTGAGCTAACATGTTTTATTAATAAAACTAATGGCGTTAAGATTAAGAAACTAAATATACACTTTTTAAACTTAAAAAATTAAATTGAAATTTGAAGTAAATTTAGAAAACTAAATGTATACTTTAACCCCCTCCCCTAAAGTCATGGCTTGGAGACGGATAGTTCATATATTCACTGATTAAAATTTCTAAATATTCAGCTTCCCCACTTTCTAGTTTTCTTTGCCTTTAACTTGTGTGCGTCCATAGCAAATATAAATAATTAAAACAAGATATTTCAAAATTGTTTATTGAGATGTCAAAACTCGAAAAATAATACTAGTGGTAATGATAAACAATTTTAATTAGTTACATCTAATTTGAAAGATTCATAAATTAGACAATGTCGAAGTTAAAGGAATTAGATATATGACGAATAGAAGACGAAAAGTTTGAAAATTCTTCCGTGTCTGTAGAATAAGTTCAACCACCACCTTACTACTACAAGCCATGAATGCTTGATCAGGCTACAGGCTAGTGATTCAAATTTGGTCAAACGTAAATTAAAAATTGAGAGATGCGCGAACCATTAATATGTCTAATTCTAAATGACATATTAAAATTGGTTTTTGGGTGGTTTACACTCATTTCTTGTTAATCATTTATAACTCAAGTGTCGATTATATTGCCACCAAATATTTATAACTAGTGATAAGGTCGAGACGTCCAATTTAATTTTTAAACTTTTAAAGTTAATAATCCTAAATAATTAGTTACATGATTATCCTTGTTTTGAAATAGTTGTACAATGAGTTAACTTCAAATGTTTTGAAAATATACCTTACAATTTGTCACTATAGTAGACTTGATTCATATAAAGTTTAATTTGATGAAAAAAATTGCTGATGTTGTGGTAATTTTCTCTTAAAATCTAGTAGAATTTGCATTTATTTAATTAAATTTTTAAGAGCTTCACCAAAAGAAATCATATTATTGTTTATCTGTATATAAAGAATTCTATAAGCTTATATGATAATCCCAAATAAGGATATTGTTTTATAAAAATTAGACTAAATTATACATAAGCTCCCGCCATGAACTTTGAATCATCTACAGATAACCTCCATAACCTTTGGAACCTTACAATGAACCTCTTAAACTTTATATTTAGGAAAAATGGCATTAAGGTCCCACACAAGCATAAATACAGCAAAAAGGTCCCTTGAAATCTCATAATATTTTTGAAGTCCCAAAGGGACTTCTGTGCAATTTTCAGAATCATCAAATGACACTCTTACCCTAACTATCCTCTTGCCCTAACTATCAGAAACAAAGACGGTGGGTGAGGAGTTTCCCGCACAATATGGTTGAGAGAGAAACGTTGGGAAAGAGGGAAGGAGCCATTGATGATGAAGTATCTTCTCCATTACCATTAGTGAACTCCAAAGAGCTTCCATGTGAATCTTCACAAATCTTCAGGTGTGGAACTTTTTTCCTCTCCTCTCCTACCTTTCTTGACAGATTGTGCATTTGTTTGGGAATTAAAAATCAGAAAATCATTTTTGCCTTTGGTACTACAAAGCTTTTGTTTTTGGTCTAGGATTCACAAGTTAATCAATGGAGAAGCTGTGTTTTTGGTTTGTGTGTGTTGGTGATTTAAGTTGGGTGTGTAGGATGATCATGGGTGCTCTGTTTTTGGGTTGCTTGTGGGTGGTTTTGCTCTATTCTGACATTAGTTTAGTGGCAAAGGAAGAAGAAGATGAAGGTTAGTGTGGGTAGAAACCCTTAACATGAAATGGGATATTGTGTTGTCAATCAGGCCGCAATAGTTGTCAATGTGTGCCGCGACACTTGTCAATATAACTCCTTGACTTCTCAATGACAGTTGCGTGATTCTTGATGCATGTTTAAATTACTGATGGCGAGCATATTTGTAAAGCATCTATTTTGCTTTGTTCACATAGAGGGAAAGTTTATAAATGATGGAGAAGATGATATGAGATATGTGGGAGGTAGGGTTAGAGCAACAAATGTAAAGGAGGGCACAAGTTATGAAAAATTGAAAGAGATAATATCATCGATTGCTGGAAAAGAAAGCAACTCATTTCTTTTGAAATTCTCAGTTATGTTTGATAAAAAAAACTTTTGTGGAGTTGGTAGATGATGATGGGATAGAACATTTGATAAAGTTCAATGAAGAAAGTGGTCATGTGTATGTAGAAGAGAATGGAAATAAGGACCATATAGAAGCTACAAGGGATAATACACTGGAGGAATAAGATGTGTAAGTTTAGTTTAACAAAACTGTTATTGTCATTTCTTGGTATGTCAGTTGTTACTGTCTTACTACCAACTTGTCAATACATGCACCCTAACTTGTCATTTCCCGCAGGATTGATCAATCATTTGGAGGTGTCAATGAATTGTCTATATCTCCACCTACCTTATCTGATGTGATTGGAGAGCCACCATCAATTCCTTGTGCTGTTGAAATGATCCCAACACCTATACCACAAATAAATTCCACAAAATTGAAGGATTTGATTATTGGAGAAGGACAAATATTTCCAAATGCCACTACTCTCCAAAAAATATTGTACAAGACATGCAAGAACAAAAATCCCAATTGAGAACATATTGAAGTCAGCTATTTTTTGTATATGGATGTGAAGAGAATATTTTGTAAATGGGTGTGAAGGAATTTTTTTGTAAATAGATAGACACCACTGGTTAGTTTTGTAATTACATGCAACCCCTATGTTTTTTTTGGATGAGTTGTGAAATAGGTGTAATTTCATGTATATGAAGGTGTAAATGAAAGTTGACTATGAATTAGCATGTTAGATTCTGCTGTCAGTTCAGTTGTCATTACCTACACCCGGCATTGTCATCAGACCTGTTATGACTTGTCAATCATTGCACTATGACTTGTCAATAAATTTGTTGATGTAAATTGTCAACAATATGAATTCAAATAACATAACCTTTTTTACCATCAAATGATATTTTCAATCACTCTGTCATATTATATTTTGGTTATATTGTCATATATAATCATTATTAATGAAGTGTCAAAAACTTACCTCTTCTTGTCTCCTGTCAATGGTGGCACTGTGACTTGTTAATAGTAGCACACTGACTTGTCAATGGGGCTCTGTGTCTTGTTAATGAGAACACTGTCCATTCTCAATGGTGGCACTATGACTTGTTAATAGAGCACTGTGACTTGTAAGTAAGAACATTGTCTCTTGTCAACGGTCGTACTATGACTTGTCAATAGAGCACTGTGACTTGTTAGTGAGAACACTTCCTTGTTGATGGTCACACTATGACTTGTCAATGGAGCACTGTGACTTGTTAGTGAGAAAACTATTCCTTGTCAATGGTTGCACTATGACTTGTCAATGGAGCACTGTAACATTATTTATATAAACACCTTTAGTTGTGCAAATTTTGAATATCAATTGTTAGTATCCACATATTCATTTGTTATGAAATTCTTATATCACTTGTCATTAAATTAGAATATTTTATAAAACACTGTCCCTTAATATCTCTGCATATATAAAACAAAAATGTAATTAAAAATGTAATAAAACCCTAAGAAATTAGTATTACAACATGTGATGACAAAGGTAATAATATTATAAACATAATTTGATTAGTTTGTTACAAAATGACCTGTTTGCCAATCATCTTACAACACATATCATGGGCTAACAAAACAAAAAATTAATAGACTACTCTATCTCCTCTTCTCGCTCTTGTTGTAGTCTGATAACATCGACATCACTTTACCCCCATGTTTATTATTTGGATGGGTAACCAACCACCACAAACAGCCAACCTTCAACTCTTGTAGTTCACCATTAGAGTATCGTGGCATTGTATATCCTGTATCATCACGAACAGTGCCATCCCACTCTTATAGCCAAGAGAGAACATAAATTCCACATGAATCACTACTAAGGAAATTGAATATGGAAATTGAATATGTTAGCACCATGCAATTGTTATTGTGAACAAAAACAACATAACACAATCGAGCAAAACAACTATACTCACGTATCATTCTGTACATAAACTTTAGCCCATGTCACTTCGTTGTCAATTTTGTCCTCATTGGCAAACAATTATGGCTTAACAGCATGTAACATCATATGAAAACGGTTTATCTGTAAAAAAAAACACATAATCAAAAGGCTTTACTAACAACACAGCATCTAGTGACAAGTAACACAGCATCCACTAACAACTAACAGAGCATCCAGTGACAAGGGACAGAGCATCCAGTGACAAGTAACACAACACCACTAACAACTAACAGAGCATCCAGTGACAGGGGACAGAGCATCCAGTGACAAGTAACACAACACCACTAACAACTAACAGAGTATCTAGTAACAACTAACAAAGCATCCAGTGATAAGTAACATAGCATCCACTAACAACTAACAGAGCATTCAGTGACAAATAACACAGCATCTAGTAACAAGTAACATCAGATAAGGTAGGTGGAGATATAAACAATTTATTTGTGGTGTAGGTGTTGGGATCATTTCAATAGTATAAGGAATTGATGGTGGCTCTCCAATCACATCAGATAAGGTAGGTGGAGATATAAACAATTTATTTGTGGTGTAGGTGTTGGGATCATTTCAACAGTATAAGGAATTGATGGTGGCTCTCCAATCACATTAGATAAGGTAGGTGGAGATATAGACAATTCATTGACACCTCCAAATGATTGATCAATCCTGTAGAAAATGACAAGTCAGGGTGCATGTATTGACAAGTTGGTAGTAAGACAGTAACAACTGACACACCAAGAAATGACAATAACAGTTTTGTTAAACTAAACTTACACATCTTATTCCTCCAGTGTATTATCCCTTGTAGCTTCTATGTGGTCCTTATTTCCATTCTCTTCTACATACACATGACCACTTTCTTCATTGAACTTTATCAAATGTTCTATCCCATCATCATCTACCAACTCCACAAAAGTTTTTTTTATCAAACATAACTGAGAATTTCAAAAGAAATGAGTTGCTTTCTTTTCCAGCAATCGATGATATTATCTCTTTCAATTTTTCATAACTTGTGCCCTCCTTTACATTTGTTGCTCTAACCCTACCTCCCACATATCTCATATCATCTTCTCCATCATTTGTAAACTTTCCCCCTATGTGAACAAAGGAAAATAGATGCTTTACAGATATGCTCGCCATCAGTAATTTAAACCTACATCAAGAATCACGCAACTATCATTGACAAGTCAATGAGCTATATTGACAAGTGTCACGGCACACATTGACAACTATTGCGGCCTGATTGACAACACAATATCCCATTTCATGTTAAGGGTTTCTACCCACACTAACCTTCATCTTCTTCTTCCTTTGCCACTAAACTAATGTCAGAACAGAGCAAAACCACCCACAAGCAATCTAAAAACAGAGCACCCATGATCATCCTACACGCCCACCTTAAATCACCAACACACAAAAACCAAAAACACAACTTCTCTATTGATTAACTTGTGAATCCTAGACCAAAAACAAAAGCTTTGCAGTACCAAAGGCAAAAACGATTTTCTGATTTTTAATTTCCAAACAAATGTACAGTCTGTCAAGAAAAGTAGGAGAGGAGAGGAAAGAAAGTTCCACACCTGAAGATTTGTGAAGATTCACATGGAAGCTCTTTGGAGTTCACTAATGGTAATGAAGAAAATACTTCATCATCAATGGCTCCTTCCCCGTTTCCCAACGTCTTCTCTCTCAAACCATATTGCGCGAGAAACTCCTCACCTATCGTCTTTGTTTCTGATAGTTAGGACAAGATGATAGCTAGGGCAAGAGTGTCATTTGATGATTCTGAAAATTGCACACAAGTTCCTTTGGGACTTCAGAAACATTATGAGATTTCAAAGGACCTTTTTGCTGTATTTATGCTTGTGTGGGACCTTAATGCCATTTTCCCTTATATTTATGCAAATAATGCCCGTATGATTAATTTTGTACATTACTTACCCTCATACAGCTTAAAATTTTGGGAGATTATTTACATATCAATTAAAGTTTGAGAGACTATATGCACACAAAATAAAATTTAAGAGGGCATATTACTGATAATGAGGGGTTATCCACATAGACTTGAAAGCTGATAAAAGTTTGTTATTAAATTTTAATAGTTATTTGCAAATGATTCAAAATTTGGAAGAGTTTTAATTTGTGTAATTCAGTATAAAAATTGTAATAAAGTTTAGGTTTGATGGGTTGAAACTAGGCTTACCTTAAGTTGAACTACAAATCCAAAAAAAAAGCAAATGAATTGGGGACATTGGGATTGGGATTATGTTCACCTACATATTTAATATAGTAGCTTCATGTGTTAGATATCCATAACTCTGTTGCGGTAATACTCACTCCATCTTTTTTTTTATAAGAAATAATTATCATTTTTATCTTGTTCCTATTTATGAAAAGCATTTGCAAGATATTTCAAATTTTCTTGGCTTCTTTCTTAGTTTGCCCCTATTAATTACCTATTTTAATGCTTAATATATTTATTATTTTATTTTTCAGACTATCATATCTCTTCATCACACATTCTTTCTCTTTAATAATTTTTTTTTTTAATAATTTTTTTATACTCTTCCTCTCATAAATAAGAGTATTTTTAAAAAAATTATAATTTTTATATATTTATTGTTTTCTATTAAATTTAATTAATTTTTAATTTACGTGATTTAATTGAATGATTCTTATAAACTAAATCGAAGGGAGTACTAGTTTGGCGAGCAATTTTATAACATGAGGCATGTGTTTCCTGCGCATTCAGCAAATAGAAGGCTAAAGTCAAAAATGCTGACGGAAGAGGTGATGTGGTCATGAGATGACGTAAAAGACATTGGCCAATGAAATGGAGACACCGATATTAATAGCCTCCTAATTATTTATGTAAATGTGTGCATATCTATATTTTTCGCATGGCTATTTCAGCAGGTAAAATTTGAGTATTAAGAACGGTTTAGAATGGTTTATGAGTAGTTTTTTAATTGTAATATGTGAAATATAAGATAATATGTGAAAGAAGTTTTGTTTTGATTTACATAAAAGATACTTATAAATTATTTCAAAATGATGTCAAATAGGGCCTTATTGTGCTCAATTAAAAGTAACTTTTTCTAAAGACAATTTTTTTTTATCCATGTAAACTCAAGATCAAGATTTTGTAGCTAACAACGAAAACCAATGCGAATTGTTAAGTATGTTTATGGAGATGTTTAGAAAACATCAGAATTAATTTTTAAAAAAATGCTTTTATGCTAGTCGAGAAAAACTTCTCTCATATACTCACCTCTAACACCATAAAATTATTTCTGAAAAGTTAGTTCAAATGCCCTTTATGCCCACCTATACGGACCTATATATCACGTTAAATTTGTAAAAAGCAAATTACATTATTATCCATAGTAAATAGGTATACCAACCTTAATAGAGAAAATTACACATAAGTCCCAAAGAATAGAATTTATTCATCTAAGATCCCAAAATAAGTCAAAATTAATAGCAGGTCCCAAGAGACCTTAGAGTATTATATTGTAATTGTAAAATGACATCACTATCCCTCCTAAATCTAAGGTCCCCAATTCACAGTTTCCTCTGCCAATGCGATTGACAACCTCAATGACAAGTATTAACAACCCAATAGGAAACTGTTGACAACCTAGGCAATATTCACCGGCAACTCACTTTATAGAATAACATAATCTCCATATAAGAATAAATTATAACCAAATAGTATAATTTAACAACTTAAACGCTAAAATGGAAAGCAGTTGAGAGGCATGAACAACTTTAACTAAACCCAATAGGATTATAGTAAAATTTTATTACAGAGATCCATTGACAATCTCAATTGTGAGTATTAACAACTTAATGTGAAGCTGTTGACAACCTAAGCAGTGTCTGCTGACAACTGACTTTATGGGATAACATAACCTTTACATAACATCAAATTATGACTAAATAGTATAATATAATAACGTTAATGCAAAAATGGGAAGCAATTTCAAAATATTAACAACTTTAACTAAATCCAATAGGATTATAAGATAATTTTATTGTAGAGATGCATTGACAATCTTAATGGTAAATATTAATAACCCAGGGGGAGTTGTTGACAACCTAGACAATGTCCATTTACAAATGACTTTATAAAATAATATATCCTCTATATAATAGATCATATTATAACCAAATAGTATAACATAACAACTTTAACGCTGAAACCATTTGTATAAAAACTTTATAGCAATACTGTATTTATATTGTATTTGCTGAAAGGCCACCATATTGAAAAAATTTTGTCCGTCTCTAATATGTTGGAGGTTCAATAGAAGAACAACATGTGTAAGTAGAATTTACTTATTTTGATTTTGAAGTAATATTGTCTGTTGTCAATCGTTCTTCTTAAGTTGTCATTGCAGTGGTCAAAGGTTATCATTGACAACCCTATGACTTGTCTATTGTCAATTGTTCTACTTGAGAAGGACTAAATCTCAATTTCAAAACAAAAAGCTTTGCCATTGTGAATTATGCCATAAGCCAGGCCACACTGTAAAGACTTGCAAGAACCCCAATCCAAGTTGAACTCTGTTGGTGGCTTCTTTATGTTTTTTTTTTTTTTGTGAATGCATATGACAATAATTTTTTGTAAATGTCATTACACACAACTCAAGTTAAGGGGTCATTAGGTACACATGCAACCAGTATACTTTTTTGAATGGATTGTAAGTTTGGCGTTGTTACATTGTAGATATATATATATATGGTAAATGACATCTGGAAGTAATCCGATGTAATGTCATATTTCTATTTTCTTGTACTTGTCAATAGGTTGCCATGGACTTGTAATCACATGCCGTGGAGGTTGTCAGTGGCTGTCTAAATTAAGTTATTGATATAAAGTGATAATTTCATGTACTTCCAGTGTTCCATAATTTCTTCACACATGATTTTAGTGTTAAAGTTGTTATGTGATATTATTTGGTTATAATTAGATGTTACGTGGAGGTTATGTTATCCCATAGAGTCAGTTATCAGTGACATTGCCTAGGTTGTCACCAACTTCCCCTTAGGTTGTTAACACTCACCATTAAGATTGTCAATGGACCTCTACAATAAAATTCTGCCCTAATCCAATTTCATGTACTTAAATTTGTTAATGCCTTGAAACAGCTTCCCATTTTATTCTTAAAGTTATTATATATGATAATAATATTATTTCATTAGAGGTTATGTTATCCCACTGAGTTAGTTGTCAGCGACATTGTGTAGGTTGTCAATAGCTTTCCCTTGGATTGTTAACACTCGCCATTTAGGTTGTCAATCATGTTGGTGACGTACAGTTTGCGACAGGGAGAGACGCAAGACCACAACACACAGTTTGCAATAGGTAGAGACGCTGAGAGACCTACTGCGACAGGGAGAGATGATGGATGGCGGACTAATTACACGAGGGAGAGACGACAAATAATATATACACAAAAAGCTTTGATAGGTTTGGACGATATGGTGAGTTTTGTGAAGCATTCATCAGCAGCAAGAGTCTTTCTTACTTGGGAAACATCTACCTATATTCAAAAAAAAAATATGACTTTTAGTGACGACTTTCGGCAGCAATTTCAAAAGTCACTGCTGAAAGTCAAACTTTCTACGATAACAAATAATGTTGCCGCTGAAAGTCAAACTTTTAGCGGCAACTTTTTGTGTCGCTACTAAAAGTATCGAGCTTCTACAGTGACTTTCTGTGTCACTACTAAAGATTTTCACTTTTAGGGGTGACAGCAAATATCACCGCCAAAACTTACCAATTTTAGTGGCGACAAAACAAAGTTGCCGCTAAAAATCTTTTTTCCCCCCCAAAAAACTCATCATATTTTTGCAATAACTTTGTTCATGAATGTTATATATTATCAATAAATAAAGTATTTTCACATATCAATATGTTTAGAGTGAGAGAGTTTGAGAAATAATGTGATGTTGGTGCATTATTTTTGTTAGAGAGATGATGTAGAGTGGGTGAGATTGAGAGAGGGAGGATGAGAGGGGGTGTGCATAAGATATATGATATTTGTATTTTGTTTGGTGTGTTGGGGAGGTGAAGAAATGAATAATATATTTTCAAAAAAATCATCATGTTTTTGCAATAGTTTTGTTCATGAATATAATATGTTATCAATAAAGTACTTCCACATATCGATGCATTTAGAGCGAGAGAGTTTGAGAAATAATGTGATCTCGGTGTATTATTTTTGTTAGAGAGATGATGTGGAGTGGGTGAGATGAGAGAGAGAGGATGAGAGGAGGTATGCATAAGAGATATATGATATTTATATTTTGTTTGGAGTGTTGGGGAGGTGAAGAGATGGATAATAAATATAAATCATATAATTAAGCCTATAAAAAATTTAATAAATTTATCCTCAATCCATATGGTATATTTTTTCTTCACACCTTAATCAAGATATCCTTATAGATATATTAGATATAATCACATTTTTGTCTAAAAAATATATTAAATATATTTATATGATATTATATAATTATTTAGTATTATCTTAAAATATCAATATAAATCATACATTTATTCTACAATTTCTAATAAATTGATAGTTAACAAATAAAAATAATAAAAGCTGAAAATATACGTAAAAATTTATCAACTGTTATAAATATTGTATATATATGGATGTCCATAACCCCCAACTTTTAGGATTCTTCATAGGATTCTTGATTTTTAAATGTCCTAAACCCATAACCACCCGATGAATGACTTTAGAGGAGTTTTTCATGTTTATTGTCATCATTCCCTTATTCATTTCTTTGTAACCATTAGATTGGACTTTAATGGTTGGGAGCTTATAAATAGAGGCTATATACAAGACAATTTGTAACCACATATGCGTATGAGAAATACTCTTTGTTTTTTCTCCCAATTCTTGTTTTACTATTCTTTTTCTACTCTCTAACTTTCTTATTTTCGTAACACGTTATCATCAGGAGTTTGCTATAAAGATTTGAGGTATAAGCCTTTTGTAAATTATTATATATGATAATACTTTCTACTAACTTCTCCTTATCCAATTATTCTTTTTATCTTATTATCACGTATAATTTTAATTTTCTATATATTTGCTATATGTTATGTTGTTCTTTTATCTTATATATTAATTTATTCTTTTTATACATTTTAATTCTGTTATCTCCTCATTATGATATTGTGTTATTTATTTATTTTTTTCAATACTTCTTGTTTCATTGTTTATTTACATATATCTATTTGGTTTATATTATGTCGTTTTATATCTATCACAGTATTATATATATGATTATATAATGTTATTTATATTTGGGTTTATTTGTTATTTATATTTGATTATGAATTTGAATTTATTTAATTTATTTCATTACAATATTATTTTAATTTCATTTTATTGAATGGCTAGAAGCCATAGTACTTTTGATCCTATAATTAGATTACCAGAAGTCATATCATTTTTGCAATTGTTCTTTTAAAAAAGAACAATATGGGTGCGTTTAAATGGCATGACAAGAAAAATTTATGACACTTTGATAATCTAATGGTGACAAATATCAAAGCTTTAAAGGTCACATGGTTACAAATATCAAAGCCCTAAAAGCTAATGGTCCAAACATCAAATGGCATAAAGGAGTTTTATTTGAAATATCTTTGCTATAGTCCTAAAGATCAATGTTTGAAGAAACTGATTGTATACCATTGAAAGTAAGAAATATGTCTATAAGAGTGATAAAGAACATGACCACATTGCATCGGTGCAATTAATAATTTAAGGGCAATGATCTTTGGTCTTAGCTTTTTGAATCATAATTAAGGAGATAGTGATACTCCAATAGTCAAAAACAATTATGGGCAAATATTATAATATGACCAGAAGTCATATAGACAAGTATATCCATTGAAGGTAAATGTTAAAATTGGCTATGAAACCAAAAGATCAAGAGATATTATGAAAAGTATGAAACTTAGTTATGATGCCCAAAGTAATGTCTTATGAAGAAATATGCTCAAATTGGTCAAATTGGAAAACATAATCAAAAGCCCAGAAGGCTATATGATATTACTTTAAATTTCTTGTGATTGATTAGTAGAAACATATTATAAGTATTTGATATTAAGATATTGATAATTATTCCAAGAGTAGTGTGAAACAAAATATACTAAATGTAATTATTGGTCACTTTGAAATATTTATTTATTGTGCCAAGTTATTTGCATATTTAAGAATATGAAATACGAATATAATTTATTTTTATATTAATAGAACAGCCTAAAAGATAGTCATGATATTATGATATTGATACTTTATTGTGTCATTTGTGTGCAAATTAAAGAAATAATATATTATTCATATCTCGCCCATTTATATCCTATTTATATGATCTTATTTAATATTAGTTTGAATGATTTACTATGATTTATTGGTAATAAATTTTATTTATTCGTATTTGAAGTTATTTTGAATTTGACTAAATAAGGAATTAGTTGAAAAAGAAAAATTAAGCATTCATATGATATGTAACTATTTTTTCAAATGACATATTTTGAGTGTTGCAAATTAAATAAATGATATATGGTATCTTGATTGTTGTTGAAAAATTCTGACCAATACATTCAATTTTACACTTTATTCTAAAAAATTTTATTTTAAAAGATCATTATTCCTTTCAACTATATGAGTTTGCTTATGAAAAGAAATTAAGCATGTGCAAATGATAATTATAGTTTTAAGCAAAATTTTATGGATGTTGGATTAGTTCAAATACCATTTAATCTTTATGGATTAGTTCAAATACCATTTAATCTTTAAAATTTTGAACATTTTGAAATAAGATAATAAAAAATTGAATATTTATACTCCTCTATTGTAACGTTAGGAGGTATGTTAATCCTTAATTTTTTTATTTTGAAATGATGAATCATTCGTCTTATATATTGAAATTAAATTGTTCTTATGGTGACATTTGAAAAAAAATAAAAATTATATGTTTATATTACATTTGAATTGAGAGAATAGAAAGTTATTTAATTTTATAAGAAAATTTATTATAAATAATTGATCTTGATCTTGATTCGTTGGACAAAATTATTTTTATAGCATGTGTAAACTCTATGTACATTGAAAGTTAAATTTATGATATTTATAACTATTCATCATTATGTATTATGATGTTATTAAGATGAATTTGTATCCTCATTCTTCTCAGATCACATAGTTCTTGAAGAACTATGCGTAGAATATTAATATAGTTCCTAAAGGACTAATACAAATTGTTTTTATGGGTGGACAAAGAATTGATGGTGAAGAATATGACCAATTGATCTACATCAGAACTTCGATTCTCCAAAGGCTCTAAAAAGTAATAGCCCAATTGAATTAATACAAGTGTGAGTTGGTATTAAATAGAGTTTTACTTATGCAAGAAACTCATTACAGTAAACCAAAAGTTTACTTGCCCAATTAGATTTATAGTTGGTGTATCTTGTTTGATCATCATGAGTCATACATACAATGTAACAAATTATTGATGATTATTATTGATATCCATTGAAAAACCAGAAGATTCTTTATGAATAGACAATTTATTATATGATTCAAGGGTTCATATAGTTCTTGTTCTTAAAGAAAAATTGATTATATTGATATCACTAGTTATGATGTAGAATAGATCTCTACATTTCTTTAACTATATCAAATTCAGATATATGGGCTCATACCAATAGCATGTAAACCATACAAGTATTCAACAAATTTGATAAATGCATTTGTAAGATGGTTACATGTGTTATTATTAGGTTATTATTAGGTTGCAACCTGAAGTTTGCATGACTAATTGAGTAAATCATTATATATGTTGAGTACACATTTCCAGAAAAGTGCAATTCAGAAAATTTCTATTGCAAACGGTAGTGAGTTTATATCTTAGCTTTTGAATGATTATCATATATTTATTAGAAATTTTTTGAAAAGCCCGCTTAATAGAATAATCAGGTATAATAATTTATTAAGCCTCCAGAAGTAGCTAGATCAATACTTTTGAGAACAAGATCTTCATTCAGTGTTGGCATATTTGATTTGATATTTTATAGCACTTATACATATCAAGCCAACAAATTCTCCCAATAAAATTGGCTTTTGGTCAGGAACCAAATATTTCCATCTTAAAAGTTTAAATGTGTAATATTTATTACTATTAGCCCACTACAATGCACATAGATGGATATTTAAAAAAAAAAGTTGGGATATATGTTGAGTAAGAATCTTCTCCTTGTCTCTTAATGAAATGAAAGGATATTTCTAAATGAAACAAATGAATTTAGGAGACTTGTATGATATGATTAATGAATTGTTATTTGACAAAGTTTTTTCAACATAAACAAAGTTTTCCCAACATAAGGGGGAGAGATTGAGTAGCTGGAAAAGATAATATATAGAATGCATTATTATTATCAAATATAGATCCTCAGATATATGATGGTATGAACTAGAAGTTCATTAAAGAATGCATTCATGAGATATTACAAAATATCTGCCAGATGCTATTACTGACCTAGTTAAGTGAATATTACTAAATCTCATATTTTAGCTGAAAATGCTCTAATTAGTATAAATAAAAGTGAGACATGCCTGAAGCATGAGGATCATAAAATTTAGAAGTCATATTAAGAAGGCATGCACTCTAAAAGAGTGCTAAGATATAACTTATTGAAAAGAAAGCCCCAAAAGAGGTTCAGGTACCTGAAAAATAATGAAGAGATCTCAATAAGTTATGTCACAAGAGGAAAAATGAAACCAGAAAGATAAAGTTTTTGACAATGTTTTTGATAATAATATCACGTGATTTTAAATAGGATCTTATATGAAGATAGAAATTTAGCCAAAAACAAGAATAGACGTAATGGAAATATAATTATTATTTTAATGTGTGAAAATTATGGACCTATAGTCCAAACACATCAAATACAAAGTTATTATGTGACATATGAATATTTTTGTGAAAATAAAGAATTTCACAAAGGTCTAGTGATTATGATTAGGCATAGCACTTTGTGGTGGATGCAATAATTTTTCCATATATTACTAGTTTGGCAATATATGAAAAACAAAATATGTGTTTGTTAGATATCATTATAACCTATGCATGTGGCTCACTAAATAATGAAGTTTAGATTAGAATTATTGAAGGATTTAAAATGCCAGAAGCATATCTATAGAAAATCATCATCCAATATTTGAAATATTATATTGATTAAGATAATCTGAATATACATATTTGGCTCAGAAAAATATATTAGAAAATAAATAATTTTGTATCTTACTTGATCCGTAGATCAAATTATTGAATGCATCAATGATTGCAACATGATTGATATGATAATTTTATCTGTAGAATATATTCAACTAAATAGACTAGAAGTCTCATATATTTATTCTATAATAATATTTGCATATATAGTCAATATTATGGTAAAGATAAGTTTCTACAGGTATGCATGTGAATAACGAAATTGAGATTGGATTTGTAATTCTATGAAACTATTACATGATATCATTTTGTTCAAATTAAATTAATCATGTCGATGTAAAATATATTATAGTGTTTTTCAAAATAACCTTTCTTTGCAGTTTTCTCAATGCAAGTAAAGAATATATTGATAATTCTACATATCCAAAAGATATGTTAGAGGAGTACTTTTTAATATAATTTGATGAAGATGTGCTATGCATAGTTTAGTTAAAAAGAAGATATGCTTGAAAAAATATTGCCAACTTGAGAAATTAGTATACTCTATCTATATAACTAAAAGAAGTCTGATCTATTTCACTGTTCCTATAAACAGTGACAGCTTCTCATTTCTCAATTGGCTTGGTTTATTAGGCTCTGTGCATGGTCCCTATATACTGCATGCCAACCTGTTACTTCATCAAGCTCTATATTTTCAAATCTCTGGTGCACGGCTGAAGCATGGGTTGCTGCTACAAATTTTTGAAATGCTTTGGTAAAAGCTGGAACTCTATCACCAGGTCCCTGGCCCATCCATTATATAACACTGGTTTTTCTTTAGTTCTTAACCACGTCATCTTATCCCATGTCTTATTCCCACGTTTCTTAACCACATCCCATAACTTTCTATTATCACAGCCTCGACGAACTGGCACCTTCTGCTGAGACATAGAAGGTTGTAGTGAAGGTTGATAGAGTCTTCACCAGGACTGACTATGATGTAATAGAGAGAGACTTGGGACTCCCAAAGAGGCTGATCTCTTTAGACATGATTGTATTTGACGAGCAAGTATCCTATCTTCCTTTATGTTTCATGTCTACATCCTTTTGTATCTCAGTTCTTACCATATGTTCTTTGACTTCTTCTTGTCCTCTGAATGAAGCACACTAGGATGCTTATGAGGATTGAAGGTGATGAGTTGATAGATCGCTTCTACAATGTCATAATGGAGGGGAAGGTTTATCTGATTCAGTACTTCTCTGTTTGTCTTGGGGGTGATGGCATCCATCCGAAGCATCACATAGTTCTTCTTCATAGCACATTAGTTCAGGAGAGAAACTTTCTGTTCCCTCCTCACTGTTTAAAGCTCTGTTTTATTGATGCCTTAAGGAGGGAGTCATCTTGTGGATGCAGAGTGAGAGGTAGGATAATGGTATAAACCGTAGGCTAAAGATATGCAAATATGAATTCTCTGTAATATTATTACTACCAGTTCAGCGATACAGAGAATCTGGGCACAAGGCCAAAATCATCGACTAAATGCAACAGCAAAATTCATCACGTCACACAAGATAACGGAAACGCACAAAAGCAAGCATAGGTAACGGAAAGAAAAAAATCAGAGGAAGAAGCAGGGAACAATCAGAGAGGAAAATGGGATTCCAAATATTGCTTGCCGATTTCTCTGACAATAACCGAATTTATTCCTCTTTCTCCCGTAACTTCCATGTGGTCCTGCGAGCTCTAGTGCTCCTACGTGGCATCAATGGTGAATCCTCAGCATTTTGGGCTGCTTCTGAATCCATTTGGGCTGTAGCTTCTCTAACTTCTTCAGGCCCGTTCAGGACAATACTCCCCTTGTTGAAATGGACCTTGTCCTCAAGGTCAAAATGAGGATGGTTCAGCTTAAAAGTATCCAGATTTTCCCAGGTGGCCTGTGACAAAGAATCCCAATTAACCAGAATCTAGTTAATCCAAGTATCTCGAAGTTTAATCCTCCTTGTATCCAGAATATTAACAGGCTGCATGACTGGATTTCCCTGGACAGAAATAGTAGGCAATGGAGTAAACTGAGAGTGAGGGTCACCATAACATTTTTTTTAAGTATGAAACATGGAACACTGGATGTAAGCGTGACTCAGGAGGCAACTTCAGCTTATAAGCAACAGACCCCACACGCTGTATTATCTCAAATGGGCCATAGTATCGCAAAGAGAGTTTTTGAACCCTGTGTTCTTTCAAAGAGTGCTGTCGATGTGGTTGCAACTTAACAAAGACATATTCTCCCTCTTGAAATTCCATATCAGTTCTTTTCTTGTCTGCATAGAGTTTCATGCGAGTCTGAGCCTTCTTCAAATTTTCTTTTAATTGAATCAGCAAGGCATCCCTTTCAGCCAATTGATCCCATACTGCACCAGAGACTTCTAAGGACTGATCCGGCCTAACAAGCATTGGAGGGTCTCTCCCAAATACAATCTTATATGGTGACATCCCAACGGATGTGTGGTATGAGGTGTTGTAACAGAATTGAGCCCAAGGTAAATAGTGAGTCCAAGACCGTGGTTGATCATGAACAAAACACCTCAAATACATTTCTAGACATCTATTTAATGCTTCTGATTGACCATCACTTTGAGGATGGTAGGAAGAGCTCATACATAATGTTGTGCCCTGTAACTTAAACAATTGCCTCCAGAAATGACTAGTGAACACAGGATCTCTATCTGAAACTATGGATCGTGGAATACCATGTAATTTAGCAACATTCTGTACAAAAACTTCAGCCACATGTTCAGCAGTGAAATTAGTTTTTAGGGGCATAAAGTGAGCAAATTTTGACAATCTATCTATCACCACTAGAATAACAGTATACCCTTTTGACAGTGGTAGGCCAGTCACAAAATCCATAGCAATGTCCTCCCATATTTGTGATGGAATCGATAAGGGTTGCAAAAGCCCATATGGGGACACTTGGACAGATTTAGCTTTCTGACATACCTGGCATTGCTGTATGTATCTCTTAATATCAGCTCGCATCCCCCTCCACCAAAACTCAGCAGCCACACGAGCATGGGTTCTAACTGTACCATTATGGCCACCTACAGGGGAGGAATGAAACTCATGCAAAATGGTGTGAATCAACGCAGTGTCATCATGGGGAATAACCAGTCCCTGTTTAAAGAATAGTCTACCATTAATGACTCAAAAATTTGGATATTCTGAAGGAGATTCAATCACCTTTTGTCGTAACTCAAGCAGAACGGTGGATGCATTGATGGCTGTCTGTACTCTAGTAAATAAGTCATTAGTATTAAATGACAAGGCCATATAAGAGCGGGACAAAGCATCAGCTGCAACATTAGTCTTTCCCGACTTATACTCTATTTTATAATCATACCCCAACAGCTTTGGAAGGCAAGCTTCTTGCTCTGGTGTTTGAATAGTCTGGTCAGCTAAATGTCTCAAACTCTGCTGATCAGTTCGAATAATGAATGGATGGCCCACCAAATAGTGTCTGAATTTAGAGACAGCTTGAGTCAATGCATACAATTCACGTACATAGGCTGAACGAGTCTGCATGCGATGTGATAATTTCTTAGAAAAACAGGCAATTGGATGACTGTTCTGACTTAACACAGCACCAATACCAGACCCTGAAGCATCCACCTCAATGATAAAAGGCTGAGTAAAGTCTGGAAGTGAGAGGACTGGGGCAGTTACCAAAGCTTGTTTTAAGCTGTTGAAAGCCGATTCAGCTTTTGAAGTCCATCTAAAAGCATTCTTTTGCAACAAATCCGTCAGCGGTGCAGCTATGTGAGCATAATGCTTTATAAACTTCTGGTAGTAACCAGTGAGTCCTAAAAAACCACGTAACTGAGAGACTGATGCAGGTGTAGGCCATTCTGTAACAGCCACTAATTTGGTTGGTTCCATTTCCACACCCCTTGCCGACACCACATGCCCCAAATAATCTAATCGATCACGACCAAAAGAGCATTTGGTTATTTTTGCATACAGCTGATGTTGTAACAGGAAATCGAGAATCAGTTGCAAATGTTGCAGATGTGTCTCCCAATCCTCACTATAAATAAGAATGTCATCAAAGAAGACTAGAACAAAACGGCGTAGGAAGGGCCGAAAAATGTCGTTCATAAGGGCCTAGAAGGTTGCTGGTGCATTTGTAAGACCAAAAGGCATAACAAGCCATTCATAAAGCCCGTGATGTGTCCTGAAAGCCGTTTTTTTTCTATCCTCTGGTTTAACCAAAATCTGGTGATAACCAGAATGCAGATCCAATTTGGAAAAGAAAGCTGCTCCTCTTAATTCATCTAATAACTCATCAACTGTTGGAATAGGATAAGAATCCTTTAAAGTCACCACATTTAAAGCCCTATAATCAGTGCAAAATCACCAAGTCCCATCTTTCTTTTTAACTAACAATACTGGTGCTGAAAAAGAACTAGTACTGGGCTGGATAATACCTTGGTCTAGCATCTCTTGAACCATCTTTTCTATGATGGCCTTTTGACTGAAGGGATATCGATAAGGTTTAACTTTCACAGAAGTGATTCCCTCTTGTAATGGAATGGCATGGTCATGAGACCTCTCTGGAGGAAGTCCTTGAGGAACTTGAAAAACCGGAGCAAACTGTTTCAACAATTGTAATAAATCATCAGGCAATCCCTCGGGAAACGCTATGTCATCAGTAACTTCGGTAGTCATACAGACCAGAGCATATAGTTCCTTAACAGAATCAGTAGTTTGGCAACGCCTCATGTGATGATAATGTAGAGGCTCCACACTATTGGACTGATTGCCAGTCAAAGTGATGAAAGAGTTGTTCAAATAGAACTTGATGGTTGTCGTACTGTAATCTGCAATATGAGGTCCCAAAGTTGCTAGCCAGGAAGAACCCATCACCAAATCCGACCCCGCAATAGGTAACACATAGGCTGGCAAAGTAATGTTGTGACCTTGAACATTGACTGTCAAATCTTGCACCATTCCTTCTCCTCGCATATACTGCCCATTACCGACCATAACCTTATCATTTGAGTAGTGTACTGGCAGTTTCAAATGGGACACAATACGGGGATGGATAAAATTATCTGAACTACCCCCATCTAAGAGGATCTGCACCATAGTACCCCCAATGGACCCAGTAAAGCGGATGGTCGTTTGATGCTTGGAGCTGTGAAAAGCATAAAAAGACACGTGAGGTACATCTGGTTGTGGCTCCGAAACTGGTTGAGTAGCTGAGTTGAGTCCGTCCAACTGTTCATTGAACTCAGATTCATGGTCGTCGACTTGAAGTAATAGAAGACGACGGTTCGGGCACTTATGGTTCCAGGAAAATTTCTCATCACAATTATAGCAAAGGCCTTTCTCTCTCCGAAGTTGCATTTCAGCTGCTGTCAGCTTTTTAATTGGTGGCATGCTTTTAGACTGGGGCGTTGGTAGCAACCCAGCTGAAGAAGTCACCGCTAGTGTTTTCACAGTGGAAGAATTAGTCATACTCATTGAAGCTGAGGGTTTCGTTACGGACTTTGAAACAGAGTGAGACCAAGCAGCATTAGGCCCTTTTTGCAATGGACCATCAGTTGACACTTTTCCGTCAAATAAGCGGGCCAATGAGGCAGCCCGATGGAAAGAAAACGGCTCTTGGGCTATGACTTCACTACGTAGAGTTGGCTTCAGCCCACTCAAAAAGCAATCCCGCAATGCTTCATCAGACAACCCCTCCACCCTGTTAGCGGTGGCGATGAACTCGGTGTGGAAGTCCACTGCTGAACCCGTTTGCTCCATTTTAAATAACTTGATCCTGGGATTTTCAAAAGTCGAGGGACCGAATTGTTTTTCAATAGCCAAGGCCAATGCACGCCAAGTAGGAATTTGATTAGTACACTGGAGCATTTGGAACCATGGTACGACGGAGCCGTCAAAATGAACAGAGGCAACCATAATCTTTTGATCATCCGGAATATGATAGAATGAGAAATACTGCTCAGCTCGAAATAGCCAACTTAAAGTATCCGTACCATCAAAGCGAGGTAAATCGAGTTTAATTTGTTTGTTAAACTGTGGTGCAGAGTTCATCATACCCAAAGACGTCGCAGATGGTGAAGATGATGCCGCCGACTGTTGCTGAGTCCATTGCTCCCAGCTCCTGGTTAAAGCATCAACTGAGCGGGACAATGTTGCAAAGGAATGTTCGAAGGCCTCCAGCTTAGTAGTATTAGCAGTTAAGGTCGCCTCAACATTTTCCATCCGATTCGAAAATACACGATCATTTTCTACCAAACGTTGAATCTCAGTATGCATAGATTGGAGCCGCGTATTCTCCGCCATTGAAGTAGGGAATGAAAGCACCAAATGGTATAAACCGTAGGCTAAAGATATGCAAATATGAATTCTCTGTAATATTATTACTACCAGTTCAGCGATACAGAGAATCTGGGCACAAGGCCAAAATCATCGACTAAATGCAACAGCAAAATTCATCACGTCACACAAGATAACGGAAACGCACAAAAGCAAGCTAGGTAACGGAAAGAAAAAATCAGAGGAAGAAGCAGGGAACAATCAGAGAGGAAAATGGGATTCCAAATATTGCTTGCCGATTTCTCTGACAATAACCGAATTTATTCCTCTTTCTCCCGTAACTTCCATGTGGTCCTGCGAGCTCTAGTGCTCCTACGTGGCATCAATGGTGAATCCTCAGCATTTTGGGCTGCTTCTGAATCCATTTGGGCTGTAGCTTCTCTAACTTCTTCAGGCCCGTTCATGACAGATAGAGATAAGACCTTATCATATGAATCATTATGCTTGAGCTATCACTATATTTTACAACTCTTGTGGCTAACATTTTTTTCCTTTCGGATCCAGATGTCTGTGGACTATTAGTGAGCATTGAGAAGGCTAAGTGGGTTAGAGTGAAGGGCTTGCTAACACGTGTTTTGACTTTTGTTATAAGAGACACACAGTGAGCTGAACTCATGTTTATTTTGGAGCCAATTCTTTTGTAACGTTATGTGCTTTTTATACTTATCAATGTTGTTAACTTATCATAGAGGAGATAGGGTACGTTGTGTTCTATTTGGTGACTCAGCTGAGGAGGCTTGGAAAAGTTATCTTCCTTTAAAAAGGATGCACAAACTCATCAGTCTAATCAATTATGCTGCGGTCAAGAAGCAACAAGGTACGAGGAATCAGTATTTCCATTTCTTCCTGCCCACTCACACGCCTTTAATTTATCTGCTCATATTCCTTTCTCCAGACAAGATCTGCTTGCAAAACCATGCCACTGCAACGAAGGTCTTTTGGAACCCAACTTTCAATGACATGATGCCAGTCAAGAGAGCTCTGCTTTTAGATAGGATTGCTTGAAAAGCTTGATGGTCGCATGGAATTAGTCATATGGTGTTCTTTTATTTTGTGTTCGGCGATGGTTAACTTATGTTAGGAAGCTTCTTTTTATGTTTTCATTTTTCAAGGTTGTCGTATGGAATGCTTCTTCATAGCAGAACCACTTTTGACTTACTGACTATTGTCCATAGATATGTACAAGGAGGTCACCTTTTAGGGTATTTTGCTTTCCCATCGCCAAGTAATGTGACTATTATAACGTTAAATTATTTTGAAACAGCAAGACTGAATATTAACTTCATTCTCGTCATTTGTAAACGAGTATGATTTTCAATTTCTTATTCTCATTGTGATAGTAGTCCAGTCCGTAGCATTAGTTAAAGTGCCCCTCATTAAATGGAGATATATTTTAATCATTCAGCAGGATGCAATGAATGGATTAATTATTCAGCAAAAAGTTAATCAATAAAAATCATAGTAATCCAATCTTCCAAATTAAGTATGTAATTCTCAAATTTTTCTTAAATGTAATAAAATGGGTTGATGCATCAACACTTTTTTTTTTTTTGCGTGTTATAATTATATTGGGCCAATTAATAATTTAGCAAAAATTTGATCAATAAAACCCATAGTAATCCAAGCTTCTAAATTAAGTATGTAATTGAGAAATTTTATTTCTTTAAATTTATTTTTGTTATATAGATAAAAATGGAACAAGTGCATGAATGGGATACTTAAGCGTATGGGCTGATGAATCAACTCTTTTTTTTTTTTTTTTTAACGTGTTTATAATTGTATTAGGGCCATATTAAATTTTTCCCAAAAAGCAACAATTTGAGGACCCTTCAAAGAAATATGGGTTAATACTTGTAGGGCCTGTTTGGTTTGAGGGGAGGGAAGGAGGGGGAGGGGGGGGGAGGGAGGGGTAGGGGAGGGGAGGGGAGGGGAGGTTTTATCCTCACCTTGTTTAGTTTGATTAAAAAGGAGGGGAGGGGAGGGTATTTAATGATCCCTTGTTTGGTTCAAGGAGGGGAGGGGAGGGATAGTAATAATCAATTTACCATTTTAACCCTTACATATTAGTTTATGTTTTTTATTGATATATTATATAAATTAATTTACATCTTAATTTAAATTATATAATTTAATAAAATTCAGTCTTATCATGTTAATATGTGTATTAAAAAATTGGTATAGTAATTTTTTATTCTAATTAGTATAATAATATATTTAAAATAATCAAATTAAAAAATTTTATATGCTCTAAGAAAAATGAAATTTTATTTTCTTTAGGCTATCTTTTTTTCCAGCTTTAAAATATATTTAATAAATAATATATTTATAAAAACAATTATTTTATAATATTATAATTTTTATTTAAATAATTGTTTATTTTTAAATAATTTTTATAAATATTTTTTAATTATAATAATGTGTATATATTTTTTTTTTTTTTACTTAGGATCATATTTTTTATTTGAAATAAATATATATATATATTTTATAGGTAGAAGTGAAATATTAAAAAAACCATAAGAGCATAATGGTCCAAAATTTTGGCTCCCCTTCAAAAACCCTCAATTTAGGGTGTGTTTGGTTGGAGGGGAGGGAAAGGGAGGGGAGGGCAAATGAGCCCCTCCCCTCATTTGGTTAAAAATTTTGGAGGGGAGGGGAGCTAAAATGTCCCCTCCCCTCCCCCCTCCCCCCATTTTGGCTCTCCTCCAAATTGGGGGTTTTTGGAGGGGAGCCAAAATTTTGGACCATTATACCCTTATGATTTTTTTAATATTCCACTTCTACCCATAAAATATATTATTATAATATTTATTTCAAATAAAAATATATTATCCTAAGTATAAAAAATAAAAAATATATACATTATTATAATTAAAAATATATTATAAAAATTATTTAAAAATAAAAATTATTTAAATAAAAAATTATAATATTATAAAATTAATTGTTTTTTATAAATATATTATTTATTAAATATATTTTAAAGCTGGAAAAAAAGATAGCCTAAAGAAAATAAAATTTCATTTTTCTTAGAGCATATAAAATTTGTTAATTTGATTATTTTAAATATATTATTATATTAATTAGAATGAAAAATTACTATACCAATTTTTTAATACACATATTAACATGATAACACTGAATTTTGATTAAATTATATAATTTAAATTAAGATGTAAATTAATTTATATAATATATCAATAAAAAACATAAACTAATATGTAAGGGTAAAATGGTAAATTGATTATTACTATCCCTCCCCTCCCCTCCTTGAACCAAACAAGGGATCATTAAATACCCTCCCCTCCCCTCCTTTTTAATCAAACCAAATAAGGTGAGGATGAAACCTCCCCTCCCCTTCCCTACCCCTCCCTCCCCTCCCTCCCTCCCCTTCCCTCCCCTCAAACCAAACAGGCCCTTAGAGGAGAGTCAAAATGGGGGGGGGAGGGAGGGAGGGGAGGGGACATTTTAGCTCCCCTCCCCTCCAAAATTTTTAACTAAATGAGGGGAGCCACTGTTCTATCTTCCATAGGTTAATTGTTGGAGATTATTATCCCTTGAATTGAGGTTGTGGTGCTCTAGATATTGCAGTCATGATATTTTTTTTTTCTACTAATTTCTTGCAGATTTTTCTACTATTCATCACTGTCAACTTTTTACAATTGTCCCATCATTTTATCTTACCCGTGGCAGAGGTTACTTAGTAAGTGAGGAGTGAAATCTTTATGTATCATTTTCATTTGAAGATTACCTTATTTTGAAGTGATCCACGAAATAGTGGATGTGTTGATTTTTCATAGGCCAAACCCTAGACCTGGCTTCTCTCCGCTGACAAGGTCCTTTTGCTGCCCTCCTCTATCCAAAACTGCCGTTTTGGGTGCAAAAGGAGGGGAGTTGATTGTTTTTTTTTTTTTTTCGTATTTGAAGTTTTTTTAGTAGCACCCGTTTTTTTATATTTTCGTTTTTTTTAAGCCAGGTCACTAAAATAATATTTTATAATACTAAATGTAACAAAAAATTATTTTTGGATATTTGATGCTTTGAAAAAAATATTTTAAAATGTTAAACGTATCAAAAAATATTTTAGAGTATTAAGTATACCAAAAATCATTATGAGACATTAGATGCTACCAAAAAAATTTTTAGATGCTATTAAAATAAACTTCAAAATACAAAAAAAAAAAAAAAAAAGCAATCAGCTCTTCTCATTTTGCACCCAAAACGGCAGTGTTTTGGGTAGAGAAGGGCAGCGGAGGGACCTTGTCAGCGGAGAGAAGCCAGGTCCTATCCTATCTTCTATAGGTTAACTGTTGGAGATTATTATCCCTTGAATTGAGGTTGTGGTGCTCTAGATATTGCAATCATGATATTATTATTTTTCAACTAATTTCCTATAGATTTTTTTACTATTTATCACTGTAAACTTTTTACAGTTGTCCCATAAATCAATATTTGGAAATAGTCCCGTAGATCACTTTTTCCACTATGTTTTCCTACTATTCAACACTAAGACCCTTTAGTTTCACTTCATCGTGTTTATATGTCAACAACTTTGTTTTTTTTTTCTTTATCCAAATAATAATATGATTATCTTATTATGGGTCATACTTTTCTTAGTAGCGTTATCAATTTTAAGGTTAATATATTCAAATCCATATCTAAATATAATCTTCTACATGGAATGATCACAGGCTTCGGGATTTTCCTCACCATCATCAGTGTTGTTTCATAAATACCTGTCTCATTACCTTTCATATCTATATTCTGATTTTAGACAGCTAATGTATTAAAAAATGCAAGATTTGCCTATCAACTACTTATGCGACGGCATCATGAAGATTTGCTCTCTACTTGTATCAGCAGACAACTCTCCTTTATTTATGCTGTGTGAACTTTGGCCAATGTCTTCCAAGTCACAGTGCTCTAAAAAATATATTGTGTGCTATGAAGATATGATGTTGCCTTTCTGTCACACCATGTCAAATTCTTTCATTGCAAAGCATGTATACGAGTTTCAATGGATCTGAATTTATTAAGATACAAGTACTATATAGCATTACTCCCTACTTGTGCTTATAATCTGCTAGATCTATTTCTTAGTGCTTTTGATGGCTTCTTTTCATGTCAAATTAAGGGAGTGTTTGGATAGAAACCAAACCATGGTTTTAGAAGTGCTTTTACGGATTACGAAATAAATATGTGGAGGAGGTTACCTCGTTTTGCGGAAAAGTGCTTCTGAAACCACGGTTTCAGAGCACCCAAACAGGCCCTAAATCTTCTGCACCAGGCTAGCCACAGGCTCATCTACAATCACCTCTTCCCTTCAATAATACTGTAGGTTTATTGGGAGATGCGATACTCATTTTAGACACTTAATATTTTTTCCCCTCAAGTTGCTTTATATATTTGAACTTTAGCTCTTAACTTATTAAGTGAATAAGTTAAATAAGTTACTGACTATTCACGCCCTCTTATTTGTAATAGTAGCTAATAACTAATGGCTAATCATGCATGTCAAAAAAGTACTATTAAAATATTACGCCTGTAAGTCTTTCCATTACTATTCCCTGATCATTCATCACGTGAGTAATAAATAAATCTTATCCAATGACTCAAAAAACTCAGCTGCACCAAAGCTCCATCTCACGTCTGCCATATATGGGTGACACACATATCTATAGGTTAACAGCTACGGCATATAAATGTCAATTCAGCCGGATTTCTAAGGTGGCTTATTCAGGGACTATTTCCAACATAATTATTAAGTAGCCACCCTCAATTTAATTCCTCAATTCTCAACCAGAGGCAAGTTTAACTTTCATTCCCGCTATTTTGCCAAATATCTTGCCTATAAAGATAGGTGTGTGTCACTATTATTACTCATTACAGCATAAGGATATTCTCTGTATTCAATCAGTAACTTAAGCTCTTCAATGTCGACTCAAGTGGCTTCCAAAAGGTGTTCCCTTCTCAAGGATGTCAACGATTCAACTAATAGGTGGAAGATATTGGTTCGTGTGATTAGGAGGTGGAATGTCTACAAGAAGGAGTCTCCTACTGAGGTTTTCTGTGTGTTCATGCTCCTAATAGACCGAGAGGTTTGAATGATGTATATCTACTTAACTCAATCAATTTTCTTGTATCTATGCGTCAAAACTGATTGCTTTATTTGTTTCATACTATTATGAATAATCAGGGGACTAAGATCCAAGCTTCTGTCATGAACAAGAGCCTTTTTGGCCTTTTTAGTGCCAGGCCTCTAAAAGGCAAGCATACTTAATGGCTAACTTCATAGTATCTGCAAACAATAAGGAGTATAGGGCAACAAACCATGCTTTCAAGTTAACATTAGGTGCCCATACATACGTGAAGGAAGAACCTGCACATGTACCTGAGTACTCTTATAATTTCTTCCCTATTAGTGAGATCATTAAGGCTAAGGAGAACAACCACGTTGACTACCTGATTGGTAAGTGAAGTATTATGATCATGTCCTCCTACATTATGAGTTGCACAATGGCTGTCAAGTTCTACCTCATGGCAATCAATTGACTAAGTTATTGCTATTACAGACATCATTGGATTTGTTGCAAAACTTGGCCATCTAGAGGAGTACATGTCAAACAATGAGATAAAAAACAAGTTACGTTTAGTGTTGGCTGATGAGTTGTAAGTATCTCCCACCAATAACATTTCATTTTTCACCAGACGCCACTAAACTAATCTAGAATTGCTTCCTTTTCTCAGTGGTAATACTGTGTCTTGTGTGCTGTATGATGATTGTGCAACCAACGTCTGCATGATGGATTTTAGCAGCATAGAACCTCCTGTTGTAATGATCATGCAACTTGGCAGGATTGGGTTTGATGAAGATGGTATCTAATGATAAGCTTCTTTTTAAATCTTCCTATGACTTGTTAGTTTTTTCGGTTCGACAAACTTCCACACAATAACTCATTTGTGTTTTCTTCATACTTTCTTAGGAATGGCAGAGGTTTGCAGCTCATTCCATGCCACCCAAATCTCTTTCAATCTGAAGTTCCCAGAAGTTAAGCACTTTATTGATAGGTATAATTCATGGGCATAGCTGCCACTCATGCTGACAATTCTTTCATATGTGATTTGTTCATATAAATAAAAAGTTATTAATTATTAATAGAATTTATTACAATAGTGCCACCACTTTACCCTCTCCAACCATCAGTACCATCTCTCACTCGGTTCCTAGCCAGACTACTGAACAGACTGCAACCAGCCTACTCCGTAACCATCCTCTGATTTTAGTGCAAGACATTCCTAATCAGACTCTGGTAAGTACATCTGGATTTCTCTATTTTTATTTTTCAATGACATATTTTTAATGTCCTGTCTGCAAATGTTTGCTAGGATTCATTTTTCCTCTTGAAGTGCTTAATATTCAAGGTTGACACGAGGCATGGGTGGTGCTATAATCAGTACCTCCGAAACTGTTTGTTGCTAGCTTTCTCTTATTCCCTACGCATTTCTTCAGGTTATTTATACTGTTATTGTCTTAGGCGAAGGGTAATGTTTATGCAATCCAAAAACTGTTTAACAAATGAAGAGGAAACCTTCAAACATTGTACCCGAGCACATTAGTTCCCTCCACAACTCTCCACCAGACACAACCCCACCATTCTACCATTCAGGGATCCCATCTACTAAGGTGGCGAAAAGAAGTACAGGTAGTCTTAATATTTTTCCCTCCTCATTCTGGTATGTCATGCTTAACTCCATGAAGTTCCCATTGTCTCCAAAGCTATAGGAAGACTATCTTACTTATCAAATACTCAGCGTCAACCACAAGTATACACTCAGGAAAATGATGTGCTCGAATCCAATACAAATCCTACTAAGCACAGACCAAGGAGAGATGCACTTAAGGATATTTCCAATATTGCAACAAACTTGAATGTCCAATTCAAGAACTATACGAAGCATAGTATATCATTTCTATTCTTTTTTCCTTCTGTTGGTGAAAGCTGTATTTTTTTTCCTGGTCCAATGGTTTCATGCTTCTATTTCATGACATTCGCTATAGTACTATTAATACCATTTATTGAGCATTTATCTTCACACAGGAGAACTTGACTTCAAGAACAGTATTGTCCAGCGAAGAAGCCGTAGGTTAGTTACGATTGAGCATCTCAATCTTGCTAACAAAGGCACTACTTTAGAAGATGTTATAGGTAAGTGAATTTCTGCAAAAATTTTATCAATTAGCTCCATTACTATTTTTTTTCAAACTTTTCTAACCATGATATCATGTATTATTGTAGCTGCATGTCAGGAGTGAAATTTAGAGATGTTTTATCAAAAAAAATTTCTCACCGTAACATGTCTTAATTTAGCCATGCCTTACTAGAACTTAAATATCAATTATTATTATTTGAATGTGTAGTCAGCTGGGGAAGAAGGAGTTTGATACATGATTTGATATAGCTTGTAATTGCCACGCTTCTACATGGGAATTGAAGTCTGTCATATGATTATAACACTTGTGTGCTCTTTGTGGGCCCTTATGTCCACGTGTCTCAAGAAGGACTAATATTATTAATTGAGTGGAATACGAATATGACACAATCTGAGCAACCATATTGGTTTTTTTTTTTTTTAAATATTAATCATTTTATTTTACCAAGTATCAATTATTAATATATTATTCACACAGAAAATATCAAAATTTAACATTTGTAAATCAGTTTAGTTTGTCCATTCCATGGGGAATCCACCTTATATTCTAAGAGATGACAAAGTTATTACCGAAATGATTTTAGATTTATTGAAGTAATTTTTAATATAATAAAGAAGACAGGATAGTGATAATAATAGTGTGTAGGTATTTATATATTAGATGAGATTTTAATTTTAATTTTATGATTTTTTTTCTTACTAAGCACATGTATCATCTTATTTAAACAATTATATTTTAAAAAGTAAATAGGGGGAATTATTGTGTTACAGGAAGGTTGTAATTCATTCTCCTATTCTGAGATACATGTATTATTCACTTATCTGATTACTATTACCCTCTAAATCATTGACTTATAACAGATATAAATTATTCAACTTCCCACCTATCAGTTCAGATGGATAACACCATTCCATCATCTTCAATTGCAGGTTTGATTAGTGTTATTGTCTTCATGGTTAAGCATCTCTTGATTTTTTGATTAACATTCTAATTGATTATGCAGAAAATCCTGAGTTGCGCTACAAGGATATAAACTTCTGTTTTGATGGCCCTAACAACTCTGCCAGTGGGGATGAGTCAGATAATGCTGAAGGTAAGTGACATCATATCAATGATAACTTTGACCATGCAAACGACTAGATATTGTCTTCATGCTTATTAATGCTACATGAGGCATATTTAGAATTAATTTGATAGGTCTGATTTCCAAGTGATAGAACTTCAATAGCTGGTCCGTCTAAAGAACGCGATGATATATATAGGAAGTTGCGCAGTGATAAACTTGCAGGCAGTAAAGGTTAGAGCCCTTTCTTGTCTTTTTATTTTTTTTCAAGTCTTGGTATGTAAGAAGCACCATAATAAATGGAGAACTGATCACATGTGTGTGTTTTTGGTTGAAATTTTTGTTACCTAATGGTGGGATTGCTTATGCACAATTTTGCAAACTATGCATGTTTGTTTCTGCTATAATAACATTTATAAAGTTTAATTCTAATCTAATGGACAAATTATCAAAAAAAAAATTTCATGTCATTGGTACAGAGAAATACACGTGGAAACTTGGAGTGCTTAATTAAAACATATCATGATAAAGGGTTTTATATGCCTTTCTTGACAAATATGATGGATTAAGTCATGATGGAGTTTGACTAAAGAAAAAATTGAAATTGAGACCTGTGATTTGCAGCACCTCTTATAACTATTCATTTCCTTCTCTCGGCATGTGTTAAATTGTCCTTTTTTTTCAGTTACCTTATATGTCAAATGTACATGCAGAATATATTGATATTGGTGACCCTCCTTTGAAATGTCAATCATGTGGTGCATTAATGTGGTTCAATGAAAAAGTTGGATCAAACAAGTATGCTAGGAACCCATCATTCTCAATGTGCTGCCTGTAAGGAAAAGTTCAGCTTCCTCCTCTAGCTACTCCTCCTGATTTGTTTCTCAAATTATTCTTTGACAAGAAGATAGCATCTTCAAAGAACTTTCTTTTGAAGATCAAAACTTATAACAACATGTTTGCTTTCACTTCTATGGGTGGTAAAATTGATTATTCAAAGAACTCTGGCGGTGGGCCTTATTCGTTTGTGTTGTTTGGCATAAACTACTATAGGATTGGAAGTCTATTACCTCTTGAAGGGTCAAAGCCTGTTTACTCCCAGCTATATATATATGATACTAACAATGAAGTATCTAATCGTATATTTGCTGTAAGGTAATTTAATGGTTACAAAACTAACTCTTTCCCAACCTATATTTCATAATGGTTTTCATTATTTTTTTGGTACAAATCATGTAATTTGTTCCTGCAGCAAGCACCTGAAACAATCAGCTATCAATAGTGATATTGTTGATCAGATTAAGAAAACCCTTGATGAGGTCAATCCTTTTGTCAAACAATATCGAGTAGCATCGTCAATGATCAAGAATAACCAACATGCCGATGTCAAAATTTGTTTGATCAATGCAAGAAGGCAAGATGGGCGTAACTACAATTTACCATCTACTTTAGAGGTTGCTGCTTTAATCGTAGGCGACATTGATGTGAATTTCAATAGAAGGGATGTTATAGTTTACAAATTGTCAGGCTTGTCACAGCGTATTGATGAATTGCATGCTTCTTACCTTCCACTCCAATACCCAATATTGTTTCCTAGAGGTGAAGATGGTTATTGTGATGATATTGAACACCGTGAAGAGTCTCTTTTTGTAACTAAGAAGAAAAAAAGGCTTAGTATTAGAGAGTACTTTGCGTACAGACTGATGATGAGAGAGAATGAAATTTCAACCATACTTCATGCAGAGAAATTATTCCAGCAATTTATAGTTGATGGTTACACCATGATAGAAGCTCAGAGGTTGTTATGGGTCAGGACACACCAGAAAGAATTAAGGGGAGATTTGTATCAGGGAATGACAGATGCATTATTAACTGGAGAAAGAAGTGCATCCTCCACAAGGAAGCGGATAATTCTTCCTTCTTTTATTGGAGGTGCATGGTATATGGTTGGAAACTACAAGGATGCAATAGCCATTTGTAGATGGGCAGGTTACCTAAGCATTTTCATTACATTTACATGTAACCCAGCTTGGCCAGAGGTCACACGATTGTTAGCGAATGAATCATTATCAAGTGCTGATAAGCCAGAAATTTTGTGCAGAGTCTTCCATATGAAACTTAAAGCTCTTATGAATACCATCAAGAAGGAAAAGATTTTCAGTACTGTCATTACAGGTCTGTACAATTACTTCACATTTATACTGATGCAAGTTACGTTAGTGATAATATGCTAACTAATTAAATTCTACTGCAGATGTTTACATAATTAAGTTCCAAAAAAGAGGACTCCCACATGCACACATTTTGCTCTTCCTAGATCAATGTGATAAGCTAAAGTATCCTGAAGATGTCGATAGGGTCATCTCTGTAGAGATACCTAACTTTCATGAAGACCCACAGTTATATGAATTAGTTAAGAGATTCATTATACATGGCCCATGTGGACATTCAAATCCTAAGTCTCCTTGCATGAAAGATAATAAGTGCAGTAAGTATTATCTTAAGAAATTTATGGAGTGTACTACTATTGATGATGACGGATATCCCACTTATAGGAGGAGAGATGATGGGAGGACAATAGAAGTTAAGGGCATCCCTCTAGACAACCATTTTGTTGTCCCATACAACCCCACATTGTTATCCATGTTTCAAGCTCACATTGATGTTGAGAAGTATAATCAATCATCTGCAATCAAATACTTATTCAAGTACATTAGTAAAGGAAATGACAGGGTTGTAGCCTCAATCTATGAGACCACAAAAGATGGATCCTCAGGCCGCACAGTTGATGAAATTCAACAATATTACAACTTCAAGTATATCTCTGCTTGTGAAGCAGCTTGGCATATATTTGCCTTTGATATACATCACAGGTATCCTACTGTTGAGAGGTTGAGCTTCCATTTACCTAACCAGCAATGTGTTGTTTATTCTAATGCTGATGATGTTGCAGACTTGCTTGACAAGTCACGTGTGTGTGAATCCATGTTTCTTGCATGGATGAAAATGAACCATGATAATGATTTGGCTAAAACACTCACTTATACAGAGTTCCCATAGTATTTTGTTTATCAAAGAAGCAAACGATGTTGGAAACTTAGAGAGAAGGGATTTACAATTGGCAAGATTACTCATGTTCCTCCTTCGTTTGAGAAACTTTACTATCTACGAATACTTTTAACTAAGGTTAGAGGTCCTCCATCATTTGAAGCGATTAGAATAGTGGATGGTGTTATTCACATGACTTTTAGAGCTGTATGTTTTGCACTGGGATTGCTAGATGATGATACTGAATACATAAATGCCGTTAAGGAGGCATCAGTCTCGGCATCTGGGAGATCATTGTGAAAGATGTTTGTTAGTATGCTTCTTTGTTCATCACTAAGTCAACCTGACTTTGTTTGGAATGAAACTTTAAAAATATTATCAGAGGATCTTCTTTATTTACCACACAGAGATCCTTTATCGTTAGGTAAGCCTATCATTCATGTTAAGTATACATGCCACATTTTCATTCAATTTGTATGCTGTAATAATTACCTTCTACATACTATACTTACCTTTATTCCATTTTTTCATACTTAGCATATTAGTAACCTGTTTGCAAGGATAAAAATATCCTCTGTTGAGAAAGAGGAAGCTGCCCTCAAGGAGATCTACCACAAGAAAATGGGAAAAGCCTATATGATTTCTCTATGCTACCGACACTTTCTTCAGGGCCTACACTTGATCTTAGGAATCATCTCATTTTGCAGGAGCTTAGTTATGATCGGGCAGCCATGGAAGAAGAATCAAATGCTCTTACCAAGTCATTGAATACAGAACAAAAACATATTTTTGACTCTGTCATGTCCTCTTTGGATTCTAACTTTGGTTCATTCTTCTTTGTCTATGGATATGGAGGAACAGGCAAGACATTTCTGTGGAATGCTTTAACCTTGACTCTTAGATCAAGAGGTGATATCGTTATTGCTGTAGCATCTAGTGGTATCGCTGCTACATTGTTGCTATTTGGAAGGACAACATATTCAAGGTTTGCCATCCCTATTCAAGTGAACGAAGATTCTGTTTGCAATATTACACAAAATTCAGCCTTAGCAAATCTGATCATCCACACTAAGCTAATTATATGGGATGAGGCACCCATGGTGCAACGCTACTGTATTGAAGCATTTGATTGTACATTGAGGGATATTATGCATACTAATTTCCTATTGGATATTATGCATGCTAATTTCCTATTTGGTGGGAAATCAATTCTTATGGGTGGTGACTTTTGGCAAATTCTCCTAGTCATACCAAAAGGATCTAGAGTAGATATAGTCAATGCATGCATTAGTTCATCACACCTATGGGATTATTGCACAATTTTTAAATTAACAAAAAACATGTGATTATCTTCTGCTTCTTCGGTCGAGGAACAAAAGACTCTGGAGAAATTCTCAAAGTGTATTCTAGATGTAGGTGATGGTAATCTTGGCATGCCTTATGACGGTACAACTGAAATTGAAATCCCTACTGATCTGTTGATAACTAATTATGATGATCCTATCAGTGCCATTGTGTCTGCAACTTACCCTAATCTCCTACAGAATTTGTCAAATACTGAGTACTTCAATGACAAGGCTATTCTTGCGCCAACAATTGATATTGTGAATTAAGTGAATGATTACATGTGTTCTCTTCTTCCAGGTGAATATGTTGAGTATTTAAGCTGCGACTCTGTTTGCAAGTCATCTAATGATCATAATAGCTTTGAAGATCTATACACTACAGATTTCCTAAACACCATCAACAGCTCTGGTATGCCCTTGCATAAGCTGTGCCTAAAAGTAGGAACCCCAATTATGCTGCTTAGGAATATTGATCAAGCTACAGGATTGTGCAATGGCACAAGGTTGCGTATTACATAACTTGGTAAAACTGTGATCGAAGCAATCACGTTGAATGGATCTAAACCAAACCAAAAAGTGCTTATTCATCGTATGGATATGAATCCTTTTGAAAGTTGTTTGCCTTTCCAGATGAGGAGGAGACAATTCTTAATAACTTTGTCATTTGCAATGACAATAAATAAGAGTCAAAGGCAATCTTTACATTTTGTGGGATTATATCTTCCTAAGCTAGTATTTTCACATGGTCAGTTATATGTTGCCCTGTCAAGGGTGAGAAGCATGGGTTGTCTTAAAATTCTGGTACACAATGATGGATACAATGCAAGCAACCTCACTATGAATGTTGTTTTTAGGGAGATCTTCCGAAATGTCGATCCAACCATGTAGTTTGTTTGTTGTTAATTGTGCAAATCAATTATTCTCCCTATAACATACATGTTGAAATAGCATATTTGGTGGAATAATTACTCCGTACATTATATACATTCAGATTTTATATCTATGCACGTGATAATCATGATTGCCTATTTAACGCTAGTTATGATAAAATGATAGAGTAATGCCGTTAATAGGGGGAATAAAAGTGATGTTGTCATTAGGGGGAGTAAAAATCACACTGTACTCTTTTTCCTCAGTCAATATTTTGTTCCACAGGGTTTTCCTTGCAAGGGCTTTAATGAGACAGCTCCAATATATATTATGTACTCTTTTTCCTTTACTAGGTTTTTGTTCTAATGGGTTTTTCCTAGTAAAGTTTTAATGAGGCACAATATTTATTTTGGACATCCAAGGGGGAATGTTATAAATATTGTATATATGTGGATGTCCATAACCCCCAACTCTTAGGATTCTTCATAGGATTCTTGATTTTTGAATGTCCTAAACCCATAACCACTCGATGAATGACATTAGAGGAGTTTTTCATGTTTATTGTCATTATTCCTTTATTCATTTCTTTGTAACCCTTAGATTAGACTTTAATGGTTGGGGGCCTATAAATTGAGGCCATATACAAGACAATTTGTAACCACATATGTGTATGAGAAATACTCCTTGTTTTCTTCTCTCCTAATTCTTATTTTGCTATTCTCTTTCTACTCTCTAGCTTTCTTATTTTCATAACACTGACAAATTTTTAAAAAATAATATAATTAATTTAGATGAAAAATAAATTTTTCAAGCAATGAAAAAAATACATGACATAATCTGTAAATGACTTTTTTAGTTTTATATAATAATTTTTATTTTTAATTAATATATTAATTAATATTATAAACTGAACATAAATAATAAATTTATTGAATGTATTATATTTCATTCACTATATAACTACTGTAATTTATTTAAGAAGAATATTATAAATATTTTATCAATATATATATTAAAATATAAGAAATAATATTAATATATATTTACATAATATTTATAATATATATTAATATTAAACATATACATTAACATATGTATAATTTAAAATATTTATATATTTATATCAAATATATATTAATAAATATATATTATAAATAATATCATATATATAATTTTGCAATAAAAAGATAAGAATTCATCACTGTTCACATGGCAAGAGACTCAACACAACAACAAGGAGGTCGAGGGTTCGAATTTGAGCAAGTGTATTTAGGAGGTGAAAATGTTAAAGGCTAAAATGAAGTGATGTGGTGACATGTGATGGGTGGCCGGAGTGATGATGTGGCGACAAGTGGAGGTAGGTGAGTGATGATGTGTTATTATTATTATTTTTCTTCATATGCCGCTGCTGAATGTCACTTTTAATAGTGATCTTATTTGTCGCCAACTATTAGTATCAATGACAGTCGCGATGGTCATGACTCAGCAGCGACTTTTTGACTTTCAATAGTGACTTTTGTCACCGCTAAAAGTCAATTCTTTTATAGTACTAAGTGATAAGAAACTTGTGAAACTTCTATTCCTCTATGCTCTTTTTATCATTGAACTCTTCTGGAGGAAGTATATCAGAATGAAGGTGTAAAAGATGACATTAAAAATATCACAACAATATTTGCAAGATGTTCTATTTACGGATTTAATTTTACTTGCGAATCAATTACCATTCTTTGCTATTAAAGGCTTATTTAATATATAATTTCCACTTGGCCTTCAGTGGCTTCCCTTCATTTCTTGAACACACTAATTATGAGTAGCGTAAAACTTTTAATTATGAGTGGCGACCTCTAAAACAATATCATTAAAGTGCGAGTATTTAAACGTGACTGAATATGAATATGAAAATGTGTATATAGTTGTGGGGTGGGAATTTGATGGCAATAATAAGAAGGCATATTACATGACATATCCATAAATTAAAGAATCAAGATACAAGCTATAATGAAAAATGGAGGAGAGCTCTATATCACTCGTCGGTTTAATTAACTGTGATCAGTTATGAACAGTTTGTTGATAAGCTGTGAACAGTAACACTACTCAGTTGTGATAATAATGGTAAAGAATTGTGATTAGGCATCTTTTGACTGTAAATACCATTGTCAAGGGTTAAAGATGGCTTTAAAGTTTAAAGGTCTTTTCCAATCATTCCATTTCTTAGTGAAAAAATCGTTCCTTGTTTTTTTTTTTTTAATTAAGACAGATACTAATTGCCTCAGTTCACAAGTGAGATTGAATCATTGACCTTTCAGTTATGGGAAAATTTTTATGCCACTAGATTATAAGATCCTTGGCTGAAATGTCCTTTCTAAAGGGTGTCTAAGCCTTATAATTTTGAGAGAATTACAATAAGGTTCCAAGAAAAGAAAATAATTATCAGTAAATTCTAATAAGAAGTGAAGTCATTTCTTATCCTAAGACTTAAGACTTGTCATTATAGGATGCTCTTATCATTATGACTTTTTAGTAACTATGTTCATTCCTTAGGACTTCATAACAATTCTCCTTATAATTTTCTCATGCAAATATTGCAATGTAAAAGACATGTTTGCATTAGAACGAAAAAGTGTTTAATATGTATCTACCTTTTATATTCTTTTTAATTGAAAAAACAGATAAACTTGGACTACCGGCAAAGCACATTATGTAAATTGATTAATCACAATACCATGTCCTAAAAATTTCAAGTATTCACTTGCCTGCCTTCAACTTTTTACTTCTCCTTCAGATATAGGTCCATGACTAATTACATGAGTATTGGCTCCCATGTTGTTGCAACCATTACCAAGGTCGGCCTAATCATATGGGCTTCAAATGATGTGACACAATCCCATTTCGGGCTCTAAGCGTGGTGTGCAGTAATGGGTTTCAAAATTGTCTCCCCACACCAATAGGAACTATGTTTAACGAAAGAGACTAGTCCCTTATAACATAATGAACTAATACACTACAAAAAAACATCAAATTAGCCACGAAATTTAGTGACCGAATTTCCGTCACTAATCAAAATTTCTTCGTCCATGTCATCACCACGTGTCAATAGTTGCCACCTCACCAACTCCTCTCTCTCCGATGTTGCCACATCATTTCTTCGTCCATGTCATCGCCACGTGTCCATCATTGGATGCCACCTCAACTCTTCCTCTCTCCCATCCAGCCTTATCATCGTAGCGTCCACGCCATCGCCATATGTCCATCATTAGGAGCTGCCATGTCATCGCCTTGTCCATCATTATGAGTCGCCATGTCACCGCATTGTCCACGTCATCGCCAAATCACAACTTGAGCTTGGCTTAACTTGTGAAGAAGTGTTGGTTCGAACCTAAGACCTCCTGCGTGTGTGCTGAAGCCTTTGCCAGTTAAGCTGAGAAGCACCTGTGAAATTTTTTTACAAAAATAAATATATATAATATTTCTAATAAAAAATACAAATATATATAATAAATATTATATACATAATTTAATATGTATTATATAATTTAATATATTATTATTTATTTGAATTTAATTTCTATATTATAGTAAAAAATTTCTAATAATTTATATTTTTATTCAAATATTTAACAAAATAGTAAGTATATCATATATTTTTATTTTTATTTTCTTTTATAATATTTTTATTTTTTAATTTTATATAATATATTATTTAAAAATTATGATATATTATATTTTTATTTTAATAATAAGTTTTAAAAATAATTATTATAAATTTATATTATATTTTTTTGAATGGATTAGTGACGGAAATTAGTGACGAAAAGATTCCGTCACTAATTTTTGTCACAAAATGAGAGTTAGTGATGGATTGGTGACAGAAATTTTTCCGTCACTAATTATTTAAAACAAAATTAACAACAGACTTTTGACAAAATTTAGTGACGGAATAAGATTCCGTCACTAATCCATCTCTAAGTTAGTAAGGGAATAAAATTTCATCACTAATCCTATACTAATTTAGCTATGAAAATTTTCCGTCACTAATTTTAGTGATGGAATTTGTGAGGGATTAGCTTCCATCACTAATACCCTGTTTTCTTGTAGTGATATTTGAATTCCCACTAAAAGAGATATGCACAATTAAATAGTACCTTGAATTGAATTATTTCTAATATGAGAATACCTATGTATAGGGGAAAAAAAAGAAAAGAAATTGTCTCATCACATAAGTTCCAAATAAAAGCAAACTTTGATACTACTTCTAAAGGTACCATATGTCTCAGCCCAAAACTTTAAGGTCTGAGCTTATGAATCCTTCTAGATTTATATATATGTTTTATTAAACCCAATTCCATTCAATACGAGACTTCCCACATCGAGTCGCGTTATACTGGAAACCCTAAATATCTTCTTCACAAGTGTCAGTCTATTATTGACCACACAGACAAGCTCCCTCCATATTAAAAACGTTACAAATATCAAGTCCCCACTAAACCTTGACCAAGGCCATCATCCAAATTGAATACGTTCTTGTAATGGTGTGCGCAACACACAAGTCTGTGTTGCTACAACCACTACAAAAAAACAGCTAATTACCGAACAAAATTAGTGACAAAATAATTTCCGTCGCTAATTTCTGACTGATTATCAACGAAAATTTTGTCGCTAAACTTACCCACGGAATTAGCGACGGAATATTTTCCGTCAGAAAATTCTGTGGCTAATTTCGTGGCTAAAATTTTATAATTCAGGTTTGTGATGGAATACTTTTCCGTGGCTAATTTTACCCATGGAATTAGCAACGGAAAATTATTCCGTCGCTAATTTCCATGGCTAATTCCGTGACTAAAATATAATATTTAATATAATATAATATAATAAATATAATAAATACATAATTAAATTATATATCTTATGAATGTGAAATAAAAGAATTAAATTTATGAAAAAATTATTTACTATTTAAAATTCAAAAATAGTGTCATTGGAAATTAATATTACATTTAAAATAATTTTTTTAAAAATAAAGCATTATAAAATAAATAGGAAAACAAATATCTAAAAATTATTTTGTTACAAAAATAGTTATGATTAAAATTATCATATAGTTTATTTTTAGTTTCTAAAATATATGTGTATATATAATTATTTGTGTAAGAGAATATTCCATATATTTAATTTTGCATAATAAGTTAGTAAGTTCATTACAACTCAACTAGCGAAGTCGCGCGCGTGCACAAACGAGGTCTTTGGTTCGAGCCGTGGAGAAGTCACTTTGAAGATGAATTATATGGTGGCGACATGTGGCAATATAAGGTGGTATGTGAGATAGCGACACATGATGGCAGAGGTGAGGTGGCAGAGACACGTGGCAACAGAGCTGAGGTGGCAGCGACACGTGACGGCAAAGGTGAGGTGGCATTTTAATTTTTTTAAAAAAATATATTAGCGACGGAATCAGAATTCCGTTGGTAATTAGAGACGGAAAAATTCTATTAGTAATTACTGACGGAATTCCTATTCTATCTCTAATTCCATCGGTAATCCAATTAGTGACGAAAAAATTAGTGACGGAACCAATTGCATCGGTAATATGATTCCATAGCTAAATAAAAATTCCGTCGGTAAATTTTGTCGCTAATCAGTTGTTTTTTGGTAGTGAACTAGGGCCAATCCTTTCTTACTCTTCGAAGAATATGCAATTACGAGCTTCAAATGACGTCTTTATACAAGTACAGGACGAAACCTGATTTTGATATGTACCACTTAATTATAAGGAATGAATGAGAACAAAAGAAAACTGAGGATCAACACTTGAAATGGGAAGATTACAGTTTGTCCAGGAGCAAAGGGATGAGTAAGTATTTGAGTAGGTCAGTGGAAGGTTACCACATTTTAACTTCAAGTATCAAGGCTTGAGTTTATAGGTTCATTGATATCTTTTATATATACTTTATTAAGCTCAATTTTATCTAGGTTAAAGCTTTATCACATTAGATCAAGATTCAAGATTCACCCATACTTCACATCATCTAACAGTCAAGTTTTTAGGTTTCATATGCTTTGGGGAGATTATTCTCGACTTGGGTTTTATATAATATTAAAAAGGTATTTTGAAATAATTTTGTGAGTAAGAACTTTTGATCTATCATTTTTTTGCCATGAATAATAAATAATGAGAAAATAAAAAACCCCAAACGACAAAAATGAAAAGATCTGCTAATTTTTTCAAGAGATAACATAAAATAAAATCATTAAGAATTGACTGTGGAAAAAAACGATCAAAGCGCCTCGTAATGCTGCCTTATGCAATTACAACATCATAGAATCAACAGTTGTCGCATATGGCCTTCGTTAAGTCTTTTCATATTTATATTTAATTCTTGAAAAGCTCCCAGCCCCAACGGATAACAATTTGACATTTTGCAGCAAAAGTGACAACTTTATAGGGGACAACCAACAAATTTTTCTTGGCCAATAGAAAGCTCACACATTCAATATATTATAATGATATATTTGTAATTTATGATTACAATTTTTGCCCCACTAATAGTAATTTATGATTACAATTTTTGTAATTTATGATTACAATTTTTGTCTCACTAATAGTAACACATTCAATATATTTAATGTGTCTTAATAATATATTCTTAGGCTGTGTTTGGGTGACACTCCAAACTAAACTATGGTTTGGGGAATAAATTACCCAAACACCCACCCAAAAACCAAAAGCATGGTTTTGGAAAAAGCAAAAATTTTTTGCTTTTAAAGAAAAAAGGGAGAGTGTGAGAGCCTATAAAATATGTATCTTGTTATTTTTATAAACATATTTAATCTTATATTTTAAATATATATACATATTAATTATTTATTAATTATATTATCTTATGTATTATTAATTATGTTAATAAAAAATATATTATTAATAATTTTATTCCTTCAAATTAAAATATATCATAAAATCTATTTTTTCTGTAATTATCATATTAACTTATATCTTTTTTTTAATAATTTGTATATATAAAAAGTGCTTCTGATAACAACTATCTAAACACTCTCTAAGTTTACTTGCTATGCGTATGTTGTCGTGCGATATAATAGAAAATTGGCTACATTCACATGCCTCTAATATGAATTCCGATGTTCACTGAGAAATTTAAAAATTTTAATATGGATGCATGGTTTGAACATCAATAATTCAAGCACAGCATGCACCTTCTTTACTATTAAATTATTCATTTTTGGTGACATAATTAATAAAATATCACAGGGTAGGGTAGGTAGATTTACATTGGATATACATAACTATTAAAATATAATAGGGTAGGTAAATAGATTTACATGGGATTTTATCAAAAGAATTTGCATTTATTTAATTAAATTTTTTAAGACTTTCGTCAAAAGAAACCATATTAATGTTCATCTGTATATAAAGAATTCTATAAGCTTATTTGATAATCCCAAATAAGGATATTGTTTTATAAAAATTAGGCTAAATTATACATAACCTCCATGAACTTAAAATCTGAGGGACTATGTGCTCACTAAATAAAATTTAAGAGGGTATATTGCTGATAACGGGGGGTTATCCACATAGACTTGAAAGCTGATAAAAGTTTGTTACTAAGGGTCTATTTGGATAGCAGGCCAAACCATAGTTTGGAGACTCAAACCATGGTTTTGGAAAAAAATCATCCAAACAGGTACTACCTCCGGTCTTTAATATAAGACCTTGTTTGACTTTTATTTTGATCCTAAATATAAGACCCCAATCTACTTTGTTTCTCATATTTAGGTATTTTTTTCCAAGATAGTCCTTCTAATAATTGTAATCCTAGTTAATATAGTTAATTAGTAAGGATATCTTAGGAAAAACAACACCTATTTATTACAAATAACTAACTTAACTTCTTTCCTTAATCCTCTCAAATTAGTCAACTGGGTCTTATAATTAGGACCGGAGGTAGTACAAACTATCTGAAACCATGGTTTGGGCCAAAACCATGGTTTGGAATCCCAAACCATGGTTTGGGAGAAGTGAATCCATTCTGCTTCTAGCTCAAATTGAAAAGTGTGATTATGCCTATCAGAGTAGATTTTAACAATAATGACTTTAACAACCCTTAATTTTTTTTATAAATATATTTAATCTTATATCTTATAAATATATATACACATATTAATTATTTATTAATTACATTATTTTATGTATTATTAATTATGTTGGTAAAAAATATATTATTAACAATTTTATTTCTTCAAATTAAAATATATTATAAAATCTGTGTTTTATGTAATTATCATATTAACTTGTGCTTTTTTAGTAATTTGTATATATAAAAAGTGCTTCTAATAACAACTATCCAAACACTCTCACTTCTCAGAATCACTTTTTCACAAAATCTATTCTTCACAAAATTTATTCTCTCTAAAATCTATTCTCCAGAAGCTATTCTCTAAACTATGGTTTGAATTTTATCCAAACACCCTCTAAATTTTGATAGTTATCTGCTGATGACTCAAAGTTTAGAAGAAGACTAAAATTTATCTTTTCCTCTCTCCTGAGTAGGACCAGAAGTGTAATGGGAAAGTGTGCGGCCCAAACCTAATCATGGCCCACGCCTCTTCAAAATTGTGAAAATGATTTGTTTTGGATGTAGCTGGATCGCATCGTCATCAATTCTTAGAGGTTCTGCGAGTACCACGTTACTTGAACGCTCTCTAATAAAAATGTACCAACTTAATCAACGGTAGGCCCACTTGTCAGCTTATGGGGATTTTTTTCAACGGAAAATAGTTCACAAAAAAATTCTGCTACAACTGTTTTTTTTCTCTTTTCTTTCAATACACCTCCATCAAATTCTCTCTCTTCTGCACTATTCCTCTCCATCTTTCCATGATCTTTCCCATCAGTCATCATCCTTCGTTAGTTTCTCTCTCAAAACATGTCGCTACGTGCTTTATTCATTGAACCTGTATCCGCACTAAAAGAAGTTCTTCATATTTTGAAGCGTAGACCGCGTAATGAATAAATCTTGTCCTTGAGAGTTAACTGTTTTCTCTTTCTCTTCTCCTACTTTCCCTCCCTTTTTTCGTGACTCTCTTTTCACCTTCTTTTTCATCTTCTTTCTTATTATTCTTCACCGGTTTCTCTCTCCCCATTCTTCTTTTCACCGATTTTTTTCTGGAGATGAAGAATTGCATTATAACACACTAAGGTCCTAAGCACAACAGAGTTCAAGTGAGATATAGCATTCTTGCTGAAAAATAAAGAGCTGAGTCCAGGTGTATGTACAGCATTTGTTCAAAATTTTTAAAACCCCTCTCGTGCCATTTTGCTGCTGCTAAGTTTGTTGAAGAATAAAAGAGGAAGGAAGGAGCTGAAGCGTGGGTGAGCAAAAATAGCTCTCATAATCTCAAGATTCATGGAGTGCTCATGGATAAGATGCTGTCCGGGATGGCACCCCTCAAATGGCTTGAGCACGAGCTAACCTTAGCTAACACAATGCCCGTGGTGGCGTAGGGCATTATGGCGATGGAGACGTGGTGAAAGTGGGAGAAGCTGAGAAAGGGGGCTTTCAAAAAAGAAAAGGGGCAAATGGGCTGTTAGGACAGGAATGCCGGAAGTAGGAGAGAGAAACTAACAAAGGATGATGACTGACGAGAAAGATGATGGAAAGATGGAGAGTAAAAGTGCAAAAGAGAGAGAATTTGAGAGAAATGTATTGAAAAAGAGGAGAGAGAAAACAATTGTACCATAATTTTTTGAAAAAATGATAATAAAATACCACTTGAGTTTTAAAAGGACAAATAAGACACTTGAATAAGCAAAATGACAAATAGGGCATTGGGTACCAATCTGGAATTCATATTTTCGGCCAAAAGACCGAAATGCCCTTAAGATGTTTGAAACTTGAGGAGATGGAGAAAAGGCGGAAACCAACTCCTCGGCAAAAACAACACCCCAGTCGACAAAAGAGGAATTGCTTCCACTCAGCGAAAGCAACCCCCCTCCCCCACACTCGGCGAAAGCAACCCTCCACTAAGTGAAACAGGAACTGGAACTACCTCCCCCAGTCGGCGAAAGTAACCCGCCGACCCGACGAGAGCAACCCGCCGAAACAGAAAGTGCCCCCACTCGGCGAAACCAAATCGAAGGTCCTCTAGTAACCAAAAAGCGGTCGCCGAAATCACATTGCCGCCGTCGCTTTCGAAACTAAACAGGTAGGGAACTTGAATATTGTTGTTCATAGAGCATTTTTTATGGGTCCCCGAAGCTTAAAATGTAATTATGCAGTGATGCTCTTTGTGGTTCCGTCTTTGTTGTTTCCATAGAAGTTGCTGTAGGACGAAAAAAGTTGTTTCCATGTTATTGCTGATGTGTTTTGTTGTGTACATATTTGGAAATGATTATGATTGATAGTGTTCAATCCATTTTGGGTGGCCTTTAATTGGAACAGAGGATTGCTTTTGTTGTGGGGATTGGTTTATTTTGATTTGAAGGAAAAGAACAAAATGGAAAGGATAATTTTGTCAGTGTTATTTGACTTTCTGAAAAGAGTATAGCTTTCTATGTGGAGAGGGTGGGATTTTAAGGAAGTAGAATTCCACTAATTTGGTCTACATGCGCGGCAATGATAAAGTTGCTTTCATTTTCATTGAATGGTTTAGGGTGAAAAGTTTGTCCTTGCGTGGGTAAAATTTGCAAAGGTTATCCTGTTGTAGTAATTTAGCAAGCAGTAATTCTATTAGCCGAGTAGTAAATTTGATGAGGTAAGTAGTAAATAGTACTAGCTGGTTTGGTATTGAAATAACAACTATTGGTCTGAGAAGGACTAAATTTGTGTTGGCAATGATTACATTTGTTAACTTATATGTTAATGAAATTTACAACATTAATTAGAGTAATTGACTACATTCGGCAATGGAAAATAATAGATTTGGTATGGGAATGACAACATGTTGTGATGCAAATTCAATTGAGTGGACAATGATATTGAGGTGATATATTACTGAAATTTACTACATTAGTCAATGAAAGTGACCAGATTTGTTATGGGAATAACAACATCACCGTGATGCGAATTCATTTGACTGTGCAATGGTTTTGTAGGTGATGTTAATGAGATTTACTACATTTATTAGTGGAATTTACTACATTAGTCAATGAAAGTGACCAGATTTGTTAGGGGAATAACAACATTGTCGTGATGTGAATTCATTTGACTGTGCAATGGTTTTGTAGGTGATATGTTAATGAGATTTACTACATTTATTAGTGGAATTTACTACATTAGTCAATGAAAGTGACCAGATTTGTTAGGGGAATAACAACATCGTCGTGATGCGAATTCATTTGACTGTGCAATGGTTTTGTAGGTGATATGTTAATGAGATTTACTATATTTATTAGTGGAATTTACTACATTAGTTAATGAAAGTGACCAGATTTGTTATGGGAATAACAACATTACCGTGATGCGAATTCATTTGACTGTCCAATGGTTTTGTAGGTGATGTTAATGAGATTTACTATATTTATTAGTGGAATTTACTACATTAGTCAATGAAAGTGACCAGATTTGTTATGGGAATAACAACATCGCCGTGATGCGAATTCATTTGACTGTGCAATGGTTTTGTAGGTGATGTTAATGAGATTTACTACATTTATTAGTGGAATTTACTACATTAGTCAATGAAAGTGACCAAATTTGTTACGGGAATAACAACATCGTCGTGATGCGAATTCATTTGACTGTGCAATGGTTTTGTAGGTGATATGTTAATGAGATTTACTATATTTATTAGTGGAATTTACTACATTAGTCAATGAAAGTGACCAGATTTGTTATGGGAATAACAACATCACCGTGATGCGAATTCATTTGACTGTGCAATGGTTTTGTAGGTGATGTTAATGAGATTTACTACATTTATTAGTGGAATTTACTACATTAGTCAATGAAAGTGACCAGATTTGTTAGGGGAATAACAACATTGTCGTGATGTGAATTCATTTGACTGTGCAATGGTTTTGTAGGTGATATGTTAATGAGATTTACTACATTTATTAGTGGAATTTACTACATTAGTCAATGAAAGTGACCAGATTTGTTAGGGGAATAACAACATCGTCGTGATGCGAATTCATTTGACTGTGCAATGGTTTTGTAGGTGATATGTTAATGAGATTTACTATATTTATTAGTGGAATTTACTACATTAGTTAATGAAAGTGACCAGATTTGTTATGGGAATAACAACATTACCGTGATGCGAATTCATTTGACTGTACAATGGTTTTGTAGGTGATGTTAATGAGATTTACTATATTTATTAGTGGAATTTACTACATTAGTCAATGAAAGTGACCAGATTTGTTATGGGAATAACAACATCGCCGTGATGCGAATTCATTTGACTGTGCAATGGTTTTGTAGGTGATGTTAATGAGATTTACTACATTTATTAGTGGAATTTACTACATTAGTCAATGAAAGTGACCAAATTTGTTACGGGAATAACAACATCGTCGTGATGCGAATTCATTTGACTGTGCAATGGTTTTGTAGGTGATATGTTAATGAGATTTACTATATTTATTAGTGGAATTTACTACATTAGTCAATGAAAGTGACCAGATTTGTTATGGGAATAACAACATCACCGTGATGCGAATTCATTTGACTGTGCAATGGTTTTGTAGGTGATGTTAATGAGATTTACTACATTTATTAGTGGAATTTACTACATTAGTCAATGAAAGTGACCAGATTTGTTAGGGGAATAACAACATCGTCGTGATGTGAATTCATTTGACTGTGCAATGGTTTTGTAGGTGATATGTTAATGAGATTTACTACATTTATTAGTGGAATTTACTACATTAGTCAATGAAAGTGACCAGATTTGTTAGGGGAATAACAACATCGTCGTGATGCGAATTCATTTGACTGTGCAATGGTTTTGTAGGTGATATGTTAATGAGATTTACTATATTTATTAGTGGAATTTACTACATTAGTTAATGAAAGTGACCAGATTTGTTATGGGAATAACAACATTACCGTGATGCGAATTCATTTGACTGTACAATGGTTTTGTAGGTGATGTTAATGAGATTTACTATATTTATTAGTGGAATTTACTACATTAGTCAATGAAAGTGACCAGATTTGTTATGGGAATAACAACATCGCCGTGATGCGAATTCATTTGACTGTGCAATGGTTTTGTAGGTGATGTTAATGAGATTTACTACATTTATTAGTGGAATTTACTACATTAGTCAATGAAAGTGACCAAATTTGTTACGGGAATAACAACATCGTCGTGATGCGAATTCATTTGACTGTGCAATGGTTTTGTAGGTGATATGTTAATGAGATTTACTATATTTATTAGTGGAATTTACTACATTAGTCAATGAAAGTGACCAGATTTGTTATGGGAATAACAACATCACCGTGATGCGAATTCATTTGACTGTGCAATGGTTTTGTAGGTGATGTTAATGAGATTTACTACATTTATTAGTGGAATTTACTACATTAGTCAATGAAAGTGACCAGATTTGTTAGGGGAATAACAACATTGTCGTGATGTGAATTCATTTGACTGTGCAATGGTTTTGTAGGTGATATGTTAATGAGATTTACTACATTTATTAGTGGAATTTACTACATTAGTCAATGAAAGTGACCAGATTTGTTAGGGGAATAACAACATCGTCGTGATGCGAATTCATTTGATTGTGCAATGGTTTTGTAGGTGATATGTTAATGAGATTTACTATATTTATTAGTGGAATTTACTACATTAGTTAATGAAAGTGACCAGATTTGTTATGGGAATAACAACATTACCGTGATGCGAATTCATTTGACTGTACAATGGTTTTGTAGGTGATGTTAATGAGATTTACTATATTTATTAGTGGAATTTACTACATTAGTCAATGAAAGTGACCAGATTTGTTATGGGAATAACAACATCGCCGTGATGCGAATTCATTTGACTGTGCAATGGTTTTGTAGGTGATGTTAATGAGATTTACTACATTTATTAGTGGAATTTACTACATTAGTCAATGAAAGTGACCAAATTTGTTACGGGAATAACAACATCGTCGTGATGCGAATTCATTTGACTGTGCAATGGTTTTGTAGGTGATATGTTAATGAGATTTACTAGATTTATTAGTGGAATTTACTACATTAGTCAATGAAAGTGACCAGATTTGTTATGGGAATAACAACATCACCGTGATGCGAATTCATTTGACTGTGCAATGGTTTTGTAGGTGATGTTAATGAGATTTACTACATTTATTAGTGGAATTTACTACATTAGTCAATGAAAGTGACCAGATTTGTTAGGGGAATAACAACATTGTCGTGATGTGAATTCATTTGACTGTGCAATGGTTTTGTAGGTGATATGTTAATGAGATTTACTACATTTATTAGTGGAATTTACTACATTAGTCAATGAAAGTGACCAGATTTGTTAGGGGAATAACAACATCGTCGTGATGCGAATTCATTTGACTGTGCAATGGTTTTGTAGGTGATATGTTAATGAGATTTACTACATTTATTAGTGGAATTTACTACATTAGTCAATGAAAGTGACCAGATTTGTTAGGGGAATAACAACATCGTCGTGATGTGAATTCATTTGACTGTGCAATGGTTTTGTAGGTGATATGTTAATGAGATTTACTACATTTATTAGTGGAATTTACTACATTAGTCAATGAAAGTGACCAGATTTGTTAGGGGAATAACAACATCGTCGTGATGCGAATTCATTTGACTGTGCAATGGTTTTGTAGGTGATATGTTAATGAGATTTACTATATTTATTAGTGGAATTTACTACATTAGTCAATGAAAGTGACCTGATTTGTTATGGGAATAACAATATCGTCGTGATGCGAATTCATTTGACTGTGCAATGGTTTTGTAGGTGATATGTTAATGAAATTTACTACATTTGTTAGTGGACTTGACTACACTTGTTAATTGAGTGGACAATGGTATTTTGATGATATGTTAATAAAATTTACTATATTTGTTAGTGTAATTGACCACATTTGTTGATGGAATTGATGACATTGTTGTGAAAGAAATATATTACTATGAATGACTAACAAGTGGTGTCATTGCAGTAGGGAAAATGGAATTACAAGTTCAAGTAGAAGGAGAAGGAGAGGGAAGTGGACAAGTAAAGAATGGGTACATGCTGTTTCTGCATGAATTTAAGGCTGGCAAAGAGTTTAGGAATAGGAGAGAAGAAGTTAGGGAGGGAACAAAGGCATGGAGGGAGCTGCCACCGAAGGAGAGGAAGAAGTATAATGATAAAGTGAACAAACCAAAGAAGCAAGGGACGAAGAAGAAGCGGATGAAAAAAGTTGCTTTTAGCACCCGTTGCTCAGTCCGGCAATACACGTCATTGGTGGAATTTATAAATAGCAATGACAGATTGAAAGCCAAGGTACAAAGTTTGGGATTTGCAAGTTTGCTTGACATGGGATGTGAGAGACTCCCTCGTGACCTCATAATACGCATTCTTCGAGCATATGATCCGCCTACTCATTGATGCACAAGATGTTGTGGAGTTGTTGGAGGTACCCCACACAAGGGAAAAGGTAAGAACAGATGTGGATGATGATGATGAAACATATAAGAGGTTGAAGAATGAATATGGTAAAGTCTTTTTTACCAAGATACTTAAAGACATTAAATCTGGGGAGAATGAAGAGAATTTCGAGTTCTTGTTCATGCTGTACACATTTGGGAGTTTTCTAGCTCCTACCTCACAAACAACAGTGAGTGACAAGCTAGTAAGGGTGATGTGTTGTACTATGAATGAATTTCACCGATTTGATTGGGCCACATACATTGTGAACAACTTGTGGAAAGAGATGGAAGATTATGTTGAAGTGTATAGAAACGTAGGGAAAGACAATGATGAAGGGAGTTGCAACGTTGGAGGATGCATCTACCTCTTATTGGTATGTATTTATTACCATTGTTTTTTTGTTCTATGTTTGAATGGAGTGATGATAAAGTTAATAATTTGATATTGCAGTTATATCTTGCTGAGCGCTTCCCATTATCTAAATCTGTTAGAGATGGGTCAATAAGTGCTATTCAATTCTGGACTGATAAGAGGATAAAGGAGATGACAAAGAAGGAAAGGCAGAGCAACAGAGGCCTATTATATAAGGAGAAGGGCTCGAAAGTTAAGGTTGGAGATGAGGAGAGAAGAAGGAGAAGTGTCGCTAACTTACACCCAGTGTGTGCTTTGCTTGGTAATTTCAATGTGCATTAACAAGAAAAAGTGTTTGACCTTTTTTAATAATGTGATGCAGGAGTTGTAGAGCTTACATCAAAAGTTGATGGCTGTAATTGATTTAAGCTACAAGAGACTTGTTAGTGCAGTAGAGGATGAGCTACATAAGGTGCACATAACGATGGAGGAAAATCGTACTGTGGGAGATGACGGCCCTAGTGAAGTTGGAGCTGAATATAAGGGAGAAGATGAAGCTGATGATGGTGATGATGAAAATGAGGGAGATGATGATGATGGATAGGACTCAGGACACATACCTCATCATGGAGATGACTCGAACGAGGCTGACATGGTTGATGTTGAGGAAGAAGGAATACAAGCAGGAAATATGGATTCCCTTGATGTTTCCCCCATGGACAAGAATGCACAGCCCAGGAGATCACAGAGGGAGGTGAAGTCAGCCATAAATTCTCCATGGATTTTGACGATGCCTGTTAAGAGGAAGAAGAGGAATATGGAGGAAAAGAACAAGTTTTTTAACATGATATCCCGCATGTGTTTAAGGCAGGAGGGTGATGTGTAAGTTACTATTCGCATGACTGTGAATGATATTACTTATCGGTTGTTTACTGATTAACTACACACATAATGATACTGGGAACACATTTTTAGGCCTTTAGTTAAAATATCTGATGAGGATATCACTCGAGATCAGCTAAGGACACTTGGAGGAATTGAGAGAATAGGTAACCGGGTAAGTTAGTATTGTGATCTTGGGCTGAGTACTATAAATTTATATTTGATGCTCATATATACCTGTGCGAAAAACTAAAATTTACTTGCAAACAGCTTATGTCAGTTGTGTGCAAGACTTTACTGGCTGATATGAAGAGCGAAGGAGAAGTCAAGCGACACATATTTGATGCTGACTTTATGGTAAGGTTACTAAGATGAATACAAAATAATTACTGCTATATGACTAATCATTTGATATGCAGGCAATACTAGCTGCAAACCCATCTCGGTGGGATGCTAGAAAACGAGAAAAAGCAGTTGCTGCCTGAATATGTCAGTTACAACATAGGAGACTATGACTTGATATTTGGACCTACACTTGTTGGTGCTCACTGGTTTTGTCTTGTGCTTGAGCCTAAGACAATGAATTTCTATGTTATGGACTCAATGAAGCCAAGTTTTCCTGCTAAGAAGAGTAAGAAGAAAGGTGCAGCTGATGATGATATCATGACTGTAGTGACCGGATATGTAAGAATATTGTTACTGTTCTTGTGTAACATGCTCTTTGTTTACCAAATTATTTACAAATGCAAGTATGTGTTGTGCAGAGGGATCGATTTTATGACATGATTGAGATAGTAAAGCCCAATACCATTGGAAAGAAGCAGATGAGTAACATTATTTGGGCCCCTGTTCCTCAACAGAACAATCTGTGAGTGGTATTAGTTGTTGATGTAATAATGTATGAATGCTACTTCGTGTTTCACTCATGGATATTGTTGCCATGTGCAGGCAAGACTGTGGCGTTCATGTTTTAATATGGTTGAGCAAATGGGAGCCCGATGTGACGCTTGAGTACAGTGAAGAACATGTTGCTAATTTTCGACAAAACCTAATGTGGTGGCTTGTTAATCATGAGCTCAATTCAAGACGTGAAGAAGCATTGAACTTGCTGTCATCCGCAAAACCCACACCGAGGAAAAAGTAGCATGCATCACGGCACTGAATTACGCTGTCTAAGTTTAATGATGTGTTAGTTAAAGTTATGTATGTAAGGGAATTTGCAAACTATTTTCAGGGATTTTAAAGGCGCCTCATTTTCAAGTAATGTTAAACCATTTTCCTAAATTGTTACAACACATGTGATGAGATTTACAACTGTAGAAGTGAATTTTACCACTTCTTCAACGGGTTTGACAACCTGTTTTGAGAGGCAGGGCAACTTTCCTCAATAAAAATACAAATACCACACTGAGTTTGACAAAACACATAGTGGGAATAACAACTTTTATAGTGAGTGTTACTACTTGTTCAGTGGGTTTTCCAACCGTATGTTTATTGAGCTGTGTTACTTCGTCCTAGAACGGTAAAACTCGACAGTGAATTTTACAACTGTCATAGTGAGATTTACTACTTGTACAGTGGGTTTTGTATCCCTGCGTTTATTGGGCTGGGCAACTTTGGTTTCAAAACCATACAACTCCGAGGTGTGAATTTTACAAAACACATGGAAGGATTTACAACTTTCACAGTGATTTTTACAACTTGTGTAATGGGTATTGCAACCTTTTGTTTTTCTCTGGACAACCTTCCTTTCAGAAAACCATACAATTCCACGCTGAGTTTGACTAAACACATAGTGGGATTTACAACTCTCATAGTGAGATTTACTACTTGTACAGTGGGTTTTGCATCCCTGCGTTTATTGGGCTGGGCAACTTTGGTTCAAAACCATACAACTCCAAGGTGTGAATTTTGCAAAACACATGGAGGGATTACAACTTTCACAGTGATTTTTACAACTTGTGTAATGGGTATTGCAACCTTCTGTTTTTCTCTGGACAACCTTCCTTTCAGAAACCATACAATTCCACGCTGAGTTTGACTAAACACATAGAGGGATTTACAACTCTCACAGTGAGATTTACTACTTTTACAGTGGGTTTTGCATCCCTGCATTTATTGGGCTGGGCAACTTTGGTTTCAAAACCATACAACTCGCAGGTGAGTTTTGCAAAACACATGGAAGGATTTACAACTCTCACAGTGAGATTTACTACTTTTACAGTGGGTTTTGCATCCCTACGTTTATTGGGCTACGCAACTTTGACTTCAAAACCATACAACTCCGAGGTGAATTTTACAAAACACATGGAGGGATTTACAACTCTCATAATGATATTTACTACTTTTACAGTGGGTTTGCATCCCTGCATTTATTGGGCTGGGCAACTTTGGTTTCAAAACCATACAAAACGGAGGTGAGTTTGCAAAACACATGGAGGGATTTACAACTCTCACAGTGAGATTTACTACTTTTACAGTGGGTTTTGCATCCCTGCATTTATTGGGCTGCGCAACTTTGGTTTCAAAACTATACAACTCCGAGGTGAATTTTGCAAAACACATGGAGGGATTTACAACTCTCACAGTGAGATTTACTACTTCTACAATGGGTTTTGCATCCCTGCGTTTATTGGGCTGGGCAACTTTGGTTTCAAAACCATACGAAACGGAGGTGAGTTTTGCAAAACACATGGAGGGATTTACAACTCTCACAGTGAGATTTACTACTTTTACAGTGGGTTTTGCATCCCTGCATTTATTGGGCTATGCAACTTTGGTTTCAAAACTATACAACTCCGAGGTGAATTTTGCAAAACACATGGAGGGATTTACAACCCTCACAGTGAGATTTACTACTTCTACAGTGGGTTTGCATCCCTGTGTTATTGGGCTGGGCAACTTTGGTTTCAAAACTATACAACTTGTAGGTGAGTTTTGCAAAACACATAGTGGTATTTACTACTTTTATACTGGGTTTTGCACCCTTTGCCGGGTTGGGCAGATTTTCTGCCATGAACAATACAATTCGATGCAGCAATATGACAGCAGATACATTACATATATTCAAATGACTGCACCTCAAGTACATCACGGTAAACATGAACTGTTAACTTTCATACTAACTACACGTGCAATGGGATTTACCATTCACATAACAGTATTTACCAAAAATCAGCAGCAATATAACAGCAGATGCATTACATATATTCAAATAACTACACCTCAAGTACAGCACGGTAAACATTGAACCATAATTTTCATACTAACTACACTACACGTGCAATGGAATTTACCATTCACGCAACACTATTTATCAAAAACCAGCAGCAATATGACAGCAGATACAGTATTTATGACATGATTGAACCATTAACTTTCATACTAACTACACGTGCAATGGGATTTACCATTCACGCAACAGTATTTACCAAAAACCAGCAGCAATATGACAGCAGATAACATTACATATATTCAAATGACTGCACCTCAAGTACAGCATGGTAAACATTGAACCATAACTTTCATACTAACTACACTACACGTGCAATAGAATTTACCATTCACGCAACACTATTTATCAAAAACCAGCAGTAATATGACAGCAGATACAGTATTTATGACATGATTGAACCATAACTTTCATACTAACTACATGTGCAATGGGATTTACCATTCACGCAACAGTATTTACCAAAAACCAGCAGCAATATGACAGCAGATGCATTACATATATTCAAATGACTGCACCTCAAGTACAGCACAGTAAACATTGAACCATAACTTTCATACTAACTACACTACACGTGCAATGGAATTTACAATTCACGCAACACTATTTACACCAAAAAATCACCATATCTATTGACATCTAACTTCAACTTGGGTTTAGATTCTTGCATGTTCTTCTTGTGTGCCCAACTTGTTGGCATGTGCTACAATGGTAGATCTTCCTATTCTGGAACTGTGACTCTCATCTTTTTATTTTAGGCCTTCCTGGCAGTCGATTAGTCAAAGGCGGTGCCAAGAACACTTGACTTCCTATATTTTCTACTCAGCAATTGTTAGGATTTGGCATGTCTACTGTCGCCACTGGAATCATAGTCCTGCCATAAATCTTTTGCTGTGATGTAATCTTGCAGCATTCATCAACAAAATCATACACATTGCAATTCACATCCTTAATAGCTGCACAGACATGGGGATAGGGCTGTACAAAAACCCGGTGGTCCGGTATGGTCCGGTCCAACCCGAACAGACCCGGTCCAGTCCGGTCCAGAAAAAATTGGCCCGAAACAAGACTGGACCAGACTGGACCGGACTGGTCTCATCGGGCTGGACTGGACTAGGGACTGACCCCTTAGACCAGTTGGTCCAGTCCAGTCTAGCCCGATTTTTTAAAATTATTATTAATATAATTTTAATTTGATTTAATTTTCTATATAAATTTTTTATCTATTCAAATAATTAAGATTTATCTATTAACTTTCGAAGTAATGAGCATGCATATATATTTTTCTACAATTTAAGATCTATATTGAAGAGGATTAATTAATAAAACATGACTTCATTGGGAAATTGAAAAGGAATGATCAAATTTGATAAATTTTGAATTAAAATATGTGCAAAAATTTTATATAGTAAGTTACAATTTTGCCTCCTATTGAAGAAAATTTTTTTTTTAAAAAATTAAAATTAGGTCTGGACTGCCTGGACTGGTCCAGGCAGTCCAGAGGACCAAGTCCAGTCCAACCCGACCTCGGGTTGGCACTGGACTAGACCAGACCTCGGGCTGTTTTTTTCAGCCCGAGGTCTTTACTGGACCAGACTTCGGGTTGATAACAAACCCGGTCCAGTCTAGTCCATGCACACCCCTACATGGGGACATGGAATGCCTGACATTTGCCAAGCTGCACAGGTGCATTTGCCTAGACCAAGATCAACATGTACAGCTCCTTTTGCTGTATGGACACACACCCTACCTCCTCCATAAGGTACACTCAGCATGCATGCTGATCTAGCAACATTGTCCACCAATTTTGCATCTATGTTTGAGCCTACACTATTTTTCCAATTACTCATTGCTATGCTTGCTGCATACATCTTCTTTGCCACTTTCTCACGATGCTCATGTATAAGTTGGGCAACATTATATCGTCTCTATTTCAACATCCAAGCATTGAATGACTCAGCAAGGTTTGTTGTGATGTTATCCTACCGTTTAAATGGGAATTTACTTAAGGCCCACCTTTCAACATCACCATGATTAGGAAGCCACTCAAATAATTGCGGATTGACCTTTCTCATGTTATCCATTGCACCATCAAACTCGGTGTCAAGCCTTACATATGCAATGGCATCCAAGTATTGCAGTCCCTCCTCCCTTGCTTTCCCACTAGTCTTCCTCTTTCCTCTATTTAATTTAATCATTTGTGCACTGAAGTTTTCCTTAACATGTCTGTAGCAGTATGCATGCCTCTCACCACCAAATATTGCTTGCACGTCACCTATTATTGCATTGTGTTGATCTAACACAATTGTCAATTCCATCAAGCCAACTATCTCCTTAATCATATATAAGAACCATGTCCAATCCTCAAGTGTCTCTCCCTTTACAATAGCAATCGCAAAAGGTAATAATTCGTTGTCAGCATCATAAGCAGACGCCGACAGTAACGTCCCCTTATACGGTCCACTTAAATGACATCCATCAATGTACAGTACATGTCTAGTACTAGCTATAAAGCCTTCTATACAATACCCATATGCTATGAATGCACGCTCAAATGTGTTATTAGTATTACCCACCTATTTGGCCACGGTTTTGTTATCTGTTTCCTTCAATCGTTCACATATCCACGGAATAAGCATATAAGACTGGTCAGGCCTGCCATGTATGTCCTCTAAAGCTTTTTGCTTCGCCTGTATGTATGCTTGTTTATATGTCAACTTCACACCATAATCTCTTTCCAAAGTCTTCCTTATATCATTTGGACGCCTGTCTATGTGATCATTTACCTCATCTGTAATGATTGATGCTGTCAAGCTAGCTGAACCACAATGTTCCACACGAAGATTGTCTTGTGCATTATGAACATGCTCATTTATGAATGTTGCCACACATAAAAAGGGAGTACTCTTTCTACCCACTCTTGCACTTATCCTCCATGGACAACCTTCAACACTACATTTCACATACATTTTTTCCCTACAATTTTTCACATACTTGTACTCAAACTTGTTTGCAATACTAAACTTATGTACTTTCTTCTTGAAATCTTCTGCATTTGCAAAAGTCTGGTTCCGTCCTAACAACAATTCCTTCCATTTCAAAGAATTCATCTCCGGCAAAGGTGTAGGTGCACTCACTACTCCGTATGGTAGGCTTACATTAGGTCTTTCACTGCCTCTAGAACTTGTACTTTCCAAAGCATTTCCCTCCAACGTAGGCTCATCACTCTATTCTGACAGTCCTACCATTCTTGAGATCCTGCATTTATAATTATCACTGTTGTTAAGAGATTTACTATAATATTACAACAATTATCAACTTTCATAACCACCAAAAAAAATTTTCACTTACGTTTCTGGATAACCCATTCCTTCCTCCACATTGTCATTACCTTTATGTGCTATATAAATATGTGCATTACGGTCATTATATTCAAATAGATTATCAACTTCACCATCATCTATAAGATCTACCAATACCCTCTCATCAAAACTCAAAGTGTATTTAATATCACAGCCATGACAATCCATGCTGAACCATTCTCCTATCATTGCCCTCAAATCTTCAAGTTTTGTACCCTCATTTATTACTCTTACTCTGACAGTCCCACCACAGTATTTAACTTCGCCATCGTCATTTTCCACAAACTTCCCATCTACGTGAAAATAACAAGCAAGTCTTTTTGAAGATGTTGATACAATGTTACAAGACATCACCACTTACTAACCTACAGCAAACAACATTAAATAAAAAAAATTAACTTCTCCGCCAATTAGTTTCCATCAACGTACGTGACACCCAAAACACACACAAAGAGAGAAACTTTTCTTCTATTCACAACTTTATTATAGGGTTTCACAACTCCATTATTGATTTTAACAACGTTCACCACTTGAACGCAAACTTCACGCCTACGTAATTGCTTGCCACCTTTTTTGATTTCCGCTACGTCATTCGAAATAGTCAATATAAAGTATAAAACCTCATCTCCAGCACACCCGTCCCCACCATTGCGCCATAAAGCAGACACAAAAAGGAACTACCCAAACCCCACCATCACTTAATGCGACATGTTCACTCTCTCTCTTGCTACAAACCCTCTTGCCCACAACCAAAATCTATTAAATCAGCAATCCCAACAAAATGATGATGCGGAGGAGTAAGATTATACCATTTCCAAAGACTTAAACTTACCTCTTTTCAGCTCTAATGTGTTCCTCCAGCGTTCCTCTTTCCTTCTTCATGTGCTCAACCGGTGCTCCATCTTTATTTTCATTTCAGTTTCACTTCATTTTACCTCACTGATAAGGGCATTTTGGTCTTTTGGCCGAAAATATGAATTCCAAATTGGTACCCAATACCCTATTTGTCATTTTGCTTATTCAGGTGCCTTATTTGTCTTTTTGAAATTCAAGTGGTATTTTATTGTCATTTTTCCTAATTTTTTTGTGAAATATTTTCTGTTAAAAAAAATCCACATAAACTAACAAGTGGGCCTACAAATGATTGAGTTGGTGCGTTTTTATTGAAAAGTGTTCAGGTGATGTGGTACTCTCAGAGTACCTAAGAATTTCTTGACATCCATAACCAAAAAATATCCATAATTATTTTTAAACTATATAAGCCAATCATATACAATTTCTTCTAGGCTTCTTAACAACCAATGCGTCTAATTATAACTAGTCAACTATGACCTTTCATTTCAGATTTTAACCGCCCCATGCAACTGAGGTGACATGAATTAGAAAAATGAGCAGAAAATTAAAAAAACCGTCTAGGGTAGGTAAAAATAATAAAAGATGATAAAATCAATAATCAATATATAAATAATAAAAAGAACAATATTCTAGGGTAGGTAAAAAATACCACTATGATAGTTTTGGCTCTAAATATAAGTCACTTGTAGTATATTTAATTATTATTTTTTTTTAATTTTATCTTTATTTATTTCTTGTTAGAAAGATATAAAAAAGAGAGATATGACCCCACCAATCGGCCTCTCATGTTGCTGAAAATCATGGGAACCCTTGAGAATGAGTCTATGGAAATGACAGGGTTCCTTTCAATGGAAGAGAAGCATGAAGTTTTGTTTTAAAATTTTGATTCTGATATGAGCATTGTCCAATTTGAATTGGAAAATCAATCGCTCATAATAGCAACATAAGTCTCCGCAATGGAGATGCGTTCTCCTCGTTGAGAAAACACTAGTCTCAAGGATCTTCATCAGGAACAATTATTGTGTTTGGATTCTTAGAGAAGCAAATTTAATAGCTATTTCGCTTGCTAAAACTTCATTGGATGGGTCTTGCTCTTCAATTTGGGTGATGCCACTCCCACTTCCTCTACTGAATATGCTAATGGATGATCTTCAAGAACTCTTTTTAGTTCAAGATGATAGTTTTATGTTTAGCTTTTTTTCTGCTTAGGGTCTTTGTATCGTTTTTTCAGTTGGCCAAAAAACAAAAATGCTGGTTTGTTGAGCAATTTTATAACATGAAGCAGGTGGTTCCCGCACAATCAATAACCAGAAGGCTAATGGCAAAAATGCTGACGGAAGAGACGATGTAGTCATAAGATGACGTAAAACATTTTGGCCAATGAAATGGAGACACCTATATTACTAGTCTCCCACTTATTCATAGGTAAATGTGTGTATAACCATCTGTATGGACAGATATAGGCATGTTTTACATAAATTGACTCAACTTTTCTTATATATTTATCTCCTATTCTATAAATCATAATTAAAAAGCTATTTATAAGTCATTTTAAATGGGTACTTTGATCTGATCCACATTGAATGGAATGCCACCAATGAGATACATATGGACATGAATCCTTTTTATCATTTTCTTCTTCTCGTTTCATATCACCAGGCCATGTGATAAAAAAAAATTTTAAATAATTGAGATTTAATATTTTATATTTTTTTTAATTTTTAGGTAGTCTACTGGTAAGTTGTTTAGAACAAATTTTAATATTTTAAATTCATTTATTTATTTTTATAAAACATTTAATCATAATTTTATAAAATATTAAATCTGAAGTATTCATTTTTTTCATTTAACGATAAAAATGAGATGGGAGAAAAAGTACAACAAGAATGAGACAATACTAATGTGTGTGTTTGTGTGGGGAACATGTTGCGTTGAGTTGGTGAGCAGTTTTATAAGATGTCAGACGCAGTTACCCCGCATTCTCATTTTCAAACGCAGGAAAGTTTTTTTTTTTAATAACCTTTTGGGCCACTCGGTATTTATGGCTCTTTTTAGATCCTATTATTAGGTATCCGAACAATCAATTAATCTGGATCTGAGTCCAAAAAAAAATTAATCTGGATCGAGCTTTGTAGGACCACTTTGAGCGTTAAGCTCTCCTGGCAAGTTTTAACGCAACTGAATTCCCAGGGCTGAAACATGAGACTACTAGTTAAGCTAAGTGAACCCCTTACCAGTTCAATCAAGTACTTGTTGGTCGGAAAAAACTTATTAACTTAGTCAAATATTTTGTATCTATTGCATCAAGTTTTCCAAATATTTTGTATTCATTATATCAAATTCTCCAATCACATCTTACCATATAGTCCTTTTTGTTTCATATAGATTTATAATTAAATACTAATATTTCAAAACTAGTACACATGGTCATGTATAATTAGAGAAATTGACATAATTAGTATAAAGAATTTGACATAAGTATTGTCCTTTAATAAACATATATATATGAGTAAAAAAAATTAAAAAATACATTGACTACTCGCTATATTACTTTAATTATATATTTATATATCTTCTATTTTTAAAACCTACATGAAGCTACCTAAAATCAATAGTCCCACAAAGCGCAAACTCTTCTTCTATTTTTAAGATATATTTTCATCCAATTATTATCAGCTGATGGTTAAGTTTCACATGTTGGAATGAAATACCCATATTTAAACATAGGTGTTGTTTAAAAATCATTTAATGATAAGTTTACTTAATGAAATAATTTTTTTGCAAATTTAAATACGTGAGCTGACTAAAATAATATATCAAACGTAAAAATATACTTATAATGGAAGTTTACTTATTTAATGATTTTTTACTTTTCAAAATAAAGGAATGTAATTACTAAAAAAAAATCCCATAACATGTGGATGACAAGTTCTCGCACACGGCATGGCAACAAAATTCATAGCTCCATACCGCGATTTTTATCAATTATATTCATTTTTGTATTTTTGAGACCTCACAATAATTTTTCTTCTAATTTTTCTTCAAGCAGCAATTATGCAAAAGTAACAGCTTCCGACAAACACTTTGTACGGATACCCACTACCAAAAAAAAATCAAATTAGCGACGGAATTTAGTGACGGAATTTCGGTCATTAATCAAAATTAACAACGAAATTTAGTTAGCGACGGAATTAGTGACGGAATGTTTTCCGTCACTAATTTCACCGTCACTAAATAATTAGTAACGGAATTCAAAATTCCATCACTAATTAGCTACAGATTACTAACAGATTATCGACGGAAATTAGTGACGAAAATTTTCCATCGCTAATTAATGACGAAGATCCCACAAAAATTCTTTCACAAAATAGCGATTGATTTGTGACAGAAAATTCCATCACAAATTTGTGACTGAATTTTCTGTCACAAATCCATCGCTAATTTTTTTATTTTATAAATTTAAAATACCACGTGGCAATAATTAATTGCGCCACATGTCATGTTTGTGACCACCACCTCATCAATCCTCTCTCTCCCATGTTGCCACGTCACCGCCATGTGTCTATCACTATAAGCTTCCACGTCATCACCAGCTGCCACCTCATCAGCCCTCTCTCCCCCATGTTGCCAAATCATCTTTTCATCTACATCATCGCCATGTGTCCATCACTGTGAACCCCACATCATCACCTTGTCTACATCATCGCTACGTCACAAGTTGGCTCAATTTTGTGAAGGAGTTTTGGTTTGATCCTGGGACCTCCTACATGGATACTGAAACCTTTGCCAGTTGAATTAAGAAACACCTGCGAAATTTTTATACAAAAATAAATATATATAATATTTCTAATAAAAAATACAAATATATATAATAAATATTATATACATAATTTAATATATATTATATAATTTAATATATTATTATTTATTTGAATTTAATTTTTATATATTAGCAAAAATAATAATAATTTATATTTTTATTCATATATTTGACGAAATAACAAGTTGTATACTGTATATTTTTATTTTCTTTTATAATATTTTTATGTTTTAATTTTTATATAATATATTATTTAAAAATATGATATTTTATATTTTTATTTGAATAACAATTTTAAAAAATACTTATTATATATTTATATTACATTTTTTGCGACGGATCAGTGAAGGATTAGTGATGGAATTTTTTCAAAATTCCATCACTAAATTCCATCGCTAATTTTAGTGAAAGAAGTTGTAAAGGATTAGTGACCGATCACTAATTCCCTGTATTTTTTTGTAGTGATCGTTATTTAATGCAGCTGCCAAATCAAGATGTTAAAGAGTCAAGTCAAGGAAGTAGGAGATCGCCGCTTCAGCTGAGCCACACAATGTGGTGCGTCCTCTATATTTTGGTGCGGGCTGCTAAGCAGAGCAGAGCAGATCAACTTTCTCCTCCTCCTTCACATCTGCTGGGGTTTACCTATCTATCTGGTGTTTGCTAAGTTTTGATGGCAGAAGCAATGCATAATACTGAGATGAATCAAACAGAGTTGGCCTCTCAACAAATGGTGGAGCTCCGACAACTTCTCTCGTTTCAGTCTGCATCAGATTCATCCTCCCCTGACTTGCAACAACCACACGTACGCATCATCCTTTACTACTCTTTTTTCTTCAATTCTCAGATGAAGCCTTTTCTTGTTTTCTAGAGTTTCTTTATAATGCTTACTACTTTTTAAGGTTGCTTCTGTTTATATAATTCCTCAATTATAAGACTTTTTTAGCCAAACTTTGTTTCACCATTCAAAGATATATACTTCTCAGATTGCAAGTATTTGTATCCTGCGCTTTTCATTCATGATGACTTTTCTTAATTTTGTTACTCTCCCTTTAATATGCTCGCACCCTGTTAGATTCACTGGAGACTTTTTTTTTGGTTCTTTTCTTAATTATTCCTAACAAACGGTGATGAGATTACAGTTCAGTTATTAAGGAAAGAAAAACATTTATATTTCCCAAGTCTTAAGGTCACCTTCATTGCTTTGCTAATATATAATTTGTGGTTTTCTTCTGAATCTAAATTGATACATAGACGGAAGATGAGGCGATCAGCATAGACATAAAAGCAATGACAGAGATTAGCGAAGATGGTTTCTTGTCACCTTTGTGTTGTATCTACAGAGTGCCCTCAAAGATCCGTATTCTAAAAGAGGAAGCCTACACTCCTAAAGTGGTTTCCATCGGTCCTTTGCATCACTGTGACGCCAGGCTGCAAGATATGGAGAGCCACAAAGAAATAATGTTTAAAAGATTTGCACAAAATGCTATGACAGACTTGAACACTTTGGCTGACTTGGCGAAACAGTGTGAGCCAATGGTTCGTGCTTCTTATTTTGAGAGCATCAACTATAGCAAGAAGGATTTTGTGAAACTGATATTAGTGGATTCTACTTTCATCATTCAACTCTTTATTATGCACTACAAACGTCAGATGAAACGTGATGCCAAACTATCACAATCACGGTTGAGGATTGATATGCGTTGTGATTTGCTTTTACTTGAGAATCAACTTCCATTCTTTTTCCTTGAAGTGCTATATGATATAGCCTTTCCTCATAACCGTAGAGGTCATCTCCCTTCATTTATTCAGCTTAAATATTCCTACTTTGACCAGCATAACATGCAAAAGTTAAGGCCTAATCACAAGATAAAACATTTCACAGATCTTCTCAGATTATTTTATTTATCGAGAACCAACATGAAAAGAGATTCCTTCAAAGGGATGGACCCGATATGCTTAGATACACTGCAAATGAGTTACAAGAGGCAGGAGTGAAGTTAGAGGTAAGCACAAGCAAGTGCTCACTAGACTTGGAATTTTTAGGATCTGTTTTACAGATTCCTCAAATTAAAGTCGACGATAAGACTGAATTTTTGTTTCGAAATGTCATGGTTTTAGAACAGTGTCATTATCCATTTGGAACATATTTTTGTGACTATATGCTTGTATTGGACAACCTAGTTAACACAAATGAAGATGTGGAGGTTCTTGCTCATAAAAAGGTTATCAACAACTTGCTAGGTGATGTCAAAGAGGTTGCTACATTATTTAAAGGTCTTGGGAAAAATATAAATTATTGCAATTTCAGTAAAAAAAACACCTTGACGTTTCACAAAGTTTGAATGAGTTTTATGAAGATCCTTGTCGCAACGAAAAGGCAACTTTGGAGGCAAGTTTGAAGGCAACTTTGGAAAGAGATAGCAACACACCCTGGAAAACAGTGGCTTCTATTACTGCAATCATACTTTTCATTGTCACCATCATTCAAACCATATGTTCCATCCTCCAAGTTGTATAAAAGTAGAAACCTACATTTGAAGCTTGGTAGTCTATTTTAGTTTTCTGTCCTTGAAAATTTATGTTCCCTTGCTGATTTTATTCAGCCTTTACTGTTGCACCATCTGTAGGATAACAATAATAATTGTGATCCTTATTTTTGGTTTTCTTTATCAATCACAAACAATGAAACAACACAATATAGAATCAATTATGATTAAGTATAAAATATCAACTTTTTTCCATCCAACAATTTACAAATCACTTATCAAAATATTTATACGTTGAAGTAGGAAATCTAAATAATCAAATCTGATATGATCAGCTATTATAAACTTGTAGTGAACTCTCCGCCCAATACAAAGGAGGGTGCACTGCCGCAGTTATTATATGTTCCTTATTTCCTGGCATTCAATATGGACCAGAGTTGTCTTCAATATGAAGCAACTCTATCCTTAGAGTCATCTTCCTCCAAACATTCAATAGGCTTTAGTGCTTTACTACTCCTCATTCTACACATGAGAACTAATTTTCTATGACTAGAATGCCCTTGCACCTAAATCAAATTTTCCAATGAGCCCACTCTTTCAACATGTATTACATTATATCCTTGTTTTGAAATAATTGTAAAATGAGTTAATTTTCAATGTTATTGAAAGTATATCTTATTAAAAAAAGCTCTTTCTCCTGCTGCTGTGTCAACAAGCACAGCCATTGTTGACTTCAGAAAAAGATAAGCCCATGAATGTGTTCCAATTCAATTTCAACTATTTTGTTTCACAAGACCACTAATTCCCTTAAAAGATATAAATTCAACATTACTAATGATAAAAGTCTCAAGCTGGGAAGAAAAGTTACCTGAATAATAAATTGGTTTATTTGCCTTAGACAATCATTACAAAGAAGCAGTTTAGTTCATTAATTATCTTGATCATCAGGATAATATGTTGTTTCTTGAATTTGATGACAGATTTTCTAAATTAACTTCGATTTGCTATTATAGTAGATTTGATTCGGAAAGTTTAACTTGACGAAAACCGTTGCTTATATGGTAATGTTCTCTTAAAAATAAATCTATCTTGTATTTAAAATCCAGGAAATTTGCAATTATTTAATTAAATTTTTTTAAGAGCTTCACCAAAAGAAACCAAATTATTGTTTATCTATGTATAAAAGTTCTATAAGTTTACATGATAATCTGAAATAAAATATAAAATAGATAAAATTCAAATTAGGGTATTGTTTTATAAAAATTAGGCTAAATTATACATAACGTCCGTGAATTTTGAATCATGTACATATAACACCTCCAACCTTTGGAACTTTTTACAATGAACACGTTAAGCTTTTATATTTATGCAAATAATACCCATATGATTAATTTTGTACATTACTCATCCTCATGCAGTTTGAAGTTTTGGGAGACTATTTATATATGAATCAAAGTTTGTATATAACTAATAATATGTGAAGTGTTGTTCGCATAGACATGAAAACTGATAAAGGCTTATTATTAAATTGTAAAGGTCCGTGGTTATTTGTAGATGATTCAAAGTTTATAAGAGATTGAATATGAGTAATGCTGTATAAAAATTATAGTAAAGTTTAGGTTTGATGGGTTGAAATTGGGCCTGGCTTTAAGTTAAACTGCAAATCGAAAGGGAAAAAAATTCGATAACTTGTGTGTCATCATGAGCCAAACAAACCAGCAATTCCTCTTTGTTTTTAAATTTTAGATGACATGATATGCTTGCTCAAAAAAAAAAAAAAAAAGATGACATGATATGCAATATAGGCTGATATGTTTCATATCGGCAACTATGTTGCGCCACTCCTTCTTGTCTTTATTATAAGAAACTGTTAACAAATTCCCATGTATCAAAAAAAAAAAAAAGTTACGAACATTGAATTTGTCATAAAGTGATTTTCAATATTATCCTTACTAACTACACCGAATTCTAAGAATATTATATTAATTTATATTCTCTCACTACTTTTTTTTTTTACCAGCCTCTCACTACTTTTCTTAAATATGAATATTCTGGTAAGAAAAATTAATATGAATATGCATGTGTATATATGTAAATATTTAATGCTCATTACAATTATTATAAAAATTTATAAAAAGAACCAAATTTGTTTTCTAAAAAGGATCCTACATAAAAAGGACGAGCAGAAATAGTTTTATGAGTAAATGTTATAAAATGGCGCAGGTGATTCCCACACATTCACTGACTACATGGCTAAAGACAAAAATGCCGAAAAAGGTTCTGGTTCAGGAGTGAGAAGCTGTCTCTTGGAGTTTGTGCAATACACCGCCTCTGCTGCATTTTAGCGGCGGAGGAAAAGCCGGAGAGAAAACTCCGCTGCCCACTGCAGCGGAGGAAAGAGTGAGTTTCCTAGAGAGAAATCTCCAAATGGAGAAAATAGTTGAAACAGGGCTCGTGGAAAAAGGAGAACGCTCTCCCATTGCTGATGAAGAACGAATACCGAAGAAAGTGAAGGTGAAAGATAAGGATGACGGAACGGAAAATATGGATACAGAAGATAATGTGAATCAGATGGCAACACCCGGGGACGAGCCTAATGTGCAAAAGCAGCTTTTTGCAGAAGGAGATAAGGAAGGGAAAGATGGTCTGACTGGACGAACCACTAGTCACATGGAGTATGAGGATTTTAACAAGGAGACGGCAGAAGGAGAATGCTCAGCTCATCCTACCTTTAAGGAAAAACTTCTAGGACAGGATGCAGCCAACCAAGGGAGAGAAAAGAACGACACTGACGAGTTCTCACTCGAGCAAGAAGATGTGGTTGTAGCGATGGACGGTCTTATTCCTTCCATCACTTTCTCCAAAAGGATTCATGACTATATGTATCAATGTATGCAATATGCTGTCGTTGTTAAACTCCTGGGGCGCTACATACGCCAAGAGACGTTATTTGGAAAAATTGTTACTATGTGGAAACCTACTGGTAACTTCAAGCTTACGGAGCTTGAGGGGGGTTGTTTCATGGTTAAATTTGAGAACGCCACTGACTATCAGAAGGCAATGTTGGGAGGTCCTTAGGTAGTGCTCGGGCATTATTTAACGGTGCATCCATGGGAGCCTTCCTTGTCTCCCTCTAACCTGGAAATCAAGCAAGTCTATGGCTGGGTGAGATTGCCTGGTTTGCCATATCATTACTATCACAAAAGTGTGCTTAGGGCAATTGGAAATGTGATCGGTCAAGTTTTAAAAATAGATTACAATATGGAAGGATTAGATAAGGCCAGGTTTGCTAGATTGGCAGTGAAGCTTGATCTTACAAAGCCTCTAGTCTCAAAATTAAGGCTCGATGGGATTACCCAGTATGTAGAATATGAAGGACTACCTACCATCTGCTACCAATGCGGCAGATATGGACACTTAGAAGCCACATGCCCGCTTAAGCTGCAGGCCTCCAATCCTGAAACTTCAGTTCATGCTGAACAGGAGATCAGTCCGAAGAATTCTGCTGTGAATGTTCAGACCTCGCCGATAGCAGTAGAAGGCCAAGCACGTGCCGTTCAGGCGCGTGAGAGTAACATGTTTGGTGCTTGGATGAAGGCGCCAACCCGCAACTGGCGAAGCCGGAATCCGTGCCGATCTACAGATAACAACTCCATGCCTGGTGACAGTGGTAGAAATAGGTTCAATATTTTAGCTACCCCCGAGATGTCAGAGGAACAGGAAGAAGGAAATAATCGTACAGAAAGCCCTGATGTAAGGATGTCAGTCTCATCTGCTGGTCAAGTAAACAGGAACACAAGGAAGGATCCCCCACGAAGGCAACGATTTCTAGAGGACCGAAGCAAGCAAAAGGACTGAGTCCAAAGAAAACCACAGCTAATAAAACCTCCGCCGAATCCTTGTTCGAAACTCGAGCATACAAAGAGATGAGAATCCCGACGACGCTAGATCCAAGCAAGCACACAGCTGTGACTATCATTGATAAGAGAAAGGCGCTTAACCCTGTCAAAGACGTAGCCAAAACTTCACTTGGGCCAAAAGCAAAGCCCATGAAAAGGGAGGGGAAAGAGAATCTGCTTCCTAAGCCACCGGATCGAAGCCCACAAAGAGGAGGTTTTAAAGTTCAACCAAATATTAAAATCAAAAACACTCGGCCCAAGTCAACAGAAGAGGCTGGGACGCCTTCTCGGGAAATAGCCAAAGCTTTGGCTGAAGCCATTGGAGCAACAGTGCCCTCTGATGAAGAAACAACATTCGTGGAAGCTATGGACTATGGCATTGATGATGACATGGGTCCAGAGCCCCCTGATAAAGAAAATTAATCAACCTTGCAATATGAATAGCTCAATATTCGTCTGGAACTGCCAAGGAGCAGCCTCGAATAGTTTTCACAGAGTGCTAAAATCTCTTCTGCAGGATTACCGACCGGACATTGCCGTGTTGGTGGAGCCGAGGATTTCTAGAACTAAAGCAGATAATGTTATTAAGAAACTGGGGTATCCAAACTCTCACAGAGTAGAGGCCACAGGTTTCTCCGGCGGCATCTGGCTTTTATGGACAATGAAAGTGCAGGTTAGAATTCTTGTTAATCATCAACAATTCATCCATACTTCTATCTGTAATGATGCAGGACAAGGACAGGCTCTCTTTACAGCGATATATGCAAGTCCCACCCATGCTGGGAGGAAAACACTTTGGGCAGAGCTTATCAACCTAGAGCGGGACGAAAGTTCTGCATGGCTATTGGCTGGCGATTTTAATGCCACCCTAAATCAAGGAGAACGACAGGGAGGTTCTAGCTTATATCAGTCGGGGTGCAAGAATTTTCGTCATCTAATGCAAAACTTGGGCTTGTTGGATCTCGGATATAATGGGCCTCGTTTTACTTGGCAGAGAGGCAATGTAATGGTTCGTTTGGATAGGGCTTTATGCAATGAGAAATGGCTTACACTTCAACCCTCAACTCAAGTGCTCCATCTCCCTAAGGCCCAAAGTGATCACAGACCCTTATTGATAAAGACAGAAGAAAACGAACGTAAAAGCACAGCGCCCTTCCGTTTCCTTGCTTCTTGGATCCTCCACCCCGATTTTTCTAATCTAGTCTCAAAAAATTGGGCCTGCAATGTTAGTCTTGCCGAAAACATCTCTAGGTTCGTGGCTAAGGCCCAAACTTGGAACCTAGAGGTCTATGGGCAGATTGGACGTCAGAAACGCCAACTCAGAGCCAGAATCAATGGGCTTCAACGTGCACTTGAACGGACTCCTTTCTCTACCTACCTCATTGACCTCGAACGTTCATTGCGCACTCAGTACGAAGAGATCCTTCTACATGAGGAGCTTCTTTGGATGCAAAAAGCCCGAAGCCAATGGATTTGTGAGGGAGACCGTAATACAAGATTCTATCACACCTCAGCATTAATTCGGAGACGTAGAAGCAGAATTCTGATGCTGAGGAATGGCGAGGATTTATGGGAGTCGGATCAGAATGTTCTGAATCAAATGGCAGCCAGTTTTTTCAGAACTTTATATACCCCAGAGCACTCCTTGCGCCACCCTTATCGATACAAGAATCTTTTTCCTCCGCTTACAGGACCCATGATCCAGTATCTCGAAAACCCAGTTACAAAAGCAGAAACCAAAAAAGCACTCTTTGACATGTCACCGCTAAAATCACCCGGAGTTGACGGGCTTCACGCTCTGTTCTTCCAATCTCAGTGGGAAACTATAGGGGATTCTCTGTTTGAAGAAGTTAAGAAAATTTTTGAAAGAGGAGAGCTTGACCGTCAGTTTAATCGCACCTTAATAGCTCTGATCCCGAAGATGGAACAACCACAGCGCCTAAAGGACTTCAGACCTATTAGTCTCTGCACTACAGTCTATAAGCTTATCACCAAAATTATTGCTAATAGATTGAAAGTGGTCATGCCTACTCTTGTGGCCCCGAACCAGTCCAGCTTTATCCAGGGGAGAATATTATTGACAATGTTATAATTGCCCAGGAGGCTATACATTCGATGAGGAAGAAGTGTGGCAAAGTTGCATGGATGGCCATAAAAGTCGATCTAGAAAAGGCATTCGACCGTATAAGTTGGGATTTTATAGAAGAAACTTTGAAAGATGCCCACATTCCTGTGTCGCTAATCAGGGTTATTATGAAATGTGTCACACAACCTATAATGCAAGTAATCTGGAATGGAGCTCCTTCGGAAGAATTTGAACCACAGCGAGGTATACGGCAGGGTGACCCTATCTCACCGTACCTGTTCGTTTTATGTATGGAACGCTTCTCCCAAGCAATAGCTCACCATGTAAATATGCAAATGTGGCAGCCTATACAAATGGGGCGCGGAGGTCCCCCTCTCTCGCATCTCTTCTTTGCAGACGATCTTATCCTCTTTAGCTCAACTAAAGACACTCAAGTTGACTTAATACACCAGCTACTTGATGAATTCTGCAGCTCCTCGGGACAAAAAGTGAGTGATTCTAAGACTAGAATTTTTTTTTCGAAAAACATCTCCCCGCAAGAGGCCACCAACATATGCAGAAATTTGGGCTTCCAGAGAACTGAGAACCTTGGTAAGTACCTTGGCATACCCCTCCTTCACAGCAAAGTTACTAAGGAGACTTATAGATATATAGAAGAAAGGGTGCGACAGAAGCTCGCAGGGTGGAAAGCACGTTCTCTCTCATTTGCAGGGAGAATAACTTTAGCTACATCAGTACTTTCAGCCATTCCAATTTATGCCATGCAGTCTACAAAGCTTCCAGCTACAACGTGTGCTAACATTCAATCTATGATCAGGAGTTTTGTTTGGGGCAACACAGTTCAGCACAGGAATGTACACCTGATGAAATGGAGCACTCTTTGCCAGCCCAAAGAATGTGGCGGGTGCGGACTGAAAGATACCATGACTCAGAACTATGCTCTCTTGATGAAAATTGCGTACGGTGTCATAACACAGCCTGAGTCCTTATGGGTACAAGTTTTGCGGAAAAAATATAAATGGGGGGAAAAGGTCTATAACAAAGCTGCACCACAGAGCGCCTCCCACCTCTGGAAAAGCCTGAGCTATGTCTGGAAGGAGACTGAATTGGGTTTGTTTTGGCAAGTAGGAAACGGGAATCAGGTCCGTTTCTGGTCTGACTATTGGGTGGGTGACTTGGGTCCACTTAAGAATCTAACGACCGCTCCTGTCGAGGAGGGTGAACTTCAGAAGCCAGTGAGAGCTTTTGTAACAGAGGGTGGTGACTGGAACTGGAATCTTTTTGACAAAATATTACCAAAGGAATCCTTAGTGCAAATAGCTGGAATTGAGCCGCCGTCTGACAATAGAGATACTGTAAGAGCATATGGCATTTAACAGGCCATGGGAGATTTACGGTCCAATCTGCGTATAGACTTCTTGCTGAACAAGATTGGAACGAAAAGGACTCACGCTGGAGATTAGCTTGGAAATGGCCCGGGGCGCAACGTGTAAGAACTTTCCTTTGGCTTGCCTTGAACAACAGATTACTCACTAACGAAGAGCGGCTTCGGCGCCATATGACCCTTAATCCAGCCTGTGAAGTCTGCAAAAATGAAACAGAAGATCTAGACCACGTTTTAAGACGGTGCCCGCTAGCCCAAGATAGTTGGAAGCTTATAGTTCCCCCTCAGTTCCACCCCCAATTCTTTGGAGAGCCTTTTAACCACTGGATGGAAGGCCACCTAAAACCCGTTAACTCAGACTCGAATTGGTGCATCACGTTTGGGCTGCTTTGTTGGAAGCTCTGGGAAGCAAGAAACAGAAGATTGTTTTGTGAGGAAGATACGCCAGCACATAGGCTAGTCAATGAAGTTCTTTCGTTGAGCGAACACACAGCCAAGACCAATGTACGACTTAAGGCTCTAGTCACCTTGTGAAGCTTTCGACGTTTTTGCTGCTGTTGTTTTCTTGTTTTTCCTGTTTTTCTTGCTTTTTGAGTTGTATCCTTGAGTGTTTTGTTCAATAATATCTTCTCGTTGCACTCAAAAAAAAGACAAAAATGCCGATCAGGTCCCAAAAAAAAAAAGAGACAGACAAAAATGCCGACGGAAGAGATGGGATCATAAGATGACGTAAAAGACATTGGCCCACGAAACGGAGACAGCTACAATTAAGGAGGGAGGGATTGTTATTTTATGTGCCGTATTTCTTGACATTCGATAGTCTGCATCAAAGTCGCCTTCAATGCGAACCAACCCCCGCTCTATCAATAAATACTCCAGTCAGTATGTGCCGTACTTCTTGACATTCAATAGTATGCATCAAAGTCGTCTTCCGTGCGAACCAACCCCAGCTGAGCTCTATCAATAAATACTCCAGCCAGTCGCTCGCTCACTCACTCTCACTCACACACGTACACACACGCACACGCGCGCGAGCACACTCACTCTCACTCACACACGCCCACACACGCACACGCGGGCGAGCACAGAGAGAGAGAGAGAGCACTAAGAAAAGCAGACAGAGCACCAAGAAAAGCTTTGTCCTAGGTAGAGTATAAGTTATTACGGTGCAGTTATTAATACAATAACTAGTTTAATTTTTATTTTAGTTTTAAATATGAAACTATAATTTTTTTATATTTATTTATTTTTTAAATAGTCTTTATAGTAATAATAGTTCTAGCTAATACATTTGATTATTAAGAATATTATAGAAAATACAATATATATTTATTATGAATATCTAACTTATCATTAATTAAAGTGATAAGTACCGAAACTAGTTATTAATACAATAACTAATTTCGGTACTTATAACAACTCATGAGCTTATAACGTTGATTAAAATGATAAGTACCGAAACTAGATCTTTTGCTACTTGAGCACGCACCCACGCTTCTTCCTATCACACGACACCTGTCAGAGAGCGAACCGGGAAAGACTAAGTGAGAGGGGAAAAGCAAAGAGAATCGAGAGATTGAAAAAACTGAGAGAAATGCACCGTTGAAGAAAAAGGAGGCATTTTAGTAATTTTACTGGTATAAAGCAAAAGTTAACCCTTACTTTAACGGAGCCAGATTCGAACTCCTTACGGCAAGAGCAGGTAACAGCCTTTCATGCCGCTATAATGCAAATCCATAATAAATAATAAAAATACTAAACCTCTAATGTAATTTTTTCTTTCCTGGTCACTAGATTACCTTGGTCCAAATCGCCTATTGAGTGCAGAGTTTTCGTCTCCTCCTCTCTCTTCAACAGTGCATTTCTCTCAGTTTTTTCAATCTCTCGATTCTCTTTGCTTTTCCCCTCTCACTTAGTCTTTCCTGGTTCGCTCTCTGACAGGTGTCGTGTGATAGGAAGAAGCGTGGGTGCGTGCTCAAGTAGCAAGAGATCTAGTTTTGGTACTTATCATTTTAATCAATGTCATAAGCTCATTAGATCTAGATTGTCTACATCTCATTTGAATAGTTCATATTTTATTTCTTTCTTATTTTTATTTGTTCAAAATAATTATTTTAATTTTTGGCCAAAAAATAATTATTTTAATATATATAGATATTAAAATAAAGATAATTTCTTAACTGTTTTTTAAATAATTTTTTATTTAAAAATAATTAATTAAAATTTTTAAATATGGATTGCTCAAATGAAATATAAAAAATCTAAATCTAATAAGTTTAAAATTCTTGTCAAGCAAATGAGCACTGAAACTAGCTCATTGAGCAAGTCTGCGCATGTAAGGGTGGTCAGATGAGTTGGGGGGAGAAAAGAACACGTGTGTGATATGAGTGAAAAAAGACAATATTGCCCTTCTCTTATAATTATTTCCTCAACTCTCTTCCCTTCAGTAAATTTCATTGCTCGTACGAAAATTTGATTCTCTAATATAATATGATAACTTTCTTCCTCATTTAGCCTTCTTAGCCTCTAAAATAATTTTCCTAAATTTTGGACTAAAACTTAATCTACAGCTATTTTTCTTAAATGAGAAAATAAGCTTTTAATTTAGGAAATTAACTTGTAAATTATCTCTACCCCTTTTTAGGAAATAAACTCTTCCATAAACTCCTTTGTTTCCTAAAATAATCACCTATAATTTTTCTTAATTTATTCTGGGCCTTTATATATTTTTAATAATTATTTCTTTCTTGATTTTCCTGAATTCCTTACTCAAAAATAGGTTTTTATTGAATAATTATTTTCCTGAAGCCATAGGTAATTCTTTACGCCTTCTAAGCATCTTCTTAATTCCTAGTTTCAAAATTTACACTTCTTCCTCTTCCCTATCATTCAGTATTTTGTTCTTAGGCTGCGTTCATTCCCCATAACCCCCCTGAAAAGTAACGTAGATTAGTCAACATATAAAATAATGTAAGTTACATTAATTAAAAATTATGAACAATATAATTTGTTTTTAAAATTTTAGGCCGTGTATAGAGACTTGTCCACTACATCAGCAAGGATATAGTGGATAATTTATTAATTCTTAGTCTCTCAATCTAGTTATGATTTTTTAAAAAAGTTTTTACGATTAATATAAACCTATATAAGTCCTTTGAAATAACTTTTGTAACAAAAGTAAGAAAATAAAAGAGATATTTGAAATATAACATACAGATAAACGAGAGATAAAAAAGAATTCGAGGAGAACTATAGGAAGTAATTCTAATTTACTTCAAAGTTACAAGAACTTGCACATGTCTTCTATGTATGAGTATTAAATACTTAAATTCTAACATAGTAGTTACTTATTGCAAACGTTTAGAGTTGAATTAATGGGTACGGTGTTAATGTTTAATCAAGCAACGGCCAACTTTATACAATTTCAAAATCATTTACATAGAGGATCGAAGTACTTTGAGTTTCTGATAGAGATCCAATAACTAAAAAGGATCCACCAAGAATCCAGATGCTTAAGAGCTACTAATCAGTTTATTTTTAGTTATTTTGTGTTTTATTTACCAAATGATACATATTCCTTTAGAAACCAAAAAATACGAAATAAAATAGATTTAAAAATAAAAAAGTTGATTAGTTGAAATCTTAGAGGAACTTGTCTCTGGATCCTTAGCCATAAAAGGCTTCACAAAGAGTTGATCAGACTCTTGTAAGCTAACTGTATTCTATCCCGAATACAAAAACACGAGTTAGTACTTGTCAAAGAAAGTTCTCATTCATAACTTACAAATAACTAGATACAACCGACTTTTTAGATAGATAAAATTTCTAACTCTAAGAGACTCTAAATATTAAAATTAATCTAAAAATTTAAAAATATCCTAAGGATAAGATTGCCATCTATTCAAATTTAAATCAAAGATATAATAATAAGATATTAGATAATATCCTCGAGATTCCTATTTGGCAACTCTTATTTCTAAAATAATATATCTAATGGATAATTCAAACGATTTATTTGAAAATTATTCGCACTGCAAGTACACGGGTTGTGATAAGTAATAAAGTGATGAATAAAGTATCATTCTTACAAGGATCTGGTTACAAAACCTGATCAAGTATTGATTATCATACTTTTACCTAATTTGAGTTATATAAGTATCAGGAGTGAAAGCAAAATATTTATGAAATTAAAAATTAATAAAAAGAAACAAATAATTCTTCAATTCCAATGTGATTCAAAAGGACCTAGGATTATTTATCTCCCTTGTATTTCAAAAATACTCAATTAAATAGCCATTATACTTGCTTCTTAATTATAGATTATGCTAGCCAAGGACAATAAATTACTTATAAGTGCTCTCTCAAGTCTCCAAATAGGTATTTAGCTTAATTAATTCCTTAATGTCTTAATTAATTAATTAATTAAGTCCAAATTTTAGTTGTAAACCTTATGTGACTATATGTTTACTATTTAGCCTAACTGCAAGCACACAGGTTGCAAGTAATATAGAAAGTATCGTTCTCTCAAAGATTAAAATCAGACGAGTTAAAAATCACAATTGTGTTCATGATTAGGTTAAGTGAAATTAATGTATAAACGAAATTGTTTAAGGAAGGTACTTTGAAAATAAAGGTTAAGATCGAAGTTAAAAATTTGATTGAGAGAAATAAAGATCTAGGATTACTTCTCACTATTGTACTTCATAAAACTTAATTAAAAACTTCTTATTTAGTGTTTTAATGATAAGTTAAGCCAGTCCAAGGTTCATAAATTTTGACTAAGCTTTCTCAAGTCAAAATCAAATTTTGTAATCTTAATAAGACTTCACAATCTCTTGCTTTTGTACTTTGAAAACCAAAACCTTTTTTGGACAATACTAGGTCAATAAATATATTCCTATTCTATCAACAAACCATACATTTAATAGCATAAACTTCCAAACTAGCATGTTCTTACCCAAGTTCAAAGATCAATTAAACTTTCTCAGGCTTCAACCAATGAAACAAATCATTCCAAGTGGTGGCCAATTAGCTCAAGGTAAAAACAACATAAAATTATCATTAACACTAAAGAGAGAGTTAAAACAAGTCTTAATCTATACAATATATCAAAATAATCCTAGAATGGCCACTCTAGCTACACATGTTTGGCAAAGAGCCACAAATACAAGGTAATTCATAGCCATTACATACACAAAGGAGAAAAGAAGAAGAAAACCAAGGAAAATAAGAAAAGAAGCTCCAAATATCTTGCAAAGTTCAAGCCTAAAACTCCCAAGCCTTAAAATCTCCAAAGCTTAGTAGAGAACTTCTCCAAATAGGTCCCCAAGTCAAAGTCTGACTGAAAATCATGAGTTTCCCCTTTTACATGCCTTAAGTTTTAAGTTACAATACAAAATGTATATTTATGCAGGGATAGGCACCACGACGGATTGGCTTACCGGCCATGTCAGATTACATAGAGAGGGAACTCTTTGGAGGGGATTAGGTGTCATGATGGATTTAGCCAGGCACTGCGATGCCTAGAATAGAATGCCTCTCATTGCTTTCTACTTCAGAGGCCACGGCGGATTGCTTCAGATGTCGTGGCATATTAAGTGTTCTTGACCTTCTTCACTTGGTTCTTCGATTTTTGCTCACTCTGCTTTCATGGTCTTCCTCGGACCAACCAAAGTAGGTTAAATATTTCTCATTGTCATTCATCTTCCAACTCTCACTACTTCCTACACCAAGAATTTTAGAAGCATTGCACAAATAATCCCTAAATGTTAGCACAAATCAGTTTCACACTTTCAAATCATATTTTTTAGCTTCAAGGAAATAATCCTGTACAATTAACTTCCAAAACCCGCAAAAGAGTGTTAAAAGAAGTTGAATTGATAAGAATTTTAAGAGGTTATCACACCTCTAAAATTAAGCTTTTGCTTGTCCTTGAGTAAAATGACAAATAGAGAAAAGGCAAAAATGATGAACTCATCATCAAAATAGACTTGGAATTGTCCTCATCAATTATTCCAAAAAGTATGCAAAGCTAGGCTGTGATAGAATATGCAAGAATTTAGGATTCATGAATGTAATGACATGCATCTCAAGTTTTAATGTGTGTGTGTGTGAATAGAGCTCTAAAAATGCCTATCCTAAACTAGCCGAGGTCAAAAGCACATCCTGATCCATATAGACAGTTTCAACCACACAAAGATAGAAACTCACTACAAAAAGATAGGATATTAGTGACAGAATTTAGTGACTAAAAATTTTTGTCACTAAATTAGTGAAGGATTAGTGACAGAATTTAACTTAGAGACGGATTAGTGACGAAATCTTATTCTGTCACCACATTTTGTCATAAGTCTGTCGCTAATTTTGTTTTAAATGATTAGTGACGGAAATTAGTGATAGAACTTTTTCGTCACTAACTCTCATTTTGTGGCGAAAACTAGTGATGGAATTTTTCCGTCGCTAATTTCCGTCACAATTTCGTCATTAATCCATTGCAAAAAAATATAATATAAATATAATAATTATTTTTTAAACTTATTAAAAAAAAAATATAATATACCATACTTTTTAAATAATATATTATATAAAAATTAAAAAAAAAAATATTATAAAAGAAAATAAAAAAAAAATATATAATACTTATTTTTTATTAAATATATAAATATAAATATAAATTATTAGAAATTTTTACTACAATATAAAAATTAAACTCAAATAAATAATAATATATTTAATTATATAATATATATTAAATTATGTATATAATATTTATTATATATATTTGTATTTGTTATTAGAAATATTATATATATTTATTTTTGTAAAAAAAATTTCACAGGTACTTCTTAGCTCAATTGGCAAAAGCTTTAACACGCGCACAGGAGGTCTCAAGTTCGAATCTACACTTCTTCACAAATTGGCTCAATTTGTGACGTGGCAGCTCATAACGATGGATACATGGCGATGACATGGCTACATGGGAGAGAGGAGGAGTTGAGGTGGCATCCAATAATGGACAAGTGGCAATGGCGTGGCAACATGGGAGAGAGAGAGGAGTTGGTGAGGTGGCTGTCATTGATAACGTGGCAGCTCATAGTGACGAAACTTAATCAAAGGGATTTGATTAGCTTGTAATGTGGCAAAGGGGTAAAGCTATTGAAAGGGAAGGACAAAGGATAAATTCAAATACTTTGATATAAATAAAATTTCAGCTCAATCCACACATCCTTTTCTGTCAGTGTCCTTTATTGCTATTGCAATCCCTGCAAACTTGAATCAAAATGAGTTCTTTTCTTTGCTCAAGCCTTATTGAACTCTATTTTTTCAAACTTGACAATTGTCAAACTTCACAACCAATACTTCCTCTTTTCATCATCAAACCTAACTGCCTCTATTAAATGATTTCATTTAACCTCAAAGCAAGGTAGTTCATGGTTATAAATGACACTTAAGAAAATAAATTTGTCATTAAAAATTTTGAAGATTAAAAATTTTAAATCTAGGCTTTCGAATTTAAATTTTGGGTGGTTGAAATTTTATCATTGTAATAAGCACTAGATGAGGATTCCAACTTCATAGCCATAACGTTACTCAGCATATAGATTTCGTAAGTCTTTCATGTTTTTATTTAACTCTTAAAAAATAATAATCTCGTACGATGTCAACTTGATGGGAACGAATTGACTATATTAAACCAGCCATGTGAAACAATTTTGCCCTCCACAAGGTAAAATAATTTGACAACTTGCGGCAGGAGGGACAAGTCATCATGGGGAAACCAACATGTTTAATATAGTTTAATTATAATTTTGTAATTTATCATTACAATTTTTGTCTCACTCAGTTTGTTTGACATGCATATGCTGCTGAGTAATATATGTATGTATGTATGTATGTATGTATGTATGTATGTATGTATGTATGTATGTATGTATAATACTGAGAATTGACTATTAAATCATTCATTTTTGTAGATTTACAATATTGGATTTAATTATGACCACTGCAGAAAAATATGTGAAGGTATCTTTGGTCTTTTTCACTCGTTCCAATAAGTAGTGAGCCGCAATATTCTAATTATTTCCTGGGTCCCTTAATTTAAGCTATTGATTGGATATCCATATGTTAGTTTGGAAGTTCCCAAGAGCCTGTCATGGTTCTCTCTGTTTTTTTCCCCCTTCAAGACTATTATATATATATATATATATATATATTGGAAAGAACAAGTATATGGCTATGATTTTAGATCGTTACATGTATATTAAAGATGAACTGAATGTTTATTAAATTATCTTGACCTATACGTCAAGTTGTCAATGTTAACATGATCATTGTCGCCCTTAAGTTGCCAAATAAACGTTGATGATGATGCCCTTTAAAATTTTGTGTTGATCTACATCGTCAGACCCTGCTCATCTTTCATTTTAAAAGAAAAAAGATGGCTTTCAATATAATATAATATAATATAATATAATATTTAAGCAAAAAAAAACAATATAACATTCATGGTAAGTTATGATATTAATAAAATTATTATTATTATGGCTAATGATGCACAAACTTGAAGCCTGTGAAATGGAACACAAATAATGAATGGAATAGAATGAAATATTTTTTTTGGCTCGTAATAGAATAGAAGAGCACCTTGAAAATGGTTTGTCCGATAGGATAAAAATGACGAAGGAATGGAAACATAAAAGAGCAAAAACCCAAGCATTATAAGCATAATCAGAATAAATGGTGACACTAGTAGGATTGTTTGTTATTGTAAGAAATTTATAATACAATACTATTTTAGTTTTCTAATCATAATTTGTCAATGATACAATTTAATGTAAATATTATTTTTTCATTAAGCTTTTAAAAGTTCGCCAAACTTTTACAGCTGTTGCCTTCGAAAGTTAAGACGCTAGAGATGGAATAGTTCAAGTCTTCATTTAGTGTTTATCATAACGATGAGTACCGTGTACCTTTTGTTATGACAAAATTTGGACCCTTCAAAATTTGATCTGAATGATTTGCATTTAAAATTTTTTAACCTACAATTTTTTAATGATAAATTTATTTTTTAAAGAAGTGCCGATTATAAAATTATCTTAATTTTAAATTTTATATCTAGTAAAATGAAAAATTATTTAAATATAAAAATTGGAATAAATATGGACCATCAAGTTATAGATCTGTACCATATAACAGATGAGCATGAAATTTGCTCCCCATTACTCATATCATCGCTGATTAAAAATTCTCAATATTCAGCTTCCCCACTCTTCTTTTCTTTACCCTTTCCTAGTGTGCCGCCATATTAAATATAAATAGTTAATACATAATAATTCAAAATTGTCAACTGATATGTGAAAGGCTCGAAATAATAATATACACGTTATGGAGTACTCAGTTTCACAATATAAGTTGTTTCTACTTGGTGTAAAATATAAGTAACTTAAAGAGTAATTAATGCTTACTTGTCAATTTTGTCCCTACAATATTGTTTAAATGTAACTCTTTGTGTTTTTTTTCCTTTTATTGAAATTTTTTTTTCAATTTCAAACAGAGTTAATGAACTAATTACTATTTTTTGATACTGATAAATTAGTTAAAATGATTTATATTGCGGACTGGTGGGAGAGTACAAATGGGCTTGGGGCATGGAGATGAGGAGATATTTGAATAGGAAGACACCACCTCTTAAAATGTTAAGGCTTGTTTATAGATTCATTCACTTTTATATATCAATTCTATTTATTACTTCTAGGCATTAATATACCACCCAGTTGACTTATTTTGGAAGATTAAGAAAATTAATAAATTACCTTAAAGTATTTATATTTATCATTTTTCTCCAAATTTTGATATATAATCTAATGATACACGTAAATGTTTTAGAGAAATTATGTAATATATACTATAATTAAATAATTTAATAACTTCCTTAATCTCTCCAAATTAGTTAATTGGGTCTTATAAAAGACCCTATTATGAAACATTTCACGTCACCCATGCTTGACATCTAACATGGTCAAGTGATCAGATTCAATATGCTTTAGGTCCATTATCGACCTAAGTTATATATAATATCAAAAGGTCAAATATTGTGACAAAAATATAGCGATTAACATGATGCTTTGATCTCTTCTTTAATTTTGGAAATGCGTACCATGAACAATAAATAACAGGGAAATTAAAAATCCAAGGGGACAAAATTGAAATGAAATGCTAGCTTGGACCAAAAAAATAACGTAAAATAATTATTGGGTTTTGGGTGTATCTAAAGACAATATTCGGTGTGCTTTTTACTTATACGAAGTCTGTTTTCAAATTAAAGATTGGGTATTTTACTAATATAACCCTAATCTTTCAGTAAATTGCAACTAGACCCAAGCCTTTTGAGCTTAGGCCTAATTCACTAAGGGTGTGTTTGGATGAAACCAAACCGTGGTTTGGAAAAGTGATTCTGGAGAATAGATTATGGGGAGAATAGATTATGTGAAGAATAGATTTTGTAAAAAAATGATTTTGAGAAGTGAGAGTCTTTGGATAGTTGTTATCAGAAGCACTTTTTATATATACAAATTACTAAAAAAAAGACATAAGTTAATATGATAATTACAGAAAAAATAGATTTTATGATATATTTTAATTTGAAGGAATAAAATTGTTAATAATATATATTTTACCAACATAATTAATAATACATAAGATAATATAATTAATAAATAATTAATATGTATATATATTTATAAAATATAAGATTAAATATGTTTATAAAAAAATATGTTTATAAAAAAAATAACAAGATACATATCATATAGGCTCTCACACTCTCCCTTTCTTCTCCAAAAGCAAAATTTTTTTGCTTTTTCCAAAACCATGGTTTTGGAGCCAAAACCATGGTTTTGACCCAAAACCATGGTTTTGGTTTTTTGGGAGGTGTTTGGGTGATTAATTCCCCAAACCATATAGGGTGTTTGGGTTCCAACCCAAACCATGGTTTGGGAAAAAATCACCCAAACACCCTTAAAAAACCAAAACTATGGTTTAATTAATTATTAATTATATTATCTTATGTATTATTAATTATGTTAATAAAAAATATATTATTAACAATTTTATTCCTTCAAATTAAAATATATCATAAAATATATTTTTTCTGTAATTATCATATTAATTTATGCCTTTTTTTAGTAATTTGTATATGTAAAAAGTGTTTCTGGTAACAACTATCCAAACACTCTCACTTCTCAAAATCACTTTTTCACAAAATCTATTCTTCAAAAAATCTATTCTCTCCAAAATCTATTCTCGAGAAGCTATTCTCCAAATCATGGTTTGGTTATATCCAAACACCCCCTTAAGGAAATGGAGGGAAGGATAGGAGAAAGAAAATTTTGACGAGCTCAATTTAAAAAATTGAAGAAGTGGAGTTAAAAGCTTTTAGCCATTTTTTCTTACTCTTTTATCTCACATCTTTTCTTCATCAAAATTTTATAACCACATTTCTCTAATTTTTTAAATTGAACTCATTAAAATTTTTTTCTCCCCTCTCTTCTAATTCACTCATACTAAACATTGAGTTAGCATCTGGACTTCGTCAAATTGATACTAAATAAATTAGCATCTGTATATTTAATTCTTTGAAAAATAAATATAATAATCTCGTATGATGTTAAATTGATGCTAACGTAGCTAACATAACCGTGGGAAACAATCCCCCCCCCCCAAAAAAAAAAACAACGCAAAACGATTTGATAACTTGCGGCAAAAACGACAATTTCATGGGGAAACCAACACATTTAGTGTATTTTAATTACAGTTTGTCATTTATATATTTGTCGTTTTGATTGTAATTATAAATTCATGGGAAAACAACTCAGTTTTTTCGTAATACATATGTTGCCGTGTAATATAATACTGAGAATTGCCCACAATCACATGCCTCAGACGAATTCCAATGTTCATTAAGAAATTAAAAATTTTAAGTTATATCCATGGTTTGAACATCAAATAATTTAAGCACAGCATGCACCTTCTTAACTATTAAATCATTGATTTTTGGGACATAACTAGTAAAATATAAATACGGTAGGTAGATTGATTTTTGGGACATAACTAGTAAAATATAAATAGGGTAGGTAGATTGATTTTTGTGACATACCTAGTAAAATATAACAGGGTAGGTAGATTTACATTGGATTTCAATATGACCAAAACAGAAATATGTGAAGGCACCTTTAGTTTTATCACTCGCTGGTTAATTGCATAGGGTGCCCGAATATTCTGACGAACTAGGTGAAATATTTATTTCTTTCCATGGCGTCGAGATATGGTATGGATAGAGTGCTCAACAAATGGTGGAGCTGCAGCCAACACTTCTCTCACCTCAGCCTTTAGATTTATCCTCCAATCATTCGCAACAACAACTCGTATGCATCATCCTTTACCACTCTTTCTTCAATTCTGAAGCATTTTCTTGTTTTCTATACTTTCTTTTCGCTTATTATTTTAAAGTTAACTTCTGTTTAATTCCTCCATTATTAATATACTTTCAAAGATGTACACTTGTTAGACTGCGAGTATGCATCCTGTGCTTTTCAATCGTGATGATGCCTTTTCTTAATTTTTTTACATTCCCTTTAATTTGCCACACACCTGGTGAGATTGCTTGTGTTTAATTTATGACAATACAAGTAAGTCATTGACAAGAACACAATTTAGATCACAGAAACTCTTGGTCAACTTTTATACGATTATTTTACCAACGCAAATTAATATGAATTATTTGTCTCCAAATGTCATCTTCTCAATAAATTATCAACGTGAGCTTGGATGCTAGAGACTTGTTTGTCTTGGCTTGATACGTCTTTCCAGTCAGCGAATCTATGATAAGGTCGTCCATGCAATGCTGAAAAGGATCCAAGACTTGGACATTTTGATTTTTTTTTGAAAGCTTAATTATACAAAATATCCCTCAACTTTGAATCACTTGCACATAGTTTTCTTGACATTTCAATATTGAATCTCATTTTTCAGTGTTTATCTCTTTTGTCACGATATATCACCTATAATAAAATGCGACGCTTTAAGTGCATTAACCATAATATATTCCTTTTTGGAGTTGTGTGTATGATATTCTTAGTCAAATTCAGTAAGCAATTTAAACTGGGGACAATCAAAGGTTTTAAATATTGTATTCATATAAGTTTTAGATAAAATCAGACTCTTGTATCGTTTCTAGAGACATAACATCCTAACTCAAAATCTTAAAGTTCAAATTTATGGATGCCTCTCGATTTATATACATGTTTTATTAAACCTAATTTTATTCAATGTGAGTCTTTCCACATCAAGCAACCGCACTTGACACTACATATCTTCTCTACAAGTGGCCAGGAACAAAGGGATGGGGAAGTATTTGAGTAAAAGGATACCAAATCTTGACATAAAATTCCAAGTCTTGAGTTTATAGGTTCATCCACTTTTATATATATATTATTACATTAAATCAGATTCAATGTGCTTTAGGTCCATCATCGACCTGGGTTATATATAATATCAAAAAATTAAAACTTTTGAAATAATTTTTTAGTTGAGAGGTTTTGATCTATTCTTTTTTTTATTTTTGGAAGATTAGTCCGTGCCATGAATAATAAATAACGAGAAAATATTAAAAAACCCAACACGACAAAAATGAAATGAGATACTAAAAATTTGCCCAAAACAACGCCTTAAAGTTCTCTCATGTGCGAGTACAAAAATCATAGAAGCAACCCGTAACATCCGGACTTAGTTTGTTTTAATTTTAAATGCATTTGTTGCCGTGTAATATAATACTGAAATTTGGCTACGAATAAACGATCACATGCCTCTGACGAATTCCAGTGTTCATTAAACAATTAGAAAATTTTAAATTTTATCCATGCTTTGAACATGAAATAATGTAAGCCACAGCACGCGCCTTCTTTACTACTAAATCATTCATTATTTTTGGTGACATAAGTAGTAAAATATTACAGGGTAGGTTATTTGCATTGGATTTAAATATGACCACCATAGAAATATGCGAAGGTGCCTCTAGTTTTATCACTCGTCCTGATACAGTGTTCCCCAATATCCTAATTATTTATAGGGTCCATTGACTGCTAAGATCCATACGTTAATTTGGATATTTCCAAGAAAGTTTCATCGGTTTTTTTTTTTAAAGACAATTTTATGATTTAAAAAGAACAAGCATATAATTATTAGATCGTTACATTAAAGATGAAGTTTATGTTAATTAAATTATCATGACCTATTATTTCTCGAGACTCGAACCGTGAACGTTAAGAATAATGTTTGTCGCACTCAAGTTGCCAAAATAGTTACCCTTCACTTCAGCTCACCACGGTGGATGGCCACTGAGCCACTGTCGTCGTAATCGATGACCCAAACGTTATGGTTATTCTGCCAAGGATGCCTTGTAGTTGGACCAACCGGAACTGGAAAGACCTTGCTAGCTAGAGCAGTCGACGGGGAGGCTGGGTGCCATTCTGACTCCCAGATGCACAAACTCCGACAAACAATTCAACAAAATCTTAATTACGTGTAAAGACAATCTGTCAGGGGTTAACCGACGTTTTCATGTTTGTTAGTTGACGGGTGAAATTGAACTAATTTTAATAAAATAGAGACAAAATTGCATTACTCGATATTTTAGAGTACTATTGCGTGCATTTTGACCCTTCTTATTACGCTCATCATGCCTGTCATTTTTTTTAAAAAAAAAAGTTTACTTGGATCTTTAGAAACGCAGCCTCTTAATGAGGTGAACACAATTGTTTTCGTCAAAGCTGATAAGTTACTTATATATTAAAAAAAATTTCTTGTTGCTTATTTCCAGATTATGTGTGTGTTTAAGAAGGTTGCTTTTCGTAAAGTCATGTTCACACATTTATCTTAACATTTCAATCCTATGTCAGATTATAACTTTGGAGGTTCTGGTGTGGGCTGTTGAGCAGAGCAGATCGACTTTCTTCTCCTTCTTCACATCCGCTTGCCGTTGTTGCGTGGATCTGTTGTTTGTTGACTAGGTTGAGACGGCAGAAGCAATACATAAGATTCACTGGGAGATGCCTATTGGCATGAATGAAATAGACCTTGCCTCTGAGAGTGCTCAACAAATGGTGGAGCTGAAGCGACCGCTTCTCTCATCTCAGCGTACACATTTATCCTCCCATTACTTGCAACAACAACACGTACGCATCCTTTCTTATTTTCTTTAATTTCTTTGTGCTTGCAATTTTTAAGGGTGGTTCTGTTTAATTTCTCAATTATTAGACTTTTTAGCCTTATTTTGTTTCACTTTCAAAGACGCTTGTCAGAAAACATGCATCCTGTGCTTTGCATTCATCATGGCTTTTCTTAATTTCGTTGCATTCTCTGTAATTTTCTCGCACCTTGTTCGATTGCTTGTCATTACTACCCCATTATAGCTTCTTTTTTTTTTTTAAAACCTTTTTCGTCGTTATATGATATATCTATATATATCTAGGGTTAAGGTGCACCCAATACCCCCAAGTATTTTGTCAGGTGCACCCAGTGGTTTAAAGTAATTTATAGTGTAATTTTACCCTCAAAGTAATTAAAATGGTGCACCAGTATCCCATGCTAACAGATCTGTTAGTTTGACCGTTAAATTGATGAGTCAGCACAAGTTTGACCAGAAAATCTGATGTGGCATGTCTAATAAGCAGGTGATGTGGAATTTTTTTGGGGTTAAGGTGCATCCAGCACCCCCAAGTATTTTTCCAGGTACACCCAATGACCTAAAGTAATTTATGGTGCAATTTTGCCCTCAAAGTAATTAAAATGGTGCACCGGTATCCTATGCTAATAGATCTCTTACTTTGACTATGAAATTGATGAGTCAACACAAGTTTGACCAAAATAATCTGACCTGGCATGTCTAATAAGCAGGTGATGTGGAATTTTTTTCGTCTGCCACTGCTTTGTTTTCTCTGTTCAATAAATGCTCTCTTTGGCTCTTGGAATTTTTTTCAGAGTAAGAAATTTTTTCAGAGATACTCCTCTAGTCCTATTTATAGGGTAGAGAGAAAAGATATTTTTTGGTCCTATTTATAAGGCACTGAGAGAAATTTTTTGTATGGATGTACAAATTTACCCCTCATTTATTATTGTATTGACTTTGTTTATATGAGATATAATGTATATTAAATAGGGATAAAGTTGAAAAGTTATTAAAATTTAAATGAGAGTTAATGAAATTTAGGGTTTTCCTTGGTCTATGTGAAACATGCTGGAAGTGCCTTATAAATAAGACCAGAGGAGTAATACTCAGACAAAACAATGGAATTAACAAGAAAAGTCATGTCACCTGCTTATTAGACATGCTAGGTCAAATTATTTTAGTCAAACTTGTGCTGACTCATCAATTTCACAGTCAAAGTAATAGATCTGTTAGCATAGGATATCGGCGCACCATTTTAATTACTTTGAGGGTAAAATTGCACCATAAATTACTTTAGGCCACTGGGTGCACCTGGAAAAATACTTAGGGGTGCTGGATGCACCTTAACCCCGAAAAAATTTTCACATCACCTGCTTATTAGACATGCCACGTCAGATTTTCTGGTCAAACTTGTGCTGACTCATCAATTTAACGGTCAAACTAACAGATTTGTTAGCATGGGATACCGGTGCACCATTTTAATTACTTTGAGAGCAAAATTGCACCATAAATTACTTTAGGCCACTGGGTGCACCTGACAAAATACTTGAGGGTGCTGAGTGCACCTTAACCCATATATCTATTGAGTTTTGAACATAAAACAGCATCCTAAATCACACTTCATAGGTGAAAGATGAGGTGACTAAAGACATGGAAGAAATGATTCAAGATTGTGGCGATGGTCTTTTATTACCAGACTGTTGTATCTACAAGGTGCCTTTTACACTCCGTCATCTTAAAGAAGAGGCTTGCACTCCAAAATTTGTTTCAATTGGCCCATTTCATTATGGTAATGGGAGTCTGCAAGATATGCAAAAGCATAAAAAAAATATTCTTCAAAAGGTTTACTCAAAGAGCTGAGTCTAGTTTGGACGACTTGGTTCATTGTGTAAAACATTTAGAGCCAAAAGTCCGTGCTTCTTATTCAGGGACCGTAAACCTTACTGAACAAGAACTTGTGAAACTAACATTAATAGATGCTGGCTTCATCATTGAACTCTTCATCAAGTTGAAACATGAATGTCGTCAGTTTTGCAACGATGATGCTAAAGCTAAACTGTCACAGCCATGGTTACAAGCATATATACAAAAAGATTTGATTTTACTAGAGAATCAACTTCCATTCTTTGTTATTGAAGAGTTGTATGATAAAGCTTTTCCCCCTGCCCGTCGCGGTAGCCTCCCTTCACTTCTTAGGCTCACATATAAGTTCTTTCATTATTATAACAAACAAAAATTAGAGCCTAATGTTGATGTTAAGATAAAGCATTTTACAGATCTTATTAGATTGTTTTACTTGCCAATAAGCAAGCCTCAGCAGCATCGATTGTCAGAGTTTGGAAGCCATCGATTTTTATACAGTGCAAACGCATTACAAGAAGCAGGCATAAAGTTGAAGGCTAGTAGAACAAATGTTTATTAGACTTGAAATTATCAGGAGACATGCTTGAAATTCCAAAACTTTTGATGGAGGATAGCACTGAACTTTTGTTTCGCAATATGATAGCATTCGAACAGTGTCATTATCCTTTTGCTGCTTACATTAGTGACTATGCTCATGTATTGGATTGTCTAATAGACACTTATAAAGATGTTGATGTCCTTATTCACAACAAAATAGTCAGCAACAGTTTAGGTGATCCCAATAGTGTTGCTTCACTAGTTAATGGTCTTTCGGTAAATTTCATTCGAGTGACTTTCAATTCTCAATACTACGATATCTGCCAAAGGTTGAATGGCTACTGTGAAGATCCTTGGCGCAAGACGAAGGCCACTCTAAAAAGTGATTATGGCAACACTCCTTGGCATGCTGCGGCCTCGGTAGCTGGAATAACTCTTCTTATTCTCACAATTGTTCAAACCATATTTTCTGTCATTCAAGTTGTATTGGAGAATTAGACTTAAAGCTTATTGTATATTTTAATTTCAGTGTTCTATCATCTATACAGTGTTGGTTCTGTAATTTTATTAAGTCTTCATAGCCTGCCTCTAAGATATCTAAATAAAAAGCAAAACTCTCAAGTTCATGCACGTAAATATGGTAGGTTTGTGACAGCAACATGTAGCCTTATAATTATAATCCTTGTTTAAGCCATATTTTCTATCTTCCCATAGTAGAGTTGGTAAGGTAGATTTAAAGCTTGTGCCATAAAAGATCATTGGTTGAAAACTTTCATTTATAGGAAAAATGTCCATTGGTTGAGAAGTCCTTTCTAAAACGTGGCTAAGCCTTTTGATTTTCTCATGCAAATATTGCAATAATGTAAAGTGACGTTTGCATAAGGAAAAAATTGTTTAATGTATACACTTTTTTATATTCTTTTTAATTAAAAAACAAAAACAGATGAGTTTGAATGTCGGGAAAGCACGTTATGTAAATTGTTTAATCACGGGAATATGTCCTAAAAGTTTCAGGTCTTGCAAACCGCATGAGTATCGGCTCCGCTATTGTTGCAACCATGACCAAGGTCGGCCCAATCAGGTGGGCTTCAAACAACTTGACCCAGTGCCATTTTGGGCTCTAAACGCAATATGCAGCCACCAGTTTCCAACATTGTCTCCTCAAACCAACAGAGATTGAATATAATAGAAGCAGCTAGTCTCTCATAAAATAGCAAACTAATATTCGAATTCCTACTAGAAGAGGTATCCACATTAGTTCCTTATAGTATTTCAAATAGAATGATACCTCTTTTTGGTTAAAAAAAGAAAAAAAAAATTGTCTCCACATAAGTTCCAGATACAAGCAAACTTTGATACCGATCCCATCTTAACTCAAAACCTAGTTTGAGTCTGTGGATATATCCTTCCGTATTTACAATTTTGTACATTTATTTTATGAAAACCAATTCCATTCAGTGTGGGATTTCCCACATCAAGCTACACTCCTATAATCCTAAATATCTTCTTCACCAGTTGTGGTCTGTTATTTGACCACACAATTTTTGTACCGAAGACGCTACAATGAAGCCTATGGATTACAAAAACGAATGATTCTCAACGAGAAGCCTCTTTAAAGCAATTAAAATATGAGAATATTGTTGAAAATTGGGAATCACAAAATAATTTCAACAATACTTTTAAAAAGGGTCATGGTGCATCCACTAGCTAGGAGTATTTTCTTGGGTTTATCCAGCACCTTGAAGTATTTTGTGATGTATCTAACACATCAGAATATTTTTTTAGTGCGTCCAGTACCATGAAGTACTTCTTTTATCTTAGTGCTGCATGCTCCAAAAAATATTTTAAGTTGTTGGATGCACTTAAACAAAATATTTTAAAGTGCTAAATGCACCAAAAAATGCTTCAAGGTGCTGGATGCACTTAAAAAAATACTTCAATATGCTGAATACACTATAAAATATTTTAGAGTACTGGATACACTTGAAAAAATAATTCGAAATGCTGAATGCACCTTAATCTTTTTAAAAATCATATTAAACCGGAGGAGACACTCTCTTAAGATTATTAATATGGCTATTGTCAACACACAATCTAGAACTGGTACATTAGTATAATAAAGCTTTTCCACATGACCATCATAATAGCCTCCATTTTTTAGGTTCACATGTACGGATGAAAATAGGTTGGCCCCTATTAAGGCTTATAGCCTAGCCTGATTAGGACCTGATATGGCCTGGCCTGTTTAGCAAAGAGGTCAGGCCTAAGGCCTATTTAGAATCCTTTTAAAGTAAATAAGTTAGGCTTTTAGATTCAAAGTCTGGCTTGATTGATGTTTTAAAACTTATTTTATTAATATATATTAAAATATGTAGGCTTCTAAATGTACTAAAAGCCTATATTTGTGTAAACTTTAGTAGGCTTCAAAGTTTGAAACATGAGGCCTTCTTAAAAGCCTACAATGTAAGTAGGACTCTAAAAAGGTAGGGCTCTAAAAAGGTTTCAAGGACACTGAGCCTTTCGAAGGCCCAGGCTTGGGCCGAAGAAAAAGCTGGTATGCAGGTTCAGCCTCAAGCTCAGGTTTTAAACTCTCGTTACAAGATTACGCCTATTTGACCAAAACTTAACCTGGCCTGTTTTCATCCCTCTTCACATGTAGTGTTTTTGAGCAACAAGAAAAAAAATTAGAGCCTGACCTTAATGTTAAGATAAAGCATTTTATAAATCTTTTTAGATTGATTTATTACATGCAAATAGAAATGTTTCAATAACATTGATTGTCAAAGGTAGGAAGCAATATTCTTTCTTTAATACAGCAGCGAAAATGCATTGGGAGAAGCAAGCATAAAGTTGAAAGGCTAACATAAACAAGTGCTTATTAAGATTAGACATTTTTAAGACATGTTCTAGAAATTCCACAAATTTTTGTGGAGGATAAAATTGAACTTTTGTTTTGTAATATGATAACATTAAAATAGTGTCATTATCTTGGTTGGTTAGATAATAACAAGCCACTGTTTAGGTGATATAAATAATCAATGTTGCTTTATTATTTAATGGTCTTTCGTAAAATCTCACTCAAATGAATTTTAATGGGTTAATGTGTAAATTTGTTTTGAAAAATTTCATTCAGGAGTGCTAAGTATAATTGGAATTTTTTCAGGTGCAAATTTTCCTTAGAAGTTTAAGAGCTTTATTTTATTAAAAAACTAACATTAACCATGAAAGTATCATGACATTGACCCTTAACATTTTTAACACTAAGGAGCAACATTGCTACTATTTTAAAGTTTTGGAGCAAATTTGCATTCAGATGTCCAGCACTCCTAATTGAAAACTTCTAAGATAAATTTGCAGCTTAACTGAACTTTAATTCTGAATACATTGATATCTATCAAAGGCTGATGGGCTATTGTCAAGATCCTTGACACAAGATAAAGGCAACTCAAACATGTGATTATTGCAACACTCCTTAGCATGCTGAGTCATAGTCCACTCAGCACTCACTAACTCCGAAACTAATTAACAAAATTTGACCTAAAGAAAAACAAAAGAAACTATAGGGATTGAATAAAAGATTATAAGAATCTAATTATAAATTGAGTAGAATTGTAAGGGATTAATTTTCCCAAAAACAAAAAACAAAAAGGAAAACCTAACAAATTAAGACTCCGTAAATAAAGTAGTGACTAACTAGTGACGTCTTAAAAATTCAATTTCTTTTTCTCTTTCCCAACTAAAAAGTCAAATTCTTGCACGGCATTTTTAATTTATGTCCACATCAAAATGATCAATGTACGAGACCTATGATTCTTAATTAATTGTCAAAAAAGAAAAGTTGATCAGTAAACTTGCCCTTACACTCATGGCAACCATAGATTAATTTTAATTTTTCTCAGAAACATTAGTTGTACATACTGAATACTTTTTTTGAACAAAAAAAACCTATATAGTTGAGTCGGAAATATTCGAAGTAAACACGTACGGAAAAATTTTAGGCATGAAAATTTATATTTAATATTAGTAATAATAATCACTAAAATAATTCTATAATGTCGAAAAATTAAATTCTGAAAATCTATAATTAGGAAGAGGAATATATAACATGCTCCATGTACTCAGTGTACCAAAATGTCCACGATAACATTATATTCCAAATTCGTAGTTATTTTGCAAACTATATAACTAGTTATATATCCTTCAGGCTTCTCCTTAGCAACAAATGCGCGTTTAGATATATATGTTTAAGTTAAATGTTTAAAAGTTATATTTTTGTTATAAAAGTACTCCTGTCCTAAATGTAAGATGGATCTCATAGTATTTACTATGAGATCCATCTTACATTTAGGATTGGAAGGAGTATTTGCAAATGAGCTATGGATATTTAGACTTTCTTTTGTTTTTTTTTTCCCTCAATATCACATCGAAAGTGTCAAAAATAAAGCAATATGACGCTAACAGTTAAAAAACTAACCTCAGGTAGAATTAAAAAAACTAACATGAGTTATTAACATCTTTTTAACAGCAACAGTAGCATTACTCTCTTTTAACATTTTTGGGTAATGTTGAGCTAAAAAATGGGTAGTGAGTGTTGGGTTTTAAAGGGACAACATGAATGTAAAGTGACAGTAGCCGAGATGAGAATGCTAAGATGGATGTGTGATCATATAGAAAAAGATAGAATTAGTAATGAAATTATACGTGGAAAAGTTGGAGTGACTGCTATTGATGAGAAAATGGTAGAAAACCGTTTGAAATGATTGGTCACGTGCAAAGAAGGCCTTTGGATGCGTTAATAAAAAAAGTCGATCAAACAGTATGGAATCCTCTAAAAAAGAATAGAGGAAGGTCAAAGACAACACTTAATAAAGTTATTGAGCGAGATCTTTTAATTAACAATATATCCAAAGATTTGGCTTCGTATAGAGCTCAACGGTGTCATGCAGTCCATGTAATCAACCCTACTTGGTGGAATAAGACTTTGTTGTTTTCATTGTTGTTGGTTAAATAAATAAAAAAACTGAGATATGCTCACAGCTTCTTTGCGGGCGATATATACTTTAGGACAAAAATAACCATTAACCCTAAGATAAATTGCGAAAAAGTTCAGTTCATCAAAACAAGTTCAATATTACCCTCCTTATGTTTAAAACGCTATAAATCATTTTAGCGAGCAGACGACATGTTTCTTTCCCTTTTGTCTTTTAAAAAAGGTGCAATGTCGATAACAAGTCAGACAATAGAAGATGTTCTTTGTTTTTTTGGGGAAAATTATAGTAGAGTGCGCAAAAGGATAAATCTTATACATAAAAATGTATATAAATTATAAATCATACAAATATAAAATTTTTAAACTAAATAATATTACTATTTTTATACTATGTTACTAATGGAAGTGAGTATAGATTTTCTTACTTGTGGGCAAAATTTAATCTAAAGGAGGGGAGAGAATATAATCATTTTTCTTAAAATATGGGCTTTAAAATGTAGTTTTGAGCACAAAAAGATTAAAAAGAAGACAGAAGAAAGTGGAAAGGAAGTGGTAGTAAAGTCCATGGCGAAGGTGGAAGTCGGTGACTGTGAAAGTAGTACCGAATCCACCGGTTGGTCACTTCCCATTTTCCACTAAATTTCTAAAATTTAGTTAGACCCCATAAATGAATTGCCCACAACGTTGTCCCAAACATAACAAAGAAGTTTCACTCTTTTCTGTTCTCAAACATTTCTTCCTTTTTTTAGTATTTTAACTGTGCAAGTTTCTCTCGTCCATTGCCTTGTTGTCAGATAATCTATTATTTGTGCTCCTTGGCCACTTGAACCTATACACTTTTGGCTTCCCAATCATGATGATAGATGGCTTGACTTTAGGATTGAAATTATTTTTTGGTTATGCAATTATCATGGTTAATATTTTAATGGTACTTTTTGTAATATATGACTTGCCAATGTAAATGGCCATTTTTGTTTAGTTCGTAGGCAATGTATATTTGTATGTGACAACCTTGTTTTACGCACTTCCTTAGTTAAGCTGTATCAAGTTCATAGCAAGGCAATGGCAACCTATAAGGTGCAGTAAACGATAAGCTTCCGACAAGTCAATGACAACTTTGAGTGGTGAAAATAGCAACAGATAACTAATTGTAATAAATTGACACTAGTTTAAAAAATAGATTACAATCTCATTACTCAACTGATATAAAGTGATAGACTAAATCATTTTTAGTGTATGTAATTATTTTTTGCACCCTAACTTGTCATGTCTTGTTTTTATTTTTTGTACTAATTATGACCTTCTTCAACGTGGGTCGTAGTGTAGATTGCTGAGCAAAGCAAACCGACTTTCTTCTGTTCATGGTTCATGTGTGGATCTTTTGTTTGTTGACTATTGTTGTTTCTTGACTGAATTTAGACTCAGATGGCAGAATCATTAATTAATACACAGAGACATTAACAGGGAGATCCCTAATGACCAAAAGGCATGGCCTCTCAAGAGTGCTCAGGTGGAGCTCCAGTGACCACTTATCTCAAACTACAGATTTATCCTCCAATTACTTGCAACAACAACACTTGTGAATCTTAATTACTACTCTCTGTTCAGTTGTGAAGGTTGTTCTTATTGTCTTTACTTTCTTTTTGCTTACTATTTTTCAAGTTGCTTCTGTTTATGTAATTATTCCTCTATTGTCAGACTTCTTTTAACCTTATTTAGTTTCACTTTCAGGGACCATTTGTCAGATTGCAAGTACACATCCTGTGCTTTTCATTCTTGATGGCGTTTTACAAATTTCATTACATTCCCTCATCCAATAAACAGTTTGAGTTTTGGTTCTTTTCACCATTTTTGTTGGGACTCAGCTTAATTACTTGACAATTGTTTAATACAATTGCTAAGCTTTATATGACTTAATAATCCTATAAGTCAATAACAATAGGTACTTGCTTTAATAATTAATAGTAAATAGTAAATATCTTTATTATCTTTCATTTGACGGTTGTTGTCACTGTCACCTAATCAAAAAAATTTTAACAAACTGAAAAATCAAACCTATATGATAGTTATTTATTTAACCACAGATATTTTATCGATCAGTAACAATCAATTAACTACTCCATCAACTTCCACCTCAATTTATACCAGGCTATTCTATTCAATCAAGTTTTAAAGGCGCCAGAAAAACTCATTTTTATAGCAATGTTTTTGTTTCTTTGTTTTTTGTCTGAATAGGGGACTCTTTACATACATGCATACAAACATACATACCTACCTACCTACGTACACACACACATATTATTTGTGTAACTCCTGGTTGCATTCTAAATAAAACTTGATAGGTGAAAGATGAGGTGACTGTAGAAGTCAGAAAAATGATTCAAGATGGTGGAGATGGTCATTTGTTACCAGGCTGTTGTATTTACAGGGTGCCTTTTAGGCTTTGTCATCTTAAAGAAGAGGCTTATACACCAAAAGTTGTTTCGATTGGCCCCTTTCATTATGGTAATGAAAAGCTGCAAGACAGGGACAGGCATAAACAAATATTGTTCAAAAGATTCACTTAGAGCTATCTCAAGCTTGGACGATTTGGTTTGTCTGGCTAAACATCTAGAGCCAAAAGTCCGTGCTTCTTATTCAGAGACCATAAACTTTACCGAGCAAGAACTTGTGAAACTAATATTGATGGATGCTGGCTTTATCATTGAACCGTTCATTATGTCCTTAGAGGTGGACAAGTTATACAACGTCACAAAAATGGTTATATATTAGCAGTCTAAGTTGTTATTGACTTGCCGAGAACTTGCTATTTCTTGCATGAAGTTTTCATTATCTAGCTATAAACTTGCCATTTGAGAGAGCGCAACTTGCCATTAATCTTTGGCAACTTGTCAATATCATATGACAAAGTTTTCATTAACATGAAACAATCTTAGAATCAAATTGAACTTACTTGATTGGAAAGAAAAAGGCATAGTTAAAGAAGATCACAAAGACAGTTCTAAGATGCGATTGAAGGCTCGTCATCGGCGGAGGCAAACAAGAAGGAAGACAAAAGCAGTGAGGAGCAGGAGTTTAATTTGCCCAATTTAGTAATTGCACAAATAAACTTGTTCACAATCAGGTTCCAAGGGATTAAGAATTACTCCCCCATTCTTTTTCGCGATCAGATTGTCATGTGGGATTACAAAAGTAGTTTTCTTCTTTTTTTGTTTTTAACTTTTTTAATGGATGTGCTAATTATGGCCTTCTTCAACGTGGGTCGTACCGTAGATTGCGGAGCCGACTTTCTTCTGTTCATGGTTCACGTGTGGATCTTTTGTTTCTTGACTACAGTTGTTTGTTGACTGATGAGTTTAGACTCAGATAGCAGAATCATTAATTAATACACAGAGACATTAACGGGGAGATCCCTAGTGACCTCTCAGAGTGCTCGGCAAATGGTGGAGCTCCAGCCACCATTTATCTCATCTCAGCCTACAAATTTATCCTCCAATTACCTGCAACAACAACACGTACGCATCTTAATTACTACTCTCTCTTCAGTTGTGAAGTCTTTTCTTATTGTCTTTACTTTCTTTTTGCTTACAACTTTTCAGGCTCCTTCTGTTTATGTAATTAATTCCTCTATAATTAGACTCTTTTTTTTAGCCTTATTTAGTTTCACTTTCAAATACCACATGTCAGATTGCAAGTACACATCCTATGCTTTTCATTCTTGATATATGGCTTTTCCAAATTTTATCACATTCCCTCATCAAATAAACAGTTTGAGTTTTGGTTCCCTTCTTTTCACCGCTTTGGCTGAGACTTAGGTTCTTTGACAATTGTTCAATACAGTTGACAAGTTTTATATGACTTAATGATGCAATAAGTAGTCAATAACAATAGTTATTACTTGTTTTAATAATTAATAGTAAATAGTAAATATCTTTACTATATTTCATTTGATTGTTGTTGTCAATGTCACCTAATCAAAAAAATTTTAACAAACAAGAAAATCGAACCTATATGATAGTTATTTATTGAACCACAAACATTTTGTCGATCAAATTAGTAACAGTCACTTGACTACTCCACCATCTTCCACCTCAATTTATACCAAGCTTTTTTATTCAATCAAGTTTTAATGGCGTCCAAAAAAGCTCATTTTTGTAGCAGTGTTTTTCTTTGTTCTCTTTTTTTCCCTGAATAGGGAACTCTTTAGGCAGGTACACACATACATATAGACTGCTTGTCTAAATTCTGGTTGCATTCTAAATAAAACATGATAGGCAGAAGATGAGGTGACTATAGAAATCAGAGAAATGATTCAAGATTGCGGCGATGGTCATTTGTTACCAAGCTGTTGTATTTACTGGGTGCCTATTAGGCTTCGTCATCTTAAACCAGAGTCTTATACGCCAAAAGTTGTTTTGATTGGCCCCTTTCAATATGGTAATGAAAGGTTGCAAGGCATGGAAAGGCATAAACAAATATTGTTCAAAGGATTTAGTCAAAGAGCTATCTCAAGCTTGGATGATTTGGTTCATCTTGCTAAACATTTAGAGCCAAAAGTCCGTGCTTCATATTCAGAAAGCATAAACTTTACTGAGCAAGAACTTGTGAAACTGACATTAATGGATGCCGGCTTTATCATTGAACTCTTCATTATGTCCTATGAGATGGATGAGTTGCACAACGATGCTAAATTGTCACTGAAATGGTTACTGGGTTCTATACTTCATGATTTGCTTTTATTTCAGAATCAACTTCCATTCTTTGTTATTGAAGAGTTGTTCAATAAATCTTTCCCTCTAACCGTCGTAGTTGTTTGCCCCGCAAGTACATGGGTCGTGACAAGTAATAAAATGATAAGAAAAGATCGTTCCCACTGAGATTTGTGCAAAAATCAAGACCAAACAAAAGGCTACGTGAATTTAATTAAGTTGAGCCAACCAATTCATTTGATGGGAAAAGTGAATTTTAAACGCAACTTTTAAAACTAGAAAGTAATAAAAGTGATTGATTATTAAACTTCAAGGGATAAAAGGACCCAGGATTATTCATCCCCCTTGTACTTCATAACCTTTGAATTACCTCCTCTCATAAATGTTCTTAATGAAAAAATGTGTTAGTCTAAGATTCAAAAAGTACTTTAAAAGCTTTCTCAAGTCAAGCACAAGTATTTAATTTCATTAATTTCTCAATCTCTTGTTACAATTAATGAAACCCAATTTTTAAGCTTCAATCCTAAAGTGACTATGCAAGGTTGGTAAGTATATCTCTATCTTACCAACAAAACTATCCATTCAATAAGCAAACTTTAAATTCTTGCATACCCAAGTTCTACACTTAACCTAACATTCTCAAGTATCAATCAAATGAACAAATCTACTAAATGGTGATCAAGCATTTAGAAGCATTAAGAAAAGAGTAAAATAAATATATATATCATTAATCCCAAAAAGAGAGGAGTAATCAAGAGTTAATCCATACAAGGGTTCAAAATAATCCTAGAACAAAGTATTTAGCTACTCATAGTCAGCCACAAGCTATAAATATAAAAGAAATTCATAACCATAACAGATTACAAGAGAGGGAATGGAGGAGAAATAGAAAAACCAAGAAGAAGAAGCTCTAAATCTCTTCCAAAGCTCAATCCCTTGCTTCCAACTCTTCAAACACCCAAACCCTAGCACACAAAGCTCCCAAGAATGCCCAAAGAGTCCAGAATACCATCCAAGGTCGAAAATGTGATCTTAAAACCTAAAATTTTCGGGCTTAGTTGAGCTGTGCGTTTTGCTATCAGCAAGTGCGCCGCAGCCTAAATTTTCTGCGCTGCGGCCAACTTTGCCTCTGTTTCAGTTGGGCTGCAACCAAGTCAGAGTGCGCTACCGCTCACTTTGCTTCTGGAAAATTAAACTCTTCTACATCAAACAAGGATCTCTACCAATATTGTGGCTTCTAATGATTCTTCTTTGTTGTCGTAATGCCTTCATGACACAACCTAGATCCTCAAACTCTTTGAAACACTTCCAAAGTGGCTTGACATATAACTTTTGGATCAAAATATACCTTGCAAAAGAATAACTCTATAAGCTCCTAAATAGCAAAGATTAAAACCAAAATATGCACACTTAGGCAATAATGTGCAAACCAAAAACATCATGCACATTTTCCTTTCCTTGAGTATGAAAGTAAACACTAATGCACCAAAAAGTATCAAAAGCTTAAGAAAAATGTGTCGAAATGACATGAAGATCTAGAGGTTAACAGTAGTAGCCTCCCTGCTTCATTTCTTAGGCTTACGTATGAATATTTTCGGTATTCTAATATACAAAAATTAGAATCTAACCCTGATATTAAGATAAACCATTTTACAGATCTTCTTAGATTGTTTTACTAACAAAGAAAAATTTCTCAATGACATTCATTCTCAGAGGAGGTTAGAAGCTGTATTCTTTCATGAAATGCAAATGCATTGGAAAAGGCAGGCATAAAGTTGAAGGCTAACAAGAGCAAATGCTTATTGGCCTTGAAATTTTCAAGACAAGTTCTTAAAATTCCCCAAACTTCGGTGGATGATGAAACTGAGCTCTTGTTTCATAATATGATAGCATTAGAACAATGTCATTATCCTTATAAGTCTTACATTACTAACTATGCTATTATATTAGATCGTCTAATAGACACATATAAAGATGCAGATCTTCTCATTCGCAACAAAATCATCAACAACCATTTAGGTCATTCCAATAAAGTTGCTTTATTATTTAATGGACTTTGGGAATGTCACTCAATTGAATTTCAATTGTGAATACCTTGATATGTGCCAAAGGTTGAGTGGGTATTGTGAAGATCGTTGGCACAAGATGAAGCCAACTCTAAGACGTGATTATTGCAACACTCCTTGGCTTACTGTGTCCTCTATTGTCAGAACCATCCTACTTGTTCTCACCATTGCTCAAACCTTCTTTTCAGCCCTACAAGTTGTATTGAGCAAGTGGATTTAAAGTTTATTGTATACTTAATTTGAAATGTTTCATTATTTAGATTAATGTTGTTATTGTGTTATTGTAACATTTATATTTGGCTTTCTGATGACAGGTCAATCTAAATAAGCATATAAAAGTTGTAGGATTGGACTTAAGAAATTTTGTTTTTTTTTAAAAAAAATAATATGGGTGCGGGTACTACTAGTAAGATGGATGATGATAAGCGTGTTAATTAAGGTGGGTAATGTTAATGTCTTCCTCTTAGAACAACAATAATGTGGGTAATAATGTCAAAAATTCAAAATTTTGAAGATAGTTCTGAAAAAATTATTCAAATTGTTGACAAATTCAATGTCACTAATTAAATCATCTAACTTTCTTAATTTTGACTAATTTTATGAGTGTGAGATAAGACATTGGAAGAACCCTATAGGGTTGGGGGACTGTGGAACCAAAGTGCACGTAGCCACTTAACTAAGGTCTCTCAGGTATGGATAATCAAGAAAAATGAATCCAATACAAGTGGGACATTAGATCTGTCAAGGAACCAGCCCCAAAAATAATACCACTTTTTTTTTTTTACATTGAATGAGACAAAACTCTCTGCATATTTGTCTTTTACATCAAGAAAAAAAAAAAGGTGCAAGTTTAAACGGGTTGACACTTTACAGACTCAAGCCTACTAAAAGCCCACTTATTCTAAAATCTTGTTTTCTTAAGCCCAACCCTTAATTTAAGAGGACCGAGCCTGTTTTGCCGGCTCTGCACACCCCACAATAATTGGAGTGCCGCGGCTTCATCATTCAGAGGATAAGTCAGTTGGCACAACCATCGACTTCCCGACGTTTGGTGATCGAATCAATCACGCATTGAATGTCCCAAACTTGTTTCATCAAGTTGATTAGTGGGTGATATACTAGGAATGTTGGCAATTGACAGTTTTAATTCTTCAATAGAGTTACTGGAAAACGTAATTCTTATGTGTCCTTGGTTCTAGCAAATTAAATCTTTAAACCTTTTAAAATTCCCATAACCAACCTTTAAAACCTCCGCAGTTGTGAGAGGCATGTAACCAAGTTTTTTCGTGGAACCTGTGATGCAATTTCCGTCTTCATCTTGACGAAGGTCCCCACAATTAACTTTTTTTTCCATTTTGTGTGCGTTACTTCATGTTTAGGACGTCCTTCATAGGCTGGAGCTCGATGTTTTTATTGATTCTTTGAGAGCTTTTGTAAAGGCAATATCTCTATCAATAGCCAAATTAATTACCTGAACAAATTAAAGAGCCTTTGCCAAGGAATTGCTTTGATACACTTTGATGATCTGCTAATATATTTAAGCTTCATATATAGAACCTAATTCTGCATAGGCAAAAAAGAAAAGGATATTGAGTTTAGATTGTTTGACCAATAAGCTGCAATAGGTTTCCGCTAGGACGATATGCACTTCAAGTCTGTTTCTTTTTTATTAGACCTTTAGTTTAATTTGCTGCTTAATAATGCTTTTTCATTCTTCTTATGCTTAAACTTTACTTTCTTGTGTTTCTACCTTGAGTCCACGTTAGGCAATTAAACTATAATTTCCCCATCACAAGTTAATTACAACCTTTTTAAAAATTCTGTACCTCTCTTTTCTGTTTTTTTTTTTTTAATAATTTTTGTATAAACACTTGATGGTCGTGTGACATGTAATTGCTGAACTAAACGTAGTATGAATGCTCTTTCTTTTAATCAGGTTTGAATCCTAGAGCTTATTCAAGAGAATATATTAGAAAATTGTTTAACGTGGTTTGGACATATACAAGAAAAAAGTCACTGATGGAGCTGGTTGAGGGAATGGATCAGACAATATCAAATCTTTTGGTTAACAATTTAGCTACTGCTTTCATTGCTGATAGAGGATAATAGCGCCGTGCAATCTATAATAACCAAGCCTACTTGTAAATTAAGACTTGTTATTGTTGTTAAATCCTCTCACTATATGGTAAACAAAAGTGTAGTAGGAAAAAGAGTTAAATAATTAGTGAAATTAGTGTATAAGACTGTTTTTATTTATTCTTAATGTTTTTATCTTTTGTATAATACTATAAGTAATAAATTATTTAATTCAGAGATAATAGAACTAGAATTTGATAGGGCCATTATTTAAGAAATCTCAAATTCTAGTCATATATAAACGAAAACAATAAATACTTGACAAGTTAAAATTAATGTTTTATCAGATTCCGTTTTTACATGTGCAAAGATAAACAAAGAGAAGTCCAAAATTAAGTTAAGATATTACAACATGTTTTTTATCAGATCTACTCGGTCAAGATTTTGAAATGTTTCATTATTGACATTAATGCTGCTATTGTGTTATTGTAACATATGTTTGATTAAAGTCATATTAATCAATTATATCCGTAGTTGTGATGATAGACCAATCCAAATAAGCATGTAAAAGTTGTAGGATTGGACTTAAGATATTATGTATTTTTTCAGAATGACATGGGTGCTAGTACTATGCTAGTAGAATGGATGATAATAAGCGTGTTACTTAAGGTGGGTAATCTTAATGTCTTCCTCTTAGAAGAACAATAAGGTGGGCAATAATGTTAAATATTCAAAATTTTGTAGTTCTGAAAAATTATTCAAATTTTTTACAAATGCAATGTCACTAATTAAATAAGCTAACTTTCTTAATTTTAGCTAATTTTATGAGCGTGAGATAGATGTTGGAACCTTGTGGCAACATACGGAGATGAAATGGAGGGACAATGGAACCAAAGTGCACGTAGGCCACTCAACTAAGCTAATGGGCCCAACCTCTAGGGGAAGCCCACAACAGAATCATAATTCATATGGATTGGGTCTCTCAGGTATGGATACAAGTGGGACATTAGATCCATCAGAGAAGCAATCTTATGTATCAAAAAAAAAAAAAGAGAAGCAATCTTAAAAATAAAATCACTTTTACATTCATACGAGACAAAATTCTGCGGATATTTATTTTCTATAGAGAAGTTAAAAAAACAAAGTATGGAGGTTTAAATAGGTCCATCCTTGATGGACTCAAGCCTGAAAGCTCATTTATTCTAAAATTATGTGTTTTAAGCGAGACCGTTAATTTAAGAGAGCTGAGCTTGTTTTGCTGGTTGTGCACACCCTACAATAGGGGTGCTACAACTTTATCATTCAGAAGATATCTGTGAGCATAAGTCAAGTAGGACAACCATAGATTTCCCTAGATATCTGTTTGGTGATAGGGTGATCCAATCAATCACGCATTGTATGTCCCAAACTTCTTTCATCAAGTTGATTAGTGGGTGATATACTAGAAGTGTTCGCAATTGATAAGTTTTAATTCCTTAATAGAGTTACCGAGAAACGTGATTTTTATGTGTCCTTTGTTCTAGCAAATCTTTAAACCTTTCAAAATTTCCATAAGCAGCCTTTAAAAACTCCGCAGTTGTGAGAGGCATGTAACCAAGCTTTATGGTGGAACCTGTGATGCAATTTCCATTTTCATCTTGAAGAAGGTCACCACACTGAGCTTAACTTTTTGTTCCATTTTGTGTATGTTACTTCAGGTTTATTACATCCTTCATAGGCTGGAGCTTGATGTTTTCATTGATTCTTTGAGAGCTTTTGTAAAGGCAATATCTCTATCAGTAGTCAAATTAATTACTTGAGCAAACTAAAGAGCCTTGCCAAGGAATTGCTTTGATATACTTTGATGATCTGCTCATATATTCAAGCTTAATAGAATCTAATTCTGCATAGGCCAAAAAGAAAAGGATATTGAGTTTAGATTGTTTGACCAATAAGCCGCAACAGGTTTCTGCTAGGACGATATGCACTTTAAGTCTTTAAACTTTGCTTTCTTGTGTTTCTACCTTGAGTCCACTTTAGGCAATTAAACTATAGTTTCCCCATCACAAGTTGATTACAAACTTTTTAAAAAATTTGTACCTCTCTTTCCTGGTTTCTAATAATTTTTTTATAAGCACCTGATGGTCGTGTTACACGTAATTGCTAAACTAAACGTAGCATGAATGCGCTTTCTTTTAATCAGGTTTGAATCCTAGAGCTTATTCAAGAGAATACGTTAGAAAATTGTTTCACGTGCTTTGGACACGTACCCAAAAAAACAAAAAAGTCACTGACAGAGTCGGTTAAAAGGACGTACGGATCAAATAATATCAAGTCCTTTGGTTAACAATTTAATTAGCTACTATTTTGTTGCTGATAGAACATAATAAAGCATATATAATAGTATCGTGCAATCTATAATAACCAAGCCCACCTATAAAATAAGACTTGTTATTGTTGTTAAATCCTCTCACTATATAGTAAACAATAAGTGTAGTAGGAAAAAGAGTTAGAAATAATTGGTGAAATTAGTGTATAAGACTGTTTTTATTTATTCTTAATGTTTTTATCTTTTGTATAATACTATAAGTAATAAATTATTTAATTCAGAGATAATACAATTAGAATTTTATAGGGCCATTATTTAAGAAATCACAAATTCTAGTCATATATAAACGAAAACAATAAATACTTTGTAAGTTAAAATTAATGTTTTATCAGATTCCGTTTTTACATGTGTAAAGATAAACAAAGAGAAGTACAAAATTAAATTAAGATAGTACAACCGATCTATCACGGAATCAAACTTCAAGTATAATTTACCTGATTATTTCACTCATTCAAGAAATTTATACACTAAACCAAAATACCCTCAAAGTTTAGCTTGTTGTGCTATCGATTTTTACTTTTCTAAATATCCTCATAAATCTTTCTCAAGAGAATTACTTTTCCTTGCATCGTACGTAATTATATCATCAAGAGGAGAAGCAAAGAATAGAAATCACCGTTGTACCGCATATTCCACAATTTGTTGAAGAAAACATTATTACAACCAATATAAAATACTACAATTAATCGCTTTTTATAAAAAAGAAAAACTACAATTTCTATCTTATCCCTATTTATAAAAAAAACGTTTTTCAGATATCTCAATTTTTTTCGTTAGTTTCCTATTTTATCCCCATTAATTACTCATTTTAATACTTAGTATATAGATTTATTATCTCATTTATCAGAACACCATTCTTTTTATTTTAGTAATTTCCTTAAACTTATAATTTTTATATATGTATAGTCTTTAACCCGTTTTAACTAATTTTTTTATCCATATGATTTGGTTAAATATTTCCTACAAAAAGGAGTATGAAAGATTAGAAAAATACAATATAATATAATAACATAAAAAATTGTAAAATATGAAATGAAAAAAAATACATAAAACCCGTCCAAATAAACGAAATCAAAAAATTAATCATGAACCATAAACCAAAAATGGCTTTTCAAAGTACGCACGAAAATATTTCAAATATCTTTGTTCAGAATATTCCTTCCTTGCAACGTAATAAAAATATTTATTTTCTAAAAAAAAAAAAAGGAAGAGCACTTGCAGTTTATAGAGGGACATATCAAAAGTAAAGACTATATATAGTGGAACCTCAACAATTGAACATCAGAAACACAGTCGTTGCATAATCTCCCATCAAAACTCCTCCCATTCGCTTGGAAGATCACAAGGTATTCTCATTCAGTAGCGAATTATTTTCCTTATTTTGTTCACTTTCCTTTAACTTTGGTTATAGCTTGTCAGATTTCAAATGCAAGATTAATTAATTCGTAAATTATTAGCCTTTCAACCATTTTTAAGTTCAACTTTTATGAAATTAAAAATCAGTCCTTAAAAAGAAATTTATTACAGCTTAACTTTTAAATTTCAAGTAGGCATATCCTTCATTAGTAATTTGTTTAATTACTTTTCCATGGTAAAAAACCCTATTTATTCTCTAGTTCTTTGTTTCTAACCATTATTATCAAACTTACGAGTTGACTCCCAAAATTTATCATTTTTATATTTATAGCTTACAAAATTGTGTTAATTCACACCCTAACTCATACTAGCCATAAATTGAATTAAACTCACAAGTTAACCACTTTATGAGTTTATCATTTTCATTGAGTTAAGCCAATTAAACATGTATTGAATAGAACTTGATTTACAAAATATGTAGAAAGCCTAAAGAAAAAAAAGAAACCATAAAAGAGAAACTAATATTAAAACAAGTTTTGAATTTCATAAATATTTATGCTGAGTATGATAAATTATGAATATTGATGGATTTGATTTCAATGACTTAATACTTTTTCGTTATATTCTTTATCTTTAAGTAGTTTCTCTCCATGAGACTCCTATATTGAACTTATGTTTCGAATATTTTATATTTTAATTTATAATACAATTGCTTTTTATTTTAAAAAAATTGAATAATTTAAAATTGAAATATATTTAAACAATTGTCATTTTTTTTGTATTCTAATCATTTAATTATGTGCTTTCAATGACTATTTATTGACAAAAGTAAATTATTACAAGTTTGCATAAACTCATGACTTTGACACCCTTCCTTCTAACTTGAAATACTGCTAGTAATCTTAAGTGCTTCATCTCATAGAGTTTCTTATCCCTATCATAGTCGATATAATAGCATTTGACTAATAATTAGTTTTAATTGGCCTAAATATATAACATTTACCCCAAATTATCACGTGTACAGCATCCTGCAGGAAGAGCACACAAAGCTCTGTGGAAGATGGCCAACATAAAGATAGACATGATGGTCTCTGAGATTTCTCAAGAAACGTTGGAACAATCAGCAGTATTCATACATCCTGTACGATCCCATTTCTTTCTTTCTTTCCTTAGTTATTTCGTTTAATTACTATTTTAAGCATATATATATATATATTGCCCATGTAATTTCTAGCTGATTGCTTTCTAAATCGAACCTGCCAGATGATGGAAGCTAAGGTGATAAATGATGTTAAAGCAATGATACAAGATACTAATGAAGATGAGATCCTATCATCATCACGAAAATGTTGTATCTACAGGGTGCCCCTTACCATGCGTGACCCAAATAATGAAGATGCTTATTATTATACCCCAAAGGTTGTTTCCATTGGTCCCTTTCATTACGGCAACGAGAAGCTAAGAGGCATGGAGAAGAACAAACGAATGTTCTTCAAAAGGTTCGTGGACCAATCTGAGACAGGCAAAGATTTAGTCAGGTTTGTCATGCGCTGGGAGTCACTGGTTCGGGCGTCTTACTCTGATGAGATCAATCTGGACGTGACGGAATTTGTGACGTTGATATTAGCGGATGCTGCTTTCATCATTGAACTCTTCATGATTGAGAATGTCATCAGAGATAAGAAGGCTCGCCAAGATGATAAAAGAAAAGCACGAGCGTTGTTGGAGCATTGGTGGCTGGAAGCTGCTACTAAGCATTTGATTTTACTTGAGAATCAACTTCCGTTCTTTATTATTGAAGGGCTATACAAGGCAGTTTTTCCCTCTGCCCCATCAGAAAGAAATAGCAACAATATGATCCCTTTATTTCGCGAGATCACATTTGCCTTCTTTTGGTCAAAGAAGTTCCACGTGGAACTGACTTTGGTAAGGTAAAGCACTTCACAGATCTACTTAGGTCGTTTTTCTTATCAGGAACAAAAACATTGATCATATTGGGGAATCACAATTCATAGAGGATCCACGTGATCTTCTTTTATACAGTGCCACCGAGTTGCAAGCAGCAGGAGTAAAGTTGAAGGCAAAAAAAGGCAAGAGCTTACTTGAATTGAACTTTTCAAGGCCTTGTTTTGAGATCCCAGAGATTTTCTCGGAAGACAGAACTGAGATTTTCTTTCGTAATATGATAGCTTTAGAGCAATGCCATTATCCGTTCAAATCTTACATTACGGAGTATGCTTTTATATTGGCTTGCCTAATCAATGAGCATCAAGATGTGGATCTAATCACTTATAAGAAAATCATTCACAACTTTCTAGGCAATGCCAATGATGTTGCTAATTTATTTAATGGTCTCCGTGAAAATATCATGGGGGAGCACATAATAAGTACCCATTACCATGAGATTTGCCAACGGTTGAATCGCTACTGCAAATGTGCTTGGAACAAGAGGTGCGCACATTTGAAACGTGATTATTGCAAGACGCCTTGGCATGCTATGGCTTCTGCTGCTGCTATTGTGGTCATACTTCTCAACCTTATTCAAACCATATTGGCTTTCCTCCAAATTTGACTAGATGAAGTTGAGAGAGGGGAGAGAGAGAGATTGTTCTGTGCTTGAAAGGTGTGTTCACCGTCTACACCCATAAGTTGGTTTCTTGATGATGTCCATGACTGTTGTGATCTTTGTTCATTTGTTGTTTTCATTAAACAAAGTTATGACGAGTGTGAACTTCTGTGTTTCCAAAAAAATCTTCTAAATTTAGGTTATAGAGTTCATATTCTTTCAATTTCTGCAGTAAACATTACGATAAAAACTTACTGTTTTATTCCCTCTATGTTGTTATTTATTTTTTTTTTCTTGTGTTTGAATCTTTTGATTACTGAGTTCCTTAGTGGGCTTTGAGTTTGTTTGGTTAGTGTTTAAGCATTAGAATTTTGTTATTTCTGTAACAACCTGATAATTGTGCTCATGAGATACCGTATTTTCGCTTGCTTTATTTGTTCGATATGATACAGTGTTTCCTACGGTTTTGAGGTGTGTAGAACAAAATTAATAGATATAGGTATGATGTTGAGTATGAAATTGGGCAATTGGCAAATTCCTCCATTTTCTTTTTATTTTTGTGGTTTTCAATTTTTTCCCTAATTTTTCAGATTTTTATTGCTTCAATATTTCTTGCATCTTTTTAGTTTGTATTCCCATTTCTTCTGGTCCCCTATCTTCATGTTTAGGATTACTTTGATTAATTCTCAATTTTTTGTTTAAAAAATTATGGATTGGAATGCATATCGTTATGGTTACAATTATTCTCAATATCCCTGTCCTTCCATATGTTCATCTTTATTTTAGATTATTAATTAAAAAACAAAAAAACAAAGTAAACCTGGACTATTCTGAACTTGGCCCATTAGTTTGAAGAGGTTCAAACAAGAATTACGCTTTAAAAGTCTTATTTAAAACCTTGAAAAAAAAAAAAGAATTACGCTTTAAAAGAGCATCTTAAGATGCTGACTCAGAATCCAAATACAACCTTATGTGAGATGTCCTAGCACGCATGATAATTAGCTCGAAATGTTCATACCAAAAAAAAATAAAAAAAGAAGAAAAACAAAAAACACCAATGCTTAGAGAGACAAACCTGGAAGTACAAAACGGGTAACAAGACCCAAAACCAGAAGCATATAATAGCATCCGTAGTGAGCGGGGTTGCGCCGGACTCGATCACTTGAAGAGAGTGTCCAAGTCTGATATCATCTTTCTCATCTTTCAAGCCGGCATCATTAACGGCGACATTAGCTCCTCCCCATAATCTGTGTCGCGCGGTGTAAAAGAACATGATTTTGTACTTCACCGACGTCGTAAAATTCACCCGGAAGTATGTTTTCCCGTCCACCTTCGCCGTCCCGTTAAGTGCCCCGGAATGTGTTTCAACGGAGCTCCACTTCTTCGCGTTCTTCTTGCGCCCCTGATAGAACCCGGCAATGATGGAGCTCCCAATCGGGCTGGTGATATTCCGATCAAGAAAAACACCCGACGGTGAAGTTGACGTTGTCATATCGAATCCCAGATTCCTTGTTTCCGTTATCGAACTCGACCATGAAGATTATGGCGGAGTTGGTAGTTGCATTTGAGGTTTTGTTCAGTTCAGGAGCGATGAGGGCTGCGATAGAGCATTTGGGTTCATTGGGTCGCAGACCTAACCATAGGAACAAGGCAAAGAAACCCAGACTGATTAACGAGCCGAAACAACATTTACACAAATCTCCTCCACGAGATCCAGCAGCCGTTCGCGCTGTCCCGCCTCTCATCATCGCCATTTTCTGACCGGCAGCTTGAATGGTACTTCAAGCAAGAAGCTAAGTGAGTGGCGAGAGGCAGTGTAATTATTGTACAACTACGCAATGAATGTAAAGGAAAGTGGCGAGTATTGTTAACGAGGGAATGAAAGCTGTGATTAGTTTATAATTAGATCATATTTACATTATTGATTGCTTTCTACAATTGAGTGTTCGGTTAGGCTACTTTTACTTGTGGTTCGGATTTGATTAATTAAAAAATTATGGAGATGCACAGACCATCACCATTATTTTTTATTTTATTGAATGATAGCGGTTTTTAAATGGTCAATGTTGATGGCAACGTTCAGAAAATTGGGTCTGAAGAAGTTTCTTAGAAAATGCTGATACACTAGAGATTCGTGATAACGGACAGTTTATTTAATTTTGTTTTGTCAGTGTTTATGTTGTTGTTTCTTTCATTTTGTCTGTTTTTATCTAGATTTTCGTTTTGTACCGTAGACCTTTTAGTTTAATAAAATCTCTTTCTATTGTAGACTTATAAATATATATATATATATATATATATATAATATGTACCTGCCCAGGAACAACATGCTCACGTGTTATCTCCAGTTTTTCTCTAGCATTTGGCATTTTGTCGTTAGGCTATATACATATTGTCACTTGATTTTTTCCAAAAAAGCAAATAAAATAAATTAAACATATCAATATTAAACGTTGGCTGCTTCTTCTATGAATTATAGTCAAGTAGTGAAGCTGGTGTGCCAAAGGATATGAACCTCAAATTGGAATCATAGATCTGACTTTTAATCAAACAAACTACTGTGAGTATAAGTGGATATCTCTAACCAAAGTGCAGTGTGACAACTTCCGACAAAAATGACAGCTTGATAGGAAAAACTAGAGCTAGTGACATCAATGGCTGGTTTAAAATAACTATAAGCTGATTAACAATGTGCAAGCTATTTCAGCCCACACAGCCATTGCAAGCTGGCCCTTTCTACGAGCCCTAACTTTAAGAAAAGACAACATATCTAATGTCTCACTCAGTTTGTTTGAAATGCATATGTTATGTTGGCAAAAAAAAAAAAAGAAATGCATATGTTATCGTGTAATACAACATTGAAATTTATCTAGCCGTATGCCTCTAACGAATTCCAATATTCATTGAGAAATTAAAATTTTTAAATATAATAGGTTTGAGTATCAAATAATTTAATCACATCATGCATTAAGTCCTTCGTTTCCAGTGACGGGTCGTAAAATATAACGGGGTAGGTAGGTTTAGATTGGATTTAAATATATGACCACCATAGAAATACGTGAAGGTACCCTCTAGTTTTAAACTATTGATTGAGATCCATATTTTAATTTGGATATTAAATATGATTTTAGATCGTTACATTAAAGGTGAAGTTTATGTAAAAAAGTTAATGTAACTTTTGGTCCTAAAATTTGGGTTTATTTTGATTTTGGTTCCTTCAATTTTAAATTTATAATTCTAGTCCCTGAATTAGAATCCAACTTATAACATTAGTCCTCGAAGATATAATGATGTCCTCGAAGATATAATGATGTTAAAATCTGTTAAAATGTTGTAAATAACATTAAAGTGATAATATGAATGCATCAGATAATATTTAGTTGGATATTATATGAATAATACAGTGAAGAAGAAAAAGAATATGTCTCAAAAACACAACTGTTTAGCTTCTTTTTTTATCTCTAGCAACTTGTTTGATGGAGTTGTTCATATTTTGAGAACCTATCCCCTTTCGTATCATTATTATGTTATCATCGTAAGATCCAGTTAGATGTCATCTGGTAAATCCACATTATCAATTTAATATCATTCCTGATACTTTAGCGGTTTTTAATAGTGTTTCAGCTCTAGGGACCACCATTTTAAAATTAACTAAATTCTAGAAACTAAAACCACATGTTTGAAATTTGAGGGACCAAAATCAAAATAGATCTAAATTTTAGGAACAAAAATTATATTAATTCTTAATTCTTAATTAAATTATCGACTTGAACACTATGCGTAAACGTTAAAAATGATGTTTGTGGCACCCAAGTTGCCAAAATATTTACTGAACAATAACAACAAAGAAAAACTAATTTACTGGTGCTTATTATTTTACCGGTCCTTTTATATATATATATATATATATATATTTTCCTTTTATTGAGTCCTTATTGTATGCTTGGTTTTTATGAGAGTAGTTTATGCTAGCGTGGCACACATCTTCTTGCTCATCTTCCTCGCCCCAAAAAAATTCCAGTCTCCTTTAATGCACACTCTGTTATTTCCCTCTCCATCATCGCCCTCTTCTTGCTTGCCTTTCTGAACCAAACCCCCACTCTCCTTCTTTCTCGCTCCCCTTCAATTCCCACTCTCTTTCCTTCCTTTCTCTCTCTACTATATTTTGCCCTTTGATATGTTTGTAATTCTCAGCTAAGATTTATTAACTGAAGCGTAAGTATTGGTGATATGCGGCATTAGCCTGGAGATACCACAACTACTGCCAATAGGATTTTCCTACCAATTTGGACATAGGTATTACACATGTCTGCGTAGGGTAGAGAGGGATGGCTTAAACACTAGCTAGAGAGATTATATTGGGATTCCAACTGCTTAGTCTCATTTTTTATTTTATCCACTGGATTATCTCTTTCAACCTAGTCTCAAAAGCTTAAGAGTCCCATAATTAAATACTATGCAACGGCTTAGGGATGTTCCATCCCAAACTATACAAACTCAATCAACAATTTATGTACCTAATAATTTTAGGAGAAAAGACACTAAAATACCCTAAAAAATGCTAAAGAACAAATTAGAGTAAGTGAATTTCAAAATCCCAAATCAGACCTCTTTTATTATTTTGGAATTTTGAAATATTGTGAAATGATAACATTATCCGTATTTTTAATGACTACTTTTATATAGCTATTGACTACTCTAATTTAACTATTGACTACTTTTATTTTCAAAGTTTCAATGACTAGTTTTATATAACTATGACTACATAAAAGTAGTAAATAACTAAATAAATAGTAGTCACTAGATCTCTAACAATATTTAATATATTTTTTGAAATTTTGAAACAAAAATAGTCAATAGTGACACTAGAGTAGTTAATAGCCATAAATGAGTAGTCACCAAAATTTTAAAAATGGAAGTAGTCAACCCCAATACCAGAGTAGTTAGTAGCTAAATAACAATAGTCATCAAAATTCTAAAAACAAATATAATTAATAACTAAAAAAGAGTAGAAATGTTGCCAGAGCTCCAACGGTTGGCCATTGGCAAGGTCATTGACATTGAAGCTTTGGCGGCCGGAACTGCTAAGGTGGCAATATTTTTTTAAAAAAAAGGCAAAAAAAAGTAAAAAGGCATTTATGTAATTTTATAAGATTTGAAAATTTCAAAATGGTAAAAACGGTTTAGATTAAATTTTGAAATTCATCCATGCTTATTTGTCTTTTTGCAATTTTTAAGGTATTTTATTGTCTTTTTTTCTAATTTTAAATATTTACTTGATGGCTTAACCCCTGATAGACGTATTAAAACAAAAATATTTTATAAAATAAAAACAATCCTAGTGTCTTGTGAGAGCTTTGTTGGTTAGTGAGTGATTTATAAATACCTTTATAAGCATTTTCTGAATTTGGAAGCATTCTCTAACCTCAATGAGTTATGGGATCAACTCATATAAACTTTTATTCAAAAATAATAATAAGAATGGTGCGATTGATTTTGAAAAATACCGAATCTAAATAACCACATTTAATATGATCGGCTGTCATGGACTTGCAGTGAACCGTCCATTCAAAATAAAGAAAGGAGCAGTGCCACATTTAGTATATGTTCCTTACTTTCTGACTTTCAATATGCATCAGAGTCATCTTCAATGCGAAACCAGCTGGATCTACAAAATCATCTTCGTCCGAGCATTCGATAGGCTATATTACTCCTCATTCTACATGTGGGAACTATTTTTTTCTTAATCACTAGAGTGCCCTTGCACATAAATCAAATTTTCCGATGAACGCATGATACCGGTTCCTCTCTTCTTCCTTTCTTAATCAACTAAATCAAGGAAGGCTATAAATGAAGTTCCAAAAACTTTTGCATAAAAGACGAAGTGACTTATTCTCTTATCCATAAATTGTTCAACACGTAAGATAAGTCGTAAATTGATTATGATTTACAATTAATCATGTGAAATTTAAAACTCAATTCTAAATCATATTACATATTAAAATTGGTTATTGGATAGTTTACAACTCATTTCTCGTTAATTATTTATAACTCAAGCGTCGATCATAATGAGGGGTATACGATAATGACCACTCGCACACAAAATAAAGTTTAAGGGGGTATATGATGATGAGGGGTTATTCACATGGATTGAAAAGCTTATACAGGTTTGTTGTTAAATTTTAAATGTTAAAATGGTTATTTATAGATGATATAAAGTTCAGAGGAGTTCTAACTTGTGCAACTCAGTATAAAAATTATACAGTAATAAAGTTAAGGTTTGATGGATTGAAATTAGGCTTAGCTTAAGTTAAATTGCAAATCCAAAAAAAATAATTAAATAAATTGGGAACATTGTGATTGGGATTATGTGTTATTTTGTAAATTCCATGACTTCATGCTCCAAACAAACGACCAATTTCTCCTTGTTTCTAAATTGCATATGATATGATATATTGATTTATTTTAAAATTTAAACAGACCCTATATATGTTTGCTCACATATTTAATATACTCCTTCTTATCCATAATATAAAACGTGGGTTAGAAAAAAATTATAGTCCAAAATATAAAATGTTGTCAAGATAATTAATGTGATTGTTTTTTTCTCATTAAATATAGGAGAGAGAAGATAAAGATGAGAGAGACGAGATAATATAAGTGTAAATATTATATACAATTTTATCATTTTTTAAGAAAAAATAGAAAAACTCCATCATTTTAGAATAAATTTAATAATTAAACTTTTATTTTTTAGTATACAAGAAAACTAACTATTAACTTCTTGTATTATACCCTCATGGGAGTACTTTGGTAAGTAATTTTATGACATGGCGCAGGTGGTTCCCGCCCATTCAATAACAGAAGGCTAAAGACAGAAATGCAGACGGCAGAGATGATGGGATCACGTGAAAGACATTGTCCAATAAAATGGAGACACCTATATTACAATTCTCCCACTTTCGTATCCCATGATTTAAAGCCATTTTGATTCAGACCAATGCTTCTTCAGAAATGTGTGCACACATATATATATATATAAATATATCTTCTTCTTTTTTTTGGTCAAGTACATATATATCTATCCACGGCAACCTATTTAATTTGTGGACGAAGCATTGGGTCCATTATTTAGATTTTAAAATCAACGTGCATATCACAGGAAAAAATTACATTATTTTATTATTCACAGTGGATAGGGACCCCACCCTAGTAATCACGGTCCCCAGTCCCCACCTCGTCAAAGCGGTCAAAGAGCTGGATTGGATTGATATCCCGATCCTCATTTAATATCTTCATTTGGATGGAATGCCACAGTGAGAAACGTATAGGGATCCTATCCTCTCTCTCTTTTTTTTTTATCATTTTCTTCTTCTCATGGTCGGAAAAAAATGCGTAGTGAATTCAATGTTTTATAAAATTATTATTATTATTATTATTTTTAAGTAGTTTGCTGTTGTAAATTGTCTATAACAAATTTCAATATTTTAAATTCATTATTAATCTTATTTTACTAGATATTAAGTGTCAACTATTGTTTTTTTAATTCAACGATGAAAACGGGATCAGGAAAAAAAACTGAGACAAAGGATGAGAAGATGGTACAAATATGTAAGGAAGATATTGGACTATTTGAAATAGCTTATAAGTAGGTTTTTAATTGTGATTTATAAAATACTAGATGAGTATGTGAGATGAGTTTTTCTCAACTTAAATAAACTATATTTATAATATTTTTTGAACTTTTTGAGAAACAGGCCAACAACCATTGTAAAATAGTCACTGAAAGTGTCAATGAGGATATATTAAAGCAGCTGCAGCTGTTTGGTGAGCAATCTTGTAAAATGTTGGACGTGGCTCCCGTGCATTCAATCTCTCATTTTTTAATACTATCTTGCTGCTTAATATAAGAATTGATATATGCATATATATATATATATTTATATAGAGAGAGAGAGAGAGAGATAATATAAAATACTTCTGAGTAAAATACATATACTACTCCCTATATCACTTTAATTATAGTTTTTTACATCTCCTCTGCTTTTGAAACCTGTATAACCTAATTTTTCCTCTATTTTTAAGATTTTATTTTCATCTACAATACAAGAGTTGTTTAGATTTCTCTTTGATTTTTTAAAAAAAATTGGATTTAAATGATTTACTATTCTATTCTGAGTAATACTTTGATAGGTAGTGTTATGCATGTGTACTGAAAGAATTTGACCCAAGGGAACTGATAAGCAGTGATTTATTGAAGTTATCTTTTTTTCCCCCCAAATTAAGCACATATATCCTCCAATTGATTTGTTAAAGTCTTTTTTTCTTTTTCTTTTTTTATTAAGCACATATGTTCTCTTGTTGAAGGTGTATTCAAAACACTATTAAGTACTAAATATAATTTTTTTTCTAGTATAAATTCAAACCCTGGTTTATTATGGTATGAGATACTGACTCTTTTAGGCCCAACTCTTATCGGTTACTTATTGAAGTCTTTTTTTTTTTTTTTAAGTTTTTACACTGAATAAAAACTCTTTCCTTTAGACTGAAATTCACTTCCTCCTCTCCCGGAGGAAACCCCCCCCCCCCAAATCAAAACCTTTTCTTTCTTTACGCGTAAGTAAATTACAGATCAGAAAGAAGATAACGATAACGGTTATGCATAGATCTATCTAAATATTATCTTCCCATCTTAATATAAGAGCTAGATAATTAATTTATGAATATTAAAAAATTAATTAAATTAGTTATTTACTTATTTATAATAAATGAGTATTATAATATTAAAATATCATTGTTAATCATGTGCATTAAAATGAAAACCCTTTAACATATATGATCACCATGGAGAATTGGAAGAGAAATAAATAAATATGGAAGATAAAGTAGACTTGAGTCTTATATTTATGATCAAATTGAATTTTCAACTAGTTTTTATATTTAGAAATGGACGTAGTATTTCTAATGGTTTGACATCAAAGGTTTTGAGGTATTGATCTTCAATCTCTCACAATATTTTTAACAATATCTTGTACGATGTTCATAGACATATTAAGATGCTAGGAAGTTCATGGAAAGCTATCATAAAGGAAACAGAAGTCTATAGAAAATTTGAAAAAAAAAACTAACTCTTTCAGATATATCAATATTTCACATTTCAAACTTTTTTTGGGTAATAGATTTTAATAAATTTTATTTAAAAAAGAAGAAATCAGCTTTATTTTTTATTTATTTTTCTTTATTTCCCCGCTGGAACAATCGGCCAGATCACCACAATTAACGCAACTCGGCCTCAGGAAGGCAATCCATCTTATCATACTCTACACGTTTCCAAGGAAAAAGAAAAAGTGACCGTGTTCATTTTTGTTAGTGAACTTAAAATAAAAATAATTCTATAACTAAAGCTTCTTAAAAAAATACATTTATTATTAAAAAAAAGCACAGATTAAAAATTTTAAATTTGAACAATTCATATCGAATTCTAAATAATCCAAATTTGATCACAACAATCAATAAATGATATAATCAATAATCAATAATTAAATAATTAAAAAGAAGGGCAAGTAAATGAAAGTAGCACATGGAAAGAAACAATGTGACATAATACATGAAAAACCGGGCCTAAAATCAAGAAATTAAAACTGAAAATACATGACAGAATCGGAAAAAAGTTAATGATTTTGATCTGCTTACAAAAATTCCATTTCATTTCAGTACATTTAATAGAAAAAATGACAAATAAAGACCTTTTAAGTATGTAAAATTGCTAAATGTGTTTCTCAATGTGAAAAATAACTTCAAGAGACCCGATTCTATATTACAAAATTAAAATAATAATGAAATATTAAAAAAAAAATTTCTCTGTCTCCTCCACCAGATCTCCTAAACCCTATTTAATATCACCATCCTTAGTACTATTATCCAGTGAAAAACTTTTTTCACTGAGTGCCAAGCAGACAACATGGGGGCGTACTTTTTCCTATTTGACTTTTCAAAGAAGAGGAAATGCAAATAACAGGCCTGTTCGGATTTTTTGGGAAAAAAATCAATTATAAAAGCCAAAATTATAAAGTGATTAATAACATTAATAAAGTTATAAATATTACTATAAAAGTTGTTAATCATATTACAAATGTTAAAAAAATCACAATTTAAAATCTGAGAAACACATGATTAATGACATTAATAGAATTGTTAATATTATTATAAGAGTTATCAATCATATTACAAATGTTTAAAAAAAATCTCCATTCATTGGTTGTTGCTCCAATGACCAGTAGTCAACAACTCCAATAATGATGGCCCGTCAAAGCTCTGACACCAATCACGGACTGACTAGTGAGGTGATTTGAGACTTTTTTGAAAAAAAATAATAAAGGATAACATTGTAAATTTACTACTCCTTCCGTTCCTTATTATAAGAGACGAATAACCGAATTACGTGATAAAAAAAACAGTTTAAAATTAGTTAAGAACAATGAATGTGTAAAAAGTATAATTTTTTTTCTAAAAATACTTTCATTAATAAGGAGAGAGAGCATGAGAGAGAACAATAGTAAATTTTTAAACGAAAGAGAAGTGGGAAGGAGAGAGAGTGTGAGTTGGAGATAATAAATATGAGTAAAATAAGAAATCAATACAAAAAAGTAGAGACAACCTTTAAGTGTCTCTTATATTTAGGAACATGCTATAAGCATCAAATGTCTCTTATAATAAGGAACGGAGGGAGTAACATTTAAAAATCCCCATTGAATCATTACGACTGGGTTTTTGAAATTCAACTCTGATTTTTCTAATTTTTTCCTTAAATTAACTAGTTAAACGCTTTTATATATGTGAAAATAAATTATGAACTTAAAACGAAACATTTTTATATATATACTAAAATTAATATGAACCTAAAACCAAAAGCTGTACAGGTCAAAATCAGTTACGAATTCAAAATCATGGCTATTTCACAAGTTGCCAAACACGTTGTACATTATAAAATTAATTATGAACCTAAAAATTATGGTTATCTCAATAAAACTGATTATAAAATCGCTCAAGAATCTATTTTTAGCTTTATTAATTAAAGGCATAAAAACATCAACTCTTTTCCCTACAATAATTTACAAGACTATTTATTAAAAAAAGTATTAAGTAAAAATAAGAAACCATTATTATATTACGCGCCACATTATATACTATAAATTAAAAAGATTGAAGGAGTGTTTGGCAAAACCCAAACCTAGGTTTTAGAAACACTTTTCTACAAAACGAGATAACCTCCTCATATTTACTTCGTAATCCGTAAAAGTACTTCTGAAACTATGATTTGGTTTCTATCCAAACACCCCTGAAAGATGCTTTACAATTAAGAATGGCGGATTAGTTTTGTAAATATCAAATCTAAATAATCAATGTTGATATGATCGGCTGTTATCCACTAAGGGTGTGTTTGGTATGAGAGATTTGGGAGAGAGGGGAGGGATTTTAATCATTTTTCTTGTTTAGCAACACACAAATTTTAGGAGGGGAGGGAAAATTTTAAAAAAAATTTCCCTCCCCTCCCCTCCTCAACCTCTCCTCCAAAATTGGAAGGATTGAAGGGAAAGGGCAATATTTGCCATATTGTGATCATTATGCTCATATTTTGTCATGTGTGATTATTATGTCTATATTTTATCAAGTTGTGACCATTATACCCATATCTTAAATAAAATAAGAACAAATTGCCCATATTAAAATATTTTTCCCTCCCCTCCCCTCTTTTTTTATAAATTCAAACAAGATAATATTAAAATCCTTCCACTCTCCTCCCTTCTCCTTCCTTCCTTTAAAATCCCTCCCCTCCCTTTTCTCTCACTGAGCCAAACATACCCTAAAATACCCTTATTGATGGGGAGAGGGAGTATAAGAGAAAAAATAAAAAAAATTATTATAATAAAGAGAATTATAGAAGAGAGATAATGTGTTATGGAGAGATGATAGTTTGAGAAATAAGATAATAAATATATCAAATATTAAAATACTTTATTAATGATGGCAAATAAAAAATTTGTTATAAAAATTTAAAACAATTGTAAATATTATTTATATTTAGAAATTAAAAAAAAAAAAAAAGATGGTAGCTGTTGGCTTGTTGCTGTGGGAAAGGAGCACGGCCACAGTTATTATATGCTACTCCGTCGCATTCAATATGGATCAGAGCCGTATGTCCCCAGCACGAGCCGTCTCCAGTTGTGTCCATAAATACTCCACCAATTCATGTCTATCTTCTTTTCTCTTTATTATAAGTTTTAAGTAACTGAGTTGAGAATACCAAAAGATAAATTAAAATTAGCTAAAAATAACAACTAAGTAAAAATATGCTCTCTCTTTTCTAACAAATCTTTTCTAACAAATATGTATTTATAATAAATAGGGAAAAAAAAAGAGAGTATATGAGAAAATATAATAAGAGAGTGTGTGGCAAATAAAAGAGAATAATAATTAAGGATAAAGTTGAAAAAAAATAATTAAATATTGAGACAAACCCAAATTAAAACTTATAAAATAAATCACATTCTTTTTTAAATTTAAAACTCATAAATAGGACCGAATTCGGTTGTTATTATGAGTTACCTGAAGGACAAAATTTTGGTTCTAAATATAAGTCACTTGTAAAGTATTTAATAATCATTTATTAATTTTCTTTATGTAATTCTCATTAGAAAGGGGAAAAAAGGAAAAATGAGAATGATTTGTAAATATAAAAAGAGAATTTTTTTTTAATCGGGGTAAATTTAAAGGCATGACTACCATTGAGAAACGTACTATAGTGAAGTACTAGGTGGTGTTCCTTTCTTTCAACAACTTTGAATTTTCATGAGCTGAGCAATTAATGTACAGAAAACGGCTTACTTTTGTTAGTAGCAATCTTACTCAAGAGGGGGTAAATTGGGTGAGTTAAAAAAAATTTGCGAAATTAAAACCAGACAATATCAGAAACAGAGAGTTAGAATTAGGAGGGATTTCATCGTAGAAAGTAAGACACATGATTTATACTGGTTCGGTCTTAACCACTTAACCTACGTCCAATCCTCAGAGCACCTCTGAGTATTTCACTATCTTCTAAGATTGATCGGGCTCTTGGTGCCTCAGTACAATAATTGAATCACTCAATCACTCCCCCTTACTTCCGTAAGGATACAAACCCACTCAAGAGTCCACACTCTTGAGTATCACTCAGTAGTGATTAATGAAGGATAGATATTGACTCTTTTACAGAGTGAATTTAATGATGAACACTGACGCTCAGTAGTATTGAAGAAACAGAGTATTGAATGCTAAACAGAATGATCACAGATGGTAGCTTTGGTATTCAATCCTCTTCGTTAATGCTTCTTCACGCCTTTTATAGTTGAGGTCATTAAATAACTATTAGACGGAAGAGCTTCTAGCCGTTGTGACTCCGTTTGCGTGTTTTCCCAGTTACAACGGTTCCTCCATTAATGCTTCTGAGCTTCTTACACTGTAGGTTACAGGCTACGTAATCCCATTGAAGAGCCGTTGTAATTTCTCTTAGTAATCTGCAACCATATTTTGAACTTCAACAAGTAAGAGTCTTGCAGTGTAAGCTTTAAAATGAAACAGAAAGAATGATTATTTGATTACTCAATGATTCTAGATGAAATCAATTGTCCGTCAAAAGTGCAGAAAAATATTCTGGACATGGTTGATCGAAGTGGTGATCGATCAGGTTATCGATAAACAGAGTGAGAGTTTTTGGATCAGTTGAAGAAGTTTATCGATCAGATGATGGAACAATGGTTTATCGATCAGGTGATCGATAAAATGCAACAGGAAATCTTAAGCTGATATGTAAACCAGAGTTCCTTTGAATATAAATCTCTTAGTAAAATAGTCATAAAGATTATGCAAACTAAAGACAGTTTGTAAGTAAATAGAAAGGTGAATATGAGAGATGTTATAGCTTACTGAAATTAAACTAACAGAGGTCAATGATCGATCAGTTTATCGAGTAAAGGTTGATCGATCAATTTATCGATAACTCAAGTGTTACAAAAATGAAGCTTTAGTGCATGTTGATCGAACACATTATCGATAAGGCTGTGATCGATAATGTTATCGATAAAGGTCAAGTGTAAAGCATTCAGTGAGAAACAAGGATAGCAAGAATTATCGAATAGGTGATCGATCAATGCATGTTCGATCAGCTTATCGATAAACAGTGAAGTAAAGAATTTATTCTAAAGTTGTTTGTCGATCATGTTATTTGAAAAAGTATTATGTAAGAGAGCTTAATTATTGATAAGGTTATCGATAATTTAGTTCTAGGAAAACTAAGTAGAAGCAACTGGAACATAAATTATCGATCATGTTATCGATAACTTGGTGATCGATAAAGTTATCGATCAATGGTCTATAATTAGTACTTGCATTCAGAAGGTTAGAGCTCAATGTTCGATCATATTATCAATAAACAAATGATTGATAATGTGATCGATAAACAATGACAGAATCAATAAGCAAAATAGGTAGAGTGTCCTACCATTTATCGATGTCGTTATCGATAACTTATTTATCGATCACTTGATCGATAAAAGCAGTTCAAATTCACTTCTTTTTATCTGCCACTTGTTCGATCATCTTGGATTATCGATCAATTTATCGATAATCGACAATTACCTTATATGACTTTTACGTTAGCGATAATCGATCATTTTATCGATCAATAAATTATCGAACAGCTCATCGATTAAAATACTTAACATTTAATTGATTTACACTGAAGAATTATTTGACAGCTTATCGATAATCATTTGATCGATCAGATGATCGATCAACACACTTAACCAATTTAATCTAACTTTGTTATCATCAAAACCATAATCCTAACAATTTTAGTTAAGTGGGATTAAGTTTTGAATTGAAGGCTGAAGAAATTTTCACCAAAGAAAAAAGATATTTTCTAAACTTAAAATTGCTGTTTTCAGAATGTTTTCGAGTAAAATATAAAAAAAATTAAATGAAAAATGTTGAAATATAGATTTAGATTATTTAAATTTAATCCCAAAGAAAGAGAGGAAAAAAAGTGGATACTCTAACACCAAACCTTGAATATCCTGGTGATGCTCTCATTTGATAGAAGATATATCGTTGGGTTAAAGGGGATAAACCTGTCTGAGAATATTCTCATGGGAATAATATACTAATGAGGATTCAACAATCTCTTTGTATGAGACCATTGATTACTTGTTTAGAGAATTAACTTGCATTGCTTTAAATTACAAGCTGCAGAAGCTCGTAATGGAGCCTAAGATGAATATAAAATCCCATGACAAATCTTGAAAGAATTCATCATAAACTGTGTGGTTTTCCATCACTTATCATTCAGCTAATTAATTTTCCATCAATATAATGTTGTTATAAATATTCTTCACGTGAATAATTTTCAGTCCTCATCCAAGTAGTATTGAACAGGATTTACGAATTGTACGATACCATACTATAATTTCACACACGCACACGCACTGTAAAGACCATGAAAAAATATATATATATATATAATATGAGATAGTTAATTAATATTTTTTATTTATTTTTGGTAAATTGATAATCCAAAAAAAAAAAAAAGATAACACAGTGGATATGACAGTTGATTCCTAAATTCGAGAACTTTAACGTCATCCCCAAACAAATGAGCAATTTCTCCTTGTTTCTGAATTATATGCGGTTAATATAACTTTTGATCTTAGAAATTTGGCCTCATTTTAGTTTTGAGTTTCTCAAATTTTAAACTCATAGTTGTAGTCTTTAAAATTTAGTTCGTTTTAAAACATTAATCCATAAAGGTATAACAGTGTTAAAATTGCTGAAATGTCGTAATAGGCATTAGAGTGGTGATATGGACCTGGTTCTCAGAATGCAACTGTTTAGCCCCTAGTTTTTCTCTCACCATTCATTGGAAAAGTTGTTCACTGTATTGCATTTTAATATCAAACCATTATAAAAAAAACATTAAATCACCTATGGAATTTATTCTGCAAAAATCTGTCGAAAAACCGTGACAAATTCCATCAAAAATATTACTGTCAATAATTTCTGTCACAATTGGCATGGCAAATTCTATCAGTAAATTTACCCACAAAAGTTTCAATGGATTTCTAATGGAAATTACCAACGGAACGTCGTCCATGGCTAATTCTGTCAAAAAAGTGAATTTCTTTTCCCCAAGATTTTAGGTGTTATTAGAAATTTTATATCTTTATGCTTGTAAAATGTAGTCATTTTATTTTTTATGAGGTAAAAGACTATATTATGTAAGAAAGAAGCAAATGAAAATTTTGTCAAGGGACATAGTGAAATCTTAGAAGTATTGGTGAATTATAATAACTCGATCTATGCACTTGATTGCCTTAAGTATGACAAAGTAAAAATTACTTTGAGTTATTGGCTGATTGTGACTATTTCTAATTAACTAAATATTATTGATCATAATATAAAAGTATAAATGTTAGAGACAAAATTGAATTTTATTAATCTTGAGAGAATATCATATGAAGAATATAATGGGTGCAAAACTTTATACAAGAGAAAGTTTAAAATGTATGTGAAAGAGGAGAGAAAGACAATAGATAATAAATATGTATTGAAAAATGCTTTATTATTTTTCGATAACATTCTTTAAGGATAAACTAGGAAAATTTTATTATTTTAAATACATTTAAGTATTTAACTACTACCTCTTATTCTAGTTATAAGATTTTATTTATAGATTACAAATAAAATTTTATAAACTGGACTGGAAGTAGTATCATTCCTAGATTTATAAGAAAGCTTAATCAACTCCTTATTGCTGAGGGAGTATGAATTGGCTAGAAGTGGTTTAAATTTAGTAAGTGGTTGGTTGAAGTGGCAAACGTCCATAAAAGTAGGGTGCTTGTCTGCACTGGTGGTTCTCGCGCATTCCATAAGGAAAAAGGCTAAGGATAAAAGTGCTGACGGAAGGGATGAGGTCATAAGATGACGTATGTCTTCCCACTTATTTCAGCTTACTTTTCAGTCCTAGTTAATTAAAATTTTAATTTAATTTTAAAAATAAGATATCAATTTATTTTATTTTTATTTATTTTTTAAAATAGTTTTCATGATAATTACACATGTTAAAAAAATTTTATTTTAATGTATATGATTAACAAAAATATTTGGAGGAAGATAATATTTATTTACTACCAATAACTAATTTAACAATTTATTTAATATTTATAAATTAGTAGTCCAGTTTTTATATTAAAAAACAGGGGGGATTTAATTTGTGGATCAAACATTGGGTGCATTTAACTTTTCAAATCAACCTATGGACATATGACATAAAATTTTTAATAATAACATTATTATTCATAGTAATTAGGAATGCCAACCTAATAATGAGGCCCCACCTCTTCAAAGTTGCGAAATGTTTTGTTCTGGATGCATGCATCTGCCTTGGACTGATGAAGACTTTGATCCGCATTCAATGAAATGCCACTACTTTTGATCCGCTTTCGCTTATTTAGAATCGTTTGTATAAAAATTAAATCATGATTTTTTTTGGTCAGAATTTAAATCATGATTTGAAAAATAATTTTATAATACTCTTTCCGTTTCATTTTATAAACAACAACTTTTATTTTTCTTTTATCTTAAAATATAAACAATATTTATAAGTTGTTTTAAATTTTTGCTACAAATTTTCTATTTTAACCTCATTAATTATTTATTTTAATATTCAATATATTTATTATCTCATTTTTTAGACTATTATTTCTCCATCATACATTCTTTTTCTTTCATAGTTCTCTTCACTATAATAATTTTTTTAATTTTCTCTCTTATACTCTCTCCCCCCCATAAATAAGGGTATTTTAATAAAAAAACTTTTAATTTTTACACATTTATCGCCTTTAACTAATTTAACTAACATTTTGATATGCATAATAAACTCTAATGTTGCTTATAATATAAGACGGGAGAGTACTATGTAACGCCCTAGGGATATTCCATCCCAAACTATACAGACTCAATCAACAATTTATATACCTAATAATAATTTTAAATATTTACTCGATGGCTTGGCCCCAGATAGACGTATTAAAACCAAAATATTCTATAACATAAAAACAATCCTAGTACCTTCTAAGAACCTTATTGGTGACTAATCTGTGAGTACCTATACAACTGCTCTCTGAATTTAGAAGCATATCTTGACTTTAATGAGTTCTCGAAATCCAAGTCACATAAAATTTTATTCATAAAAAAATAATAAGAATGGTGGGAATCTTATTATGTTCAACCTCGTGAGTTGACTCTCTGAATTTGACGTTTTTACGTTTTCAACTAACAAAAGTAGTGTCGATTCGCTCTTAAACTCGTGATAATTATAAAATCGGTTAAACTTACGAGTTCATTTACCGAGTTTACTAATTTTATATTTTTAGCTTATAAAATCGTATCAACCCACCTTAAACTTGTGTTAAATTTCTGGATTTGATTATATTTAGTGACTTTATATATAAATTTTATAAATTTTTTTTATTAGATGTGATAAATTATGAACATTGATTGATATAATTTCAATTATTTAAATTTAAAATATATTTAAATAAAATTGTTCTTATTGTTTATATGTTAATAATTTGATTACATATTTTTAATACTAGTTTATTAATAAAAACAAATTCTTACAAGTTTACGATCGGAGTTTATGATCGGAGCTTATATTATTGTCACGAGTTTGTTTAAACTCGCGAGTTTGACAACCTTAGGTGGGATTGATTATAAAAAATACCGAATCTAAATAACCACATTTAGGACTTGTTTGGGTGACTCTCAAAACTATGGTTTGGGTGGAATGTCACCCAAACAACATCAATTTTGATGCCATAATCTGAAACCATGGTTTGGGCCAAAATTATGGTTTTGGAATCCAAAACCATGGTTTTCGGAGAAATTAATTCATTCTGCTTCTGGCTCAAATTAGAGAGTATGATTATGCCTATCAGAGTATATCTCAACAATAATATGACTTTAACATCCTTCAGTTAATTTTTTTTACAAACATATTAATCTTATCCTATAAATATATATACACATTAATTATTCATTAATTATATTATCTTATCTTATATATTATTAATTATGTTAGTAAAAAATATATTATTAACAATTTTATTCTTTCAAATTAAAATATATTATAAAATCTATTTTTTATATAATTATCATATTAACTTATATCTTTTTAGTAATTTGTATATATAAAAGTGCTTCTGATAACAACTATTCAAACATTTTCACTTCTCAGAATCACTTTTTCACAAAATCTATTCTTTACAAAATTTATTCTTTCAAAAATCTATTATCCAGAAGTTATTCTCTAAGTCATGGTTTGGTTTCATCCAAGTACTTTTTTAATGATCCGATGCTTTAGACATGCAGTGGACCGTCCATTCAAAATAAAGAAAGGAGCAGTGCCACATTTATTATATGTTCCTTACTTTCTGGCTTTCAATGTGCATCAGAGCCATCTTCAACACGAACCAGCTGGATCCATAGAATCATCTTCCTCCGAGCATTCAATAGGCTCTACTATTCCTCATTCAACACGCTGGAACTATTTTTTTCAATCACTAAAATGCCCTTGAACCTAAATCAAATTTTCCGATGAACCCATGATATCGGTTCCTCTCTTCTTCCTTTCTTAATCAACTAAATCAAGGAAGGCTATAAATGAAGTTCCAAAAACTTTTGCATAAAAGACGAAGTGACATATTCTCTTATCCATAAATTGTTCAACATAAGATAATTCGCAAATTGATTATGATTTACAATTAATCATGTGAAATTTAAAACTCAATTCTAAATTATATTACATATTAAAATTGGTTATTGGATAGTTTACAACTTATTTCTCGTTAATTATTTATAACTCAAGCGTCAAATGACGGGTATATGATAATCATCTCTCGCGCACAAAATAAAGTTTAAGGGGGTATATGATAATGAGGGGTTATTCACATAGATTGAAAAGCTTATAAAGGTTTGTTGTTAAATTTTAAAGTTAAAATCACTATAAAAAAAATCAAATTAGCAACGAAATTTAGTGACAGAATTTCTATCACTAATAAAAATTACCGACAGATTAGTGATGGAATTCAGTTAGCGATGAAATTTTTTCCGTCACTAATTCTACCGTCACTAAATAATTAGTGATAGAATTCAAAATTCCGTCGCTAATTAATGACGGATTAGCGATGGATTAGTGACAGAAATTTTCTGTCACTAACCCATCGCTAATTAAAGACGGATATCCTGCCAAAATTTTGACACAAAATAATGATAGATTTGTGACAGAAAATTCTGTCACTAATCTGTCACTAAATTTTTTTTTATTTTGTAAATTTAAAATACCACATCATCGTCACGTATTCATCACTATGAGCTGCCACGTTATCAATGGCTGCCACGTTATCAATGGCTGCCACCTCACCAACTCCTCTCTCTCCCACATGTTATCACGTCATCTCTTCGTCCACGTCATCGCCATGTGTCCATCATTGGATGCCACCTCAACTCCTCCTCTCTGCCATACAGCCATGTCATCATAGTGTCCACGTCATCATCACGTGTCCATCATTATGAGCCACCACGTCATCACCTTGTCCTTTGTGAACAAGTGTTGGTTCAAACCTGAGACCTCCTGCACGCGTGCTAAAACCTTTGCCAGTTGAGCTGAGAAAGACCTGTGAAATTCTTTTACGAAAATAAATATATATAATATTTCTAATAACAAATACAAATATATATAATAAATATTTATACATAATTTAATATATATTATATAATTTAAAATATTATTATTTATTAGAATTTAATTTTTATATTTTAGTAAAAAATTTCTAATAATTTATATTTTTAATCAAATATTTAATAAAATAATAAGTATATTATATATTTTTATTTTTATTTTTGTCTATAATATTTGTATTTTTTAATTTTTATATAATATATTATTTAAAAATTATGATATATTATATTTTTATATTAATAATAAGTTGAAAAAATAATTATTATATATTTATATTATATTTTTTTGTGACAGATTAGGGACAGAATTGCTATGGAAATTAGTGATAGAAAAATTCCGTCACTAATTTCTGTCACAAAATGACCATTAGTGACGGATTGGTGACATAAATTAGTAATGGAATTTTTCCGTCATTAATTTCCGTCTTCTCATCCTTTTAAATATATGAATATTACATATATGTGTATTAATCTGGTCTAATGCTGAAAGGGCAAAAAAAAAAAAAAAGAAATCTGACGAAATATAACCAGAAGGCTAAGGACAAAAATGCTGGCAGAAGAGATGTTGTCATAAAATAAGACATTATTATTAGCCAATGAAATAAAGACACCCTATCCGTGAGCACAGTCCATCGTTATCAAAAAAATTAAGCGCGGAATGCTCATTTTAGGGTGTGTTTGGATGAAACCAAACCGTGGTTTGGAAAAGTGATTCTGGAGAATAGATTCTGGAAAAAATAGATTCTGTGAAGAATAGATTTTGTAAAAAAGTGATTCTGAGAAGTGAGAGTGTTTGGATAGTTGTTATCAGAAGCACTTTTTATATATACAAATTACTAAAAAAAAGACATAAGTTAATATGATAATTACAGAAAAAATAGATTTTATGATATATTTTAATTTGAAGAAATAAAATTGTTAATAATATGTTTTTTACCAACATAATTAATAATACATAAGATAATATAATTAATAAATAATTAATGTCTATATATATTTATAAAATATAAGATTAAATATATTTATAAAAAAATATGTTTATAAAAAAAATAACAAGATACATATTATATAGGCCCTCACACTCTCCCTTTTTTCTCCAAAAGCAAAAAAATTTTGCTTTTTCCAAAACCATGGTTTTGAAGTCAACCATGGTTTTGGTTTTTGGAGAGGCTGTTTGGGTAGCATTTTCCCCAAACCATGGTTTGGGTTCCCAAACCATGGTTTGGGGTGCTATCCAAACAGAGCCTTAATCTAAACCAACCACAATAATTTTCAATGGTCCAGAATTAATTTAAAATTTATATATTTTTGAATTATTTTTAATAGATACAAAATTCAAAATAAAGATTATGTTAAAAATAAATTTGTTGTTGAAAATAATTTCATATTATAAAAGTTTTAAATTTGAACAAGTCAACAAATTTTGAATTATCTAAATTGTATTACAGTGAAATGAGTACTGATGACAATGTGCACCTATTCCCAGTCTCCCTATACATTCACATGCAAATGGGTAGATGCCTTTCGAATCAACCTACTTAATTTGTGGATTAAATATCGGGTCCATTTAGCTTTTAAAATCAACCCATATATTTATATCGCATAAAATTTACAATAAAATGACATTATAATTCATAGCAATTAGTGATACTAACCTAATCATGGCCCCAGCCTCTTGAAAATTGTGAAAATAAGACATTATTATTACCCAATGAAATAAAGACACCCTCTCCGTGAGCACATTCCATCGTTATCAAAAAAATAGTGACGGAATGCTCATATTGATCCAAACCAACCACATTAATTTAAATGGACGAGGACCTCCATCCGCATTGAAAGGAACAACTACCAATGAGGAACCTATTATAATGAAGTATGTCAGGTCACGTTCCTTTCTTTCAACAACTTTGAATTTTCATGAGCTGAGCAATGAATGTACAGAAAATAACTTCTTTTTATTAAGTGGGATTAAGTTTTGAATTGAAGGCTGAAGAAAGTTTCAAAAAAAGAAAAAAGATATTTTCTAAATTTTAAATTGTTGTTTTAAAAATGTTTTCGAGTAAAATATAAAATATAAAAATTAAATATAAAATGATCAAATATAAATTTAGATTATTTAAATTTAATCCCAAGAAAAAAGAGGGGAAGAAGAATGGATACACTAACGCCAACCTTGAATATTCTGATAATGCTTTCATTTGATAGAAGATAAATCGTCCGGGTTAAAAGAAAGAAACCTGTCTGAGAATATTCTCATGGGAATAATATACTAATGAGGATTCAGGAATCTCTTTGTATGAGACTTTTGATTACTTGTTAGAGAATTAACTCGTATTGCTGCTGGTTCAAATTCCGCGAGTAGATATGCACATAACAAAAATATATCTATACCGACCAATTGAATTTGTGGATCAAATATTGGGCCATTTAACTTCTCAAATCAACTTATATAGGTTACATAAAATCAAAAGAACCACATTATTATTATTCACAGTAGTACTAATTAAGGATACCAACCTATCTTCAAAGTTGTGAAATAGTCTGTCCATGTAGCTAAGCTGAAATACTCTGTCCATGTAGCTAAGCTCGGATTGACAAAGACTTCGATCCATATTGAATGGAATGCCACCAGTGAGGGGCAAATATGGATCTTCTCTGCATCATTTCTCTCACTTTTTTCCTCATTTCATTCTTACCATTTGATCAAAAAATGAATAGTTTGATATTCAATATATTATAAAATCATTATTTTATCTATTTTTAAATAGTTTACAGCTGTGTATTGTCCATAATAAATTTTAATAATATTTAAAATTTATTCTTAATGATGTTAAAAATTAGAATTAAATGTATGTTTTGAAAATAAATAGGGGGTGTTCATAAATTTGGTAAAGCATATGAGAGATTAATTACTGGATTTTACTTACATTTTTTGGTGTCAAAGTATTTAATAAATTTGAATTATTTTATATATTAAAATTAATATAATTTTTCTCATAAAAAATAAATTTTAAATTATATGATGATAAATATATAATACAATGTTCACAAATAAGATGCTGCAGTTGGGTGAGCTATCCTTGTGACAATTGATTGAAGGCGGATCGCGCAACGCGCACATTGAAGCTCATTTTTTTTATTCAAAAGAATTGTAAAAATAGATATATTAAACATATTTTATGGTCAACATATTTAACAATTTTTATTCGTTATATTTAAAAGATAAAATCATTCATAGAGCATATAAAATTCAGAAAACAAATTATACTATTCACATTAATATTATAGCTTTAAATATATGAATATTGCATATATGCGTATTAATTCGTCTAATGCTGAAGATATTTTAAAAAAAACAAGGTGAGGCGAAATATAATCAGACGGCTAAAGAGAAAAATGCTGACGCGTTCATAAGATAATGTAAAAAGACATTATTAGCCAATGAAATGAAGACACCCTCTCCGTGAGCACCTTCTACGCTTATTAAAAAGATGAGACACGGAGGGTTCATCTTAATCCGTACCATCCAGATTGATTTTCAAATATCTATATTTAATTTAAAACTTTTATACATTTTGGAATTATTTATTATTTTAATAGATACAAAATTCAAAATAAAGATTTGTTTTAATAAGAGGAAAAATTACTTACATTTATTTTAGAACTGGCACTTGGTTAGGGAAAAGAAGACTGATACTTACTTTAAAAATAAATTTATCATTGAAAAGAATTTCAGATTAAGAAAAATTTTAAATTGAAATAATTTTAAATGATCTAAATTGCATTACAGTGAGATGATGAGTATTGAATGAGGACCCAAATATATGTTTATCTATATCAACCTGCTCAATTTGTGGATTATTAAACATTGGGTCCATTTAGCCTTTAAAATCAACTTATATATCACAAAAAAATTTTAATTAAGTGTGTACAACAACTTCGAATTTTCATGAGCTGATGAGCAATAAGTGCACAGAAAATGACTTCTATCTGTTAAGTGGGATTAAGTTTTGAATTGAAGGTTGAAGAAAGTTTCACCCAAAAAAAAAATATTTTCTAAACTTAAAATATTGTTTTCAAAATTTTTTTGGAGAAAAATATAAAATAAAGAAAATTACTAACCAATAATGTTAAAATTATAATATTTAGGCTTAAGAAGTTAAAAAATAAATAAATATAAACTTTTCAATATAAATTTAGATTTTTTAAATTTAATGTAAAAAAAACAAGAATAATTAGAAGATGAAGGGATACTCTAAGACCACACCTTGAATATTCTGATAATATAACCTCTTGTGATAGAAGATATACCCATTGAGGTTAAGGGAAGAACTTAACCTCTCTGAGAATACTCTCATGGGAAAATACAAATGCTAATGAGGATTCAAGAATCCCTTTATTTGAGACATTTTGATTACCTTTTTGAGAATCAACTCGGATTGCTTTAGATTACAAGCTGCAGAAGCTCGTAAAGGAACCTAAGATGAATATAAATTTCCATGACAAATCTTGAAAGAATGCATCATAAACTCCATGGTTTTCCATCATTTATCATTCAGCTAGATGCTGATGCAAGAGATAAGATCATAAGACGACGTAAAAGAATTATCCAATGAATTGATTACACCTATTACCAGTATCCCTTCTTATTTATTTGTAAATGAGTACCTACTTAATCTGTGGATCAAATATGTTGGGTCCATTTAGCTTATCAAATCAACCAATAAATATCACATAAAATTTATCTAAAGAAATAATTCCTCCTGTTCTCATTATAAAGTATTTTTAACTATTTCTCACATATTAAAAATAATAGTTAAAGTATTAAATTTGTCCTGCATTAATGATATGATGTAGATAGATAAACACAGAGTTCGATAAACTTTTTTAATACTAGACCTTAATTATTAACAAGGGTAAAATTAGCTAATGTAACAGTTAATGAGTTGGTTAATTACTTATATTTAGGGCTAGAAATTCTTTTTAAATGATACTCTATAATAAGAAACAGAGGGTCTACGTAGTAATCAAGGAAACCAACCTATCTTCAAAGCTGTGAAATGGCTTGTTGATGTAGCTAGTTCGGATTGATGAAGACTTTGATCCGCATTGAACGGAATGCCATCAGTGAGGAGCGGATATGGATCTTCGGTCTCTGCATCCTTTCTCTCAATCATTTTCTTCTTCTCATTTCATCCTTATCACTTGATCAAAAATGAATAGTTTGAGATTCAGTATTTTATGGAATCATTATTTTTGCCTATTTTCAAGTAGTTTACAGTTGCGTAATGTCTAGAACAAATTTTAATATTTTACATTTATTCCTAATGATGTTAAAAATTAGATTAAAATGAATGTTTTCAAAACAATTGGGAAGTCTCTATAATTTTAGTACATCGTATATATGAAAGATTACTGTATTTTACTAAACATTCTTTTACCATGAAAGTATTTAATAATTTATAATTTTATGAGGAAAAAGGTTTTTCAGATATTCTTAATGCGTTTTATTTTATTTTTTTGAATCATTTTATATATTAAAATTAATATAATTTTTCTCATGAAAAATAAATTTTAAATTATTGGACGATAAATATATTATATATAGAGAATCACAATTTAATGTTCATAAATAAGATGCTGCAGTTGGGTCAGCAATCCTTGTAACAAGTCAAGGGTGGATTCCGCACATTGAAGTTCATTTTTTATTTAAAAGAGTGTAAAAATAGATATGTTAAACATTTTTATGGTCAATATATTTAATAATTTATAATTGTTATATTTAAAAGGATAAAATAATTCATATAACATATAAAATTCACAAAACAAACTGTACTATTCACATGAATTGTACAACTTTTAAATATATGAATATTACATATATATGTATTAATTTGGTCTAATGCTGAAAGGGCGGAAAAAGAAAAAAGTTCGGTCAAATATAACTAGAAGACTAAACACAAAAATGGTGGCAGAAGAGATGTTGTCATAAAACAAGACATTATTATTAGCCAATGAAATAAAGACGCCCTATCCGTGAGCGCATTCCATCGTAATCAAAAGAAATAGTCACGGAATGCTGATCTCAATCTAAACCAACCTCATTAATTTTCGATGGTCCATAATTAATTTAAACTTTATATATTTTTTGAATTATTTTTTAATAGATACAAAATTCAAAATAAAGATTATGTTTAAAATAAATTTATTATTGAAAAGAATTTCAGATTATAAAAATTTTAAATTTGAACAAGTTATATCAAATTTTGAATTATCTAAATTGTATTATAGTAAAATGAGTACTGAATGAGAACATGCATCTATTCCCAGTTTCCCTGTATATTTACACGTAAATGGGTAGATGCCTTTCGGCTTTCGATATCAACCTCCTTAATTTGTGGATTAAATATTGGGTCCATTTCGCTTTTAAAATCAACCCCTATATTTATATCACATACGATTTTTAACAAGATGACATTATAATTCATAGCAATTAGTGATTCTAAACTAATCATGGCCCCTGCCTCTTCTGTGAAAATGATTTGTTTTGGATGCAGCTGGCTCAGATTGACGAGGACTTCCGCCTACATTGAAAGAAATGACTGCCAATGAGGAACGTGTTATAATTAAGCGTTCCTTTTTTTTCAACAACTTTGAATTTTCATGAGCCGAGCAATGAATGTACAGAAAATGATTTTGTGCGCGTGGGTGTGCGCGTGATGCAGTGTCGATTCCGCTCTCTTGTAACTCCAAAAATAAGAAAAAGAAAATGATTTCTTTTTTGAATTAAAGGCTGAAAAAAGCTTCACTAAAAGAAAAAAGATATTTTCTAAACTTAAAATTACTGTTTTCAAAATGTTTCGAGTGAAAAAAAATAAACATAAAATGTTCAAATATAAACTTAGATTATTTAAATTTAACCCCAAAAAAAGAGGAAGAAGAATGGATACTCTAACACCAAATCTTGAATATTCTGATAATGCTCTCATTAGATACAAGATATATCGTCCGGGTTAGACGGAAGAAATTTGTCAGAATATTCTTGGGGGAATAATACACTAATGAGGGTTCAAGAATCTCTTTGTACAAGACTTTTGATTACTTGTTTAGAGAATTAACTCAGATTGCTTTAAATTAAAAGCTGCAGAAGCTCGTCAAGGAACCTAAGATGAATATAAAAAAATCCCATGACAGATCTTGAAAAAATTCATCATAAACTCTATGGTTTTCCATTACTTATCATATTCAGCTAATTAATTTTTCATCAGTATAACGTTGTCATAAATATTTTTCACATGAATAATTTTCTGTCCTCATCCAAGTAGTATTGAACAAGATTTACAAATTGTATGACGCCATACTATAATTGTACACACGCACTGTAAAGACCATGAAAAAAAATATAATATGAGATAGTTAATTAATATTTTTATTTATATTTGGTAAATTGATAACAAAAAAATGACAGGAAAAATCCTAAAAAAATAACTGTTGAATTCTAAAATTTCAAATAAGGAATTACTGCAAAAATACATCGTTATTTGTTTTTTGAGTGGAGTCTTTTTTTTTTTTTTACGAATGTAATAACCAATACTAATTTAGAATTTTGAAATTCAACAATAATTTTTTTTTAGGATTTTCCCAAAAAGACAACACACTGAATATGATAGTTGATTTCTAAATTCGAGAACTTGAATATCGTCCCAAAACAAGGAGCAATTTCTCCTTGTTTCTAAATTATATGGGGATAATATCACTTTTGGTTCTAGAAATTTAACTTCATTTTCGTTTTAGTTTCTCAAATTTCAAATTCATGATTTAGTCCTTCAAATTTAGTTCTTTTTAAAATATGAATTTATAGATGTGTAATAATGTTAAAATCTAATAAAGTATCATAAAAAGCATTAGTGTTGATGTGGACCTACTTCTTAGAAAGCAACAATATAGCTCCCGGTTTTTCCCTCCCCATTGATTGGAGAAGGTGTTCACCATGCTTCATTTTGAGGTCAAACTCATCTAGAAGGAAATTACAGTCCATAATATAAGCTGTCAGGATAATTAATGACCTATTAATTACGAGAGAAAGTTCTAAATGTATGTGAAAGAGGAGAGAAAGATAAGAGATAATAAAAATGTATTGAAAATTTTTTTAATTATTTTTCAGTAACATTCTTTAAGAGTAAAATTAAATAGGACAATTTTATTATTTTAGGATACATTTAATAATTTAACTATCATCCGTAGATTAATAAGAAAGTTTAATCAACTGCTTATCGTCGAGGCAGAATGAATCATTTAGAAGTTTTTAGATTTAGAGTAAAATACTCTAATACCCCTCTATTTTACCTAAATTACATAAACCTCTGTTTTATTTTGAAAATGTATATAAACCTCCCTTAAAATTAAAATGCATGTTACACAAACCTTCCTTGCACATTTGATATTTCATTTCTATTCATCCAACTGTTAGTTAATTGTTAAGTTTGACTTTTAAAATTTTGAAATAAAAATGTTGTTAGAAACGTTTATAACATATTAAGTGTATTATATATTTATTTAAAGAATTAATCAAATTTTCATTCAAGGTTTTTATGTTTACAGTAAATAAATTAATTAATTTTCCATCCCAATATGATAAAAACATAACTATTTATAAAACAAAAAAATTAAGGAAAAAAATTTTAATTCGTCAAAACTCTTTGGTCAAAATTTATGGATTTAGCATTATGAAGCATAAATTAGTAAATAAAAGTATCTTAATATAAATTTTAATTAAAATGCATCTTTTTAGAATATTTTAACAAAGTTAACAATTTGAAGTTAAGTGTATGTTTTCAAAATAGAAGAGAGATTGGTGTAATTATAGTACTCACCTAGTCCTATTTATAGAGTAGAGATAAAAATATTTTTTGGTCCTATTTATAGGGTACTAAGAGAATTTTTTTTATATAGATCTACAATTTTACCTCTCATTTATTATTGTTTTGACTTTGTTTATATGAGGTATAATATATATTAAATAAGAATAAAATTGGAAAGTTGTTGAATTTTAAATGAAAGTTAATCATGTTTAAGATTTTTCTTAGTATGTGTAAAACGTGTTAAAAGTGACTTATGAATAGGATCAGAGGAGTAAAATGCAAGGAATGTCAGTCTATTTTACTCTTAAATTTAATATGAGAGCAGTCAGTGGAGCTTTCACGTATTCATGAAGTTGCGTGGTTGTTTGCACTGGTGGTTCTCGTGCGTTCAATAAGCGAAAAGGTTCAGGCCGAAAAAAATAAATAATAATAATAATAATAAGCTAAAAGATTAAAGATAAAATTGCTGACTGAAGGGATGAGGTGATAAGATGACATAAGAGAATTGAAGACACCTATTATTAGTCTCCCAACTTATTTCAACCTACTTTCCTGTCATAAATACAAAAGCTAATAAAAAACTTAATTTAATTTTAAATATAAGATTTTAATTTAAAAAAATAATTAAATATCTTAGAAATTGCTAAAGGACAAATCAGTGTAGGTAAATTTCTCAATTCAGACCCCTTGTACCATTTTAGAATTTTCAAATCTTATAAAATCATACAAATACCCTTTACTATTTTTTTTTTTTAAATATAGCCATCTTAGTACCCTTAGCCAGTTTTTGGCTGCTGGAGCTTTGACACTGGGGACCTTGCCAGCAACCAGTTGCCGTAGCTCTAGCAACATGTCATCGAAACTCCCATAACCTATCGCTGGAGCTCCGTTGACTACTCTTTCTTAGGTATTGACTACTCTGTTTAAACTATTGACTGCATTTGTTTTAAAACTCTGATGACTACTCTATTTAGCTACTCACTATTCTAGTATTGCGATTGACTATTTTTATTTTTAAAATTTCGGTGACTACTCTTCTTTAGCTATTGACTATTTTAGATTCCCTATTGACTACTTTTATTTCAAAAATTCAAACAATGCATCAAGTATTGCTGGAGATCTAATAATTACCTTTTGTTTAGTCATTTACTACTCTTGTATAATCAATGGCTATATAAAAGTAGTTATGAAAACTTTAAAAACAAAAATAATCAATAGTTAAATTAGAGTAGTTAATAGCTATATAAAAGTAATCACTGAGAATAAGGACAGTGTTGTTATTTCACAGTATTTTAAAATTTCACAATAGTACAGGGGTCTGATTTGAGATTTTGAAATTCACCCACTCTAATTTGTCCTTTAGCATTTTTGAGGGTATTTTAGTGTCTTTTTCCCTTTAATTTAATTTCTTTTTATATTTATTTATTAAAGTAGTCCTTATTGTAATTACATATGTTAAAAAAATTTCATTTTAATGCATATGATTAACAAGGGTATTTGAGAAAAGGCAATACCCTATTTATTACAAATAAAAAATTTAACTAATTTTTTAATATTCACAAATTAGCAATCCAATTCTTATATCAAGTGACGGGAGGAAGGATTTAATTTGCAGATCAAATATTGGGTGCACTTAACTTTTCAAATCAACCTATGAATATATAACATAAAATTCTTAGTAATACATTATTATTCATAATAATTAGGGATGCCAACATAATACTTATTTGGATAATCTGCTTCGCTAATTGTTCTAAAAAAATTAAATTTGAGAATAAACCTCTTGAGATCGGAGAGTGAAACTTCGATGATAACTTAAGCTCTTAAATAGAGAAATAGTCATTAAGTAGAGAAGAATATGTAGAATTTGGAACTCATCTAGTTTTACTCATATTTTAAATATTTTAGTTATGAAAACTTATTTATTTAGTAATTTTTTACAAATTTAAATACATGAGTTGAGCAAAATAATATTTCAAACACATATGTGGGAAAAAAAAATCAAATAGGACTTTATTATAGTGAAAGATAAATTAGTCATTATAATATATGCATGTTTATTGTATAGAAAAAAATATACGTGCATGTTTATTTTTCTATAAACTTCATACATTTTAATACAATATTTTTAAATTATTTTTTTAAATAATACCATCCTTAATTAATCCGAGTTCTTCAAATTGGAGAGAGGGAGGGGGAGAGACTGAGAGAGAGTAGATAATTAGATTATAAAGACAAATTAATAATTTTAAAATTTTCAATTTAATGACAAATAAAGACGTCAGTTCAAGTTCTTCTATTGAAGATTTTGTTTTTTGCCGCCCTCTTTAATTGTATTCATCAGGAAGTGATGAAAAAATTTTCTATGGTTAGAAAATAATTATGAAGTTGACATTTAATAATAAAAGGATGTAAATAATACAAGAGTTGTATACATTTTTTTTTTTTTCAAAAGATGGATTTAAATGATTTACTATCATATTCTGAGCAACATTCTGATAGGCAGTGTTTTGCATGTGTAGTGATAGAATTTGCTCTAAGAAAACTGATAAACACTGATTCATTGAGATCTTTTTGTTGTTACACTGAACAAAAATTCTATCCCTTTTGGACTGCGAAATTCACTTCATCCCCCTCTCTGGGGAAATCCTATTATTTCTTCTTTACAACAACGGTTTCTTCAATCAAGTTTAGCAAAAATTAGTAAATTACAGATCAGAACGGAGAGAATGATAACGAATTATAACCTAATGTATGGGTCCTATTCAATATTCCCAATGGTACGGTTTTACGTCAGAGGCACTGATCTTCAATCCCTTACAAGTTACAATATTCTTACCAATATCTTACCGAATGTTCAAGTCAAGCAATTTAATATGGATAACAGCTAAGCAACATTGTTACAATTTGAAAACTTTCAGATACTCAACATTCCTAAATAAAATTTCTAGGGCAAGTTTGTACCTTAACTTAGAAAAGAAAATGACGTGGATGACAAGTGAACCTACTAACTCAGCATATTTAGTTAACTAACGGTCAAACTTAGATAATGGCCAAGGTGACATTGCTATTATTTGAAACTTCCACGGTGATATTGAGCCAAAAAAATTCTGTATACCTGGCACTTTTAAGTAAAAACTTTCAAGATAAATTTATATCTTAACTAATTTACATTGGGAAATTAGGAAAGCATTTAAATGTTGTGAGAGCCACTTGCCGAGACACCCAGCGCCGCGCCTCGCATCTATATATTTACTCTTAACACAGAGCATAGCAGATCTACCTTATTCTCCTGTTGTTTCTTGACTAAGAAGTTTAGATGGCGGAAGTAACAGATTCTGAAACAAAAGACCCAGAGGTCTTGGGGAGTCCTCCACAAACCGTATGCATCCTGTTCAATTTCTTTTTGCTTACTATTTTTAAGGTTGCTTCGATCTGTTTCATTCGTCAATTATTACACTTTTTTATCTTTTATGTTGTTTAGATAAGCACTTGTTCTGAAGATACGATTGCTCCAGAAATCAAGGAGCAAGGCTTCCAAGTATGCATCCTTTACGACTGTTTGTTCAATTTTGAAGGCTTTTCTTATTTTTCTTTACTTCCTTTTTGCTTTCCATTTTTAATGTTGCTTCAATCTGTTTCATTCCTCAATTATTACAATATTTTTAGCCTTATTTTGTTTAGATTGATCCATATATCATGGAGATGGAGACATGGTCAACTGGTGCACCACTAATGAGTAGTGGTTTACACACGGTATATGCATCTTTTACCTCTGTTCAATTTCTTGTTGCTTACTACTTTTAAGGTTGCTTCTGTTTCATTCCTCAATTATTACACTCCTTTAGCCTTATTTTGTTTAGGTTCAGAGTTGTGGTCCACAAATGACTGATCAATATTCTGTCGACATTCACCCAGCAATGAATATCCCTGTGAGTGCTCAACAAACCATATGCTTCCTTTACTGCTTCAATTTTCGTTTTACTTACTGTTTTCAAGGTTGCTTCTGTTTCATTCCTCGATTATTACACTCTTTTTGCCTTATTTTGTTTAGAATCAAACTTGTGCTGCTCAATATTCTGACGACGTGAGTATTGCAGACGTTATAGTTTCTCAGAGTGCTCAACAAGCGGTATGCTTCCTTTACCACTCTTTAGTTTCTTTTTGCTTACTTTAAGGTTGCTTCTGTTTCATTCCTCAATTATTACACTCTTTTAGCCTTATTTTGTTTAGGTTCAGGGTTGTGGTCCACAAATGACTGATCAATATTCTGTCGACATTCACCCAGCAATGAATATCCCTGTGAGTGCGCAACAAACCGTATGCTTCCTTTACCACTTCAATTTTCTTTTTACTTACTGTTTTCAAGGTTGCTTCTGTTTCATTCCTCAATTATTACACTCTTTTTGCCTTATTTTGTTTAGAATCAAACTTGTGCTGCTCAATATTCTGACGACGTGAGTATTGCAGACGTTATAGTTTCTCAGAGTGCTCAACAAGCCGTATGCTTCCTTTACCACTCTTTAGTTTCTTTTTGCTTACTTTTAAGGTTGCTTCTGTTTCATTCCTCAATTATTACACTCTTTTTGCCTTATTTTGTTTAGATTGACATTAGGACTCCGCAAATGAGTGCTTCACGACTGGTGGTAACTAAAGACATCGAAGAACTTATTCAAGATTGTGGAGATGGTCATTTGTCACCACACTGTTGTATCTACAGGGTGCCCATTAAGCTCCGTGATCTTAAAAAAAATGCTTACACTCCAAAAGTTGTTTCCATTGGCCCCTTTCATTATCGCAATGAGGAGCTGCAAGACATGCAAAGGCATAAACATATACTGTTCAAAAGGTTTACAAAAAGAACCAAGTCAAGTTGTTGCGAATTGGTTGAATTTGTACAACAACTAGAGCCACGAGTCCGTGCTTCTTATTCAGATACCATTGACCTTACTGAAAAAGAACTTGTGAAGCTGACATTAATTGACGCTGTCTTCATCATTGAACTCTTCATCATGCCCCATTTTCGTGATGAGGAACCCGAGGATGCTAAATTGTCACAGCCATGGTTAGCGGATTCTATACGTCTAGATCTACTTTTACTTGAGAATCAACTTCCATTCTTTGTTATTGAAAAGCTGTTCAATGAAGCTTTGCCCCATGATCGTCGCTATGGCCTCCCTTCATTTCTTGAGCTCACTCATAACTATTTTGCGTATCGCAACAGACAAGAATTAGGGCCTCATTCTAGTGTTGATATGAAGCATTTCACAGATCTCCTTAGATTGTTTTACAAGAAAAGAAAAACGTCTGAAAGGAAGCCAAACACAGAGGGTAAGGATGAATGGACGAGAGTCCCAAAGGATGGAAGCCGTATTCTTTTATACAATGCGAATGCATTGGAAGAAGCAGGCGTAACGTTGAAGGGTGGTGAGAGTGAACACTTATTGGACGTGGAATTTTCAGGAAATATTCTTAAAATTCCACATATTGTGGTGGATGATAACACTGAACTTTTGTTTCGTAACATGATAGCATTAGAACAATGTCATTATCCTGGAAATGCTGACATTACTGATTATGCTCTCTTGTTGGATTGGCTAATAAACACAGAAAAAGATGTGGATCTCCTCGTTCGTGAGAACATAGTTAGGAACTATTTAGGTGATACGAAAGACGTTGCCACATTATTTAATGGTCTTTCAGACAATGTCGTTCAGTCAACTATCAGTCCTCACTATTCGGACACTTGCAAAAAATTGAATGGGTATTGTGAAAGGCCTCGGCACAGGTGGAAGGCAACCCTAAGACGTGATTATTGTCCTACACCTACGGCAACTGTTGCTTCTGTATTCGCCTGTTTGACACTTTTTCTAACCATACTTTCTATCCTCCAAGCAGCCATTTAAATTTACAGCTTCGTGTAATACTAGATTTTGATTGTTGTGTCCTGTACAGTTGTTATGAGTTTTGTCAGCACTGGGCAATGTACTCGTAATTAGTGAAGCATTTTCTTGGATGAGGTCCCGATTAATAGAAAGTGCATCTTGTAGCCATAGAAATGTAGTTCTATTCCTTATTTCATGTTTTGTTTAAATATTGTCCACTAAAGTTTATAAAAAATTATTACATACATACATACATCCATCCTCTTCTATATTCTTTCAGTTCTTGCAGCCATTGAATTAATCCGATGGGTGACGCAGATGGTCGCCGACAAATTATTGGACCTAATCTTTAGATATAGCCCAAATAGTCTCATAATTCATTTGGATTATTGGGTCTCTCAAGTCTTAAGTACGGATATCAAGAAAAATGAATCCAGTACAAGTGAACCGGCAAAGGGCTATTTACACGCTTATTTCGTGTAGCATAAATAAAGGAGGGGTAAAAGAGCATCTTGCTTACAAAGAAAGAGAGCATTTGGACTAAGTTGAATTTATGATATTCAATTGTATGTAACAAATTAGACCATCAGTTTTGTCTTATCTTTTTCCTCTCCAAAAGGGTATTTTGCGCATTGAAAATTGCTATCCTCGGCTCAGCGAACCAAACGGATTCAACGGAGGAAACACCCCCCCTCCCAGGCTAGGCATGAGCGAAATCAAACGAAGCCTTGAGATAATTTAGTGCGTTATTGAGTGCTTTTAGTATTTCAAAATTCTAAATAGATAATCCTTCACTCTTTTTTATTAAAAAAAAAACATAACTAATTCTTACTGATAAAAAAATACCTTAAGTTAATTGGATTAATAAATATGTTAAAAATAAAAAAATTTCAACAAAATACTCTAATTCAACAATTAGTTGCTTGCTTTTAATAATTGATCTCAGATTTTGTCTTTGATTTTTAATATAAAAGCTAGATAACTAAATTATTGATATTAAAAGAATAGTTAAATTAATTATTGTGAGAAGTTAGTTGAGTTTTCTGCTATGTGTAATTAATAGGGATATTTGAAAAAACTTATATATTTTGAAGATTAAAAATGAATGAAATATTATATCTAAGATTAAAATAATTCATTTCCCAGCTCCTACGTTTAAGGGGAAGTAGGTTTTTTGAATGCTCTAAATAAAAAATCATTATTTTTCTAAAAAATCCGGGAAGAAATATAACAACTACAATTAAAATATGTAAATAATTTGGAGAGGCCCGAACTATAATTGGGAAAAGGATGTCTCCACTTCCTTTTCCCATTTCTATTCACTTCTCATGTTAACTGTTAATATTGCTATTTAAATTTAACATTTTATTCATAATTTTATAAAATATGACATATGAACCATTTAAAATACAATTTAATGATTGAGATGGGAAGTGAAAGAAGATAGAGAGGAACGAAAATGGAGAGGCCCTTCTTCCACAATAATTACGTTTTGAAAGAAAATCTTGTAAACTGACTCAGAATCCAAATCCAAACCTGCGTCAAATGTCCTAACAAACATGATTACTTTCTCTAAAACAAAAACAGAATCATAGTTTTTTTAATTAAAAAAAAGGGGAAAAAAACAATGCTAGAGGAAAAAACCTAAAGGTACAAAATGGACAAGAAGACCCAGAACCAGAAGTAAGAGATAGCAGCCCGTCGCCAGCTGGGTTGCGCCAGACACAATTACCGGAAGGGAGTGTCCGAGTCTGATATCATCTTTCTCATCTTTCATGCCGGCATCATTAACGGCTACATTAACTCCTCCCCATAATCTGTGTCGTGCTGTGTAAAAGAACATGATCTTGTACTTCACCGACGTCGTAAAATTCACCCGGAAGTATGCTTTACCGTTCATCTTCGCCGTCCGGTTAAGTGCTCCGGCATGTGTTTCAACAGAGCTCCACTTCTTCGCATTCTTCTTGCGCCCCTGATAGAACCCGGCAATGGTGGAGCTACCAATCGGATTGGTGCTATTCCGATCAAGAAAAACACCGACAGTAAAGTTGACGTTGTCGTATCGAATCCCAGATTCCTTGTTTCCATTATCAAAGTCGACCATGAAGATTATGGCGGAGTTGGTAGTTGCATTTGAGGTTTTGTTCAGTTCAGGAACAATGAAGGTTGCGACGGAGCACTTGGGTTCGTTGGGTCGCAGGCTTAACCAAAGGCAAAATGCAGTTAATCCTAAAAAGAGTAACAAGCCGAAACCACATGCGCACAGATCTCCTCTGCCAGATCCCACCGTCATTCGTAGTGAGCCGCCGCCTCTCGTCATTGCCATTTTCCGGCCGGCGACCTGAAGCGTGAAGCAAGCAGCTAATTAAGTGAGTGAGTGGCAAAGATGTAAAGGAAAGTGAATGATGAGTATTTTAACAAGGGAATGAAAAATGCGATTAATTTATTAGATTCTATGTACATTATTGATTGCTTGCTACAGCTGAATGCTTTGGTTAGGCTACTTGGTTGTGATTCAAATTTGATAGAAGTATATTGATTAAAATTATGGAGATACTCAAACCACCATTATTTTTATTTTCTTGAAAGATAGGTTTTTAATATGAAAGTGAACTGTGATGTATGGTCATGATCAATGTTGATGGCTATGTTCAGAAAATTGGGATTGAAGAAGTTTCTTTGAAAATGCATCTTCAAATGCTGATAGACTAGAGATGCGTGATAGTGGACCGTTTATTTTGTTTTGCCGATGTTTGCTTTGTTGTTTCTTTCATTTTGTCTGCTTTTTACTTCGATTTTCGTTTTGTACTGTAAACCTTTTAATGGAATCTCCTTCTCGTTGGCAACAATGGAATCTCTTTCTATTGCAGACACACACACACACACACACACAGACTCTCAATTATGTGTAAATGGTCAGGAAAAACTTGATCACATGTTATCTCCATTTCTCTATCACTCAGCATTTTGTCTTTAGCCTAAATTCATATCGTTATATGAACCTCAAATTGGAATCATATCTGACTTTTATTCAAACAAATTAATGTGAGTATAAGTGGAGACCTTTAGCAAAGTGCAAGTATTAACATGTGATTGAAAATGAATATGAAAATGAAGGGTATGTGGGGAAATGATATTTGATGAAAACAGGAAGGCATATTACATGACATATATAGAAACTAAAGACTCAAGCATAAGATTAAAAATACGTCAAGTTCTTTATGTCTGTTATATTAAGTTTTCAGTCACACATGATTATGTGTCCCATTTTTTGATTATGTGTCCCATTTTTTAATATAAGTTTATGGTTTAATGATAATATTTAAAAATAGAACATATGGATATATGTATTGGAAAATTTGGCATAATAAATATGAAAAACTTGACTTAAGTATTGTTCGAGAAAATACATGAGGGGAAATAGAAACTATATACTAAGGAGTTAAATGAAAACTGGTGTGGAGAGCTCTATATATCAAACATGGACTTTATTGGCTGTAAGGATTAAACATGATGAATAGTTTGTTGATTAGCTGTGAGCGGCAATATTAATGAGTTGTGAGAAGAATAGTACTTATGATTAGGTATCTTATGGCTGTAAATACCTTGTAAGAATGGTAATGTTTTTTTTGGGTTCTATTGTGTGTGAGAATTATAGATTGTATTGCCCGTACTAGGAGTTTATATCCGCTTACTTTTATAGTGATAATGACATTGCTCTAGATAGCCATCGTATTATGAAAGGATTTATGTTGAATCTTCCACCAAATTCTGTTTGATCTTAAGAATATGTCCTGAAAATTTCAAGGTTATTAAGCACTTAATTATCTTTGAGTTGAATGAAATCTTCCATTTTTGACCTTGCGTCTAATGCTATTTGCTCATCTTGCCATTTATCCACTTCAATAACGATTATTACTTTTTTGCTGACTATAATTACTTTTCATAATTGTCCTGAATTTTTGGGCAAAATTTTTCATAATTACAATTAATTGTCCTGAATTTTTGGGTAAATTTTTCATAATAACAATTAAGATTCAACTTTCAGAAGTTACACTTTTAACGCTATATGACTTGTCATTCATGCAGCCTTCTTCAACGTCTCAAGCGTCTGAAAAATGAACTTATAGGTCTATCATTTCATAATATTTATTTAAGGTAGTATCAGCTCCCCGTGCATCAGTTTACTTCAAGTAATATATGATCAACAATATTACCATTTCAATCCATATTACAAAAACATTAATGCATTATCATGCACTTTTATGCATGGATAATAATATTGAAATTGCTTTATACTTTTATATGCTTAAAATCAAATTTTGTTAGCGAAACCTCGGTTCATAAGTAGAACATAAAAAAAAAATTGCCATTTTGATTTGAACAATTAGTAGCATTAATTGTGATAAATTAATTAACCAGTTGAACTTTAGAAAAATATGTAGAATACAGGAAAAAAACCATGATACACCGGAGATGCCAAAGTATAATATAAAGAACATATATATATATATATATATATATATATAAAATGTGTTTGTCACATTAGATAGCAAAAATTACTTGACCAAAACAAAGTTAAAATGAGAGAATTCTTTACACATTTCAATTGATATATACATGAAACAGCCAAAAAAATCTTCATTAATCTCTATCAATAAAATTTTCAAAATAAAAAAAGAAAAATGCTAAAAGTAGGAAAGTCTTGAAAAAGTATGGAAAATAGAAAACTATCTGAAATAAATAATCGTATGATACTGGACGATAAGCCACTCACTTAGCTCCTGCTTCCAATTCAGGTGTTAACTCGATCCATATGTTTGCTATACACATCAACCTCCTTTTGTCAGCAGGTTCTAATAGATATTCATTCTTCTGCATGTAACCATCTACATGAGTTATTGAAATTTTTTTTTTTTGGTATTTAAAAATGTTGAGGTTTAAAGCAACATTAGAAGGTTTCGCAGTATCATGAGACTCTTATGTCATTCATCTACATGCATGTTAACATGTTTGGTGCGAGGATTCCAAGAGGCTAATATTATGTAATACTATCTTAATACTTAGGGCAATAGAATAACATGTTAGAGTTCCTAAACCTACTAATGTGTGCCTCCACATCATTTGAAACATAGTGATCACAATCCTGAATTTATGAACCACCATAGCTTTGACAGAGTTGGAATGTGTTGGCAGGCCAAGATCTCACTCAAGAATCAAGATAGAGGATCATTTTCCTGTTAAATTCTATGATCCTTGATTTAGCTACATACTCAATTTAAATCTCCAGTCCTGCTGCAAATCTGTATAAACATGAAATAAGGAACTAAATAATGTTAGAAATATATATCAGACAATCAAGAAAGCCAACAACTAACAGTAAAAACAGGAAGAGGAATGACCACAAAGCTTAGCATAATAACATAAATATTTTTCTACTCTAAAGTTTCTAGAGAAAAGGCTAATATTACAGCCACCAACCTATTAGCAATGCTCATATTTATACGCCAACTTAGCAGGGATTTAAAACTTAAATTTAGAAAGGTAAAAAGAAACAAAACAACTCAAACACCATAATTGATGTAAACATTATTCACCAAGCATATCTTGGGAAATATAAAGATGAGTGAGATATGATATTATGTTTAACAGAGTAACAATACACCCATGGTGCACAACCAGTTTGAAGAGTTACCTACAAATGAGTGAAAGTTAAATTCTCACACACACACACACACACACACACACATGTATAGATATATATTGTGAAATATAATTCATATAAGTTACCCAAGAAAAGACCTGCACAATTTCTTAGTCAGAATTGCATCATGCGTGTGGGTTGTGCATGATTTATCAGAAACATAAAAAATTGCTAGCCAAGAGCAGTTTTTACCATTGTGTAAAAAAACAATTCATTGTTCAGATTCCTTGTTCCTTATTCAACGGCAAAGCTGCTGTGAGATTTCCAAAAGTAAAAAGGTCAGTAACCAACTCTATGGGACACATGAACCACAAAATAGTGGTGCATATTTACCAACCAAAACAACAAAAATGACCGTGATTATGTACTCCACATATTGCATGGCAGATATTGCCCAAGAGCTTCATCTGTCCCCTGTATCGTAGATATCAAAACTTTGCTCTAACAGTACTGTGGGTACTTAATCCAAGAATAAATCCAATTAACAAAACACCAAATAGTGGCTCCAAAGTAAACCAACATGAACCACATTAATAAAATATGTGGATGCTGACTGACAGAGAGAAAGAACTTCAATATTTCAATTGTAGTAATATGAGAATTAATGAATGATCATCTTTTTGACACAAACAGGATACTCATAATAAATTTAATTGAGAACATTAGAAGTGGATAGATAAAACCACTAACTCAGAAAACAAAAACTAATTAATAACTTATAGATTAAGGCTATTGACTTCTTATAGAATTTTCCACAGCATGGAGTAGGTAACGAAAAATTGAAAGCACATTATTTCAACTCAGAAAAAGTACAGAAAATTACTCCAACTCAGCTCTAGTATTCAAAAGAATTGCTGATGGAAATGGACATAATAACCAAATATGGCATAAGAAAGTTTTAAAATAAAGCTTAATACATGAGGGATGACCCCTTTTTTAATGAAAACGGCACATATATAATTTCATAACAAAAAACAATAGCGAACTGCAAATCAACGTTATTCACTTCATCACTACCTAAAGGTTGACACGAGGGAACACTTGTTACAAAACTTGTTACAAGGCTTAACCAAATGTTTCATATTATTAAGTAGACAGTACCCAAAGAAAAAAAGAAAACTTTAAAATTTAACAAACAAAAGAAGCTTCAAAGAAGAGACTTGAAGCCCAAGCTGGACCATCGGTGAGTATGCGCGCGTCTTTTTCTAGGACGCAGGGGAGCTTCAAACAGCCCTCTCTGCTCAGTTTGAACTTTGTTAAGCTTTGAATCTCAATCAAATATATTATCATTTCACATACAATCAACTAATATATTATTACCAACCAAATATGTTATCATTTCACATCACATATCTACTTCTGAGGAATAATTTTAGATCTCTATATTCAGGGGAGTCAATCATAGCACATATATTTATCGTGGAGGTCAATGCCTTAACTTGCTAATACATTTATATCAATAATCAATATATACATATACATATAAATATATATTTACTAAAAAAATTATATACATGCATGTATATAAGCATACAATAAGGATACCTTCTTCCTCAAACACTTGGTGCGCATCTGAAATCTACCTTTTAACTAGTAGCAAGTCAGGCGTTAATTAATTAACATCTCATGTGTCCTCTGCTTCACTACTACTGAATCTCTATTGGTCGTTTTCTCAAACACTTGACGTGCGTCTTCAATGATACATTTTCTTTCCATGATGATTGGGAACAGCAGGTGCAGAAATAAATAATCAACAATAAGAATTAAATTCCAGTAGTAGCAAGAAGCAACATAAATGCCTGACTTGCAAAACTTTCGAATTTTAACATTTGTGATACCTCATTACCTCTTCCAATACAAAATCATAAGCTCTCAGGATGGGTGATGAACACCTGACAGTGAAATACATAAACATTCGGTCTATTTTGTGAAGAATTTCAAAAAAGGAAAATCCACTACAGAACAATGAAATACACTAAAATAAAAAGCAAAATCCAAACTATGAGGAATACTGAAGGGGATACATAGAAAAGTGAAGGGAAGAAGAAGACTTGAATTTACCTGTAGGTTCTGCTCTAGAAGCGCTCCTTGGTGTTATATGAGAGTCTCCGACCAATGTCCATCTCTACCCTCACCCAACGACTGCCGGCGTCAGAGACAGCGAAGTCAAGCTCCCGCAGCTGGTTCACAAGTGAAGGAGTTCATCCAGGAAATTGAGGAAGAGAGAAAAGAGGGAAGTAGGGAAAGACACTGAAAAACAAATGAAGGGAATTACAGATTGTATTGTCAGGACGAAGGAGATCATATCCTCCTAGTTTTATAGGGATAATGACATTGCTCTAGAGAGCTATCATATTGAGAAACAAATTGTGTTGAATCTTCCACCAAACTCTCTTTGATCTCAAGAATATGTCTTGAAAATTTCACGTTTATTAAGCACTTAATTATCTTTGAGGTGAATTTCAATCTCTCACTTTTGACCTTGCATCTAATTCTATTTGCTAATCTTGCCATTTATCCACTTTAATAATGATTATTACTTTTTTGGTAACTACAATTACTTTTCATAATTTTCCTATATTCTTTACCAAGTCTTGTCTTTGAGGTCCCTTTCAATCTTCCACTTAGGAATCTTCTTCCTATTATTCCTGAATTATTGGGTAAATTTTTCATAATTACAATTAAGATTCACCTTTCAGAGATTGCAGTTTTAACCCTATATGACTCGTCATTCATGCAGCCTTCTTCAAACATCTCAAGGGTCTCAAAAAATAAATTATAGGTCCATCATTTCATAATATTTATTTAAGTTCCCTTAACTTTTAATCATTATATGATTTGTCAAGGTATGATTGCTTCTTTTATATTTAGTCTCTAACCCCTTTCATTTTGGCCATTGAAACTCTCCCATTGTATTTAAAAATATTTATACTCTAGATCTAGAAAAAAACTTTTAATTTGTTATTTAGTTTTTGCAAATAATTTTATCTTTACTCTATATTTCTGAGAGCTCTACTCAACTGGTCTTAGTGTCCTACTTAATTCATGCTTATTCTTGACTTTCTAGGCTAAAAAATTGAGGATATGACAGACATGTTTTAATACAATATTGAACTTCACGCCTTTAACAAATTCCGATGTTCATTAAGTAGTTAGAAAATTTCAAATATTATATCCATGGTTTGAATGTCAGATAATTTAACCACAGCACATCTTCTTAGTTATCAAATCATTCAGTTTTGGGGATATAACTAGCAAAATATAAGAGGGTAGGTAGATTTACATTGGATTTAGATATGACCACAGAAACATGCGAAGGTGCCTTTAGTTTTGTCACTCATCACAGCGTGTTCCTCAATATTCTAAATATTTCTAGGGTCCTTTAGACTGTTGCTTGGGAATTCGCAAGAAAGTTTCGTGGTTTTGTAAACCAAATTTATATTTTAAAAAGAACAAGCATATGGCTATGATTTTAGATGGTTATATATATGAAAGATGAACTTTATGTTAACTAAATTATCGTGACCTGTATTGTTTCTCGGGACTCGAGCGTCATACATGAACGCTAAATTGCTGTTCGTCGCACTTCAGTCTTCTTCTTCTTCGTTCTTTTGCCAACATTTGTCGCACTTAAGTAACCAAGTTGAACAATGTGATGCTGAAATTATTTTCTATTATATTATGTGTTTTCAGACCCAAAAACGATGACATCAACGACAATAATATAATAGCTCTCTTCGTTCTTATTTTACTCATTTTGAGAAATCTTGTTATTGTCTAATCCATCATTTTTACCAGTGTTTTCAATAGTCTTTTTTCGTGCATATTTAAATTACCTTGAACCATTTTTTTAAACAATTTTCTCTTCAATAAGTCTCTCGCCAATTCTTTCTCACACATATATAAGACAAAACTATTTTATTTTGAATGTTTTTTTTTTGGGTACTCTGAAACAAGTTCTGCGAGTAAAAAAACAGAAGATAAGTTGGTCAGTGACGGTGACGCACTTCAACCTTTTGTTTTGATAATTAAATATTTGGGTGAAAATAAAATCATAATTTTAAAAATTATTTTACAGTATACAGAGTAAATATATGATATTAATTTTATCTCAATTTATATAAAAATATTTTTTAAAATTGCTTTTGTTAGGATCTAGACAAATCTTTCCTGGTTAAAAATGTGGTTTTCAATCGATATAGTATAATATATTATTTAAACAAACAAATTATAGCCCGGCATTTTAAACTATTTAGCGATTCATTCTGCACTTTGAGTTTTTTTTTTTAAGTGTATTTAGTATCTTAAAGTATATTATATTATGGGTGTAGCTAGAAAAATATTTCAGCTGATGAAACCTTAACTCATATAAAATTCATGGCTATGATAATTAATGAAATGAGTAAAATACATTGAAACTCCTCTATTTTATCTAAATTACATAAGCCTCCATTTTATTTTGAAACGGTATACAAACCTTATTTAAAATTAAAATATATACCATATAAACCTCCGAGATTTTATTTGTATATATAGCAGGCTATTAAGTTTGACTCTCAAAATCTTGTTTTGTCCAAAATATATCTATTTAAGATAAGAATGATTTAAAAATTTATATTTACCAAAAAAATATCAAATACATATAATTTCAAACTTTTAAATATCATATGTTATAACATTTAATAATTTTGGTTATATTATAAAATTTATATATACTTTTGAGATCGCATTTATTGAAACTTAATTTTTAAGTTTATTTGAACGGCTAAGACTATATATTTCAAACCCATATTTTTTTATGATATAATATAAATGATTTAAGCTTTAGAGATAATATAAATTATTTAAATGTATAATTCAAAAATTTTAAACACATTTTTGCTTCAAACATTTATTAAAGACTTTTAGTCAATAACATATTTATTGAATTAATTAAAAATTTGTCATTCCTGTGTTATCTAAATTACTTAGATTTCTATCCCAATGTGATAAAAAAAAATAAACAAATAAATATTTAAAAAAATAAAAAATGAAATTAAGGAAAAACAGAAAAATCTTATATTATTCAAAATAATTTTATCCAAAATTAGACATTTAATGTGATGAAGGAAAAATTAATAAATAAAATTTATTTGAATATAAATTTTGATTTAAAAGAATATTTCTTAAAATATTTTTTTGGATCTGGTACCCCCAACGGTGGACAATTTGACAACCTGCGGTAAAAGTGACAACTTTATGGAGAAACCAATATATTTAGTATACGTTAATTATAATTTAGTAATTTATAATTACAATATTTGTCTCACTTACTCAGTTCGTTTGAAATGGATATATATATATATATATGTGTATAATTATACATTGCAGTGCAATACTAAAAATTGGCTACAATCAGATGTCTCTAACGAATTCCAATGTTTACCCTAGATATTTTGTTTTATTTTCAAAGGGGACAACAACGGATAGGTATGTAGCTCGGGTTGCTTTTCTTCCCCCTCCTCCTTCTGCACATTTTACGAATTATTATTTCATCATGCCTGCCATTTTTAATTAGTAAAATATTAAGCACTGCAGGTAGTATTTTCAAAAACTAAAATAATTTTTAGCTTTTTTTTCATCTTTTTATTTTTTATTGGGGGTTATTGGGAAATTCTTTCTTCTATACTCGATGTCTTGTTCGCCATTTGACAACTTTAGTTCTTAAATATAAATCATTTATAGGGTAGTAATTAATAATTTTTTTCAATTTTATCCCCGTAAATAAAATAAAGAAAATAGATGAGAGAAAATGTACAGTATATATATATTTTTCCAATAACCTTCTTTAATAGGTCGGCAAACGTAGAAACTTTGATCAATTTAATTTGAGTGTACGATCATCTAATTAAACAATGGCCATTATTATCTAATTTTTATTAAGTACATCTATAGCCTCCAAGATATAAAGACTATCTTTAAAAAATAGATAAATCTAAGAAACAAAGTAAATTGGGGTTTTATATTTAGAATCAAATTGAAAGTCAAATTAGCTCTTATATTAAAGACAAGAGAAGGTATTATTGAAATGTTATCTCTTATGGACGTAGAATATTAATACGGAATCCAAAATTCATTACCCTTCCTATCCCTTTTTAGAAGTCTCAGCAAGTTTTTTTGGGCCTAAACAAAAGATCATGCACGAATTTTCTCAAATGTCAATTATCTTTTTTCCAAAAATATACTTTGCTTTGGAAATGAGGATAACTATGGGGAAAATGAATTCATAAAATAATTAAGTGACAGTTTTAGAATATATATATATCATGAAATTTTTTTACATATTTAATGAGTTTTTAGCATATTTTAACAAATTTTTTTAGTGGTTGAAAAACTCTTATATAAAAAGGAACAGAGTGAGTAATTTGTTCCAAAAAATTATGAAGAAAGATGCACGTACAGACCCCTCCTCTTATCCATAAACTGCATAAATTTTTAAAAATCGTCAATTAATTTTCAAAAGTAATACTCAAACATATCTTGATCATTAAATAATACGATACACGTTTCCTTAATTCATCCCATAAACAAGGAAATAAATACATATATTCAGTGAATCAAAGAGATTTGGTAATACAGTAGTAGAATTTGAGTCATCAAACAGAACTCTTATCAATCAATCAAATCTTGTATTGAAAAGTAAGCCAATTACGTTATTAGAGGAAAAAAAGACAAAATAACATTCAGGTCAACGAAACACAACGTTGCTTGTATTGAAAATTCAAACCACCAGGATACTGTCAGAAATTGTTTAATTTCCAACCCAAATGGTGATGATCTTATCCTCAGATCCAGCAAAGACTAATCCTGCTGTTCTATGACATTAGCCTACTGCTCTATCTTCCTCAGTTTCTACTTACCCTGTTAAGCTCAAGGGAAAAAATCTGATGGCTCTGAGCTTTGCTGTAACAAACGGAAGTGAACACAACAATGGCAAGATAACCTTGTTCGTTGTCTTATCTTGCATGATGGCTGCCATGGGAGGTGTCATCTTCGGATATGACATTGGCATATCAGGTGAGTTTCTTGCTTTAGATAGAAACCTTAAATCTTTTCAACAAAGGTTAGTCCGATAAGACTAACAGTGATTTTGAATGAAAAGAGTTCGGTTCTCCTCAGACAAGGTCCAATATTTGAGTCGTGTGTGAAAAATCAAGTTATGAGAGCTACCCCTAATTAGACATAATATTGTTTATATCTGACCTAATAGTATTGAATCCTTCATGAACATTTTTTTTTTAAAAAAGAAAAAGCTAATCCAACATTTTTTTTTTAAAAGCTAATCCAATAAAGACTCAACTCATGCCCTCAACAAGTGTTGGTTCAAGGCTTCGTGCTAATGTGAGGTGTCACTGAAATTGTCTTAACCTTAGTGAGTCCCCCGGTGAATAGGTAAAACTCATGAATCTGTTACCAATGTCACAATATATGGCTGCTTTGATGAACTAAAAGGAATGAATCTGAAGGTGGGGTGACTTCAATGGAGCCATTTCTGGTGAAGTTCTTCCCAGAGATATACAAGAAGAAGAAGGAGGACACAGAAGTGAGCAACTACTGCATATTTGACAGTCAACTACTGACAACATTCACTTCATCGCTCTATGTGGCTGGGCTGCTTACTTCCTTCATAGCTTCGTATATCACCAGAGCTTTTGGAAGAAAGCCTTCCATTACTGCAGGAGCTGCTGCGTTTCTTGCTGGTGCAGCCTTTGGGGGTGCAGCTTTTAATGTCTATATGCTCATTCTTGGTCGCCTTTTGCTAGGTGTTGGGGTTGGCTTTGCAAACCAGGTAAGGTTTTATTGCGAAATTGTGAAGATTGATGAAGCAGGCTCCTTTTACTTGTTTAATTAGAAATGTCGTTGATTTTACTCCAAAGGGATGAGTACTGTTGCATTTTAAGTTCATTTAAACCCGAATTCGATTTTTCTGCTCTTTTTTGAAGTAACACTACTATGCTAAATTGCAATCTCGACCCTTTAAAGAAGAAGATCAAGACCCCCCCCCCCAAAATAAATGACAATGGCAGGACCGGTACCCATAACAGAGTAAATAAAACAAGAAATTATTTTTACATTTACCCAATTTAAATAATCAGGTTTAATTCAAGGAGATAAAATAAAATTCTCGCCTTTTAATTTTTTGGGGCATATGAGGGACACGTGCTTACATTAAGACTTTCTGCATCCTCATTTCCCTCTACTATGCCATCCCTTGTGACTGATTTCTCCTAGTTCTTGCTCAGATTAGAGTAAACTGTTTCTTTTGATGTATCATGTCAACTTAGAAAATTCCAGTAGCAGCAAACTCCATGCTTCCCAGGAGATAATTACACATCCACAAAACCTCAACAGCTTAGTTTAAACGACAAAGTTGCTCAATCCTCAACCACAGCGAAGAGTCATTTGTAGTTCTCATGCTTTCTTAGGATTTAGTAGATTTGGCTACCACCTAACACCGACCATTTTCCCATGCTGAGAAATTATTGTAATGTTTGCTCTGCAGTCAGTTTCTCTGTATCTCTCAGAAATGGCGCCACCAAGACTAAGAGGTGCAATCAACAACGGGTTCCAACTTAGCATTGGAATTGGATTTTTGTGTGCTGATTTTATCAACTATGGCACAGAGAAGATCAAAGGTGGATGGGGTTGGCGTATCTCACTAGCCATGGCAGGAGTGCCAGCCTTGATCCTCACACCAGGTGCACTTTTCCTCCCAGAAACTCCCAATAGCCTAATCCAACGCAGTAAAGATCACCAAAAGGCAGAGTTAATACTTCAACGAATTCGAGGAACCAATGATGTTCAAACTGAGCTTGATGGTCTCATCAAAGCAAGTTCAACATCAAAAAACACTGATCACTCTTTCAAGCTTATCCTGAAACGAAAATACAGGCCTCAACTTGTAATGGCAGTAGCAATACCCTTTTTCCAGCAAGTGACAGGGATCAATGTCATGGCCTTCTACGCCCCTCTGCTTTTTAGAACACTAGGGTTAGGTGTAAGTGCTTCACTCTTGTCTGCTGCCATGACTGGCATTGTAGGCACCGGCTCGACCTTCATATCAATGCTTCTTGTCGACAAATTTGGCCGGAGAACCTTGTTTGCAATAGGAGGCATTCAGATGTTAGCATCTCAGAGTATAGTAGGAGGGATAATGGCAGCTTATCTGAAAGATAATGGGGGATTGAACAAAGGGTATGCTTACTTGGTTTTGGTGATGATATGCATATATGTTGCTGGATTTGGATGGTCATGGGGGCCATTGGGGTGGTTAGTACCGAGCGAGATTTTTCCATTGGAGATTCGATCGGCTGGGCAAAGCATCACGGTGGCAGTGAGCTTTCTCTTCACTTTCATTGTTGCTCAGAAAATTCTGACCATGCTATGCTACTTCAAGTCTGGGATTTTCTTCTTCTTTGGGGGTTGGGTGCTGGTGATGAGTGTGTTTGTGCACTATTTCCTGCCAGAGACCAAGAATATGCCGATCGAACAGATGGAGAAGGTGTGGCGTGAACACTGGTTTTGGAAGAGAATGATGGATGAAGGGATTGAGAAGAGAGAACAAGAGAGTGGTCTCTGATGAAAAGTCTCGATCCAAGTTTTTTTTGGCTGTTTTGTTATAATGAAAGAAAAGACAGAATTCAAATATCTTGAGATAACTGACCAAGTGCAGTCTCCCCTCTTTGTCATACAAAATTTTCTACCAAGAAGCTAAACACTCCCCCAAACTTATCCCAAAATGATTCCTTGTACTCCAAGTCTTATTGGAATTGAATTTTTTTTTACTTCTTTTTTTTTTTTGTTTTTTTTCTTTTTGTTTTTTTTTTTCCTTTTTGGTTTGAATCAAAGTAACCTAGCTAACTTAGGAGTACAGACTATTGAATACCACGCACTAATTCCATCCCCATACCCAATTTTACATGAATACAGAATCTTTCACCAACCAAACCAATCTTTATTACCAATAAGGATTCATCAATTATCTCAAGACTAAGGCAGTTCATGGTTTTACAGACTCAAATGGGATATGGTCAAATCTGGGTTTTGAAAATGAATCACATGGTTTTTCAAGCTCAAATGGGGTTCAAATGGAAATAATGTCATAGGTAGGCTTGAAAGGCTCAACCGTATTTAACAGAATGCCTAAATCATTTTCCAAAATTATGCAAAATCACCAAATCGTCTCAAGAAATGCCAAGATAGGTTCTAGAGTCTACCAATTGAGAAAGAACATACACCAAATTGCCACACAATCCCCCAACAAAAACATTCAAATCATCTTCCAACTTTTATGTGCAAAAGATTGTTAGAAAACAAGCCTTACACTGCAAATCAGGCATTAAAAAATATTAACCACTTTTTCTTGTCAAAAATATAATCTGAGCAACCTTTCTATCATTGGATCATACATTCAATATAATTAATCAATCTAACTTGCATTTCAAGCAAAATGAAAAGAAAGAGTTCAAGTTTCCAAAATTGAAACCCATGCCATATCATCAACCCACAATCTATCATCAAATTGCTTGAATTCTAACCAAATTAGGAATGCAAGAACCTTCCCTAAGAATGCTCTTTACTCTTCAAACTTGATTCCTTTTTGTATCATGTTAAATATGATGATAGACCTTCAAAATACCTAAACCAAGTCAAACCATTAAAGGATAACAATTAAAGAAAGAAAAAATAGAGTTTAAGACCTTGGGCTGCCTCCCAAGAAGCACTTAGTTTATAGTCCTCTAGCCTGACTTTTTAACACATACCTAATCATAGGTATCAAAAACTAGGATTACCTGGTCCTCATTTCTCTTTAGATAACAAGGTTTCAGCAAGAATAAGTGTTCATCCACACAAATAATACATGCTCTATTAATCAAAATCGATTTCACGATACATGACTCATTAAGGCACATGGTAAGCTCTTCAATTTTTTCAAAATTATCATTTGAGGTCTCTAAGTACTTTGAACACCCAATAAAATCCACTTGGCTCTCATCAGTCAGTAGGAGGATTAAGAGTATACACTGCTGGGATTTCTTTTCTATTCTCATCTTCAAAACATGAAGGATTAGGCTCCAAGATCAGAACCTCTATTAAACACTTGATATTACTCTCTTCCTCATTCATTTCAAACTCACAATCACGCCCAAACTTATCACAGGCCATTGGAAATACTTCCTCACTCTCCATCATCAATTGTTCACTTGAAATCTCATCTTTTATAGACGAATCATTTGATATATCAAAGAAAACACCTTCTTGCTCCAAAGACTCAAGGGTAGAAACCATCTCACCTACTTGGAGTATTAAATTTTTGTCACACCCCAAAAATTTAGGAGTGACCGGCACAGAATATGAGAAAACTCATATTCCTAAAGCCTTAAAACATATGAATAAACACTTGCCATAATAATTACAACACCATTCATATTGAATAAATCTCTTGTAATCAAGATATAAGGCCATTAGTAGAACTTTGCAAATAACTCGCAGGCACAACACAAAATAAGGAGCTCCCCTCAACAATAATACGAACATATATTCATATACTTAGAATAATAAATACAGGCAAGGGTCTGCCTATAGATTATGTGGAGGATCTAAAACCCATAAATAAATAATTAATAAATGTAACTTAGTTTTACATCAATTAGCAGTTGTTTTAAGCTTTGATCAGTAATGAGAGTTTCTTTTTCTTTTTTTTAATTCAGTTGAAGGTGCAAGGTTAGTGGTGCCATCCAAGGACAAAATAAATTTTACTAGCGACCAGCATCCCGGTAATAAGAAAAACATAAGGCAAATCTTAAAATAATAACTTGTACAAATAAAACAACATAACTGATTGATTTACGATTTCTTAAAAAAAATCATTAAAAAATGGAATATATATAATTATAAAACATTTTCAACATACAAAAATTTACAAGGCATTTTAACAACATTTTTTCGAAAATCAAATCACGAATAGTGTTGAAAAACATTTTTCAGTGGAGGACTTCAATAGAACGAACAAGCATGGACGCACAATCCACGAGGATAAATAACCAACAAGCGCGATTGAAGCCACGAGTACAAGCGTAGTTAAAGCTGCAAAACAAGCGTGGGAACAGTACCCACGAGTATCAAGTGAGCTCAATATTAACCATGGCACACCAATACAAGTGCAGTTGAAGCCATGAATACAAGCGCAGCCGAAGCCACGACTAACAAGCACTATAAAAACACATGGTTTTAGCGACGGAATTTAGCGACGGAATTTTGCATTTAGCGACGGAATTAGCGACGGAACGGATTAGCGACGAATTTCCATCGCAAATTCCGTCGCTAATTCGCTGTTTTTTTGTAGTGAAGCACGAGAACAATGCTCACAAATGACAAGCATGGCTGAAACCACAAATAACAAGCGAGCTCGATATTATCATGGCATGCCAAGGGCTAACAGTACTGCTGTTAACAACTAGTGTTCTGTATTCAATCCTCACAACAATCATTTTCAAGCATGCATGGGGCCAATTTATCATCAATAAACAGGAATCTTTTCTATCATTGAACACATGTTAAAAGCATATTTTATAACAAAAGAACCCCGCATGAAAGCTCACGGAATCTCAAATATTTTCCTCAAATTCCATCAACGAACAAAAATCGTCTTTTCAAGTAATGATAACTCAATCAAGAGCATTTCAAGATGGGAAAAAAAATTTACAATATCGAGCAAATAAAAATGAATAATGGTAAAAATGAAATGAGGTTGTTTTCCTGAAACAATACTCGAAAAATAGGAGGGTAACTAAATAACAATAAAACAAATAAGAAAATATCATTTATAAAAACCTATTTATGGGATGCTATTCACACTTTCATTATACTTCAAGATAATCCTTATTCTTTACTCTTACAATCGTGAGCAATAATATGCCGCATAAGCCATTTAGCACAATGACTTTGGCAGCCAAGATACACCATCTTAATCCTCAATTTGCAACAATTTAATATAGTAAGAGAACTTGAATCTTACCCCCTTTTTTTTTCTTTTTCTACAATTACTAAAGTTACAAATTCGGATAACGATTTAGTTTTATCACCCTTAAATATTAGCTAAGTAACCGAATGCCATGAATTTGAAATATAACAACTTCTACTTTCCCTTTCGGCGAAGCATTTTGTCAGCCATGAGTGTCCCACCATCCCCTTCATGAACTTGAAATTTAATTAAATTCCTTTCACCCTTCTATAGCACAAGCCTCAGCTTTCTGGCAAATTTTACTAGCCTCCCAATCCAATTCTTCTCTTGAACATTTAACAAACACTTCAAGTGCATTCCGCAATTCATCTCATAACCCTCGGACAATCTTAAACTAAAATCGATTCAATTCATACATTCCTTTAAACCAAAATGCTCTATTATTATAGAGAATACTTGCCTCTGGTTCAATTTAGTACACACTCTTCACCGTTATACCTCACAATAACTCATTTCTATCCATCATACAATTCCTCAAACACTTTGGGTGCATGCATTCAGTACAAAAATTAAATGAAAATCATGGGAGTCCATAAATAATCAATCATGCAAATCTCAACAACCCATCGACCTCACAAAATTTTCTGCGTCAATTCGTTAACCAGACCCAACTTGCAACGGAGAGAAATCATAATTTGAAAAGAAACCAAAACATGCAAAGGATATTTACCTACTTCAATTGGACACCCCAACCACCATCTTCCATTAAGCGGTATTCCCAAATCCTTGCTTAAACCACGCGAGTAGCATGCACCACCATGAGATACAAAACAGAAAATGAAGGAGACGAGCTGATGATGCAGAAAGGAGGAAGAGGCAGCAATCAAGGGAGATGAAGGGTGAGTGAAAGAAGAGCGAGGAGGACAGAGGAACGGATGGCAACCTTGCAAGTAGATCACCGGTGAATTTTGCATCCTGCAAACCCCCTGGTTCCAGAAATTTCTCTGGCCTTTCCCTCTTTCTTTCTCGGCTTCTCATCCCCCTCCCCCTGAAACCAAATCCCAGTGAAAAAAATAATCATAACATCCTTCCAAGCAGATCGCAGCAAGCGACGCCACTTTTCTTCAAATTGGACCCAAAATGGGCTCTTATCATCCTTTTATCTCATACTGTACTTTGGTATCCTCTTTGACCAACTTAGAAATAAATTTCACAATTAATCGTTTGGTAAATTCTTAATAAAAAAAATTCTCATATTTCTTTTTTTTTTTTATAAAAAAAACCCCTTTCATATGATAACTCTTCTTACATTTATTGGATTCAATATGGCCGCATATAATTTCACTTTGTTTTGGAAAAATAACAATAATAATGATCTTTTCTCAGCCCAAAAATTAATTTGAACTTAGAACTTCTATTTCTTAGAAGTAACTATTCCCGTTAATTCACTCCAATCCTCAAGTAATTATTCCCCACATTTTCTAATTATTTAAGGCCTTTAAATAATTTAAATAATGTAATTTTGGTAAAAAAAAATCCAAATATAGGCTCCTCCTATTGTTGGGCTACAATAATTAGAAAAAAAAATTACTAACCAACCTTTCATACGTATACATCAGGGCTATGACAATTTTGAAGAGCTAAAGCATGTTCATTAAATTTCTTTTCCCTCCAAGCCTTCATTTCATTTTGATTGTCAAGAATAAGCTGAAGCATATCCTCTATAGTGGGCTTCTCCTCATGAATGGGGGTAGTTTCATCTACATGAGTATGGGGTGATATATGAGAATGTAATGCATATGAGGAAACATAATAATTATGATCCCAAGACAATGAATGTTCATGATTCAATGCAAGGCTAAATGAATTATCAGACAAATCATTTTGAGCCCTAGCCACACTATCATTCATATAAGCCAAGGTTGAGACATGGGGGCATTGCTCGTTACAGTGATAATCTCCACAATAATTGCAACAAACATACTCATCATAATGAGCTTCACAAGCATAAGAGTCATAACAAGAATTTATATAATCATCACCATGCTCAAATCAACCACTTCCCCCACTAGTCCACCGAGGATAATCCATATATAAAGCTTAAAAATAGAGCAACTAAACAACACAATGACACATAAACAGAACAAACAAACGCAAGAATAAAGTCAAAAGGAAGACTCAATCACATAAGAACAAATATATACAAAACTCAAGCTTAAGCTAATAATGCTTTAATCAAGATTGACCAAAGAAGGCTTTAAGACACAAATCCCCAGCAACGGTGCCAAAAACTTGTTCGCACCGCAAGTGCACGGGTCGTCACAAGTAATAAAGTGATAAGTAGAGTATCGTTTCCACGAGGATTTGGTTTCAAAACTCAGTCAAGTATTGATTATCACACTTTCACTTAATTTGAGTAATACAAATATCAAGAATGAAAGGAACTATTTATAAAATTAGAAATTAATAAAAAGAAAAAGTGATTCTTCAATTCTAATAATTCAAAGAGACCCAGGATTATTTATCCCTCTTATATTTCAAGTACTCTTAAATCCCTATTGTATTTGCTTCTTAATTATAGATTATGCTAGCCAAGGAGACTAAATTACCTATAAGTGCTCTCTTAAGTCTCCAAATAAGTGTTTAGCTTGATTAATTCCTTAGTCTCTTAATTAATTAATTAAGCCCCAATTTTAATTGCAAACCTCATGTGACTCTATGAGGTTAATGAGTATATCTTTATCTCATTAACAAAACCATCCATCCAACTCACTAATTTCAAATTTTCACACGATTAAACCCAAGTTCTACACTCAACCTAGCCCTCTCAAGCATCAATCAAGTGAACCCAACAATCTCATCAGTGGCCCATCAACAAGAAGTACTAAGCGTAGAGTAAAATCAACACAATCATATCATTAATCACAAATATATAGGGGAAATGAGTACTTAATCCATACAAGAGTTCAAAATAATTCTAAAATCAAAGTATTTAGCCACACATACTCAGAAAACCCATAAGAGCATACATCTATATCAGCACAAAATGATACAAGAGTAGAGAAAGCAAGATGGAGAGGAAAAGCCAAGGAAAGAAGCCCAAATCTCTTCAAAGCTCCAACTCTTAGCTCAATCTCCTCCAAGAAGCAAGTCCTAGCATAGCCAAATGCTCCCAAGAACCACCCAGAACTGAAGAATGGCAGCCAAGGTTGAGCTTGGGAGCTTAAAACCTAGAATTTTCTGACTTAGTGCTCCTATGCGTTTTGCTGTCAGCAACTGCGCCGTGGCCAAGTTTTCCTCTGTTTTAGTTGAGCTGCAGCTAGGTCAAAGTACACCGCAGCTCATTTTGTCTCTGGAAAATTTTGTACTTCTAGCTCAAATGAGGAGTTCTACTTATGATTTGGCCTCTATTTGTTCTTCTTTGATCACCATAATGTAATTTTTAAGAAACCTTGATCTTTAATTCCTTTCAAAGTACTTCCAAGTGGCTTGAAACTTTAATTCTTAGACCAAAATAACCTTGCAAGAGTAACAAACTTCATAAACTCAAAAATAACAAGGATAAATGCCAAAATATGAACAAATACATCTAAGAGTGCATAAAACTTAAAGAAAAAGTACTGAAATGACATGAGATTCTAGAGATTAACAGTAACGATATGTAATGTTTAAATGACTAATAAGCAGGATTTTGACTCACGTGCTATAGTGAAAAAGGACTTTCAATATTAATAGAGCACAATAAAAAGGAAGAAATTATAAGGGCTTTGATGAAACTGTAAGGATTGTCATTAATTTTTTCTTTTTTGATATATTGATTATTAGTCCTTCTTCGAAGCCATTTTGAGATCGCAGGTTTCACATTGAAATGCATAAGATGTTGTTCTCGACTGCCACAAGTGTTTAACGAGTCATCTGCATTAGAAGGAGAATCTTCTCAAAATTTCAAGTTAGAGAAGATCTGTAAATAAATGCAATGAATAATAAGCAAATTAATAGTGTTAGGGATAAGGTGTTTAAATACTTCAAAAATATCTACAAAGGAGTACCCAACAGGTGAAAGTTTTTTTTATTGGCTCTTATATGTTCTAGAAATTTTATTTCATAACATTTCTATCTTAAATCATTATCCGCTGTTAAGTTTGACCGTTAAAGATATCGGTCCAACCGCATAATTTAACTGTTAAACTTAATGGCAAATAATGATCAGGGTATTTTTGCTACGAAAATAAACGTCCAAGGAATATAAGAACCCAACAAAACTTCCAAGTGCCAGGTGTTTCTCTGTTGATACTTTCGGAGTATTTAAGCACTTTATCCTGTAGTATTAATTATAAAATAAGTCACATTTATATATTAATTTTGAGACACTTCCACGAAGCCACTTCTGCTGAGTTTTAATCACAGTCCCATGTCTGATAGGCTTAGTGAGTAGCTGTTGATTCAGGATGAATAAAATAGCTCAAGCAACACTAACAGGACAGTTGTCTTCTTGTGCTGATCTCTCTTTCATTCCTTTGGGAATGTTCTGGACAAATCATCCTGCCAAAGAACACATATCAGTAGTGATAAAAAATTACTATTTTTACCTTTTTCTAAACTTGCTAGCTTGATATATAGTTCACTGAGTCCCTTGACATCTCCCATAATCAAGTCTAGATGTGTGGGTGGAACAGTTGGAACAATTGTATTCTTTAGAGCCGACCTCTAATAAACAAATTAATAAAACCCCACTTCCCTATTGATCTCTGGTTAATGACAACCTTAGGAATTGGATCTTCATTATTAGCAAGTTTCCCATTACGAAGGAGCCATGTAGAAGATGAGGTCCAACAAATTTGCTGCCCTAAGCTCACTTAAAATGTTCAAAATCTGCAGTAACCACAAATTAACATGGTTATCATTAAGCAAGGTCTCTGATCTGAATCCAAAGGACATCCCAACCCGAGTAGCTTTGGACCATTCACAATGGAAGAAGAGATTATTTCTCTTTTCTTTCTTCTCACAACAAAACAAGCATTCCACATCAATATTGAAATGATAACTATGAAGACAGTCTCTTAGTAGTAATGCATTTGTAATAAACCTCCATATAAGAATAATTGCAAACGTGGTATAAGATGTAATCTACTTAATCCCTTCCAAAACCTAGAAAAATCAAATATGGGATGAGAAAAAGAAGCCCTGATAATCTTATTCCCATCTTCAGCCCAATGTACAAAACAACCTCTCCATTTGTAGTTTACCCAATTAAACAGATGTTAACTAAAAAAAAAAGCCATCTATGAACAAAAAACCAAGAAAGAAAAAAGTAAAAAGAAGTGTAGTTCTACGCATTAAGAATTCATTTTAAATCTACACGTGAAACAAGCATTTCATGACGATAAAAAAGTCATTTGGAAATTGGAATCCATAAAAAGTTTATTTTTATTGGGTTACAGAATTAATAATGGAGTTAAAAATTTATCAGATGCCTTGAATATTCTTAATCTTTGATTAAGTTAACAATAAGCTGTGAAGCTCTGAAAGCATGTTAATGCTATCACCCACGCCAACTTCATCACTGTTCAAATCCGAGTTCTTGGGCATTAATTGAGTCAATTGATTTCCACAGCGGCCACCTTTTAAAAAAAAAAAAATTAACCCAGAATATTATCGGAAAACATGTCATAATTGTAACTTACTAACTTAACTAATTTTTTAATATGACTAAATTAGTTAAATAGGTGTTAAATTAATGACCAAAGAAGTACTACTCCAGTCCTAAATATAAGAGCTAGTTGACTGATTTATGTAGATTAAGAAAATAAGTTAAGTTTGTTATTTGTAATAAATAGATATTGTCTTTCTTAAAATATTCTTGCTAATCAAGTTTATTGGTTAGAACTACCATTATTAAAAAGACCATTTTGGAGATAAATAAATAAATATGAGAGACAAAATAGATTATGGTCTTATAATTAGGACCAAAATAAAAGTTAAACGAAGTTTTATATTAAGGATGGAGGTAATAATATTTATGACAATTTCCGTTTCCCCCAGTATATGATACTATAATTAAGAGTATTGCTTACATAAGGCATATTAATCTTTTTCACCTTTAAACCCTTTAGTATGCTTCACTCTAGCTTTTGGCTTTGGCTCTTTGTTTTTTGTTTGCTTTTTTATTGTCCCTTTTTAAACTTTATTTGCTTATGGTTCTACCTTCAGTTTACGCATAACTATTGAAGTGCATGACACCCATTTCATTCATTCCTAAACATTCTAGTTTTTCCCTATATCACTAATAATAAATTACTTATCGCAAACAATTAGAACTGAACATATAATTTATTAAAGCATTCGCCTCAAATTCAAATAATTAAATGCTTTTAGTTTTTCTAGTTATGCTATTAATGAATTTCACTTTTCAGGTTGGAGGGAAGTAATATTCTTGAGAAAGAATATTTTGAGCATTATTTCTCAAGAATATTACTTCCTTCTAACGTGAAGTTTTTCTTTTTCAAAAATCAAATCAAAACAAAAGAATCTGTAGCTTATGTAAAGTCATTTAAAGTCTCTGCCCTTGAAGGCAAAGCTTAGAAATGAAAATGGGTTTTAAAACTATATTTTCAAAAGGAATAATTGTCAGTTGACGATAAAAGACAATTAAACAGTTAAGTTTCGATGCTTATTTATAAAAAAAAAGACTATCAAATTTTGTGTCCAATTAAATAACTATTTGATGGTTGCTTATGAACAATCATCAATTAATAAACAGTTTTAAAGGAATAAAAGATTAAACTTATTTGACAGTTATTTATTTAACCAACAAAATATTCTCTTAATAAATTTGTCGGTCAAATTAATAAGTACCCACTCGACCTCTACCTCAACTTATACTGTGCGCTTGATAACTCATTATTTTGAATATCTTGAAAGAATATTTTGAGTGATTTTTGGAGAGTTATCAATAGGATAATGGATGATTTAAAAGAGATTCGAAAAGAAATTAATTGTGAGCATTATTTGGGGGATTTTATTATAAATATCTTAGTTTAAAAAAATAAAAATAATTAATTTTCGGTTTAAGATTTAGGTGATTTATCTTATCTTATTTCAATTTCTTACAAGTTATTCCCTTTTCTTTTATTTTATTTTTCAGCTTTTCCTTTTTATTTGTTTTATTTTATTTTCTCTCTTCCATCAGCTTTCACGTGCCGCACAAGAGGTTCATGAGGAAGCAAGGAGGAAAAAACCGGACCGGATCGGCCAGTTTAACTGAAAAACCGGTGAATCGGTCTGAGGTCCGGTCTGGTTTAGCTTAAAAACCGGCCCTCTATCAATCCGGAATGACTTGGAACGAACCAGAAAAAACCAGTAAAAATTGGGCAAACCGCTGGTTTTACTAGGCCGGCTGGTTGTTTTCTTCCCCCTTCTTTCTTGCTCTCGCCTTTCGCCGGGCGCCTCACCGTTTGCAGAGACAATGAATATTGCAAAGACAAGTGGTAGAAATAGAGCAGATCACGAAGGTGGAGGAAGATAGAACTTTGTTTGCGCCACTTTGAAGCATACCCATAGAAAACCGGAAGACAAGCAAAAATATAATAGAGAGAGTAGGATGAATGGATGAAGTGTGCAGAGACAAAATGGGGCTAGAGTTTGCTGTTTCTTTGTTTGAGAAAGAAAGAGAAGTGAAGAAGAAAGAAGCAATTTGAGAGCTAAGGGAAAATGATGATGCGTGCTTAGTGAGGCAAGATAGCCTATTCTACTGCTTGTTCACTGTCCAAGGCAAAAAGAAGAAAGAAAGCTGGCTTCGTGATGCGTGATATAGGGAAGAAAATGAAAAAGGAGAGTGCACGTAGGAGAGAGAAGAAAGAGGAAGAGAAAAGAAATGGTAAAAAAAATTTTTTTTAAAAAAAGATTTCATTCGGTCACAGGAAAGAACAAAGAAAAAAAATAAAAAAGAGGAATAAAAATCATTTATATACATAAATATTTTGTATTTTAATTATCACAGGTTTAATTCCGGTCCGACTCCGATCTGACTCACTAACCCTTAAACCAATATCTCAACCAGTTTAATATCCAGTCCGGTTTTTTTGTTCCTTGTGAGGAAGAGATCAACACACCGTTTGGAGAAATAAAGATTGGAATTTGACTTTGGGAATTGAAAGAGGGACGACAGCGTTTCTGAGAAAGGTAGGACGCAGCGTCTAGGGGAGGCCATTTTGGATACCTAAGGACACTGTTCATCATCGTCTGGGAGGTGGGCTGTGTGGAGAAGGCGCCGAACTGGTGTGGAGAGAGAACGAGTTCTGGGAACAGAGGCTGCATTTTCGGACTGTCCATCATCTCCTTCGATCTTCTTCTTCCGCGGGTTTGGGGGCTCTGGTCGATGGGTTCAGTGGAGGAGACCAAAGACGAGAGGAGGTCGCCGACGCTGGTTCTGAACTAGAGGGACGCTGTTGCAGATTTCGGAGCTGAGGAGGATGGGTTCAACGACAGTCTTCATTCTAACGACTGAACCAGAGCTGTGTTTTGTGCTTTCAGTTTTCTCATTCCTTCCTCCTTTGATTTCCATTATGATTATTGAGTCTGAACGTGTTGGTGCTGAGATGAGTTAAATTACAGTCATGTGCGGCTAATTTTGTTTTACAACCTAGAGTACTATGAAGTTGTTTGTGATTTATAGATTATTCCATTGTTTAGTTATACTTGTATTTAATTCAGTTTACTTAATGTTGTTTTTTATTGTAACGTGCTTGGTGTTTGGCCACCATTGAGTTGGTTTTTGGGAATTTAGGATTGAACTTGACAAAGAGAATCTTAAATAGACCATGGGATTAAGTAATGTGGAATTGGATTTAATCTAATTTGCACTTAGGATAAACATATACCTTGAGGCTCCACATGATCAAACTAAAGTGAAATTGGATTAATTTATGCCTCATGTAATTGTGTGGGAGATTACATAATTAATTGAGGTAGAGTTATAAGTGGATTGATAGGCACTTTTAGCTACTAATACTTTAGATTAACCAATTAAATTTAAGTATAATTAATTCAGTAGGGATAAAATCTAAGAATCAACAATGGATTAATGACTCTATATTGTTCTTCTTGTCTTTTGCAATTGTTAATTGTTAACTCTCACTTGTTTAATTTCAAATTTATTTTACTTAATTCAAATTCAATCTTGATTTTCTCAACTTAAACGAAAAAAAGATTTTTATTGCCTAATTACTGATTAATTGAGCTTTTTGTAGGATCGCCCTTGATTTGCCACTATCTATCAATAGCATCAGTGCTCTTCTATTTAACCATCAAGTTTGAAGCGTTCAAAAGCTCATTTTGTGGTATTTCCCCCCCCCCCCCGAAACTTTTGGAAGAGGGGGCTCTTTAAATATTTATCTACATATATATATATATATATATATATCTTGCTTATGTAACTCTTGGTTTCATTCTAAATCAATCGTCATAGGTGGAAGGTCACTATAGACGTCAAAGAGATGATTCAAGATCACGGACATGGTCTTTTGTTATCAGACTGTTGTATCAACAGGGTTACCTATTATGACCTGTTACCTTAAAGAAGAAGCTTACACTCCAAAAGTTGTCTCAATTGGCCCTTTTTATTATGGTAATAAGAGGCTGCAAGACATGAAAAGGCGTAAACAAATATTGTTCAAAAGATTTACTCACAAAACCATGCCAAGCTTAAAGGATTTGGTTCATTTTGTAAAACAATTAGAGCTAAAATTCAGTGCTTTTCACTCAGAGTCCATTAACCTAGCTTATTGAACAAGAACTCGTGAAACTAACATTAATAGATTCTGGCTTCATCATTAAACTCTTCATCATATCCTATGAGATGGATGGCATAAAGAAGGATGCTAAATTATCACAATCATGGTTAGTAGATTCTATACTTCTAGATTTGCTTTTGTTTGAGAATCAACTTCCATTCTTTGCTATTGAAGAGTTATTCAATGAAGTGTTTTCCCAATACTGTCGCCTCCCTTCACTTCTTGGGCTTACATATGAGTATTTTAAGCATCACAATGGACAAAAATTAAAGCCGAATCCTTATGTTAAGATAAAGCATTTTATAGATCTTCTTAGATTGTTTTACTTGCAAGGAGAAATGTCTGAACGACAATCAATCCCAAAGGATGGAAGCCATATTCTTTTATACAATGGAAATGGATTGCTAGATGCAGGCGTAGGTAAGAGCAAGTGGTTATTAGACTGGAGATTTTCAGAACCTGCTCTTGACATTCACAACGTGTGGTGGATGACACCACTGAACTTTTATTTCATAATATGATGGCATTAGAACAATGTCATTATCCTTGTGATGCTTACATCACTGACTATGCTCTTTTATTGGATTGGCTAATAAACACGAATAAGGATTTGGATCTCCTCATTCACCAGAAAATAGTTAGGAACTATTAAGGTGATACGGATAATGTTGCTTCATTATTTAATGGTATTTCGAACAATGCCGTTCAATTGACTTTCAATTCTGTCTTTGTCAAGATCGGCGAAAGGTTGAATGAGTATTGTAAAAATTCTTAGCACCAGATGAAGGCAACTTAAGACATGATTATTATTGTACACTTTGGCAAACTGTTGCTTCTGTTGCTGCAATTGTACTCCTCTTCCTCACCATTGTTCAAACCATATCTTCTGTAGGAATTGAAAATGACGTTTGGTGACAATTATACTTCATTTGAATATTTATGTTTACAAGAATGGGGATTATATTGTTGGTTGCTTTATCATTATGAAGTATGTGTGTAGGAATTGAAAATGACGTTTGGTGACATTACATTGTCTCTCTTATTTAACGGCGGTGAATACAATTTAAAAAAAAAAAAATTTATAACCCAAGGACCACGGTGAAATCTCAATTACATGTAATTTATTAGAGCTTTTCACTAAAATTCAAGTAATTTTTTGCTATTGATTTGACTAGTTGTGCTATTGATTTTACTCTTCACGTTGGAAGGATGTAATATTCTTGATGACTTTGGCGCACTCAGAGCATTTATATCACCAGGGCGGGTAGGATTTTAGGATGTTGAGGGAGACTGAGAAAAATACTTTTGAGAGGATCTGGATCGCTCCGTTTTGAACTTCACTTATGTTCATATTTTAGGGATTCTTATTACCCTCATCATCCCTGTCATTTTTTGTACTTGGATTCTAAGAAACGAGGCCTCTTATGAAGTTAACGCATCATTGTTTTCATCAAAGCTGAGTAATTATGTATAAATTACTCTTCCAATCCTAAATATAAGACCCTTATACATCGGTCCTAAATATAAGACCCTTATACATACTACTAGTGTGTATAAGGGTCTTATATTTATGATCAGAGGAGTACAACAATTTTTTATTGTTTCTTTTCTGATTATACCACCTCCAATCCTAAATATAAGTGCTAATTGGAGATTCATTTTGGTTCTAAATATAAAATCCTAATTTACTTTGTCTCTCATATTTATTTATTTTTTCCTCAAAGTTTCCTATGATAATTGCACATGTTAAAAAAATTTCTATTTTAATGCACATGATTAGCAAAAGTATTTTAAGAAAGACAACATTCATTTATTACAAATAACTAATTTAACTAATTTTTTTAATATGAGTAAATTAGTTATCTACCTCTTATATTAATAAGAACCAAAGGCAGTATGTATATATGTATAGTTTTTGGTGAAGTCATCTCTTAAACATTTCGATCATATATCATGGATATGTTATAAAATTTGTCGTCTTCAAAATATATACTGACATCTTTCGGGTTATTTATGGTTATGCATGGCACAAAAAATTACTACAAGAAACCCAAAAAGCCAGGCCACGTGAATAAATAAAGTAGTGATTAGTGGGGTCTTAAAAATTCAAGGTCTTCCACGCCTTTTTATGCCCACATCTCTTTGCAAAATAATTAAGGGAAAAATGGAACAAGTTTCACTCAAAAGAATTAAATACAAAAAAGTCCTTTAAAATCATCAAATTAATCTAAAGTCTCAAGGGACCTCATTGCAAAAAATTTATTTGTTTAATTTACCAAATTGCTCTTATCTTTTGTTTTTTTAAAGTATGCATTGATAAGAAAAAGTGCAGTCGTTAACAATTTAAGGTGGGACAATTAACAACTATGGCTATAGATATTGACAACTCATGCATTACATTTTTTTGATGTGCTGAGAAAACATATTATTAATACCTGCCACTATAGTTGTTAATCATTACACCTTAAGTTGTTAATAACTGCTCTTTTAGTTATCAATACATACTTAAAAAAAAAAGAGTAATTTGATAATTAAATAAATAAAATCTCTTGCAGTGAAGTCTCTTGGGACTTCAGAATAATTTATAATTTTTAAGAGTCTTTGTTTGTATTTAATTCTCTTGGGTGAGACCTTATTGCAATTTTTCCAATAATTAATAATCACTATACAAGACTTAAGATTCTTAATTGTAGAAAACAAAAAGATTAATCTGTAAAAATTACTTGTACATACTGAACAAGTTTTTTTAACAAAAAATATTTCTTCCTCCTATCCTCTCTCTCTCTCTCGCTATATATATATATAAAACAATGCAAGAGATGTAATTTTTGAAATGTAACCTTATTTTTAAAGATGATGTAGGAGAGAACAGTGGGTACGAGAATGATGCAAGAAAAAGAGAGAGTAAAATGAAAAATGCACATTATGTTTTTAAACAAACCTTCAGTGTTGTATATAGATTCAACTCTATGTGAGAGAATATTGCTTATATATAGTACAGGGTAGAGTATATAGTTGAGTTGCAAATATTAGAAGAATTTATGGAACGAAAAAAAAAAGGCACTAAAATTTATATTAGTAATCATTAAAAATAAACTTCATAATCTAAAAAATTTAATTCTAAAATTTTATCTGTTATTGTCCATACAGCTAGCGTATCATTGCAATTTTATGGGATGTCCCTAAAGACTGTCCACGCAAACAGTGAAAAGCATACAAAACTCCGATGTCTCGCTATCATAAATATGCTTCCGTTTAGATTTTTTTTTCTAAAAAAAAAAAAGTCATAAAGAATATATAAAAACTACATCATTATATAACTGCAAGATATCATATTGTCTAGTGTTCTTCTCTTTATATTCACTCACATCAATGTTTTTGGGCCAAACAATACAAATTGTGTCTCGGAACTTAACTTTGTTCTTAGTACATAACCAATGCCAATGATGCGTGTAGATATTATTTAACAAAATAATATGAAAGTTTGAACTAAGCAAATCAATTAATTAAAGGGAAAAGAGTTAGTAAGTATCTAGTCTTTTTTTTTTTAAAGTTTAATATTGCTCCAAAAGTATTAAAAATGAATAATGTTTCCTAGTCAAAATTATAAATGTTAGTTTTCTTTTTCCAATGGTTAATTTTAGATTATTCCATACATAGATATGATGAATCAAAACCTATCAATTCCACAGACAAAAATTCTTGTCAATCATGTCAACCTAAGCTAGTACCACCTCTGTCTTAAATATAAAATCTTCTATTTCGGATCGGAGATAGTAGTTAAATTTATGTTGAGAGCCCATGAAATTATAATTAGCAAGAGCAACACACAACCTTCCAATGTATTCAATGTACCAAATTGTCCACCATAACATTCCATTTTGCAAATTATTATATTTGCGAGTGTTATGCACACACACATGCATATGCTTCTTCTTAACAACCAATGCGCGTTTAGCTCGTAAAATACGATTGAGATATATTACAAAACTTTCATTTTGATCGAAACATATTCTCCATTACCATTCTCATTTTTAAATTGCCAAGAATCTTTCTAGCAAGTAGACGGCAGCTTTCCTTCCTCTTTAACTTTTTAAAAGAAGTGGAATATATACAGATAACAAGTGGGATCATAGAAGATTCCCTTCTTCTTTTTCTAAATTTGGGCATCCTTTTGTTTTAATTTTATAATGTGCGCTCTAATTATTATAAGCCTTCTTCGACTGAGCATTGCAAATCGACTTTCTTAGCCTCTTCACATGCATCTTCTCGCTGTTGTGGCGTGGATCTGTAAGTTGTTTCTTGACTAAGTTTAGATGGCAGAAGCAATCCATACTGAGATTCACTGGGAGATGCCTAATTGAATGAATCAAACAGACTTGGCCTCTGAGACTGCTCATCGAATTGCGGAGCTGAAGAGACCACTGCTATTCTCCAGTTACTTCCAACAGCAACACGTATGCATCATCCTTTACTACTCTTTCTTCAGTTGTGAAGCCTTTTTCTTATTTTCTTTGCTTTCCTTTTGCTTACTATTTTTAAGGTTTCTTCTGTTTATCTCCTTAATTATTAGACTTTATCAGCCTTATTTTGTTTCACTTTTAAATATAATGTTATAGGCCATTATATTCAACAAATAGAACATAGAATTTGCGAGTTGGAGGCAAAGTTTAGAAATGAAAATGGGCATTGAAACTAGATTTTAAAATGAGAAACTTGTTAGTTAATTATTAAAAAAAAACCATCAAATAGGTAAGGTTTGACAGTTACTATTAAAAACTGTGGGGAAAATGACTAAAAAAAATTGAAAATAGGAAATTTCAAAAAGCGTAGCTAACACTTCCAAATAATAGGGAAGAAAGACAAACCTGAACTAGAATTTAAAAAAATGGAAAAATGACCAAATATCCTTGTGTGATGCTTAGAAAAAGATGTTATTCTGTATTCAAAACTTGTTAATTTATGTTTCAATCTTATTAGTTCCATGGTTACTTGGTTTCATATATACACTTGGTCCTTCTCTCACCAAACCAATGTGAGACTTTGTTTGACACACCCACACATACTACAATATACAACACCTATTACGATCCATCATCTTAAAGAAAAGGCTTAATTAAACTCCAAAAGTTGCCTCAATCAGCCATTTTCATTATGGTAATGAGAGGCTGCAAAACATGGAAAGGCATAAACAAATATTGTTCAAAAGATTTGCTCGAAGATCTATGTCATGCTTGAAGATTTGGCTTGTTTTGCAAAACATTTGGAGCCAAAAGTCTGTGCTTCTTATTCAGAGACCATTAAGCTTATTGAACAAGAACTTGTGATATTGACATTACTAGATGCTGGCTTCATCAATGAACTCTTCATCTTATGGGATGGATGAGTTGGAAAATTATGCTAAATTATCACAGCCATGGTTAGAGATGTCTAGAATTGAAGATTTGTTTTTACTTGAGAACCAGCTTCCATTCTCTATTATCGAAGAATTGTTCAATAAAGTTTTTCCCCTGCAAGATCGTCATGTTAGCCTCCCTTCATTTCTTAAGATCACATATGAGTATTTTTGGTATTATAATAACATACAAAAATTAGAGCCTAATACTGATATTGAGATAAAACATTTTACAAATCTTCTAATATTATGAATGGCTAGTTTTTTTTTTTAATTTGATAATTAAGCGTAATTTTGAAAAATGCTACCATTTTTTTTTGACAGATTTGATAAGTTAATTTACATTTAAACCCCTTAGCTTTATTCTTTGTGCTATACTGCTGTTAGATAAGAAAGCACCGATGACATGGACAAATTACTTTATCGGATTTTTTTGGGGTACAATTTATAGGATGTATTTCAAACACACATAATGAGGGAATATACCTCACTTGTCTCGGTCGCAATAAAAAAAGAGAGAATTATAATCAAGTTTCGAAGAAGAAAAATAATTACAAAAAAGCCTCAATAACTACTTAAGCAGCCGGTTAACAGGTTCTAGGTGGAGAATAACAACTTTTAGGACTTGTTTTGTAATTTTTTCCTTCCTTAGGACCTCATCATAATTCTCCCATAAAAACATAGAAAGACTTCAGTTGTGTTGTAATGCGCCTCATCTTTGTGTTTTGCCAATTCAAAGAATGTGGTAGAATAGAGTCATGTTTCGTTTTAACGTCAGAAGGATTAAATTGAAAAGATTAGTAAACCTAACTAACCTAATCGATAGTTTCAACTTTAACTATGCTTTTGAAAGAAACTGGGAATCAATTTCTTGTTGGTGTCTCGATGGTTTAATTATAACTATGTGATACATCCAACACTTAAATATTACATAAACCTTCCTCAGGTGGCCAAAAGTAAGCAAGCAAAAAAAAAAATACTTGGGAAAAAAAAAACAAATAGCAGGAGCTTCAATAATATATGATGAGGATTCAAAGGTTAGTGATGAAGCCCGGGGAAAGAATATAAGTCAAGAAGGCAATGGACTCATAAGTGCCTTCTTGCGAAACAACATATAGCCTTTGTTAGCTTTAGTTGTTTGATCAGGCTTGCACAATGAGATTATTTCACATTTCAATCGCAAGATTGTTAGAATTTTTTAGAATATTAAATTATTAAAAATTGGAATTAGATAATATATATATATATATATATATTAAATTTTAGATTGAATTATACTGATCGCAATTGAAATTTTTGGGCTATCTGTTGAATTTTTATGTTTTTTTAATAACATTATAATTATTTGAGCGTAACTTGTGTGTATTACTATACAACCTCGCTGTATTTATTTCTTGCATACATAAATGTATTTATGACATTTTTTTTCTTATTTAATGACAATAATTAGAACTACGAAAATAAATGGTGTTAAAGTTTTCGAACTTTAGGACTCTGAAAGAAATTGCAATGAATTATATACAATTTATTAGACTTTTCGCTCAAATTCAAATGGTTTTATAGTACTACCTCCAGTTCTTAATATAATACTACCTCCGGTCCTAATTATAAGACCCAATTGACTTATTTGAGGAGATTAAGGAAGTAAGTTAAGTTAGTTATTTATAATAAATAAGTATTGTCACTCCTAAAATATCCTTGCTAATTAAGTATATTGGCTAGAACTATCATTATTAGAAGGATTATCTTAGAAAAAAATACATAAATATAGGAGAAAAAATAGATTGGGGTCTTATAATTAGGACCAAACAAAAAGTCAAATGGGGTCTTATAATAAGGACCGGAGGTAGTAGTTAGTTTGACTTTTGATTTGTTTCTAAATATGAGACCACAATCCACTTTGTTTCTTATATTTATCTATTTTCTTAAAGTAGTCCTTGTAGCAGTTACACATGTTAAATATTTAATCAAATGGTAGTTTTAACTAATACACATAATTAGAAAGGGTATTCTAGAAAGGACAACACCTATTTATTATAAATAACTAACATAACGTACTTCTTTAATCTATTCAAATTAGTCAACTAGCTCTTATATTAAGAACCGAATGTAGTATTAAACTTTTCAAAATGCCCTGAAGATATTCTTTATCAAGAATAATACTGCTTCCCTCCTACGCGATAACAACTTTTTTCCAAAGAGCAGAGAGAGCAAGGTGCTTTTAGCTTGTATGGTGGGGATGAATTTTTCATGCCATAGAATAATAAGCAGAAGCTGAGTAATGGAACCATCAGAAAATACTTAGCGTTGCTTTTGTGAAGTTGTTTGCAAATATAGAGAGAAACGCAAGACGCAATACACGCACACATATATCCTCTCTAAGTCTTCATTTTATAGATTCAGACTGTATGCGTTCGATCATTTGGAAGAATGAGGTATTGATGAATCATCTACGATCTTGTTTATTTTTGTTTTCAATCGACCATTATCCTTTTGTTAACAGCATATATATAATCGCTGCAAACAAATTCTTCTTCTTTTCCTTATCATTATTTTTTTCCCCAATACATTAGATAAGGATTGACGGGTGCTTCTTAATTTAAAGAGATCGGAAAGGCACATTCTCTGAGACTATTTTAAAAGAAAAATCTGGTAGATGGAGGACATGAAGCAGAAAGGCTTGACCACTGAGAGTACCTAACAAATGGTGAGATTCCAGTTCAGTTGGTAATTAAGAAAAGAAACATTTATATTTCCCAAGCTTTAATATCTATAACAATTTTCCTTTTTCCCCCTCACATATTTGATACTTTAATTAGGAATACAGTGTACTTTTATAATATCTGTATTATTAGCTTGTTTGATTAAGTTTAGGTGGCAGCAGCGATACATACTGAGATGAACCAAACAGACTTGGCCTTCGGTGAAATGCAACCACTTCTCTCATCTCGGCCGACAGATTTATCGTCCAATTACAAGCAACAACAACATGTACGCATCCTTTACTACTCTTTTTTCAGTTCTGAATTCTTTTCTTGTTTTCTATATATACTTTCTCTTAGCTTACTATTTTTAAGGAAACTTCTGTTTAATTTCTCAATTAGTATACTTTTTAGCCGTAACCTTTTTCTTCTTTCTTCAGTTCTTAATCCTTTCCGCATCCTGTGCTTTTCATTCGTAATGACTTTTCTTATTTTGTTACGTTCCCTTCAATTTGTTTGAAGTTTGTTAAATTGCTTGTGTTTAATACACCATTGGAGCTTTTTTTTCTTCACCCTCATATGGTTTTAGTTATAAACTATTTATGAGAATACAAACAAGTTATTCTTAAGAACACAATTTACATCGTAAGAGATCTTGGTCACGTTTTTGGAATTATTATTTTACCAATACAGATCAATCTTGAGGCGTCATTTAAAATCTCTGTCTTTACTTAATCATCATCATCATTATTCAACCGTGACAAAACTGAAACTAAATTGAGGACTGTTTAATACAATCAATAAATAAACAGTACCAAGTCTTTTGAGCTCTTGTTGGATCATCCTATGAAGTACATGTAAGCTAAGTGGTTGGTTCAAATGTCAATACGTGTGAGGGTAATAATAATGAATGGGAATGCTATTATTTCGTGCATATGGAAAGTCTCATAATATATGTATATATATCTTTTGAACGCATAGAAAGTCTTGTAATACGTGTGCGGGTATCTTCTGGAACACATAACATATGCATCTAAATCATACTTCATAGGTGGAAGATGAGGTGACTACAGACATCAAAGAAAATTTTCAAGAATGCAGAGATGATCTTTTGTTACAAGATTGTTGTATCTACAAGGTGCCTATTACACTCCGTCATCTGAAAGATGAGGCTTATACCCCAAAAGTTGTTTCGATTGGCCCCTTTCATTATGGAAATGAGAGGCTGCAAGACATGGAAAGGTATAAACAAATATTGTTCAAAAGATTTGCTCAAAGAGCTATGTCAAGTCTGGACGATTTGGTTTGTTTCATAAAACATTTAGAGTAAAAAATTCGTGCTTCTTATTCAGAGACCGTCACCCTTACTGAACAAAAACTTGTGAAGCTAACATTAATGGATGCTAGCTTCATCATTGAACTCTTCATCATGTGCTATGGGAATGATGAGTTACTCAAGAATGGTAAATTGTCACAGCCATGGTTATAGGAATCTATATGTTTTGATTTACTGTTGCTTGAGAATCAACTTCCATTCTTTGTTATTGAAGAGCTGTTCAATAAAGCTTTTCCTCATGACCGTTGCTGTATCCACCCTTCAATTCTTAGGCTCACATATGACTATTTTGGGTGTTTTAACACAAAACAATTAAGGCCTAACTCTGATGTTAAGATAAAGCATTTTACAGATCTTATCAGATTGTTTCACATGCAAGGAAAAATGTCTCAACGTCGACATTCATTCTCTGAGGAGGTTGCAAGCCACATTCTTGTATACAATGGGAATAAATTGCAAGAAGCTGGCATCAAGTTCAAGGCTAGTGATAGCAAATGCCTATTGGACTTGAGATTTTCAGGGCATGTTCTTGAAATTCCAAAAACTCGGGTGGATGTCTACACTGAGCTTTTTTGGGGTAATATTATAGCATTAGAACAATGCCATTATCCTAATAATGCTGACATTCACTACAAAAAAACAGACTTTCGGCGGCGACAAAAAAGTCGCCGCTGAAGGTCCACTTTCAGCGGCGACTTTTCGTGGCGACTTTTTTTTGTCGCCGCTGAAAGTGGACTTATAGCGGTGACTTTTTTTGTTGCCACTGAAAGTGGACTTATAGCGGTGACTTTTTTTGTCGCCGCTGAAAGTTTACTACTGAAACTAAGACTTTCAGCGGTGACTTTTTTTGTCGCCGCTGAAAGTTCACGGCTGAAACTAAGACTTTTAGCAGCAACAAAAGTGTCGCCGCTGAAAGTGGACCTTCAGCGGTGACTTTTTTTATCGCCAGTGAAAGTGGACTTTTAGCGGCGACTTTTTTTGTCGCCGCTGAAAGTGTGACATAATAATATATATTTTATTTTATAATATTAATAAACAAATTCAATCTGGCTCAGCGGCGAGAAGATTGGACACGAAAGGAAGTGGTCACGAGTTCGAACCTTGAAGAGGACACATTTAAGGTGAAAATATTTGGACGATGACGTGGCGAGGAAGAGTGATGTGGCAATGACATGGAGGTGGCTAGTGAAGACGTGGCGGTCAGCGGTGATGATGTGGCTACCGATGATGATGACGTGGCGGCCGCCGGTGATGATGACGTGGTGGCCGGCGGTGATGACGTGGCGTTGGTAAAGCTAGGGCTGCACATAAATCCCGGTAACTCGGTAAACCCAGTTCTACCTGGTCTGACCCTGTCTAATTTTTTGAGAAGTCCAAAAAGCCTTGTGAAATTCGGGCCAGACTGGGTCTGACCCGAATACCGGGTAGGACCGGGTTTCAGGTAGGCCTGTTGGACTAATAACCCGGTCCTACCCGAAGAATTGCAAGATATATATATAAGAAAAAGTTTTATAGGGACCAATAGCCCAAGTTTGATTTCCCTTGGCCCATTTGCGATTTTGCACTAGTGCATCACCCATGACCCACCGTCCCACATCAACCATCAGGTGTCCACTATCCACTATCCAAGATCCTCTCAATTTCCATTCCCATTTCGACATTTCCCAAATTGCCTCCAGACTCGAAACCTAGCGTCTAGTGAAGTGGCCACCTGGTTCTCCCCCATCGCCGTCCCTGTTTGCGATTTGTGCAACGCAGCACCGCTAACCCCAAGCCGTAGCAGCTTGCTGTGCTTGCTAGTTGCTACTGCTGCTCACTCTTTGCTCGCTGCGTCTCTCCTTCTCCGTCATCATCACTACAGATCCAGGTAAGTTTGATGCCTCTTTTGAGTGTTATTATTAGTATTTCATTCCCAAAGAACATCTATATGATATTCTCTTGTTAGATTTGAATACTTGGCTATTCTCACGATCTTCGCTGCATATAAGAGGCAGATAAAAGTTTTTTTCCCCCTTTCTGAAAGGGGCCTGGATTCGTTTTAAGGACCTGGTTGCTTTAAAGATATAAAGTTTCAAACTTTGTATGTTAAATGTCCAGATTTAAATTGCTTTTGTTTGGGTAGGGGTTGGATGAGGGAGAAGGCTAACATAAATGAGAGCCTGTCTAGCGCCATTTTAAGCTCTGACTGCTCTGTGATGGAGTATTTATTTTGAGTTGAATAGAATGTTTTTATTGATTGAAATAATTTGGTTACTTAATTGCTGAACTAACTTGGTCCGATTTATATGTCTTTTTTTTTACTTAATTGCTGAAATAATTTGTTTACTTAATTGTTGAACTAAATAATTTGTTTACTTAGTTGCTGAACTAAGCTCTGCCACAGTTAATTATTGCTCCTGAAGTTGAAAAAAAATAAATAGAAAGCAAAAGACTTCATTATTGTCATTCTATTCTCATTTCTGGTTCATTTTATTACAGATATATTATCAATTTATCACTTTGAAATGGAGGAGCAAGGTTCCATTTCAAGTCAAAGGGGCTCAATGACTCCCCAATTGGGTTATGTAATGGACTTTCCTTCTGCCGTTCTGCGGTTCTGCCTATTCGCACTTGCATTTTGCTGAAAAGTGCAGCAGCATGCATGAACCAGCAAGCCACAGGCTTTCAAGGCTTAGTGTAATGGACTTTATTAGTTTATTGTTTGATATTATATTATGGATTTTAGTTGTTGCTTTACAGTTTTCTTTTTTCATTGTATTGTTTATAGCTTAATAGTTTATACTTGATTTCAGCTCCTCGGTTTTAATTTGTAGATTGTTTTAAAGTTATTCTTATTTGGAATTTAGTATTCTCATGATGTTACTTTGTTTAGGACAAGTAGATAGGAATTTTTTATGTAATAGATTGGCAATTATTGATTAGGAATTTTAAAAAAAATACAGGGCAAAGAATATGGACCTGGACTAGACCAGACTGGATTGGTGGACCTACTGGACCAGTAACCCGGTCCAGCCTGGTCCAGTCCGCCCAACCCGAAGAACAACGGGTTCTTCACCGGGCAGGACCGGTCTTCGGGCTGGGGAGACTAGCCCGAACACCAAAATGGACCAGACCACGGGCTAATGCCCTGCCCGGCCCGGTCTGGTCCATGTTCAGCCCTAGGTAAAGCCAATTCTTTTTAGGTATTACTTTTAGCGGTGACAAAATAGTCGCCACTGAATTTTATACTTTCAATGACGACTTTTGTCGCCGCTGAAAGTCAATTTTTTTGTAGTGATTGCTGACTATGCTCTTCTTTTTGATCGGCTAATAGACACATATAAAGATGTGGATCTCCTTGTTCACAGCAAAATTGTCGAAAACCGTTTAGGTGATCCCAATAAAGTTGCTTTATCATTTAGTGGTCTCTCGGAACATGTCGTTCACTCTACTTTTAGTTCTGAATACCTTGATATCTGCCAAAGGTTGAATGGCTATTGTCAAAATCCTTTGCACAAAATGAAGGCAACTCTAAGACGAGATTATTGTAGTACACCTTGGCAAACTGGTGCTTCTATTGCTGCAACTGTACTCCTCTTTCTCACAGTTGTTCAAACCATATATATGTTCTATCCTCCAGGTAGTGATGAAGTAAATGTACAGCTCGTATAACATTGGATTTGATTAGATCTATAGAGATGAGCTTCGCTTTCACGAATAATTATGTTCGTCATGCCTATTTTCACTTGGATTTTCAGAAACGAAGCATCATATGAAGTTAAGAGATAGTTTTTTTCTCATAATAAAAATTTACGTCGGTCTTCCTTGCATAATTAACAATGTGTTTCCGTTAAATTTCTTGAGTGGATAAAATAATTGCTGTTTCGAATTTAACGAATTTATTGAAAATAAATAACGAATCGGTTATCAAAGACATATTTTAAGTCCTTTAACATCGGAACTTTGAGCGTGTCTTATATTGGTCTTGAAAAGGCACGGGACGAGAATCATAGACGAGTCTGCTTAAGAAATGATTCTTTGGATGGAATTAACCTTATCAAGGATGGAAATGATGAACTTCATGATAATTGGAATTTAATCTTAGAATGTCATACAATACTTCAACGATATTGGTTTGTTGAGCTTCAACACATTCAACGAGAGAAGAATTTTGAAGTTGATATGCTGGCCAAGCATGCGTTAGCAACGCCCCTGGATTCTATTTGGTTCCTTTAGATAATTTCTATTTATTCGTTTCTTTATTGTAATGCAGAATAATATTTATAGTTTTCTTCTTTATATAAAAAAAGGCATATTAAGTCCCTATTATTTTTCTAACCCTGCCCGAATCAAATTCACATTTAATTTAGTTTGAGGGCTAGTTTTTTTATTTCCAATGTTCATCAAGTCCTTCAATTTTATATATCATTTAATTCTTAAAAATGTTCATCTCGTATGAAGTTATAACTAGTTGACAACTTGCGAAGAAAGCGATTAATGCATCTGTTGCAGTGTAATACTAAAATACTGAGTACTTCTTTCTTTGATACAAAAAAGTTTAGACAAGTTGGGTTTTAGGAGCTCTCCCGGGCCAAACCATGCCTTCAGATTCAGACAACACTTATAAAGGAATAATTACTTCTTTCTATGACTTATTATTATTTCTTTCTGACGTAGGATTTAGGCGTGAAATTCGTCGGCTCTTTTTTTGTTTCCCCTCTGTCACTTTCTTTCTCTACAAATTTCTCCTTCTGTGAATTTCCTGTTCTGTTGACCTCTGGACCTGATTTTCATTGTAATTGCTACAGTATATGAACTTGCTCCAGTATGTACGTCTCCTTGAATATGTGTCTGATTATGCTTTGATAATTGATGATAAACATTTTTCTTGTCTTTCATTTGACGGCTGTAGTCAATCACTAATAAAATTTTTTATTAAATAATAAAAAGTTAAACCAATTTGATAGTTATTTATTTAACCATACAATATTTTGCCAACTTATTTAACGGTCGAGAGATTGGAGCTTGGTGTGTCCTTGATAATTCTCTAAGTAATTGAGAAGAATATATCTTTATTAAAGCTAGCTAGGTTCCTAAGAGTAATTTCCCTTTTTCCTCCTTTTATATATGATACTTTAATTAGAGTATAGTTTATATAACGCATGTTAATCTTCACGCAAATGAACCATTTTTTTATTTACATGACCTTTAGGTTATTTGAAGCGCTTAAAGCAAAGTCAGTGTTGCAAACAAAAACAGAAAATCTGAAAAAGTTCTGCACTTTGGGAAGTAAGTTTCGGAACTTTCATTGTGTGGAGAAGCACACAAGGAAAGAGCACGCTTGAAAATCAACAGGGAAGAGGAAATTGATGGCAGAGGAAGATGTGGGAGATATGGGGAGGGAGATTCGAATAATGCATTACTCCGTACGGTGTCCTGACGTGAAATCCATGAAAGGGACTTGGGTTGTGATGGAGATCTGTGCAGGTGGTGCGAGTTATTTGATTGGAAGAAAGAAGCGAGCTTGTGTGGGACATTAGAATAGTGGGAGGAAGCATAAAAATCAGACGCAATAAAGGTGTTAGGGTTCTGTTAACGAGGGTGAGATTGCTTCACTTTTAGTATAATAAGAACAGAATGGCGGTACTAAATATTTTCTAAAAATGGCTTAAATAATTTTAAAGTTAATTTTGGGAGTTAAAAGGACCTATTTTCTTGAGAATTCAATTAAAATAGTTAGAGGTTTATATTTGAGCTAAAAATTTTAAGATAATTATTTTATGAGGCAGAAAAGCTAATTGAGACATAAAATTCTTAAAATAAATTAAGGATTAATTTTTGGAATTAAGAGCTATTTTCTTAAAAATTTCAAGAAAAAAAGTTTGGAGTTAAATTTTGACCGGAAAAATTCTAAAGGAGTTATTTTAAGGGCTGAAGAAGTTAGTGAAAGCAGGAAATTTATTAAAACTATCAAGGATTAAATTCTGAAATTATTTCATTATTTTAGAAAATAGAGAAGGATTAAATTGTAAGCAAATGGTGATAAGGGCATAATGGTAATTTCATTTTCTCTCACCCGCTTACCCATCCGAGTCACTCTTTCCCTTCCCATTTTCATTTCTGTGCGACGCCGAGAGAAAAGAGGGAGAGCTGAGAGAGTCGGAGCGAGAGGAAGAAGAACGAAGAAGGAGAAGAGGTTGAGGGGGAGCCGATTGCTTGCATGCAAGGTTGGATTTGGATTAAGATAAGCCTTCTAATCATCCTCCTATCTTCTTCCATTCAATGCATTTTGGAAGAGATTATGATGGTTTAAATTTTGGGTTATGGATGAAAGTTAGTATCTGGCTGGAATAAAGGTAGTAAAGTGGAGATAGAGGCTTGATTTAGTAAGTTATGGGTTGCATGTGCTTGCTTCACCCCCTGTTCATGGCTGCCAAAACAGAGCTTATGCTTCCTGGTTTATGGGGTATCCATCGGGTTCAATGGGAGAGAAGCTTTAACAATCAATTTGCTGAAATTTAAAAGGGAAGAAGGAAGTTACGCACAAACACACGCGCGCGCGCACACGTGCCGTTAGTGTGTAGTGTTAGGAATTAAATGGAAATCGTTATACATATATATACATGGTGTGAATGGCGCAGATATATAGAAATGAGGAAGAAAGGAAATTGTTTCATTTTCTTCAAAACTTAACTGCTAATTGAAACTAGAGGATTTACTTAGTTTTTATGTGGATACGTAATGGTTTAAGACATGGTGTTAGATCATTTTTCCCTTTGCCAGCCGAGACTGATAATGAGTTTATCATTATGATGCTAAATTTGAAATGGGTTAGCTATTGTCCTTCAATCTGAAATTTTCTGTCCAGATTTACTTTAAAGGATTATATGGGATTAGAAAGTGCAAGAATGGTAGTAAATTGACTGTGAAATTTAGATCGCAGAAGCTCTTGGTCATCTTTTTTTAAATTATTATTTTACCAATACAAATCAATTTTTTTTTTTGAATAAGAATTGTATAACTAACTGAAAAAACAGAGAACACAAGATAGCCAACAATCTGATCCTTGATCGACCTCCACCTACTGACTAAGAGGGGGAGAGTGATCAAAGAGCAAAAAATTTCCTTCTATCCTATTCGAGAACTTTGCTAGCCTATCAGCCATGACCATATTCTCTCTGCAAACATGAGAGATTATGACCTTCTAATCCCTATTCAATAAAAGTCTAACATCATCTATAACATCCTTGAAAGGATGATCGATGTCACAGCCTCTAATAGCAAAATTAATAGTAGTTATACAATAAGATAAGAGAAGAATTTTCCTATATCCTTTAGTCTAGCAATACTGAGACTATGGATAAAAACTGTTCGTTCAGCAATCGTAGGGGGAACTGTTGTCAACTTGCAGCTAAATCCACAAATCCATTGGTCATTGCTGTCACATAGGAATCCTCCGCAGCCACTTCTACCATCCTCTAATATCGAGGCATCCACAACGATTTTGATATAGTCTTCAAGCTCATGCCATGGGTGAGCGTCCGCTGGTTGAATGACACTAAGAATGCCTCCATGCTTCAAAAGATCTTGATCTAAGCAAGCCTTAAAGAAGTTGGTATTGGCATTAAGTCTCGTGCTGGCACTTTCTCCCTCAAAGATCTTTCTCCACTGTGACACTTATATGTCCCAACAAGTATAGCCAAATAGCATGGACCATGCACGGAACCTTCTTTGTATGAATCATTCCAATCTTATTTGTTAGGTTCCATTTGATCCCTTTTGATCCTTGAATTTCATTAAAAGTACTCCATTTGTCATATTTTACCATCAATTTCCATCTATCTGCAGCGTTCAAACAATCTCGAATTAGGTGCATCTGATTCCTGATCACATTCGAATGGGCAAGAAGTCGAAACCTCTATCCCCCGTCTTGGTCTTAGTTGTGCCTTATGCAATCTTCCATGAGTAAAGAACCACATAAATGTTTGGATCTTTTCTAGGCTGGACCATCTCCAAAGGATCTTCCAAATGTTGTCTCTCATCTATTGGGTACCACCAAAAAGAAACCAATATACAAATTTAACAGAAAAACAATTGGCAGGAGATAGTTTCCAAAAGTATTTGTCCTCTCCTCTCTCTTCACGGGGTGGATGTGCACAGGCTATGCGGTCAATGACTTGTTTGTGAAGCCAGGTTCCCATTGTCCACCTATCCCATTCACTATTGGTTGTCACGTAATCTGCAACACATTTATTCCAATCAATTTGGTCTTCATATCCCAGAATAAGATCAATCAATGGAATATTCATCTCAGGCCAATTATTAGACCAAAAGGAAGAGGTCATCCCATTGCCTATTTTTCTTCCAATGCCACTTTTGAATTTCTTCCAAACAGCACAAATACTGCCCTAGGTGAGGGAGGAATTATGTTTTCTGCATACCGTGGGTAGATTCTTATCACCACAGTGATATTTATCCTTAAGGACTTTAACCTACAAAGCATCCTTGTTAGTTATCAGACCCCAGCAAAGTTTCATCATAAAAGCTTTATTCTGTTTCCTCATATTTTTTATTCCTAATCCACACAAATCTTTATCTTGCATCACTTGGTCCCAAGAAAGGAGGTGGATCTTATGCCCATCTTCACTGTCTCCCCTAAGAAACTTCCTACTACTTTGTTCCAAATTTTTCACAAGACTTTTCAGAAGCAAAATAGCTTGCGCATAGTAAGTAGGAAGGGCTAAAAGAACATATTTTATTGAAGTCGCTCTCCCAGCTAAGTTCAGACATCCTTTTCTTCCAATCCGACAATCTTTTTCTGGTCTTTTCAAGTGCCAGTGCAAAAGTCATATAGGAGGCTTTCTTATGTAGTAAGGGTATACCCAGGTATTTCCCTAGATCACTGGTTTGGCCAACCCCCATTTGCCTGCTTAACTCGAGGGATCTTGAGTAGTGCACATTCTGGGAGAAACATATCTTTGTTTTAGCTTTATTTATCCGTTGACCTGAAGCATCACAGAACATTTTCATACAGTCCATCATTGTTTCCACTTGTAGGCTTGAAGCTTCCCCAAAGAGAATCAGATCATCTGCAAAGAATAAGTGTGAAAGTAGGGGGCCTTATGGAGTTATCCGAATAGGATTCCCAGTACTTCATCAATCATATCTTTGATTAAATGATTCAACCTTCCCATACAGAGAGTGAAGATGTATGGAGAAATGGGATCACCTTGTCTTATCTCTCTCAAAGGTTGGAAGGCCTCTGTAGCTTCCCTATTCCATAAAACTCTGAAGGAAGAAGTGGAAATGCAGGTCATGATCAGATCATATAAGTCATCACTCATGCCCTTTGCTTTAAGAGTGTTCCTTATAAAGGTCCATTCTAACCCATCGTAAGCTTTTTGTAGGTTGACCTTCACTACCAGCCACCCTTTTTGTCCTTTTTTAGTCTTCATTGAATGAATAACTTATTGTACTATGATGATGTTATCACTACTTTGCCTGCCCACTATGAAACTATATTGATGCTGTCGCACTACTTTCCGCATGATGGCTTTGAGACGTTTGCTTAACACTTTGGTGATTGCCTTATAACTCACATTGCAAAGAAATATAGGTCTAAAATCTTTAACAACCTCAGGTTTCTCCATTTGAGGGATAAGTACTAAATTGGTCTCATTTATGAATCTCACCTTTCTCGGATCCTGGAAAATCTCTTTCACCATTTCACATAAGGAAGGTTCGATTATGTTCCAAAACTTATGGTAAAAGAAAGCTTGTATTCCATCTGACCCTGGTGCTTTAAAGGCTCCCATATCAAACACAGCCTGTTTAATCTCTTCATTAGTGACTTCTTGTGATAACAAAGCTAGATCTTCATTTCTGAGGTTCAGAAAGCCATGATCAGTAGAATAATTCACAACTTCTCCCTGTTCACTTCAGACAAGGTTCTGGTAGTAACCTAAAGCGAAGGTTTTAAGATCTTGCTGATTAAAAATCCATTATCCATCTGATTTTTTTAGCCTATCAATAAAGTTCTTCCGTCTTCTAACAATGGTTGAAGCATGAAAGAATTTGCTGTTTTTATCTCCCTATTTGAGCTAATTGCACCTTGATTTTTGAAACCAGATTAGCTCTTCTTGTGCTAAAGCTTTATTATATTGTCTCCATAACTCTTTCTCTGTCTGCATTAAATACTGGTTGTCTCTTCTGGCTCTTGATCTTTCCACTCCCTCTAATCTTAGGAGTTTTCTCTTTTTGTTTACTATGTTACCCACTTTGCTTCTATTCCAATCTGTTGCCATACCAGTGAAATGGGCAACACTATCTTCCCAATTTCCCTTATTCCAGCCTTGTTGCATAATCGAGAGAAAGTCTTCTTCTAAGAGCCAAGCAGCTTGACATTTGAAATGAGGCTTTGGTCTCCTCTTGTGATAGTTTTGAGAGCATTTCACAAGTAAGGGTCTGTGGTCTGAGCCAAATTTGCTTAAAGGAAAAACTTTTGCTTGAGGAAAACGAACATTTTTCATTGGCAAAAGCCAATCAAGTTTTTCTTTTATCGGATTTCTTTCCCATGTAAACCGTTCATCCACACTCTCTATTTCTATTAGCTGGGTCTGCTGAATACACTCTCCAACCTATTGCATAGAGTGAAAATTAGGATGAGCTCCCCCTATTGTATCATCACTTGACAAATATGCAATAAAATCTCCAATCACAAAGCAGGGGCATTGAACATTGTGGCTGATATTGATTAGATCATGCCAAAGGTTTTTTCTAAGACCATAGCAGGGCCCAGCATACACACAGGTAAGTAAGAAATTTTGAATAGTTCCAACCACTTCAATATAGATATTGATGTATTGGATCGAAGAGGAGACATACCTAATAATAACGTTCTCCTCATGCCAGAGCACCCATATCCCTCCTGTATATCCAGTTGCTACTAATCTCAGCCATCTATTGAAACCCAGCTTCCTACTCACCTTATCTGCTATCTCTCCACTCATACGTGTTTCAAGAAGAATAAGGAGTTGAATTTCTTTGCCATTCATCAGATCCTTCACTCTACCAGGGAACGTTTTTGATGTAGCTCCACGACAGTTCCAAGACATAAAATTCATGATATACGGACAGGAGTAGAAAGTCTCAATAACACCAAGACATAGTGAGGATTCAATGGCCTCCATACCCTTCTCATTACCATTAAAATCTTCTCTTACTTTTGCTTGTGTTTCATGTCAACGGTCATTTACTTCATGATTTTCTCTTTGCCAACCTTTACTCTCTTCAATTGTAGATGGGTCTGGTGGTTTTGGTACTGCATCAATGAATTGCTCTTTCAGTTGGTGAATTTCACTAGCTTCAGGAGCTTTGTCCTGCCTGATAACCATGTTTTCTACCTCCTTCTGTCGTTTAGTCTCTTCTGCATCTTTGGTTGTTACATTAGTGAAATCTAATGGGCTTATGCTTACCCCAGATCCAAAAACCACATGGTGGATTCGACTGGCACCCTTCTATTTTAGGAGTGGGGATATGATTTTGGGCCTTGTAGCCAAGCCTCTCTTTTTGCTGTCCTTTCCATTCTTCCCATTTATTAAATGAGACTTCGACGGGCACTACAAAAAAACACTGATTTACTGACAGAATTACCTACGGAATTACCGACGGAATTTTCAACGGAATGCATTCCGTCAGAAATTTTTCTGTCACTAAATCGATTTGCGACGGAATGGAAAATTCCGTCGGTAATTTCCGACGGACGGAGTATTCCGTCGCAAAAGTTGTGACGGAATATTCCGTGACTGATTAGCCACGGAATTTTCCATGGCTAATTAGCCACGGAATCAGCCACGGAATTTCAGACGGAATTTTCCATGGCTCATCAGCCACGGAATTAGCGATGGAACTTTCCGTGGCTAATTAGCCACGTAAAATTCCGTGGCAAATTCCGTGGCTAATCAGCTAAGATTTGCCCACGGAATTACTTGTCAATTTTTTTTTCATTTTGTGTTATTTTTGTTTTTATTTTGTGCTATTTTAATTTGATCAATCATTTTTTTTATTTTTAAGAGGGAACGAAAGATAATTGAATTTGTTAAAAAATCAAACATGCTATTAAAAGATATATATATATATATATATATAGTCTTTCCCACATCCAAATGCTTCAAATGTCAAGTGTCAAGTGTGAAATAAAAGATAAAAATAATAATTTCCTAAATTTATATTGCTGCTAGAGGGCTCAGATAGTTTAATTCCCATTCCTTCCAATGCAGATATGATTTTGTTATAATTTTCTCTCATCTCTTGATGCTCCTGTTTGATTTGCTGATTCTCCTGTGTAAGCTCCGTTATCCTCGTGCGCAATTCAGTTTCAACATTGGCATTCATACTTGTACTGTTAATGGAAGGAGAAGATCCCTGGGTACAAATATCATCATCAGCCTCAGACCCAAATCCATAGATGCGGGCCTTCTTGTTCTTGCCACCTATAACATCTAACCATATGTTAAATTCTTCCTGATTAGATTGTATGCTTGGAGAGCCTCTTTCAGAACTAAGTTCTGCCTTTCTTCTCATGAACTCATCCTATAAACAAAAAGACGACAGGAGTATATAAGTGCATGTTATGGAAGGCAAGATTCTTCTCAACTTAATCCCAACAACAACCAAATCAAGTCAAGTCCAAAAATAAAATTGCACTAAGGATAAGAAAAGATACCATAATTCATTAATTTCCAGCATATGATGACATATTCACCAATTCTATCCAAAAAAAAAAACACGGTACAGGAAGTTCCTATAAGTAATTGGGTGTGAGGGCCAAATGAATGGACAGTGGGAAGAGAACATGGAAGTTTTGAAACGAAAGGAAAGATGTTGTACCTTCATTAAATGATTTTTTAGATAACTGAAAATAAAAAATCCTAAATACTATTTAAAATCCAGAAGAACTATTTAATAGTATTGGAAAAAGAATACCATATCAAACTTCAAGACTCTCTTCACTCAAAGCTCGGGTTTTCTCAAACTTAGAACTTATTCTTTAAGGCTATATCCACCAAACATTTGATATACTAATATGCATTTATATATATATAAAAAATACATTGTATGAGTTTGATACACTACTACTGACGTTATTGGACATTGATATATAGTTAATATATAGGTAACACTTTTGCATTTCCTCTTTTTCTATATGCAACCACTATCCCAATATCGGTGCCTTTGCAACACAATATCGGAGAGTCAATACACAAAGCAAAACACTTTTTTTTTTTTTTTCAAACCTGGTTAAAGAAGTCAAGTTTTGGCAATATATATAAATATAAACCTATATGGCCTATCCCGCATGGTAGAATATTGCCTAATGATCAGTAGTGGATCGGGAAAATATATATATATATATTCCAACTGAGATCGACGTGTTCACCTTATACTAGGGATAATTATTTTTTTTAAAAAAAATTTTAAGAAATGACCTACTCAGTGACTATACATAGAATCATAAATACTTTTCTCAAGAAAAAGCAACTCGTCAAAGAGGTGCAAGGATATATATAATGAGTTACCTCACATTCCATGCAAAATATATGCCTATATTCAACTTTTATTAATATACGAAACCGTAATAAATAGAAAATTAGCTTGTAGTGTCACAGTCTTGACAAGGGGACTTTTAAAAGGCAAGTAATACTATATGGATTTATAAATGGATCTAATATGAAAGAAACTACTTTTTGGTTTTACGTGAAAAAATAGAATAGAATCAGATTCAGCAAAATAGAATGTTCAACTCAAAGATGCTCTGACTTTAATCCTACAAAGTCATGGGGTTGGGGCATAGAATCAGATTGGCATTAAGATAACAGAAAGCCTTCTCAAGACTAAGCAACACTCAACACGACATATGTGACAAGAAGAGAATTGTTGGTCTAAAATTGCACACAACAACATTCAGCAAACAGAGCCAATGTATTCACAAAATAGGACCACAAATCGTATAACTTACATTCAGCAAAAGGTTGTGACAAGAAGAGAATGCTGGCCTTGAAGCAAGAAAAGATCCCGTAGCTATTGTAGAGAAAACTCCCACAACCAACAAGAAAATTTGTCCTCAACTCTTATCCACCCAGTATAGCAAAAGAAAATAAGATTTCAAATTATCAGAGATATGAAATTATTACATATTGAATGAAGAAGCAAGATTAGGGGACCAGAAATCATATATATGACTTACTGAAGACTGAAGCACGAATAGCGACCTGAGCTTAAAAAGCATTCATTCCCCTGGAGCCTGAACTCCGTGACTTCGTACCTCAATCCTAGCCGCAATCGATCTACGCCTCAAACTCTCTTAACTGGCCCAGGGGTTAATTAATCTCCACATCAAGGAGAAGAGCAGAGATCTTTGTTGAAGACAACACAGCAATCATGAAGTACTGGAGGAAGAAGTCAAGCTTGATGGTGATAATGAGGGATGCCGTCACCGTCGAAGCTTGATGGAGGAAGAAGTCACGGCTTTTGGTGTGGATGAAGGGAATGTGAATGTTGGCCGACGACGATGATGAACAATCTGGATGATTAATGGCGTGCTGGTGGCTAGGATTCCACAAGAAGAAGCCGCCGTTACATTCGCCCTTAGCAGTCGCGCCGAAGAAGAAGAAGTGATTATGGTACCCTAGCAAGCAGCCGAGCTCATTCAAAACGCTGCACTTTTGGTTTTCACTCATTTTCTTTTATTTTTTTAAACTTTTTCCAGCTTCTTAAATTCCACCAAAAAGAATTAGCTACGTATCATCTTTCAAGTAGACAAAGGGTGAAATCCAAATAATATGAAAATCAAATTGATTGATGATACTCATTAAATTTTTTATGGTTTCGTTTTTTTTCTCCCTAATCATTTTTCAGAATTTTTTTATCTGGATATGTCACTTAAAGTAAATAATAATAAAAATAGAAGTTATTAAAATTAAGAGAATGGAAAATTCAGATGTAAAAATAAATCTGAATACTATTGTATATCTAAGCATTTAATATTTTAAGAAACTGAAATTAATAAGAATTTAAGAAAAAATATTTATAAACTTTTCAACTGTATATATTCAAATAAATTAAAATATGTTTTTTACATTTAAATATATTTATAAAAAAACATACATCGCACTAATTTATTAAAAAAAATAAAGAAAGAAGAAAGTCCAATTAAAAGCCCCACGAAGGCAAAAATAAAAGTTAACTATTGCTAGCAGTATTCATCTACACGAATAATTTTGTTTAATTGTTTGTTTACTTCTATAAAATATCTTTTATTAATAATAAATAATTTTTATTTGATTGGCATAATTTTTTTTTCAATATTGATGACAACAAACTATAAAGAATTTTAGTATAAATTAAAAAGATTATAGAAAATATACTAAAGGGGGGTATGATAAGAGGAAGTGTAGGAATCTAATTGGGGATAATTTAGTATTTTTAAATTTATATTTTGATATTTGGTCCCTGTAAACAATCATCATTATTAAGATCCTTCCCAATGAATATTATTTTTTCAGATCTTTCTTTCTAATTTTTTTAATAAAACTATAAGGTAAAATATGATTTTATTAGTGTTACAAAAGAAGAGTTAATCATTGGAAGAAAGAGAACAAAATAGTTAACATTTTTTGCAAAAATTAAGTCTCAAATTAAATGGGTTAACGGAGGGAAAGTGAAAATCTTTTGAGGGAGACTAAATTTAGCCTTCTAATAAATGAATTATGGTTTCTTCAAACAAAAAATGGACAAAATTACATTTTATAAATTCCAAGTTTAAATTTAAGTCTTACTATTTTTCTCATATAAGAACAATAATATTATATTTAGAATAATATTATAATATTTCGCTAACCTTTTCTCAATCTATATCTAGCCAACTTGATATTAATGTGGACATATTTTTTTGGTATAATTTTATTAATATTATTTTGTATTAAAAATGTGCTTTGGCTATCAGATATGGTGGACTAACTTTTAAAAAATAAAAGCAAGAAAAAAAGAATAAGCTATTTTCATATTTACTATTTTTATTTACATAACATTCTAATTTTTATTTATTACTAATTCGTTAAATATATGTTTTTTATGTTATAGTAGAACCTTCTAATTATATTATTTGTAAACAGTTGTTAATATTAATTTTCTAAATTATGATCTATCAAATACTAGTTTAATTTTTTTTTGGTATCCTTTCAAATGATTTGATATTTTTTAATTTAAAAATGTCCATCTATTTTTAAAAATAGATAATATATTTATATATAATATAATATTGACAATATCTAATTACATGAAGTTATGGAGTAAAAAAGAAGAATAATGTTGTCATGAATAAATTACAAAAGATGATGCTTAGGATTCATACATCTTTCACATTTTAACAAGGATTGCTATAAATCACTATCATGTACAATCAAATCATCAAGCATTTTGTTTTATTAACAAGACTTATAATTTTTTAATCAAAATTGTTGAGTCTAAATTCTCAAACTATATGTTAAATATTTGGTAGGAGAAATTTTTTTTTTCAGTTTTATGAAACTAAATACTAATAAGTTAGCAATATTGTTATACATGATTCCATGTAAATATTTGCTTTGCACCTATTATATTCTTCATATGATATTATCTCAAGATTAGTAAATTAAAATTCAATTTTGTCTCTAAAATTTATTCTTCTATATTATAATCAATAATATTCTGTTAATTTGAAATAGTCACAATCAACCAATAACTCAAAAGTAATTTTCACTTTTTCATACTTAAGGCAATCAAATGCATAGATTGAATTATTATGATTCACCACACTTCTAGGATTTCACTATGTTCTTTTACAAAATTTTTATTTGTTTTTTTCTTACATAATGTAGTCTTTCACCTCACAAAAAATAAAATCACTGCATTTTATTTTAAGAATAAAGATATGAAATTTCGGGGAAAAAAATTCACTTTTCTGACGGAATTAGCCACAGACAACATTCCGTCAGTAATTTCAGTCAAAAATCGGTCCAAACTTTTGTGGGTAAATTTAGCGACGGATTTTCCGACGGAATTTGCCACGGAATTGCGACGGAACTTACCGACGGAATTTTTCCGTGGCAAATTCTGTCGAAAATTATTTTACCGACGGAATTACCGACGGAAAAATTTCGTCGGTAATTTCCGACGGAATTCCGTGGCAAATTCCATCGGAAAACTGTTTTACCGACGGAATTACCCACGGAAAAATTCCGTCGGTAATTTCCGACGGAATTCCGTGGCAAATTCCGTCGGTAATATTTCTGACGGAATTTTCCACAGTTTTCCGACGGATATTTGTGACGGAATGGATTCCGTCAGTGATTCAATGTTTTTTTGTAGTGGGGCTTCCTTGTTCTATTGGGCCCAAATTGAACCCTAGGTCAGTATCTTGTCTTTTATTAACCCTAGCTCTCGTTCCCTTGCCTTTCATCTTAGGCGCCTCAACCAGGTCCCTTTTTTTGGCCAAAAACATTATGTTCTCTTCCTCAGGCTTGGGTTGGCTAGTTTCTCCCTTTTCCAAGTTCACGTCTTTTCTTCCCTGCTCCTCAACGGTACTCTTTCCTTTCCCTTGTGATGAAACTTCTCCCCCTTCTTTCCTCCTCCACTCTTTCGTAGGAGCTCTGTTGCTGGTTTGAGTTTCTCTGGCAGACGAGGTGACAGGTTCGTCCATTTCCTTTAATATGTCAAATTGTGTGCCCGTACTTGAGCACGTTTCTCTATCTACCAGGCTTCCTCTGTGATTAACTTTTTGCTGTGATCTTCTTTCACCATCTGCTTTTTGATTTCTTGATTTAAAAGTATTTTTTGCCTTCATCCAAGAACCAAAGGAATCCTCGGTTTTCACACCTGGTATACTAGCCAACAGTTGCTTGTTTGCTTCCTTCTTTGTATCCTGATTGTTGTCTTTGGCATCAGAGCTGGGCATCTCCGGTGAACTCTCCTATGAAGTTTCATTAAAAGGACAATCTTCCTGTCTATGACCATAGCATCCACATTTAAAGCATATAATATCCACCCCCTCATATTCAACAGTATACATCTTTTTCTAGATAAGAAAACGTGATCTTAAGGGCTGGTTCAAATCTACTTCTACACTAACTCTAGTGAATTTCCCCGTCTCCACAGCGACATTGTGGTTACTGCACGTGGGTACTGCAATGAGCCAGTGTATTAATATCCACCTTTACTGCTTTACCCATCATATTCCCCAGCTACCACATGCACTCTTCAGAATAAATATGCATAGGTAGCGTTGCCACCCTCACCCATATAGCCACTTTCCTCACTTTATTGCAATACAGATTGAAGTTAGGACTCCATCTTTGGACTGCCACATAATGCCCCTTTATCATCCATGGACCATCAAAGAGAAGCTTCATACTCAGTTCTTTGTTGGTTGACCGAAAAACAAAATAATTATTCGGCAGGTCAATAAGCTCGAATTTGTTAGTGTGTAAAATCCAAGCCACCCTATCCTTCATTATTCTGAGCGAAATTTCTTTGCCCAGTAGTGTGATGATAACAGCGTCCTTCCAGGGTCTACACAGCTCTTTTAGTCGATCATCCAGCATATTCAGTTTTGGAAATGACCCTACGATTTTCTTCTTCTCTGTAGTGGGGATTGGAGCGGTATCTTCCTCATCCTGAAGCCATTCCACCATTTGATCCTCAAAATCTTGTGAAACAGCTTTTTTTTCCCTACCTAGTAGTTTAACTTTGAAATCAATATTGAGCCGTCATTTAAAATCTGTCTTTATTTAATCGTTATTCAACCGTAAAAAAGTGGAACTAAATGGACAGTTTTTAAAGACAATCATTAAATAAACAGTTCCCGTTTTGGTTAATGGCAAAGCTTAATTTATACACATTTTATTTCACATTAGTTAAGGGTTTAAACGATAATTTTGAGTTTAAATAAATTTTTAATCTATTATTTGATTAAATTGCTAATCTTGAAATTTTTTATAAAAATTTTAGAGTGAAAATATTAATATTTTGTGGTTTTCAATTCTTGATGTAGAATTAATATTTTCTATTTCTTTGAAATCAATTCTGAAATTTTTGAGAAGTTGATGTTTGGAGAGTTTAATTTGCGATTGCAATTGATATCTGTAAACACTTTTGGATTACAATTTTTTTCCCTCCAAATATAGTTTATTGTTAATTTTTATTTTTGCAATAATTTCTTATTTTATTCTTGTGCGTATCTAATATTTAATTTGAATATAATTTATATTAATGGGTGGACTGTATTTCTTGTAGGTTAAGAAAAAATAAATAAATTAGGAAATACCATGCTACAAAGTTAATCTTCGAAGTTCTAGAATAATCTAATAGCTAAATTTAAATGGGTCAATTTATTGTTCATAGGCTCAAATCTTATGCCCAGCATTTTCTCTTGCTCATGTACGTTGAATACCTTAGCTGCCACACAGCTCACGGAAAGAAGAGGCGATAACATTGTGGCTCCTTGGGCAGAATTTTCCTTACTTTTTTATTATTATAATCTTCATCTCTCCCTTCAATAGTCACGTGCCACTCACATAGATACAGATTCCATTTAGTCATTCAATTTCCCTTTTTTTTCCTCACACCCCCGTCAGCACGTCTTTGTCAATATATCCCATGGCCGTGACTTGTTACTTGGAGGAGGAGCTAGGAGGCACTTCAATGGCAACTTAAGCTTGTTTATTTTACAAGACAATTTTAGAAGAGCATGGAGAGGGTAGAACTTTGAGCTAGGATTTAAAGAACATGAGGTAGAAATGTTTTCAATTATCTTTTTGGTTCAAGAACTTAAGATTATTTATTTTTAATTGATTTTGAGTTGTATTGGTTGAAGAAAATCTAGTTCTACATTGTGGTAAATGTTGGTTAAGAGCCCGCTGTGCTGCAGCCCCCTACTTGACATTTTTATTTTTGGATTAGATTGATTTTTAGATTAAATTTGTGCTTGATATTTGCTAAAATTTATGTTTGAAAATCCTTGGATTATTAATTTGATTATCAATGTGGTTGATATTGCAAATTTGGGTTTTTTTTTTTGTCTTTTGGTTGTTCAATTGAGTTGGTAAATTGTATAATTGTTCAATTAGATAATCCTAAATATAATTTCCAAATTCAACTTGAATTCATTATTGTTGGTTTTAATTAATTTAATTCATTGGCTTTATATCATTAAGAGTTCTCTAACGGTTTAATTGTTATTGTGTTTGAGGATTTTCATTCCTTTATTATTTCCTTTTTGGCCTAAATAATTGAATTAAATTTGCTAGGAAATTTAAATCCATTTGAATCTAAGTTGTCCCCCTTTTCCCTTTAGCATGCCTGAACAAAACCTGTCTTTTTTTTTTTATAATTATTTTGCTTTGCTATTTAGTTAATCCATGTTGTTACCTTCAATGTGGAGCTGGAAAAACAGGTCAGACCGTGGGCCTAAACGGAATTGATGAAGGAATGAACATATAGGGTGTCTCGATTTCCCATGAATCCCAATTTCCACAACAGAGAGGTTGCTGTTTAATCTAAAGGCTACTGTTTTTTAGCCATGTAGAATGATTTAGTGATGACATGGAATGAGTTATGGACGATAAAGAACAAAATTATTAAAGATTAAAAAATTAGGACTAAATTTTAAATGAGTTAAAAGTTCAGTGATTGAATTATACTGAGACATGCTTCCTTGATCCATAATATAAGATATTAATTAGAAGAAAATTGTGGTTTAAATTTTACTAACAACCATTATTCTTTTGCAGTAGGGCCGATGTTAATTTTATTAAAATACAAAAATACCCCATACTCGAACAAATAAAAAAAGTATAAAGGAGCAAAAACTTTTGGCGAAAGTGCGCCAAACACCATCTGTTTTTTAATAGGCATAAAAGTACCCATGACCATGACAATAAATTAATTCTTCAAGTTTTGGCAAAAAAAAATTTCTATTAAATTTTATTATATTATTATAATACAAATAATTTTATAGTTAATACATATGTTTGGTCTTCTAAATCTGCATCAAGTTTTAATTTAGTCTTTTAAGTTTATAAATTATATTTTTAGTACCCTAATATTGATACCGTTGGTCTCATTAACAGAAAATGTTGATTCAACGGATCTAAATGGTAATTCCATAATTAAATATTAAAATATTAATTCTTAATTCATATATTTAAAAAATAATAATGAAGATGATTTTAGCATAAACAACTGAAGTTGATTTTAGCACAAACATCCTATCTTTCAATAAAAATATTATATTAAATGATTAAACCTTAAGCATGTTTTGTCAACATTTAAATTTACTGAGTTGGTATTTTTTTGTTAAGGAGACCAACAATATTAAAATTAAGAGACTAAAAATACACTTTATAAACTTAGGAGACAAATAAAAATTGGTGCAAATTTAGAAGACTAGACATATATATTAACCGTAAAATTATTAGTATTATAATAGTATCATAAAATTTTATAGTTTTTTTTGCTAAAACTGAAATAATTAATTTATTTGTATGGTCATGGGCATTTTTGTGCCTACGAAAAAAAAAATAGTGTTTAAGCACTTTAGCCAAAAATTTATGGATACTTTTATACCTTTACATTTCTTTGATTTTTTTGAGTAAGGGGTATTTTTGTACTTTCATAAAATTAACATGAGCCCCATTACAAAAAATAATAGTTGTTAGTGAAATTTAACGGTTGTTAGGAACTTATCACGGAGACTATATCATTGGGGAACTAGTTTCGATACTCATCCAAGTTCGTCATATTTAGACCATTCAAATCTGTTTTGAATGGTTTGGATTTATTTTTTTTATTTTTATTTTAGTAAAAAATCATTTTTCAAAAAAATGATAGTAGTTAAGAGATTATTTTTGTTTTAGATTTTATACTCATTAAAATAGTTATTTAAAAAATAAAAATAAAAGGAAATTAAATCTGAACCATTCAAATTAGATCTAGATGGTCCATATATGATGAGCTTGGAGTGATGAGCACCGAAACTAGTTCTCCAATGGTATACTCTCCGTGATAATTTCCTATAAGATTAAAAAAAAAAAAAGGACAATACTTATATCAAATTACTTATATTCATTGTGTCAAGTTCACCAATCATATATGACCATGTGTTTTATTTTTAAAATATTAGCATAATAATATTTAATTATAAATCAATATGAAATTAAAAAAGGACACTTGATTATATATAATTGGAAAATTTGACATAATAGATATAAGAAATTTGACCCAAGTTTTTTCCTGAAAAAAATTAGTCAACGTTAGTTAAATATAAATTGCAGTTATAAATTTATAATTTTATTAAGTATTAACCATGAGAATTTAATTTATTCCTAACCATTAGAATGATGATCGCCTAGAATAAAGTGAAAGCATGAAATAAATAAATAAATGAAAATACTGTTAAACTTTATTGTTTTGATAAGCTTATTACTCAGAAAGCCTAAAAGAAAAGAGTTTTATTAATTAAAAATTATGGAAGAATAAATTATTTAATGTTGGTTATTAATTTACTTTAATTTAATTAATTATAATTATTTCCTTGCTTTCAAATTCAAATTAGTTTGAATTAATATATTTTGTGGTATAAGATTATCTATTTGATCAGCAGTTTACATTGAATATATAATTTCACATCAAAGTGACACATATAGGGAGGGAAAAAAAAAAAAGAATTAAATGCCTAGCTATCATGACTCTTTTTATGCTCAATTATTTCGAATTAATTATTCTTCTAAAGTTGAAACTAGCTTCATCTCTCTCTAAGGTACTAAAAACCAGATTGGTCAGTAAATCGGTTAAGCCAATAGTTTAAGAGTTACTAGATCAAACAGAAATCAATTCGGAGTCAGATTAGCAAATTAAAATAATATAAATTAATTAAAATTATTTGTATTTAATAATGAATGTTTTTAAGTAAAATTGAAGTGTGATTCCTAAGGGGCTTTTGAAGGTAAATGAGGCAATATCGTATTTAAAATGAGTTTCCGAAGAGTTTTAATGGTACAGTTTCGTTTTTTGACTAACACTGTGTAGTGCGTCGGCTTTAAGTTTTTATCTTATTTTTCTTTGATATGATGAGGGCCCAAATCCAATCCAAAGAAATCAAAAACTCTCATCCCATGCTTTTCTTAGATTCTAGCCCCACCAACCCACCAATCACCATTTGATTTTCACTGGCAATCTTATCCCTTTCTAACCCTTGGACAAACCTCATCAGCGGGCTTTCATATCTCCTGCAACACAACTTATTCTCATTGGCATTTTTCACTCTTTGGTCTTCCACTCTTCCTTTTCTTCTCATCCTTTTCTTCTTAATTATCTTATTTTCACATCCCTTATCTTTTTTTTTTCCTCCGCGTTTTTTACCTCATCTGATAATTTAGTGCTTGTTTGGCATTATTTATATAAGCACTTATAACCATATTTTATATAAATCAAGACAAAACTCACATATTTGTCTTGTATTTCATAAATCATGATTGAAATCATTCCAAAATTGTCTTCTTATCTTGGGATCTTGCAACACGATCCTTCCTCTTATGATTCCTCGACCATGTCGGAGTCTCTCATCAACTGTAGATGGTGAAATCAATTTATTTATTATTGCCCCTATTAGACTTAGCCAATTATATTCAACAGATGTTTTAGAAAATCATGTCCACGTCCTATTTTAGTTAACCTAATAATCAAGATCTAAAGTCACAAGTCGTGGCCAGTTCAAAGTCAATTAGTCTAAAATATGATTTAGCCTAACAAGCTACTTTGCCACAAAATAACATACAAAACACCTAATATTGGTAACATATTATCAATATATAACACATAATTTTACTCTGGAAGCCAGAATTAATCTAGTCCTCAACATAATGAAAAACAAAGAAAACAAGTACATGGGAAACAATAAGAAATAATTGCAAGAATTAACTTTGTCGAATCAAATTGTAGAAGTTTGATTTTAAATGAATCAAAATTATAACAACTGAGTCAAAGTTTCAGGTCAAAACTATAGGAGAAAATCATTAATTTGTTTTTGAATTACTTTTATCACTGTTTTCTATTACTATGCCTACCACGAGCCAGGAGTATCATCTATTCCCCAAGCTGCCCCTCAATTTTGCTGCTCTCTCCAAATATTTTTTTTCAGCTTTTTTTCATCATTAGATTCTATATAAAACAAGTGACATTTTTATATCTTATTTGTAAAAAAAAATGATTTATTTTTCAACTTTTTACTATTTTTCAAATATTTAATATTACCATTCTCATCTTTAAATTGCCAAAACTCTTTCCAGCAAGTAGACAGCAGCTTTCTTTCCTCTTTAACTTTTCAAAAGAAGTGGAATACAGATAACAAGTGGGACTGTAGAAGATTTCCTTTGTTTTTTTTTTTTTTTTGGATTTTTTTATTTTTCAATGGGTGTAGTATAATTATAAGCCTTCTTCAAGGAGTGTCGCGTGTATGGCTGAGCAAATCGAGCAGATCAACTTTCTTGTCTGCTTCAGATCAGCTTGTCATTCTTGCCCGGATCTGTTGTTTCTTAAATGGCAGAAGCAATTCATACTGAGATTAACTGGGAGATGCCTAATGACATGAATCAACAAGACTTGGCCTCTGAGACTGCTCAACAAATGGTGGCGCCTATAGATTTATCCTCCAATAACTTGCAGCAGCAACAACAGGTATGCATCATCCTTTACTGCTCTTTCTTCAATTCTGAAGCCTTTTCTTATTTTCTTCACTTCTATTTTTGCTTATTATTTTTAAGGTAACTTCTGTTTAATTAATTCTTCAATTATTACTCCACTTCCAAAGATATACACTTGTCAGATTGCAAGTATGCATCCTGTGCTTTTCATTCGTGATAATGCCTTTTCTTAATTTTCTTACACTCCCTTTAATTTTCTCGCACCTTGTTAGATTCATTGGAGACTCTTTTTTTCCTTTTATCATTTTCTTAATTATTCTTAACAAACGGTGATGAGATTACAGTTCAGTTATTAAAACATTTATATTTCCCAAGCTTTAGGGTCACCTTCATTGCTTTGTTAATGTGCAATTTCTGCTTTCCTTCTGAATCTAAATTGATATATTATATATAGATGGAAGATGGGGAGATCAACATAGACATAAAAGCATTGACAGAAATTAGCGAAGATGGTCTCTTGTCCCCTTTGTGTTGTATCTACAAGGTGTCCCCAAAGATCCGTCTTCTGAAAGAAGAAGATTACACTCCTGTGATTGTTTCCATTGGTCCTTTCCATCATGGTGATGTAAGACTGCAGGATATGGAAAGGCACAAAGAAATAATGTTTAAAAGGTTTGCACAAAACGCTATGATAGATTTAGACAGTTCGGTTGACTTAGCAAAACAGTCTGAGCCAATGGTCCGTGCTTCTTATCTTGAGAGCATCAACTATAACAAGAAGGACTTTGTGAAATTGATATTAGTGGATTCTGCTTTCATCATTCAACTCTTTATTATGAAATACAGAGGTCACATGAAACACGATTCTAAACTATCACAATCATGGTTGGAGGATGATGTAGTTAATGATTTGCTTTTACTTGAGAATCAACTTCCATTCTTTTTCCTTGAAGAGCTATACAATATAGCATTTCGCTGTAACTGTAGAGGCGATCACCCTACATTTCTTGAGTAAGGCCTGTTTGGGTGCCCCTAAAACCATGGTTTGGGAGGCAAAACCATGGTTTGGGTGGGATGTCACCCAAACAGTATCAATTTTGAAGAAATAATCTGAAACCATAGTTTGGGCCAAAATCATCGTTTTCGAGCCCAAAATCATCGTTTTGGGAAAAGTAAATCCATTCTGCTTCTAGCTCAAACTGGAGAGTATGATTGTGTCTGTCAGAGTAGATCTCAATAATAATATGATTGTAACATCCCTCAATTATTTTTTTATAAACATATTTAATTTTTTATCTTATAAATATATATACACATATTAATTATTTATTAATTGTATTATATTATGTATTATTAATTATGTTGGTAAAAAATATATTATTAGCAATTTTATTTCTTCAAATTAAAATATATTATAAAATCTATCTTTTATGTAATTATCATATTAACTTATGCTTTTTTTTAGTAATTTATATATATATATAAAGTGCTTCTAATAACAACTATCCAAACACTCTCACTTCTCATAATCACTTTTTCACAAAATCTATTCTCCAGAAGCTATTCTCTAAACTATGATTTGGTTTCATCCAAACACACCCTACATATTCCTTCTTTGACCATCTTAACATGAAAAGGTTAGAGCCTAATCAAAACATAAAGCATTTCACAGATCTTTTTAGATTATTTTACTTATCAAGAACCCATCCGATAAGGGATCAATTCAAAGGGGATGGATCTGATACGCTCATGTATAGTGCAAACGAGTAACAAGAGGCAGGAGTGAAGTTGAAGGTAACCACAAGCAAGTACTTAATAGACTTGAAGTTTTCAAGATCTGTTCTAGAGATTCCTCAAATAATTCATGTCGAAGTTGGGGCTGAAACTTTGTTCCACAATTTGATAGCTTTAGAACAGTGTCATTATCCTTGGGAATCATATTTTACTGACTATATTTATGTATTGGATAGCCTAGTCAACACAAATAAAGATGTGGAGGTTCTTGCTCATAAAAAGATTATCCACAACTGGCTAAGTGACACCAATGAGGTTGCTACATTAATCAACGGTCTTTGGAAAAATGTAACTCAACACAATGTCAGTGTTGAATACCTTGACATTTGCAGAAGGCTAAGTAAGTTTTATCAAGATCCTTGGCATAAGAAAAAGGCAACTTTGAGGAGAGATTACCGCAATACACCCTGGCAAACTGTGGCTTCTGTTGCCGCAATCATACTCCTCATTCTCACTATTACTCAAACTACATGTTCCATCCTCCAAGTAGTATAAAAGTAGCAACCTACATTTGAACGTTGGTAGTATATTTTAGTGTTCTGTCCTTAAAAATTCATGTTCCCTTTACTGCTGCACCATGTGTAGAATAATAACAACAACAACAACCGTAATCCTTATTCTTCCTTTTCTTTTTTCTTTTTTGGTTACGCACGCACTTTTTCTTTGACAGCTGCATAAGTTTGAAGCTTTAATTATATTATTTCTTCCTTTTAACTTTTTTTTTTAACAAATAAAACTCTTACGCGTTGAATGATTTATAAAAGTAGCAATCTAGATTCAATACGCTTTGGCTCATCACTGAAAACGGGACGGGAGAACAAACAGGCGAGGAGCGAGAGGAGGATCCATTTTCTGAAGAGCAGACATTTTTCCCCTTTCCTTCGTCATTTGGTCATATTTTTCGAATTCTTATTACGTTCATCATGCCTGTCATTTTATTTTATTTTTTTCTTAGTTCGATTTTGAGAAACGAAGCCTCTTATGAAGTTAACACATAATTGTTTTCATCAAATTAAAGCAATTTTTTTGTTGTTTCTTTTCTGATTTGATAAAGATGAGTTTTTAAAATATCACGAAGAAGTTTTGGAGGACATTCAGATAACTTTGGTCATTTTATTGCACAAAAAATTATAGGAAACATAACAAGGCAACGCCACGTGAATAGAGCGATGATTTGATTAGAGGGGCCTTATAAAGTCAAGGTCCAACATGCCTTGCATGCCCTTCGGGACTGCCCTATTATTAAGCAACTTTGGCTATCTCTTGTTAAACAGAATCAGACTGAACGCTTTCTCGGATGACGTGGAGTTTGGGAATGGGGCCGGTTAAATATGCACAAGCTATTGGCGGAGACGCCGCCCGATGGAAAGATTCGCGATACTTTGCTGGCTCCTATGGGAACGTAGAAACGACAAACTCTTTGAGAATGTGGAGAATGAAGTTCCTAGCATACCTCGGCAACCTCGATCGGGCAATTCTTGCGAGCTATGGTACAGCGAAGAGAACGCTCTCACAGGTGAATTTGAAAGGTACTCAATCGGAGCAGCATGAGACTATTGAGACTAGAAATGGATGGATGAGCTTATATGTAGGTGGCGCCCATTCTCATCTTACCGGACAAGCGAGTTGTGGGGGATTAATCGCGGACCACAATGGAGCCAGACTTGAAGCTTCTATGTTTGCAGAGCTTTGGGCTTGTTTAATGGAAATGAAACGTGCATGGGATGCTGGATATAGACAGATCCCGCTTCATTGTGATTGGGCTGAGGCTCTAGATCTGATGTGTGGAGGAAGAAGCGAAGAGCACGATCATTGGAGCTTAAAAAATGGCTGAAGCTGATTGCCTAGCGAAGTGTTCCCTTGACCAAAAAAAAGAGAAAAGAAAAGTAGGGTGATGATTAGTGGGGTCTTAAAAAGTTAAGGTCTTGCATGCCATTTTACGTCCACGTTTCTTTACATAATACCGCTCCGTTCTTCAATATAAATCATTTGTAACACATTTTTACATACCAAAGAGTGTATTAAATTAACAAATTTTTTCAAATTTTAATTTTATATTTACTAATCATTCCCATATCTCACACTTCTCTGTTTTCAATAAGAATTAAATAAGGATAAAATTAAAATAAGCACTAAATATATAGGGAAAACCATATTGAAGGTACCTATACTTTCTCTTCATTTTTAATTTGGTACCTATGTGTTTTTTTCCCTTTAATTAAACATTTAATTTTATCTTTTTAGCAACATTAGCTCTTATAACTTTGTTCTATTAATATTTTTAGTCTCTACATAAGGATTGATGATGTTAATAGAGGAAAAATAAAGATTTAGTTAAGAACAAAAAACACATAGGTACCAAATTGAAAATTGAAAAAAAGTATAGGTACCTCCAATATGGTTTTCCCAATATACTATAAGTGATGACTTATATATAAGACCAGAGTTGTAGTGATCAATATACAAGGCCTAAGATTCTTAATTGCCAAAAAGAAAAAGATTGATAAGTAAACATGCCCTTACACAAGTGACAACCTGAGTTGGTAGTTAATATTTATTTTGAGAGCCCATAAAATCGGTAATTAGAAAGAGGAACATACGACATTCCAATGTATTCGAGGTACCAAATTGTCCATCATAATATTCCAAATTCATAATTATTTTGAAAAATTAACCATATAAGTGAATTATGCACTACTACCTTTGGTTCTTAACATAAAACCTAGATAACTAATTTATAAAAATTAAAAAAATTAGTTAAGTTAGCTAGTTGTAATAGGTGAGTGTTGTCTTTTTTAAAATGTTCTTATTAATCATGCATTTTGGAGTTACCAATAAAAACTGCTTAACATATGCAATCACTATAAGGATTACTTGAGAAGAAATTGATAAAGATTGGAGATAAAATGCATTGAGATCTTATATTTAAAACCAAATTAAATATCTAACTAGCTCTTACATACGGATGGTAGTATATATGCTTCTGCTTAACAACCAAGGCACGTTTAGGAACATATGATTAAGATAAATTACAAAAATTTTATTTAATCGAAATCTATTCAACATTACCATTCTCATTTTTAAATTGCCAAAAATCTTTCCAGCAAGTAGACAGCAGATTTCTTTCCTCTTCAACTTTTCAAAAGAAGTGGAATACAGATAACAAGTGGAACTATAGAAGATTTCCTTTATCTTTTTTTGTTTTTGGATCTTTTTTATTTTTTTAATGGCTGTAGTATAATTATAAGCCTTCTTCAAGGAGTGTCATGTGTATTGCTAGGCAGAGCATATCAACTTTCTTTTCTACTTCAGATCAGCTCGCCGTTGTTGCGTGGATCTGTTGTTTCTCAACTAAGTTTAAATGGCAGAAGCAATTCATACTGAGATTACTACTCTTTCTTCAATTCTGAAGCCTTTTCTTGTTTTCTATACTTCTCTTTTTGCTTATTATTTTTAAGGTAAACTCTCTTTAATTAATTCCTCAATTATTGCTGCACTTTCAAAGATGTACACTTGTCAGATTGCAAGTTTGCATCCTGTGCTTTTCATTCGTGATGATGCCTTTTCTTAATTTTGTGACGTTTTCTTTAATTTGCTGTAGTTCTTTCTTTTTCCCCCCTTAACCCTCATCTGGTTTTAATTATGAATAATTTATGAAAATACAAATAAGTCATTATCAAGAACTCAATTTAGATAACAGAAACTCTTGGTCAACTTTTATATTATTATTTTACCAGTGCAAATTAATATTGAGGCGTCATTTACCTGTCTTTATTTGGCCGTTATTAAACTGATAAAAAAAGTGAAACTAAATTGACGATTGTTCAAGACAATCATATAAACATTCTGGGTTTTTGTTCTTTAACCAATTTGGTCGGGACTTATTTGACAATCGTTCAATACATCCGTCAAGTTTTATGACTAAATGATATAATAACTATAGGAACTTACTTTAATATTTAACATTAAACATCTTTATTATCTTCCATTTGACTGTTGTAATTGTCAATTGATAACACTTGAAGAACAAACCATTAGTCGCTTTAGGTCTACTTCAAAAATTAACCAAATTGATGCAGCACAGTGCACGATCTGGGTCGTATTCATTTCAGGGAGCCTCTAAAAAGATCCTAAATAACTAAGTATGGAAAAGATAAAGAATTGATTTGGAAAGGGATTGATTTTCTTTTTAACTAACTAACTAGCAAAATTTAAAAGGATGCAATATGAGTAAATAATTTTTAGATTTTTTTTAGTTTATAAAATGAATATGGATGGAATAAATGAAGAGAATTAACAAGTGATAACAAATGGAATAGCAATCCTCTAGCACAATAATTTAGGCTATTATTACTTCAATTAATTTGGGAGCTAGCTAAATTCAAAAGACTCCAAGAGCCACCCTTAGACTCGGTTTAATTGAAATAATCAATACCAAGCCACCTTGCATATTAATTATTTACAATTAAACTATTTTAGCACAATTAGCTAAAGAGAATCAAAGAAAAGCAATTAACATTTTTAGTCTAATAACCAAGCCACCTTGAATTACCACTAAATATTCACAATAATTTCAAAACATAGTCTGACCAAGTACAATGTAAAAAAATTAAAGTTAATCACAGCATAATGTCAACTGCTAATCAAAGATTCCAACAACTACAACCAATCTCAATGCAAATATAAATCATCATAGCATATCCAAATATTGTAAAATTAATCCTAAGACCTAGGAATCACAAATAAAATGAAAGAAGTAAAGATTAGAAAAGCTGAAACTCCCCTTTGAACCTCCAAGTTCAAGCCATAAACATTGCTCTAGAGAATTGAAGGATTTAGCCAAGCCTCTGCATCACTGAAACTCCAAGAAAACTCCAATTCGGTTCAGTCATGAAGAACAGTGAAGGAGCCAATGGGAAAATCAAAGAAGCGCCGAAGACAGTGATAATGGTGGACTTGAATGGAGGTGGGAGAGAACAATGATGATGCTGGATGGAACTGGACCGATGGAAGATGAAATCTGGAGGTGTGATTTCGCTGTTCAAGCTCTTTGTTTTCTGGTTCAGTCATGCCAAGAAGAAGAAGACAATGATGATGGTAATTCTGCCTCACACCGTCGAGCACTTCTGATTCCTTCGTTGCGTCACTGCTCTGTCTTTGGTTCTCTGGTTCCAGACTGAGAAGAAGACGATGAAGTTGGTGGTGATGGTGGGTTGGAATAGAGATGGGAAGTGATGACTTGAATTGATGGAAGTGAAGAAATGGAGGGATGGAGGTGTGATCACCGTCAAGCTCTAGTCTTTCATTCTGTCTTCTGCCGTCGCTGGTCCTCACTGCTCCTATGTCGCTAGTGACCAAATGAAGATGATGATTATTTTTAGTCTAGGGCCGGTAGTAGACGCACCGTTTCACTACCTGGACCTCTTTTATTTCATTTTTTTAAAAATATTTCTTTCTTTCTTCTTTTCTTTTTATTTTTTTATTTTTAAGCCTTCCAAAAAATTTCAATTAAAAATTGAAAGATAGGTAGCATTAATTGTCCTTAAAGATCAATTAATCACAATTATGACAAATTTGCCCCTATTATGCACTAATTCAAGGTAAAGCACTCTAATATGAATTATACTCAAATAATGCAATTAAGGACTAATAATAATGACAAAAACCCACTAAAAAGATATGAAAATTCATGTAAAACATAGGTCTACCAATGATTAAAGAAGTTAAACCTCTTCCATCAAAAAACAAAGTTAAACTTATTTGATAGTTATTTACTTGACCGTTAAATATTTTGTTAACAGATTTAATGATCAAATTAATAACCACCAAGTACTACACCAACTTCTGCCTCAACTTATAACATATATGCATATACCTATGTTTTTCTATTCAATCTAAAAAACCATTTTGTAGTGATATTTTTCATTCATTCTTTTATTTTATTATTTTTTCTGGGAATAGAGGACTTTATATATATACATATGTATTTGGTTGGTTGCATTCTAAACCAAACTCCGTAGGTGGAAGATGAGGTGGCTATACGCATAAAAAAATGATTCTAGATTGTGAAGATGGTCGTTTGCCCCCAGACTGTGGTATCTCTTGGGTGTCCATTACACTCTGTCATCTTAAAGAAGAAACTTACACTTACGTAGGTGGAAGATGAGGTGGCTATACGCATAAAAAAATGATTCTAGATTGTGAAGATGGTCGTTTGCCCCCAGACTGTGGTATCTCTTGGGTGTCCATTACACTCTGTCATCTTAAAGAAGAAACTTACACTTCAAAAGTTGTTTCGATTGACCCCTTTCATTATGCTAATGAGAGGCTGCAAGACATGAAAAGGCATACACAAATATTGTTCAAAAGGCTTGCTCAAAGAGCTGAGTCCAACTTGGATGATTTAGTTTGTTGTGTTAACATTTGGAACCAAAAGTCCATGCTTCTTATTCAGAGATCATTAAATTTACGGAAGAAGAACTTGTGAAATTGACATTAATAGATGCTGGCTTCATTATTGAACTCTTCATCATGTTTTGTGTGACGAGTGAGGTAGGCAACGATGCTAAATTGTCACAGCTGTGGTTAGATGATTCCATACGTAAAGATTTGATTTCACTTGAGAATCAACTTCCATTCTCTGTTATTGAAGAAGTGTTCAATAAAGCCTTTCCCCATGACTGTCGTGGTAGCCTGCCTCCATTTCACAAGCTCATGTATGAATATTTTGGAATGAGTTTGGGTGCTCATCAAGACTCATGAGCACCCAGTGCTCATCAGATCTGGATTGATGTGGATGGTCCAGATTTAGTTTAATTTTCATTTTTATTTTTTTAAAGTAATTATTTCAATAGGTATAAAATAAAAAATAAAGATAATTTCTTAATTATCATTATTTAAAAAAAATAATGTTTTCTATTTTAAAATAATTATTTAAAAAATTAAATCCGGATCATCCAGATTAGATCTGGACGGTCCAGATTTCTCAGCAAGTGATGAGCACCAAAACCGAACCCGAATATTTTGGGTTTTATAACAGACAGAAATTAGAGCCTAATCCTGATGTTAGGGTAAAACATATTATAGATCTTATTAGACTGTTTTACTTGCAAGGGGAAATGTCTCATTGGCATTCATTCTCAGGTAAGGTTGGAAGCCATATTCTTTCATACAATGTAAATGCATTGAAAGAAGTAGGTATAAAGTTGAAGGCTAGTATGAGCAAGTGCTTATTAGACCGGAAATTTTTAGGACATATTCTTGAAATTCTAACAACTGATGTGAAGGATACCATTGAACTTTTGTTTGGTAATTTGATAGCATTAGAATAGTGTCATTATCTGGATGATGCATACATTGCTGACTATGCTCTTGTATTGGATTTTCTAAAGATGTGGATCCATTACTAAAAAAAAAAAAGCCATTTAACAGCGGTTAAAATGGTCTTTCCATGGCAGTTTTGGAGCCGCAGTGAATTCCCTCGATGTTGTAAAAAGAAAATTTAATGGCGGTTTATAACCACTGTGAAAAATGACTTTCCACAACAATTTTAATAAAAACTACTGTGAAAAGTTAACTTTCCATGGCTGTTTTATGAAACAAACCGCTGTGGAAAGTAGGTTCTTAATTGCAGTTATATATTTAACCGCTGTTAAAAACTTTTTTCAAGATGGTTATCCAAATAACTGTCGTGAAATGTTTGTGAATTTTTTTTTACATACTGTGATCAATTTCCTATACAACCTCCCTGTAATTTATGTTAGTGGTTAGTGGTTCATGTTCTTGCTCCCATTGGATGGCAATGTCGTCGATGTGGGCTAGTTTTGAGGTAGAGAGGGTGGTGAAGTAGGGAGATGGTGTGGGTATATAGAACCTGTAGGGAAGGACGGTGATCAGAGGGTGAATGCATGGGGAAGCAAAAACACTAAGGGAAAGGGGTTTGATGGTGTCACAAATGGGTCAAAGTGATTAGTGTTAGATAAAGGCACAATGTTGAAGGGTGATTCGAATAATGGAGTGGATTGATTTTGAGAAAATGAAGCATTAGTGTGGACAGGAAGGAAATGAGTGTTTTGTTGCTAATGATAAGCATGAATATGTCAAACCCTAATCTAGTCGTGTAAGTTGATGATGATGGTATTATATTGGTGAAATTGAAGTGATGAGCTAAGTGTTAACTCATATAATCATTCCAGTTCTGTTATCAATGCAGGTAATGAAGCAAAATGAATTTTGAAGCTGGGTCATCTTGTGGGAAGGAGCTTTTTTGTTATTTTCATATGGGAGGGAAATTTGTGACAAATGGTGAAGGTGAAGTGAGATATAATGGAGGTAGCGTGAGGTTAAGAAGCATTAAGGATAGGCTGATGCTTGAAGAATTGAGGCTAATGATATGTGAGTGGATTGGTTGTGATGGAAGAAATTATGACATTAAGTACATAGTGGCCTTTGATGAGAAGACATTGATTGACCTTTATAACAATGCTGAAATTTATAACCTTTTTCAATACAATGGGAACAGCGGTCATGTGTATGTGGCTAAAAAAGGGCAGGGGGATCCTTAACTAAGGGACAATGCAAAAATGTAAGTGGAAGTTTATCCTAACTATTTGTTGTCATTTATGAATTTCATCTTGTCATTCGTGTTAACAACTCTTGTCATTGTGAATGCGGAACAGAGAGATTCATGGGTATGTCATAGCAAACGAAACTAGATGCATCTCCTATTAGTTTGTGTTATGATTATGGTTGGCTTAGTGAAGAAAATGCTGGTGAATGTGACAACGATGGAGGAAGTGGCATTGAGATGGATCATGTGAAATGGAGAGGACTTTTTACAAGGGCGGGTCAACGTTTTCCAAGTGCAGATATATTTCGAGTGTCTGCATACAAGTTTGTACTTGCACACAAGTTTGTGCCCAAGTATGTGAGGAATAGCAAGGAATTCATGTTAGTGAGGTGTAAAGTTAAAGGTTGTCCATGGAAGCTATATGCAAATCATGTGGGGAAGAGTTGTGATGTGCTACAAGTGATGACATTTATAAATTGGGATGTTCATTCTGTCTAAGATAGCTTGGAAGTGATGCATAGTAGAAGAACTAGTTTGAACTCATCAATAATAATTGATGGGATGAGGGATCATGTAGACAAGGCACTTCTGAGATAAGGAAAAAGTTGAAACAAGAATATGGGATTGATCTAACATATAAACAGGTTTATAGAGCAAAAGAGAAGTTATTAGAAGACATATATGGAAGGCCTAAACAATCATACATGCTCATACCATGGGTATGCGAAAGGCTAAAGGAAACAGATGAAAAAATCGTGGCTAAATGGACTGCTATTAGGAACATGTTTGAGCGTGTTTTCATAGCCTACAGGTCATGCATTGAGGGTTTTTTGGGTGGTGCGAGGCATATTCTGTATGTTGATGGAACTCACTTAAGCGGACCATACAAGGGGACAATGTTGTCAGCTTTAACTTATGATGCAGATAACAAGCTGCTGCCATTTGTAATTGTAATTGTTAAGGGAGAAACACTAGATGACTAGACGCGGTTTTTCTATATGATGAAAAAAATTTTGGGTTCTGTAGAAGTTACGATTGTATCAGATCGACATAATGCTATCATTGGAGGAGTGGCATCAATCTTTAGGGGTTGTCATAGACACATCAAGGAGAATTTTAGTTCAGAAGTTATGAAAATGAATAAGGGGTAAACAAGGACAAATGGCTGATCAAAGGAGGATGCACTACATTTATTGGATAAAATTGCATATCCAAGAACAGATGAGAAATTTGAGGCAGCAATGGATGACATGAGAGCCTTTTCTCTAAGGCTATTTGATTGGCTTATTAATCATGGGGATGTAGATAGGTGGGCTAGAAGCAGGTATTACAAGTAATATAGCAGAATCATTCAATGCATGGATGGTTAATGAGAGGAAGCATACTATACCCCAATTAATCCATGAGCATCGAGAGAAAGTAGCAAGAAAGCTGCATGCCTCCTATGTGGCTATGACCAAATGGAAGAATTGTGTTGGTCCAAATATAGACAGTAAGATGATGGATATAGTGGCTAGGTCTGAGCATATGTATGCTGAAAATTATGGTGGGGGAAGAGTAAAGGTGACAACATCACGTGAAGACCATCGGGTTGATCTTGGAGTACACCAATATAGTTGCAGATCTTGGCAAATAATAGGGATCCCTTATTGCCATGCTTGTGTAGCGATCAAGGTTGTCCATGGCAATGTTTATGATTATGTTGATAATTACTAGAAAAAGTTATCACAAGAAAAGATTTATGCTCGTAATATGATTCCTATAGTAACAATAGACATGCCTCACCTAAATGATTACTATAGGATAGGAAATGTTAGTGAGCAAATATTCTTGCTACCTCCCATAACATCTCAACCACTCGGAAGGCCAAAAGCAAACAGGGATGAATCATAATTTCAGAACAAACAGATATACCAATGTGGAAGATGCCACCAACTTGGACACACAAGAAGGAATTATAGAAATCCTAACCCATCATGAAGTTTTGAGTACAGTGGGGATGGGTCATTTTTTGGTGTACATAGTTGTATACTCCACCCTTGTCAACTTTTTTGGGACTGGGATTGTAGTTAGGAGCTATTTGAGACATTTTTAAGTAATGTGATAGAAATGTCAGTGACAAGGGAGCATTAAGTGTGGCACTTGTCATTGAATACCTGAAAGAAAGTTATTGTTATAGAGATGTTATCTTTTGTAAATAGCTTATTAGTTGTTGTCATTTTCAAATTTGTACTAGTTATTAGCAGTGATGTAATCAGCCTAAGCTGACAGCTTATGTTAAACTGATGTATATGAAGATCAAGTCATGTTTACGATTATTGTTGTTATTTTCAGATCACTTGTTGTCATTTTGAAATTTGTTCTGGTTATTAGCAATGATGTAATCAGCCTAGCCGATAGTTTATGTTAAACTGATGCATATGAAGATCAGGTCATGTTTACAATTATTGTTGTTATTTTTGGATTACTTGTTGTCATTTTCAAATTTGTTTTGGTTATTGGTAGATGTAATCAGCCTAAGTTGACAGTTTATATTAAACTGATGTATATGAAGATCAAGTCATGTTTACGATTATTGTTGTTATTTTAGGCTCACTTGTTGTCATTTTCAAATTTATTCTGGTTATTGGCAGTGATGTAATCAGCCTAAGTTGACGGTTTATGTTAAACTAATGTATATGAAGATCAGGTCATGTTTATGATTATTGTTGTTATTTTCAGATCACGTGCTGTTATTTTCAACTGGATACCAGCAGGACATATTCAAGTAAAATTGAGTGACTTGAAAAGAAATAGAAACCAACAGCACATATCTAATGTGGCTGTTGTCATCATCTGATTAAGTGTTGTTAAACTCAGATTCATTAATGTCACTGGGGAATAAATTGGCAGCATGCATCTCAACATTCAGTCAGCCTACAATATACATTACATACAACAATCTAATAGAAAACAAGTGAATTATGAGCCTAACATCGAGACATATAGGATAGACACCTTTTCTTTGACTTTCTGCTCTTGGTTGGTTGTGGTTGTTGAATAAGATCTAATGCCTCGTCACGTTTTTCATTCACTTTATGATTCACCAACCACCATGTTAGGTCACGATGAAAGCCAGCAACTTCTTCCTTTGTGTAGGTAAGGGTCACACCAGGTTCCCATCTTCTTAGCCACATCATGCAGTGCATCCCACAACCCCTCTTGTGGACACAACAATATCAACACAATTATTTAACGTCTCTGACATGTTCATTTACCACACATAATTCAAAATTGACAAGACTGACAGGTTATTCTGCTAGGGAACTTCTACAAATATCATTTGAGACATTGGCTTTTTCCCAACCAGTCCTGGCTTGACCAGGTCCAATATAATATTGAACCTCTTCCTCTGCAAAAAGATTCAGGTATGGTTCACCATGTTTTAGGACCAACATAGAAAGCTGAATGATTTTACAAGTTTAAAAACTAGGGTAAACACAATGAGTTTTTTCTAACACATTCATCCACAGCCATTTCCACTGGGTCCTTGATGACAACCTTCTTCTATCTTCTTTCTATCCTTAGCTTCAAAATGGTCACTCATGGAGTCTAATATGTGGAAATCCAATGTGCTAGGCTTAATGGCAACGCAAAACCAATGTTGACAAACAAGAGCAAGACCAATTATGAAATAACATTCACCTAAGTTGTAGCCAACAAACTCAGGAAGAAAGAACTTCTTATATTTTTGGGCTTTCCAAGCTGGGTCATGTGTAATTATGTTCTGCATGACATGAAATTATTAATTCATTAACAGAGAACAAGTCATTTCCAATTCCATTGCTGTCATTGGTATTTGAATTCGGAATTAAGTAACCTCACCATGAAATCCACATCGAAGATGTGCCTCTTCCCTGGCCCCAACTCTGCCTTCATGTCCTCCGTCACTGCCTTGCACACCAAATTAAGCACCTACATTGCATAGTGAAAATGTCATTATTACACAATAATCTCACCAAATAGTATTAAACATAAGCATGGGTGCAGAGACAGAGCATTCAAAAATACCCTGTTATTTACTCTATTCACTCCACCCAGGGAAATAGCTGTTGTCGGTCTATATCTTCATCAAACATTTTAATGACAGCCCTGCAAACATTATCTGATGTCAGTGACAGAAAGTATTGTGTTGGGGACATCATCACTTGTCATCCCCATATAGTTTATTGTCATTTTCAATTCGATTGCTGTTATTGTCAGTACATACCGTGTCATTTAAAACTTAGGCTAACCAAGGATATACTTACTTCTTTCCCTCTTCCTCATTCTTAGGTCTACGGGATATTAAAGTGAAAAAAAATGTCCCTTTCCTCCTTTAGCTTTTTCATCCTCGAAGCTGCCTTGAACTCCATCCACGGAGATTTAATTGTGGAACTCTTTGCCCTTGTTGACCTCCTCAATTTAGTGGATTTTTCAGGTCCTGCTTCCTCTCCATTGTCACTACTCTCCCATTCACAATCCAACAGTAAAGGAAGATTGGTAGGGGTTGCAATCTTTGCATGTGTGTCTTCCTCACCCTCATCATCTGAATCCTCAACCTCCTTATTACCATCTTCCGCCTCTTCAACCACATAATCATGACTGACTTCCATGTCATCATGGTCATCTTCCTCCTCATCAACCACATAATCATGACCTCCTTTCTTGTCATTATGGTCATCTTCCTCCTCATCCTTATTGTCATCATCATCACCTCCACGACCATCACGGTCACCCTCATCTTTCAGCTCCTCAACCATGTAATCATGACCTCCTTCTAAAAAATCCTTCCTTTAACCCCTTAGAGTATGCTTTTGGAAATGTTATGGTTCAAGCAGATTACGACACAAGCCCGTGGATTTAAAATTTCAACATAATTACGCAGGTTACTATTCACTGTTTAAGTTCCAGATTACAAGTCCGATTTTGGGAGGGTATAATTCTTAGTACACACATCTATTTTAAGTTATCCACTACTTGTTTTAAAGCTTAGGATGTGTACTTTAATCATGTCAAATTTCATGCTTTAACTCATTCATTTGCTAGGTCAAATTGAAGCCAGAAACTGACTGCTCTAGGACCTACATTTTATCCACCAAACAATTCTTACTCTAATTCTCCCTTCATTTGAACATACAACAACTAGCTTTATGGATTCCCATTCATTCATATAATTTGAGTTCCATGCCATTAAATTATACATCAAACATTATATCACATTTCATGCTTGACATATCCACAATTAATTACATAATTAGTGATGTCAATCATTACATTGAAATGCATGTAAATTCTCTACTTTCATTGCTTCCATCTTGTTGCCCTTCTTCATGCATGCCTTCTCTTTAACATTTGATTTACTATAGTTGGTTAAGGGAGGGTGAGATTCAGGAGAATCTCAGTAGCAAACAATAACCACCCAAACATACATGGCAAGCCTAGCATTCATAATATGCTTGCAACTTAACATTTCTATAATATAGTGACATGTTTGGAAATCATCATGCATTAACCATAAAACACATAGACCTATGAAAAATTTCAAACATATTCACAATCACAATGCATGAGTTCATAAAACCATATAAACACAGAACATGTCATACATGCAAACAAATACCAAGCACATAAAAGTAGGGTAAAGTTTGCTACCTTGTGTCCTTAAGCTTTCTTCTTACTCCCTTTTTGTTTCCAAGCATTAAAGTTGCTTGCTCAACCATATCCAAACCTTTTCTTGAATGCCTCAAGGTCCTAATCACAGCTATAAGGGTCACATTACTCATTAGGACCAAGAATTACACAATATGGAAGACTTATGTCCTTAAACTTAATCCTTTTCTCCTTAATTTATAATGTAGTATTCTAGCTTTGTAAAAATTGTTCCCTTAGGTTAGTCCTACACAATTTTGCCCAAGAAATCCAAATATGAGCTTATATTCATCAAAATCCAATTTATTCCCTTGGTTCTAGGCCAAAAACGAAATCTGCCACTTAATTTTTAGTTTTGATTCCAATGCTTCCAACTTTATTCTTTCATCTTATCCCTACACAATTTTTCATTTTAAACACATTGGAAGCATCAAAATCATGAAAATCAATCCTAGTCACAAGAACCAGGTCTAGCTAAAACATTTCCTCAAGTTACACAATCATGAAATTCAACCAATTTCAGCATAAAACCACTTGATTCGTGTTCCTTTCAAGGCTTTGAACATTATTCTAACATCAATTTCATCTTCCCCTATCCTTAACAATTTCGTGCAGCACCTCCCCCAAGGGTTCCAAGCTCCTAAAAATCATTAAAATCCATAACCAAGCTCAACAACAACAAGAGTAGTGAAAACTACATCAAAAACCATAAACATACCTTGTTTTCGAGCTTGATCTTGTATAGGACCACTTGGCCTTTCTTTCTCCCTCTTCTTTCTCTCTCTAGAAATCATTTTTCCAAAGCTTCCCCAAAGTTTCCATGAGCTTGGATGAAATGAGGGGTAGGGAAAGGGTATTTATAGAAAACAAGACTAAATCTAGGCTGTTGATCTTAAAAATATGTGGTTTGATCTGAATCGTCCATTTTCTCTTTTAATCTTATGATAACAAGTGTCCTATGACATCATGCTTACCTCATCATGATGACATCATGCTTACATCATGATGAGAGCCTTTGTCGTTCGCCTTAGGGTTCCTAATCAAAAATAAATCCAAGCAATGCAATATAGTGCAAAACTCGAGTCGTTTCACTTTGAGGAGCCTTTATTTGAAATCCTAAGCAAACTAAGTATCAAAAATAAAGAATTGACTTGAAAAGGAGTTGATTTTCTTTTTAACTGACTAATTGGCAAAATTTAAAAGGATGCAAAATGAGTAAATAATTTTTGGATTTTTAGTTTATAAAATGGATATGAATAAAATAAGTAAAGTGAATAAACAAGTGACAGCAAATGGAAAAGCAATTCTCTAGCACAATGATTAAGGCTATCATTACTTTAATTAATTTGGGAGTTAGCTAAATTCAGAAAACTCTAAGGGCCACCCCTTAGACTCGGTTTAATTAGAATAATCAACACCAAGCCACCTTCTATATTAATTACTCACAACTAAACTGTTTCAGCACAATTAGCCAAAAAGAATCAAGGAAAAGCAATTAACATTTTTAGTCCAATAACCAAGCCACCTTGAATTACCACTGAATATTCACAATAATTTCAAAACATAGTCTGACCCAGTACAATGTAAAGAAATTAAAGCTAATCACAGCATAATGTTAAATGCTAATCAAAGATTCCAGTAGCTACAACCAATCTCAATACAAATATAAATCATCACAGCACATTCAAATATTATAAAATTCATTTTAAGACCTAGAAATCACAATTACAATGAAAGAAATAACGATTGAAAGAGCTGAAACTCCCCTTGGAATCTCCAAGTTCAAGTCATAAATACTGTGCTAGAGAATTGAAGGATTTAACTAAGCCCCTGCATCAGCAAAGCTCCACCATTCTGTCTCTGTTTGCCGCCACTCCTCTGGTTCTGTTACGCAACGTGGAGAGGAAGAAGATGCAGTTGACAGTGGCAATGGAGGCATGAGCAGAGGCAGCAAAACAGAGGAGCTCGCCGTCACTCGTGAGCACATCCTCTGGTCCTGTTCACGCCGCTCTCCTCTGGTTCTGGATGCTCGTTCTGCCATCGCTCTGTTTTCTCCCTCTCCCAGCCGCCGTCCGTGTCTGCCACCAGGAAGAAGCCGTGGAGAAGAAAGAAGAACAGATGCTGTCGATGGAAGATGAAGACTCAGGGGAGAGGAAGTGTGATTGCCATGAAGCTTTGGTCCTTCGTTCTCTCTTCCTCGCCACTGGTCTTCATCGTCGTTAGCTCGCTCCACTCTGTTTTGTTTCCTGCCACCCGCTCCTCTCTGTTCGGCGTGTTCTCTCCGAAGATGATGAAGATGAATATTAGGTTGCGTTTTGCCCCCGCCTTATTATTATTATTATTATTTCTTTTAATTTTTTTTTTGAATCTTCCAAGAACCTGCAAGCAAAATTCAAGGATAAGGTAGCATTAATTGTCCTAAAAAATCAATTAGTCACAATTAAACCAAAATATGACAATTTTGCCCCTAAAAAATAATAATTCAAAATAAAACATATTAAATCCATTAATAATCAATTAAGGCCAAAAGGGACTAATTAAGTTGACAAAACCCATATAAAAGATATCAAAATACATACAAATAATTGAGTTTGTCACATTATCAATCCGCATGCTTTTAATCCGACCGTACACGTAATACCTTCTTTTCCCATCTAACCATACACTTGTTTCTTCCATTTTCCTTCATCATTAAGGCATTAAAATAGGAAGGAAATTAATATAAAATTCGTGCAAAATACCACCTTTAGGCATTCCTCCACCAATCTTGCCATTCTGCACCACATAGAGTACTTTTTAAGGTCCTCACTTTCTCGGGACAACTAGGACATGTTTTGGAACCATTTTCTCATCTCAAATAAATCCACATGGCATTATATAACATGCCCAAAGAGAGAGTGATGCTCTTCCCTTGTTCTTCCATTAAAATAATTAATAATATTTATTTCGAAGTGATCTTGACTGAATTCTTTCTACCGGTCCACAATTACTAGAATCTATCTCTGGGTACCAATACTATTTATTTATCACGGGGTATTCCTTTAATTTTTCTTAAGCCAAAAGTCAACCTCTAGATATTTGACTTTGACTTTTCCCGGATAGTATGTAAATAGGCTTTAAATTCTATTAAAGCCAACCTCTTTGTTTTTTAGGGACGTAATTATTTTTAAAACCTGTGATAATTCCTCAAGTATTTTTTTCCCATTTTCTTCCAATTATCTGCGGCCTCCCTATACTTTAAATAATTTATTTTTGAAAATATTCTAAATCAGTCAAAAACCTGGGAATTCCACAATTCCTTCCAGGGGTATTTTCGTCATTTTTAGCCTCATACAGGCCTCTGAACCTTATTCCTATTTTTCTGAAATTTTTCTGAAGTGTTCAAGCCTTAACCTACCATTTTCTATTTTTTGGAATTTTTCTGGGATTTTCGGGCATAATTTCCATTTTTGCCCTTACCAACCCAAAACTTTACAAAATTACAAATTTGCCCCCTAGTTTGGCTTAACCTCAAAATTTATCTCATTGAGGCCTCCAACATAACTATTGGCCTATATTCATCTCTATTTCTTATCCCTGGGCCTTGAGACTTCATCTGAGCCTCCAACTTCCTTTTTTCTCAGTCCCAGAAAACTTTCTCTTTACGATTTAGTCCCAGGGAATCCCTCTGTCCTTCTAGGGAGTCTCTGGGACTTCTACCAAAAAGGGTTTGGTAGCCTGCCTAATTCAAGCTAATTCTGATACTTCTAGGCCCAAAATTCAGGATGTGACACCTTTCCTGGCATAAAGGTCATGTTCTTCTTCATCCTCATCCTTCTCATCATCTCCTTTGCTGGTTTCATCCTCATCAAGTTCCTCATCTTTACTTCTTGCTGTAACCTCTCTTGCAATCTCCTCCACCACTCGGTCAATGTTTTTAGCTTCTTCAGCAACGTTACCACCTGTATCACCAACTGTTTGACCCCTTTCTTTAGTAGTGGCCTTCTCATTCCCCATCCCCTTCACTTTGACGTTCAATCCAATCTGCACTTTCATTAGCTAATCATCAAGAGCCTTCATTAACATCCTATGGCTTTCTTCAAGCTTCTTAATGAAATGAGCCCTCAACTCTTTCAACGCATGCATACACAGTAAATGAAGATATCAAACAAATTGATCATTGTTATCATTGCCAGTGTCTCACTGGTCATTTGCAAATAAAGTCTTGTCATCTCAAGTGTCAACCTTACTAATAAACTTACTTAAGCTCAGGTCAGCTAAATTTTCCAAATTTCCATATACCGGATCTAAAGATTGCAGAATTGAACTATCATTCATCTCCCTGAGTAAACCTCGCAGCCACTGGTGATTTTCCAAAAAGATAACATAAAATAAAATCATTAAGTGCGGAAAAAGACGATCAAAGCGCCTTGTAATTCTCCCTTGTGCAATTACAACATCATATATAGAATCAACACTTGTAGCATATGGACTTCGTCAAGTCTTTAATTTTCATCTTTATATGTAATTCTTTAAGCCCCCACCCCCAATGTGTAACAATTTGAACAACAAAAGTGACAACTTTATAGGGGAAAACCGACGAATTTTTCTTGGCCAATAGAAAGCTAACACATTCAATATATTATAATGATAAATTTGTAATTTATAATTAGAATTTTTGCCTCACTCAGTTTGCTTGCTATGCATATGTTGTCGTGTGATATAATAGAAAATTGGCCACATTCACATGCCTCTAATATGAATTCCGATGTTCATTGAGAAATTAAAAAATTTTAATATGGATGCATGGTTTGAACATCAATAACCCAAGCAGAGTATGCACCTTCTTTACTATTAAATTATTCATTTTTGGTGACATAATTAATAAAATATCATAGGGTAGGGTAGGTAGATTTACATTGGATTTACATGACTATTAAAAAATAATAGGATAGGTAAATAGATTTACATTGGATTTTATCACTCGCCCCAATGCATATTGTGCCCCAGTATTCTTTTTGTTTTTTTGGTGACAACATCCTAATATTTCTAGCTAGGGTCAATATAGACAATTCTTTGGCTATCCATGCGTTAGTTGGAAATTCCAAGAAAGTTTCATGATTTTTTACAAGACAATTTTATATTTTTAAAAGAAAAGGCATATGGATATGATCATAGATCGTTACTGTTAAAATGAACTTAATGTTTATTAAAAGGTGGTTTTCAGTAATATAGTACTCCCTCCGTTCCTTATTATAAGAGACGAATAACCGAATTACGTTAATCAAAAAAGCAGTTAAAATTAGTTAAGAACAATCAATGTGTAAAAAATATAATTTTTTTTTTCAAAAATGCCCTCATTAATAAGGAGAGAGAGTATGAGAGAGAACAATTAAATTATTAAAAGAAAGAAAAGTGAGAGGAAGAGAGTGTGTGAATTGGAGACAATAAATATGGGTAAAATAGGAAATCAACACAAAAAAGTAGAGACAACTTTTAAGTGTCTCTTATATATAGGAACATGCCATAAGCACCAAATGTCTCTTATAATAAGGAACGGAGGGAGTATATTATTTAATCAAACAAACTAATACAACAAAAATTTCATGGAAAGTTATGACATTAATAAATTTATAAATTTATAAATAATATGACTAATGATGCATGCAGGCAGGTACCGTTATTTTAATTTTCTTGGTGATAAGTTTGATGAGGAAGCCCCTCAAGAATGATCTTCAACTCACGTCTGTAGGGTTACCGAACTTTGATACGCATGAACCTTTTTCTTAGAAAAAAGAAATGAAAGAAAAACTCTTGTTCCTCTGTTTCACTGCTTGATATATAAGTTAGGGTTAATATTATTGTTGGCCCTTGCTCCTTACAAGTTGATTGAATTTTGTTTTGTTCCTTTTAGTTTCATAAGGATTTGATCTAAATTTAAATGTGTTTACTTTAGTTAATTTTTTTTGATGTGAAAAAGTTTAGGTGAGTTGGATCACGACCTTGTGGGTTATGAGCTGACTCCTTACCAACTAAACCAACTCTTATTAGTTAATGCCATTAGGTATATGGATCAAAACTACAAGGACCCAGTAGATTTGTTTGCTTTTGGTGAAAATTTTACAAGACTATACGATTTTAATTTTCCATTTATAATTTGCTATAAATTTTACAATTTTTTTTATTGATTCTTTAAAAGCTTGCCTCACTTTAGAGCTTTTTTTTCCCCTTTAGGTTAAAGTATGTGTTTGATTCTTTAACTTTACATTAATTTTCAGTTTAGTCCCTTTAATTTATAAAGCATATTTTTAGTCCTCTAATTTTAACACCGTCAGTTTCATTTAAGAAAAATGCTGATTCATCAAATTTACATACTGACTGTACAATTAAATGTTGATAAAGTATGATTAAATTTTAAGATATAGAATGATTGTATCAAAGAATTATAATAGAGGGCATATTTTGTCAGTCTTTAATTGCAAACTCAGCATGTAAATTTGTTGAGTCAATATTTTTCATTAAATAAAATTAACGGAGTTGAGATTAAGAAACTAAATATGCACTTTCTAAACTTGAAAAATTAAATTAAAATTTGAAGTAAATTTAGAGAACTAAATGTATACTTTAACCCCTTCCCCTAAAGTCATGGCCTTGGAGACAGATTGTTCATATATTCACTGGTTAAAACTTCTCAATATTCAGCTTCCCCGCTTTTCTAGTTTTCTTTGCCTTTAACTTGTGTTCGTCCATATCAAATATAAATAATCAAACGAGATATTTAAAAATTGTTTATTGAGATGCCAAAACTCAAAAAATAATACTAGTAGTAATAATAAAAAAATTTAATTAGTTACATCTAATTTGAAAGATTCATAAATTAGACAATGTAGAAGTTAAAGGAATTAGATATGTGAGGAATAGAAAAGAAAAGTTCGAAAATTCTTCCGTGTCTGTAGAATGAGTTCAACCACCACCTTACTATTACAAGCCATGAGGGATTCAGTTTCATTCTTATCGTAGTGATAAGTATAAATGAGACCATCCAAACTGAAGCTGGACAGGCTATATTTAATTTAATTTTATTGGTAATATTATAATTTTTTAAAAAAAGATATTAAACTTGTATCCTAAATTTAATTTTTAAATAATAAATATAATAACATATTAAAAGTTAAGCTGCTCATCACTGAATGCTTGATCAGGGTACAGGCTAGTGATTCAAATTTGTCAACAGTAAATTAAAAATTAAAGAGATGCGCGAACCATTAGTATGTCTAATTCTAAATTACATATTAAAATTGGTTTTTGGATAGTTTACACTCATTTCTCGTTAATTATTTATAAGTCAAGTGTCGATTACATTAACTAGTGATAAGGTCAGGAGGTGCAATTTAATTTTAAAACTTTTAAATTTAATAATCTTAAATAATTAGTTACATGGTTATCCTTGTTTTGAAATAGTTGTACAATGAGGTAATTTCAAATGTTATTGAAAATACACCTTAAAAATTTGTCCTTATAGTAGACTTGATTCATATAAAGTTTAATTTGATGAAAAAAGTTGCTGATGTTGTATTAATTTCTCTTAAAAATCTAGTAGAATTTGCATTTATTTAATTAAATTTTGTAAGAGCTTCACCAAAAGAAACCATATTATTGTTTATCTGTATATAAAGAATTCTATAGGCTTATTTTATAGGGGAAATTGCAAAAAAAGACCTTGGAATTGTAAAAACGCAGATAGGGACCCTTGACAACTTCATTTTGGGTTTTGACAACTTCAGGGCATATTATTCTTGTCAAAACCCAAAGTGAAGTTGTTAAGGGTCTCTATCTGCGTTTTTGTAATTCCAAGGTCTTTTTTTGCAATTTTCCCTATTTTATAATCCCAAATAACGATATTCTTTTACAAAAATTAGGCTAAATTACACATAACGTCCATGAACTTTGACTCATGTACAGATAACCTCCATAACCTTTGGAACTTTACAATGAACCTCTTAAACTTTTATATTTATGCAAATAATGGCCGTATGATTAATTTTGTACATTACTTACCCTGATACAGCTTAAAATTTTGGGAGATTATTTACATATCAATTGAAGTTTGAGGGACTATATGCACACAAAATAAAATTTAAGGGGTTACATTACTGATAATGAGGGGTTATCCGCATACACTTGAAAGCTGATAAAAGTTTGTTATTAAATTTTAATAGTTATTTGCAGATGATTCAAAGTTTAGAAGAGTTTTAATTCGTGTAATTCATACAAAAATTATAATAAAGTTTAGGTTTGATGGGTTGAAATTAGGCTTAGCTTAAGTTGAACTACAAATCCAAAAAGGATTGGGATTATGTTTGCCTACATATTTAATATAGTAGCTTCATATGTTAGATATCCATAACTATGTTGCAGCAATACTCCCTCATCTTTTTTTATAAGAAACAATTATCATTTTTATCTTGTTCCTATTTATAAAAAGCATTTGCAAGATATTTCAAATTTTCATGGCTTGTTTCTCATTTTGCCTCAATTAATTACTTATTTTAATAATCCATATATTTATTATCTTATTTTTCAAACCATCATCTCTCTCCATCACATATTTTCTCTCTTTCATAATTTTCTTTATTTTAATAATTTTTTTGTACACTCTCCCCCTCATAAATAAGAGTATTTTTTTAAAAAAATTATAATTTTTGTATATTTATTGTTTTTAATTAAATTTAATTAACTTTTTAATTTATGGGATTTAGTGAAATGATTCTTATAAACTGAAACGAAGGGAGCACTAGTTTGGTGAGCAATTTTATAACGTGATGCATGTCGTAAAACACATTGGCCAATGAAATGGAGACACCTATATTAATAGTCTCCTAATTATTTATGTAAATGTGTGTATAACTGTGATTTACGAAACATGAGGTAAATACGTGAAAGAAATTTTATCTCAATTTATATAAAATATACTTATAAGTTATTTTAAACATGATGTCAAACGGGGCCTTGTTGTACTCAATTAAAAGTAACTTTTTCTAAACACGGTTTTTTTTTTGTATCCATGTAAACTCAAACTCAAACTCAAGACTTTGTAGTTAACAACGAAAACCAATGCGAATTGTTAACTGTGTTTATGGGGATGTTTAGAAAACATCAGAATTAATTAAAAAAATATTTTTATATTAGTAAAGACAAAACTTCTCTCACATATTTATCTCTAATACTATAAAATTATTTCTGAAAAGCTAATTCAAATGCCCTATATACCCACCTATATGGACCAACACATCACATTAAATTTATTAAAAAAAATTACATTACTAATCCATAGTAAATGGGGATACCAACCTTAATAATCACTTTGGCTTGCTGCAACTCGGATCCTATTGTTTTTAAATGAAATGTGTGGATATGGTCTGGCCTCTAGGGAGAAAATAGTAAAGAGATGATAACGATGGAGGAGAAAGTAGATGTGCTCACTAGGATCTTAATAATTGAAGAGTAACCAACAAAGAAAAAAAAAAATAGAGGTGATCCATCAGTCCACTGATACAACTAACAACTATACAGCCCAAAATAAACCTTAAACAAATTAATAATTCAAATTCAAAATATAATACTCTAATTAAATCAGTATTTTAAGAAATCTATCCCACACACATAATTGACGCACATCCATATATAGAGTGACTTATCTTCCCTATTGTTCTGGCTCACAAATGAACCGGACTTGAAGTACTATCGAAATTGGGCTTGATATGTGATTTAGTCTTTATATTGAATCGTTTTATGTATTTCGCGAAAATGGATGGTTCAGTTGTTTCAAATTGAATGAAGTATATTAATTTGTAAAAATGAACAGACAATGCTATTTTTTTGGAAAATATAAAATTATAATAAATAGAAATTATCTTTTTTGAAATACTCTTATTAATTATGAACATTTGAATCACCTCTTGATTGTAACTCCTTAACGTGTTCAATCACCATATGAATTATTTGATGACAAAAATGGACAAATATTTCACCAAAAAAAAGGATAAATATTAGAGATAAAATAAATTGGGGTCTTATATTTAAAATCAAATTAAATATCTAACTAACTCTTGTATTAAATATTAGATGTAGTAAATTTATAGCAATTTCCGTCCCACCGCCCCCCCATATGATACTTTAATGAAGAGTATTGCTTTCACAAGGCATGTTAATTTTTTTTCCCTTAAAACCTTTGATATGCTTCTCGCTGGCTTTTTCTTGTTGCTTTTTGTTTAAATATCTGTAGTAACAGGAAGTTCTGTAATCTGAATCCAAAAGCCATCTCAAACCAAATAGCTTTGGACCAAATCAAATAGTTACATGCAACATCTTATGGATTTCTTAACAACCATTGCATATTATAAACCAGGGTTAATACAAGCTTAGATTCTTCAAGTTTATTCTTATTTTGGTTTTGATCTTTCAAATTTCTTTTCATTTAAAATATTGGTTCTTATAATTCAATAAAAATTTAGACTATTTTATTTTTTTAAAGACCAAAATCTATAATTTAAATTTTGAGACTAAAAATAAAATAAAAACAAATTTAAAAGATCAACAGCTCTATTAACCCTATCAATAAAGATGAAACCACGAGAAGCCTAACAAGATAATATCAAGGCAACGCAGAAATTAACTATGACCGTGAAGACATGAAAGACAAGAAAAATGAACCAAGGAAAAGTGCCTTACAGCCTGTCAAAGTCGTACATAAAATAATTAAAAAACAATATTAGCGGGGCTGGTAAATGAAGACAAAGTCGTACAAATTATGACCTTGAAGACATGAAAGACTTATAAAAATGAGCAGATAAATTATTAAGGAAAAGTTTCTTACAGCCTGTCAAAGTCATATATAAAATAATTAAAAAACAATATTACCGGGGTAGGTACATGAAGACAAAGTCGTGCATGAAGACAAAAGACATGAAAGAGAAGAAATTAAAAGATGACGACACTAAGGAGAGTCACATGATACATAGGATAGGAGGAAAAAATGAGCCAAAAATCTAAGAAAACCGACAAGATATGAATCATATGACGAAGATGCATCTGTTTTTCTTTTGGGGGACAATCCCCCTTTTTCAGGATAGATAGGCGGCGGGTCTGGCGTTTTTCTCTTTGATTTCTTAGAGAATTGGATACACGGATAACAAGTTTCAATGTGGTGGGGCTCGCTGGGAGATTATCTAGGCCTTGTTTGTTTATTTTGTTTTTGTTTTCATGTCTTTAGAGTAGTTTTATATAAGTGTTTTTTTAAATAAGTTCTGAAAATTTAAAAAAATATTTTTGGATCTTTATTCTGAAAAATTGTACTTGAAAACAAAAATACATAAAAACTTGTTGGGAACAATTGCGTTTTAAAATCAATTTGAAGAGTTGATAAAGGTAATAGAAAGAGTAAAGAATGTAACAACGACAAACAGAATTGAAAGACTAAGGGTATGATTAGATTAGCGGTAGTAAAACTGATTTTTATTTCAACTGATTTTTATAAATTTAAATTAGAGTAAAAGTTAGTTAGTGTAATGTGATTTATATTTACATTAATATTTATAAAAAGTCAGTTAAAAAAACTAAAACTTGTTTGGATGATTAATATAAAAAAAATGTTTGGATATAACATGACTAAAAATGATATCAATTTTAGTAGTGTTTTATATTATATGATATTAATGTGATAATTATTTAGCTTCTTCAATTTTTTTTCAAATTAGTTTATTAGGATCTTATATTAAAGAGCAAAGGTAGTATACCATATGTATATAATTTGATAAATTCAAGAAAAATAATAAATTTAAATAATTAAATATTATTAGGTAATTATTTTTTTAGAAGAACAAAATATCAAATTATCGAATCAAAATAGGATCTATTTAAATACTTTTATCTTTTTTCTTATTCTTGTTGTTTGCTCTCTCCTCCTTGCCAGTGGTAAATGCTCAAATTTTCAGCTTTTCTTCTAACTGATTTTTTCTTCAAAAGCCCATTTAAGAAAAAGTTAACTCAAACAAGTATCATTGCAAAAATAATTTTTGATACAACAAAAAAAAAATTTTAATACATGTATTTTCTGATTTTTAATATGCAATAAAATTTATTAATTTTGATTATATTATAAAATTTTATAAATTTAATTTTTGACTGCATAATGAAATGTATTTATTTATATTTCTTTTAAATGGTTAGAAAATATATTAAATAAATATTTTTTTATCGTAAAATATAAATTGTCTAAGTTTGAGAGACTATAAAAATTATTTAAATTTATAATTTAATATTTTGAAATAAAATTTTTGTTAGAAACGTTTATAACGTATTTAGTGTATTATATATTTATTTGAAAAATTAATTAAACTTTCATTCAAGGTTTTTATATTTACATTAAATAAATTAATTAATTTTCCATCCTACTATGATAAAAACATAACTATTTGTAAAAATAAAAAATAAAATTATGGAAAAAGAAAAAAATTTTAAATTCGTCAAGAACAAATTTTATGTTATATATCCAATCGTTTTACGTCAGAGGTATTGATCTTCAATCTCTTGCAAGTCACAATATTTTTAGCAATACCTTATACAATATTCAAGTAAAGCAATTTATGTTGGGATTAATGTACAAATTTGTTCCGGAACTTTTTGTTTAATAGCATTGGGCATCTAAAGCTTTTTTTTTCCCCGTTTAATGTCATCTTAAAGAATTTTAAATCATAACAATATCATCCTAACCATTATTTAGGTTAATTTAATAATTCGGATGGTGTTATATATTGGGAAAATCCCAAAAAAAGCCCTTGGAATATACCAAATCCCAAATTGGGTCCTTAAATTTCAAAAATGACAGAATGGGTCATTGACCCAATCTGTCATTTGTGAAATTCAGGCGAATTGACATTTTTGCCCCTGAGCAAAAGTAAGTAGCTATTCTCTAAACAAATCTAGGTAACGCTTACACTGTTCTAGTGATTACAAGATTCGTTGTAGTTAATAATAAGCCACTTGACAATAATAAGATACCTAACTATGAAAAAATGAGTAGTTATTCTCTACACAAATCTAGGTAATGCTTACATTGTTCTAGTGATTACAGCATTAGTTGTAGTTAATAGCAAGACACCTGACTATGAAAAAGTGAGTAGTTATTCACTACACGAATCTAGGTAACACCTAAACTCTTATAGTGATTCCTTGAATCATTGTAGTGAATGAATAAATGAGAGCAAAATGGTCAATTCGCTTGAATTTCACAAATGACAGATTGGGTCAATGACCCATTCTGTCATTTTCGAAATTTAAAGACCCAATCTGACATTTCTCATATTTCAAGGACTTTTTTTGGGATTTTTCCTTATATATTTTTAACAATCAAAACACTGCAACAACTGTCTTATCTTTGAGACTGGAACTAATAATTTTTTTCAGTAAAGACAAATTAGCAAGGTTTGGAGAGAGAAATCATTCATCAATGCAGTGGCCCAATCAATTAGGGGAAAAAATAAATGTTAGAGTGAAGCCGAGTAATTATGAGAGCCCGCTGCTGAGACACAGCGCCGCGCGTCCCATCTATATATTTATTCTTAACGCAGACCATAGCAGTAGCAGATCTACTTTCATTCTCCCGCTTTTTATTGACTAATAAGTTTAGATGGCTGAAATAACAGATCCTGAAACAAAAGACTCGGGGAGTCCTACACAAACCGTATGCATTCTGCTCAATTTCTTTTTGCTTACTATTTTTAAGCTTGCATTCTGATTCAAATTGACAGGGGAAAGATAATCATGAAGGGATCACCATTGACATAAAGCAGAAGGAACCGATCACTCAGATTCCCCAACAAATGGTGAGATTACGTGCAGTTTGTTATTAAGAAAAGAAATATTTATACTACCTCCGGTCCTAATTAATATAAGAGCTAGTAGCAGATTTAATTTGGTACTAAATATATGATCTTTATTCATTTTATCTTCTATATTTGTTTATTTTTTCCTAAAGTAGTTCTCATGGTGATTACACATGTTAAATGATTTTCATTTTAATACACATAATTAATTAGGATATTTTAAGAAAGATAACACCCATTTATAACAAATAACTGACTTAACTAAATTTCTTAATATTCGCATGTTAGTTATCTAGCTCTTATATTAAGAACTAGAAGTAGTATTTTCCAAGCTTTATGGTAACTTCTATTGCTTTGTTAATGTGTAATTTCTGCTTTCCTTTTGAATCTGAATTTATATATAGACAGAAGATGAGAAGATCAGCATAGAAATAAAAGCATTAACAGAGATTAGTGAAGAAGGTCTCTTGTCGCCTTCCTGTTGTATCTACAGGGTGCCCCCAACGATCCGTGTTCTAAAAGAGGAAGCTTACACTCCTAAGGTTATTTCCATTGGTCCTTTCCATCACGGTGACGTGAGACTGCAAGATATGGAGAGGCACAAAGAAATAATGTTTAAAAGATTTGCACGAAGAGTTATGACAGACTTGGACAGTTTGGTTAACTTAGCAAAACAACATGAGCCAGGGGTCCGTGCTTCTTATTCTGAGAGAGTCATTTGCAAGAAGGATCTTGTGAAACTGGTGTTAGTGGATTCTGCTTTCATCATTGAATTCTTTGACAAGAATAGGAGTGACTTTGAAGAAGATGCTAAACTATCGCAATCATGGCTTGAGGATGCTATAAATAAAGATTTGCTTTTACTTGAGAATCAACTTCCATTCTTTTTCCTTGAAGAGCTATACCATGCCGCCTTTCCTCATAGCCATAGAGGTTGTCTTCCTTCATTTCTTGAGCTTACATATTCCAACTTTCGGTATTTTAACGTGCAAAAATTAGAGCCTAATCACAAGATAAAGCATTTCACCACTACCAGAAAAAAGGCTTTTAACGGCGGTTAAAAGTGGCTTTTAACGGCGGTTTTGAAGGCGTAGTTGTTAAAGGCGACGTTGAAAGGTAAGGAAAACATGGCGGTTTTATAGTTGACCGCCGTGGAAAGTCCACTTTCCACGGTGGTTAAATATAAAACCGCCGTGGAAAAGGGTTTTTTAACGGCGGTTATATGTATAACCGCCGTTAAAATTTTTTTTTTTTTTAAATTCTGCGAAATTTTCGTGTTTACCACCCTGCAGTTTACAGCTCCAAACAAATGTAGGCAGTGCAGATCACGCAGAACAAGATCAATTAGCTAGTTAATATACAGCAATGAAATTTTTTTTACACAATTCGAAAATAGGGGAACCGGCCAATATAATAGAACTAAGTGGTTACCAAGGAACACGTATTGGCTAGGTCCAACAATTCTGAAATAGAAGTAACTACTTCTTTGTACAATGGAAATCATGAACAATATAAGAGGGAACCGAGACAAAGCATCTAACAATGAATTTTTTGACAAATAACCTATCTATCTATTTGAAAGCTAAATTTCAATTTTTTCTACCAATGTTGTTGACAAAGTGTCCCTCATCAAGTTGATGTCATCCATGAGATATAGCGCAGTATTTTGAAATATCTGTTAATCAAAAATAACATAGTAAACTTAGTCAAAAATGTGAAATAAATTGAAGAACGTCATGCAACGTAACTCATCTTTACCTCGTCTAATTTCTCTGTCGTTGCTGTCTCAATTATGTCATTCATGTAGCGGATGACATAATATCCACACTCAACATGTCCTTGTTGACAACGGTACTAAAAAAATAAGATATAAAATTGAATATTAGACATTATTGATTATAAACATTGACTTTAATTCATCAAAAAATGTTTAAAAGTTAGTTCAAAACAACATATACCTGTGGAAGAATCCATGTTGGTGCTTGTCTATTTTGTTTAATCGCCACGACATTAAAACTATGAAAAGCCCTATCAACATTATAAGAGAAAATGATATTAGAGCATGCTTGTATAAACTTCACAAGTAATAAATATATAAATAAAAACTAACGTGTCGATGACATCTTTGGTTTCTTCGGATGGACTTCCACAGAGTGAATCAAACCAGTAAACTTTGTTGTCAAAAGGGGCACAAACAATTAGAGTCCAATGATAACTGCAAAAGGCAAACCATGTTAATTATAACCCGACACATACAACTTGTATATCTCAAATACAATAATACACTTACCCTTCCACGTAAGGTGCAAAATATATTAGCTTTTTGGTCTAACTCATTGCGGTCATAATGTAGATTGACCTTGCTTCCACAGTATTAAATTCTTTCTGCACCCTTTGAGGACACATAAAGCCATATGTTCTTTCAAGTCCTCCGTTTCGACAGATTTGATTAAAATGCCTGTTGTTCAAGTAAAAAACATTAGGACATGCATGAAGTATAATATGTAATAAGAAAATGATATTGTAACTTACAAAATAGCAAGCTGCATGAAGGCTATATCAAGCTCCTCAAAGTTGAGGAACTGAACGAGGTCCTTCTTATCAATGGTGAAGTCGTATGTTATATCTGAACCCACAACCCCCAACGACATCTTGAAAGTCACAGGCTTATCCATGTTTGGCACCACGGAATGAAGAACCTCCAAACTGGAATACATAAGCGCAACATCACTAGGAAGAGGCAAGAGTACAGGATCAGATGATGCGCTCGTTGTGGCCTTCTTTGCTGCCGCCTTCTTCACGATTGGCTTTGTAATAAGTCTCTTTGGCCACAAAATGAAATGTCCTTTAGCTTGGGCCAAGAGTCAAACCTCATCAGTAGGATTAGGCACTGGTGTACCCCCTGACCACGAACAATCCTCTCCACTGTCACCCTTGCTTGATTGCTCGGAATTTTGTTGCCGTGAATCGTTGTGCCCATGAATGCTCGACCATTAGCAACATGAACAGGTGAATTTTCATAATCCACATAGAGAGAACACGACATCCCATTGTCTTCGACAGGGTCAGGGCTAGGGTCAGGGTCAGACACTGTCAGTGGCTGTGTCTGATTATTACTGCCCTTTCCGCTTTTTATCACAGGTGAACCCTGAAACATAATATGAAATTAGTTAAGAAACATTAAATAAGTTTAAATGGATCAAATGAATCTTTAGAAGATTTAAAAAGATGTGTGATTATTACCTGGGAAGGTTCAGATACTCGGGGCATCTGGAATCCGCTCGTACCCATCATCATCAAAGTCTGTTGAAACTTGGCATCGAATTCATCACGTATCTTTTGCATCTCTGCCATGTGTTGTTGACTTAGTTCAGCTCGAACTCTCTCTGTTTCTTCTTGTAGTCGTTGGTCGAGCTCCTCTTTAGATACCATGTTAGCGGAGGATGATCTGGTGCTTCTTCGTGAAGCAGAGCCAAAAAATTCTTTAATACCAATCCCTTTAGGGGCCCCTCGGACTCTTCCGGGATGGTCAGCCTTTCCAATAGCAGTGGCCAAGATATCCATCCGTCCTTGAGGGATGAATGTACCTTGAGATAGTTGCTCCTCAAGTGTATCCTATATCATTAAAACAACAAATTCAATTTAAGATAATTGAAAAAAACAATCAATGAAGCATAATTCTTAAATATTACTTACAATCCTCTCAGCAACAGTAGCAGACTGTGGAGTAATGTATTGACCCTTTTTAATCCTCGCCGCCTTCCATTTTTCTTGGCGAGAAGGACGCTCAATGGATGGCATGTAGCCAGTAGGATCTGAAGCAGCAGCCATCTGTGCATTCTTCAGTCGTTCCTCCATCATACTTCTTTCCAACCCACCATACCCTGCACGAGACATGGTATGTGGGTATACATTCTGCTCAGATATTTGTTTGTTCTTCTGACTCAATGCCTATGACAATGAAACCAAATCGACAAAATTAGTTTAGTAAATAAAATATGACCTGATTAAAAATTAAGTTTGAAGAAACCAAACCTGAAATGCGGGGTCTTCACGTTGCTTCACAAAATTCTCCCATGCCTCATCGCTAATAAACTGGTATCGTTCCTTAGGATGCACACCCTTTCTTTTTCCATTAATATACTGTGTTGTAAGCATGGACTTAAAATCCCTCCACCGTTCAGCAATTTGCTTCAACAGACGGTCTCTCATTTGTTTAGTGGCAGGAATATCAAATGTCAGCTGCATGCAATACAATAATAGCATAGAGTTATAAAGTAAATAAACAACTATAATTGAAACAAGTAGAGAAAACAATGCACAATATACCAATATATCCTCCCAAAGGTTTTTCTTCAAATCTTTGTCCACCTTCTTCCAGTTAGGAATGTCAATGCTAATTTTACTGCGTGCGAGATAACCCACATAACTAGTAAATTGAGCCCCATCCTTTCCTATAGGCTTCAGATCATCATCAAATCCACTGTAATCCTCATAGGCTGTGTGCTCTCATCACGTAAAGCTAAATGCCTCATATGGGTTGGCCCTCTACCCTTTCTCCGGCTAGTAAAAGAGTTGTCATCACCAGAACCCTGTTGACCGGATCCGTCCATTTCCTGTTTAAAGAATAAGGAATTAATAAATGTAAGAATAAAAAATATCAAGTTAATATAAAACACTATATTATTAAGTATATTTAGCAAAAAAAAATCAAAAAATTCATTTGAGGCTTACAACGATTATCCTCCCAAATTCCTTCACAATGATCATCTCTAACAGCATAGTCATCATCTACCAAATCTAATTCAACTGCTTTAGGTCGAGTAGCTGTGAAAGGCGGGGTTTCATCAAGATTAAGCTCTAAGTCACCATCATCTCCACCAACTCCTTGCCTTTTACCTTGAAGCACGATAGACAATTTCTTTTTTGCTAGATCGGGAACGAAGAACACTTGTTTTGCTTGACTTGCCAAAATAAATGGCTCGTCTCCGTATCCAAACCTCTCAAGATCGACCGAAACAAATCCAAATTCTTCATCCACTTGCACAGCATTACTATTAACCCACTTACATTTGAAGACGGGAACTTTAAACTTGGTATAACTAACCTCCCATATCTCTTCTATTATTCCATAATAGGACATTGCCGCCAACATTGGGTTTCTGTCTTTAGAACTAGCAAAATGCATGGCTTCCGCTACTACCATCACCCCACTATTCTGCATAGTACTCTTATCGTCTTGGGTTTTTGTGTAAAAAGAATAACCATTTATATCATATCCACCCCAACACAAAACCTCAAAAGAAGGCCCTGCAGCTAGCCTCTGTATTGTCTCAGAAGGATTGCCATCTTTTAACACTTCTCGCTTGAACCACTCTGCAAATGACTTATTATGTTCATTAGCTAGTTGCATGTCACTCTTTCTTGGATTCAAGTTCCTCAGCATATTCTTGTGAGCATTTAAGTACGGCAAAACTTCATCCGTGTTGTTTAAAATGTATAGATGTGCCTGCATTACAACTTCTCTTGACATAGACCTCACTATGACACCCCGTGTTTCCTTGCTTCTTCTCCCTTGATCATGTCGAGATTGAGGAAGACCAACTGCCTTTACCCTGTCAAGATATGCGTTACAAAACTCAACTGCCTCCTCAGCTACATATCTCTCAACAATTGATGCCTCAGGCCGATAAGGATTCTTAGAGTACCCTTTTAGGATTTTCATGTATCTCTCAAAAGGGTACATCCATCTTAAACACACAGGGCCACAAAGTCTTATCTCTCGCACAAGATGAGCTATCAAGTGGACCATAATATCAAAAAATGATGGAGGAAAATGCATTTCCAATTGAGAGAGGATCACATAACCTTCATTTTCTAATTCATCCAACTCAGCAGGATCAATGACTTTGCTGCAAATGGCACTAAAAAACATACAAAGTCTTGTAATAGTATTTCTCACATCGGTTTTCATAATGCCTCGAATAGCAAGTGGAAGTAATTGTTGCATCAACACATGACAATCATGAGACTTCATTCCCGTTATCTTCAAATCTTGCATTGAAACAAGTTTGCTTAAATTAGAAGAATAACCTTGTGGCACCTTAATAGTATTGACAAAACCACAGAAACTTCTTTTCTCTTCTTTTGATAATGTGTGCGCAGCTGGATGTAAATAAGCCCTCTTACCATCTCTTTCTTGTGGGTGAAGGACATTTCTTATTCCAATTTCGACTAAGTCTCGTCTTGTATTGATTCCATCTTTAGTCTTTCCACTTATATGCAAAAGTGTACCAACAAGACTCTCACATACATTCTTCTCCACATGCATCACGTCTAGACTATGCCTCACATCAAGACTTCGCCAATATGGAAGATCAAAAAAGACAGATCTTTTTTTCCATATATTTCTCTCACTGGCAGTCTTCTTCTTCTTCTTCTTACCGAAGACCACATTAATTCCCTCCACCCGCTGATAAACTTCTTCTCCAGTTAATGGTCTTGGAGCCATTTCATATTCTTGTGAGCCATTAAATGCCTTTTTCAATCTACGGTAAGGGTGATACCGACTAAGAAACCTTCTGTGACCAAGATATACTGTCTTCCTGCCATGTTTAAGTTGCATATAGTGGGTGCCTTCTTCACATATCGGGCATGCTTTATGCCCCTTAACACTGTATCCAGACAAATTTCCATATGCTGGAAAGTCATTTATCGTGGTGAAGATCATGGCACGTAAATTGAAGGTCTCTTGTTTATATGCATCAAACACATCAACACCTTCCTCCCATAATTTCTTCAGATCCTCAATCAAAGGTGCCAAATACACATCAATATCGTTTCCCGGTTGTTTTGGCCCCGAGATCATCAAAGATAGCATGATATACTTTCTTTTCATACATAACCAAGGAGGCAAGTTGTAAATTACGAGGAGCACTGGCCAAGCACTGTGTGTGCTACTAAGATTACCATATGGGTTAATTCCATCCGTACAAAGCCCTAGCCGAAGGTTTCTTGGCTCGCCACCAAATTGAGGAAATTTTTGATCTATTGTTTTCCATTGAGGAGAATCTGCTGGGTGACGAAGCTTTCCATCACATATTTTCTCATCAAAATGCCATCTCAAGTTCTTTGCATCTGTGGCATTAGCAAATAGACGCTTAAATCGTGGTATTATTGGAAGATACCACAGAACCTTTAAAGGAGAACCTTTGGTCATCTCATTATAATCACCATCATCTTTCTTCATTTTGTATCTTGAAGTCCCACATTTAGGGCACTTATTCAACTCTTCATAATCATTTCTGAATAATATGCAGTCATTAGGACACGCATGTATCTTCTCATATTCCAAACCCATCGGACACAAAATCTTTTTTGCCTCATACATTCGTTTCGGAAGTGAATTCCCTTTGGGAAGAATATCACTCAGCAATTCAAGCAATTCCGTAAAACTAGCATCGGTCCAACCATTTCTTGCCTTCAAATTCATCAGTTTCAATACGGTTGTCAATCTTGTGTAATCATCTTTGCACCCCGGGTATAAAGGTGTCTCTGCATCACTACACAAAGTTTCAAAGGTGGAAGAAAACTGTGTAGAGGATTCAGACCTTATATCACGAAACATATCCGAAATTCTATCACCAAAGTCTTCATTCACAACCTTCTCATTTGCAGACAGTGTAGTCTTTCTAATTTCTCCATGCCATATCCAATTTGTATACCTCAAATTTATCCCATCACAGATAAGATGCTCTTTTATCTCAGAAATACTCCGTCGACTATTGTTTAAACATTTGACACAAGGACAATAGTACAATCCATCTCCTTTACTAGGGGCATTTCTCTGAGCAAACTCAAGAAATTTTTCAACCCCATCCTCATATTCCTTGCTAATTCTCCTAGCTTTCATCCAACTACGATCCATTGTTCTACAGATTATTTAAACAATACTTTACTATCAATCAAAATTCATAACGAAGGAAAAAAACACAAAATAACTAACAGATTATTTATCACTAAATTCTTATATTTATTACAAAAAATTATCAAAAATTCGAAATAAATATCAAAAAATTATAAAAAAATTTAAAAACTTCACAACTAATCAACTCCAAACATTTAAACATATTTCTAATACAGTATGTAAAAAGAAATTAAGGTTTTCTCACATCTAATGCCTACCAATTAATACCAATCAACGGTTCAACCACATAAAAATGCAAAATGAACAATAGAAGCTAACCACAATGTAAAACTAACAACCCATTTCATATATAACAGATTTTCATGGCTAAAACATTCAACAAACCAAGAAAAATTGAAAAGAATGAAAGAAGAGGATACTCACAGAGCAGAGAAGCTTCAAACACGAAGTGAGGCGGCGGCGGACAGTGGCAACGCACCGGTCTTCGGTTAGATAGTGGAGGGTAGGACCGGTTTTCGGTGGTGGACCACGGCTGAGCAAGTACCGACGGAAATGGGAGGAGCGGTCGACCACGGCGGAGTGCAGCGCACGGCGGCAAGGCTCCAAGGGCTCAATGGAGGAGTTTAAACGGTGGGCTAGAGGCGGGAATGGCCGGTAATGGCAGTTTCATGGTGGTGGGGCAGAGGGGGACCACGGCGCACTGAAGAAATGAGAAAGAAAGTGAGGAGTCGAGCGGCCGAAGGGGGTTAGAAGAACACACTTTCCACGACGGTTTTCAATAAAACCGCCGTGGAAAGAGTTTTTAACGGCGGTTCTTTAAAGAACCGCCGTTAAAAATACTTTCCACGGCGGTTTTATTAAAAACCGCCGTGGAAAGTAATAACCCTTTCAACTTATTTATAAAAATGCCACCGCGTTTTTTTCCACTTCGTTTTTCTGCTGAACCGCCGTTAGTTTGCGACGTTAAAGGTCTTTTTTCTAGTAGTGCACAGATCTTCTCAGATTATTTTACTTACCAAGACTGGAAAGGAAACCAAAACTGAAAAGGAATCCCTTCAAAAGGGATGGATGTGATACGCTTATGTATAGCGCAAATGAGTTACAAGAGGCAGGAGTGAAGTTGAAGGTAAGCACAAGCAAGTGCTTACTAGATTTGAAATTTTCAAGATCTATTCTAGAAATTCCTCATATTCATCTTGAAGATACGACTGAAACTTTGTTCCGTAATGTGATAGCTTTAGAACAGTGTCATTATCCTTATGCATCGTATTTTACTGACTATGCTTGTGTATTAGATAGCCTAGTCAACACAAATAAAGATGCTGAGGTTCTCACTCATAAAAAGATAATCCAAAACTGGTTAGGTGATGCCAACGAGGTTACTACATTATTTAACGGTCTTTGGAAAAATATAGTTCAAGCCAATTTCAATGTTGAATACAGTGACATTTGCAGACGGTTGAATAAGTTTTATCAAGATCCTTGCCACAAGAGAAAGGCAACTTTGAGGAGAGACTACTGCAAAACACCGTGGCAAACCTTGGCTTCTGTTGCTGCAATCATACTGCTCATTCTCACCATCATTCAAACCATATGTTCGATGAGCCAAGTAGTACGAAAGTAGCAGCCAAGATATGAAGCTTGATATATTTTAGTGTTCTGTCCTTGAAAATTTATGTTCTCTTGCTCATTTCATTCAGCCTTTACAGCTGCACCATGTGTAAAATAATAATGATAACTGTAATCTTTGTTCTTCATTTTCTTTATTACGTGCGCACTTTTGTGTGGCAGCTGCATAAGTTTGAAGCTTTGACTATATTATTTCTTCCTTTTAACTTTATTTTTTTAACAAAGAAAACACTTTTGCATTGAAGGACTTATAAAAGATAGATAAAGATTTCTTTTTTTTCCCGTAGAGATATGTAATGTTTAAATGACTGATAACCGTGGGTATATTATCTCTACCTCAAAAGTTTAAAATTACAGCAAATTTGTCTCATACAATTACGTTGACCCCTAAAATAGTGACATTGATGACCCTTAATATTTTTAATCGTAAGAGGCAATGTTGTTGAAATTGCAGAATAAATTTATACTCGAGAGAACTTTTAGGTGCTCAACTCTCATAAGTAAAAACTTTCGAAACAAATTTACATATAAACTCAATTTCAAATTCTGAATACATTGATATCTACCAAAGGTTGAATGATTATTGTGAAGATCCTTGACACAAGATGGAGATAACTCTAACATGTGATTATTGCAACACTCCTTGGCATACTGTGACATCTATTGCTAGCTAGAATATTAATCCTTCTCAGCATGCATTAAACCTGCCCCCATTTTTTTTTTAAAGAAGGTTCGAAGGTGCCAAACAGCAACCTCGAGGAAGCAAGAAGGAAGAAATGTATGCTGATTTATAGCCCAGTCACCGCTCACTAACTCTGAAACTAACAAAATTTGTCCTAAAGAAATTAAACAACGTAACATCATCTTGTTGATGGTGAGTGCCACATATGACGTGGCTATCATGTAGCACTTTGGTCGCCACCTTGGATGTCAACTTAGAAGTCTTGTGAGTTGCCGCATGAAACGCCACTTGAACTCTGTCAAACAGAGCCTCGTATGAAACTTAACAGATATATTATTTTAGTCAAAGCTGATAAGTTACCAAACACATTTTTTCTTTCTTTCAAGATAATTTGCACATATAACATTATTGTTTTTCTTAAAGTCATGTTCACATTATTGTTAACATTTAAATAAGATGTAATGTTATAAAACTTTTAATGTTCAAAATATTGATATTGATGATTAGGGGGCTCATTCGAAAGCCTAATTTGATAATATAATTAGCTTCTAAAATACCAAAGAAGCATGGATGGAGGAGACATCCTTTACACTGTATTTGGATGGGGGAAAATTAGGGAGGAAAGCTCTCAAAAATAGTACTCATCTTGTCCTTAATATAAGACCTACTTAACTAATTTGAGTAGATTAAGAACATTAATCATTGTTAAAAAAAAACCAGACCGGACCGTTCAGTTCAGACCAGAAACTGTTGAACCGGCCCCTTGTTTGATCTGGTTCAATGCTTGAACCGGAGGAAAAGTAACTTGGAGCGACCTGTTCTGAACTGATAATAACTTGGTAACCTGTTGGATTGTGCAGGTTACTTGGGTTATTTTTTAAGACTTCTCATATGCAAGAAATGGTTCCATTTTTCTCAAAAAATGAATTCAAGGGTTCAATACTTTTGCCTCTGGCTTCGGCCTTCATTGTGAGCAGTAGGAAAAAATGATTGGAGAAGAATACCGTAGAAGAAGAAAAACAGGGAATAAAAGAGCGATGAACGGAAAATAGAAGATGAAAGAAGAAAAAAAGAGTGAAAGCTATAAAACCTACCGTCAAGCGCACATAATGAATGTCATGCAAGGATGAGACTTGAGAGAAATCGATGGTGAAGAGAGATATAGCCATACAAGGAGGGGTGAAGACGAAAGATGAGTGAAAACTTGTTAAATTCAAAATGCATATTTACAGCTTTTTTACCCGGATACTATAAACAGTAAAAGATATTACTGAAATGCTACATGGTGGGAAGTATTTCCCGAAATACGTCACTGAAAGTTGTTGAGGGTGAGAACAACTTTAAATTTTTGAAGAAGTCATTCACTCCAAGAACGACTTTAGGGATGTGGCATTTTTTAATTACAAAAATTGGAAGTCATTCACCGAGTGAACGACTTAAGTTTTGTCCTCATTCAAAAAGTGCTCCAGCGTGCCTTCCTCTGATATTTCCATCACTTTTACTATAGCTTAGTCAAATCAATCTATAAGCTTCGCCATGCATTGTTTGTTTGGTTCTCTCAGCTCGTGAAGGCATAATGTAAAGCTGAAACTTGAAGTGATAGAAGAAGAAAAAGGATCTATGGGAGTAATAAGTGCATGGTTCATATAATTGTTGAATGGTCTATATAATTGTTGCATGCTCTGATTTTTTTTTTTTCTTGTGGTTGCTTTCTTTCCTCAGTCCACTCTTTCCTCTTCCTCAGTGCATTCTTCCTCTTCGATAGATATTGGACATTTCTTCTTCTTTCTTAGTTGTTTCCTTCCTCTTCCAGTTAGATATTGGTGGTGTGTGCTGTATTATGGTGTACTGCATTTTACTTGCCAGCTTGAAGGTTGATTATTGATCTCATTAAGGTACATTCTCTTACTTAATTTCTTTTTTAATTTTTATAGCGAAGTTAGTATATTTAGTCATGAATTTTTTGACACGTTGAGTTTGTTATTAAAGATGAACACATGTTGCTAATTTTCTTATAATAAAGAACAGAGTAGTACTAGTTAAGCATATTATATTATATAATTGTATTCATGGTCGATATAACAACCTAAAAAGACACTGACTCTAATGTATTAAATGGATCTGCAATAACTTTTATGAAAATGCAAAGAGGGCATACCTTTAACCAGAAGAAAAAAATATATATCCATCAATGTAAAACTCCTTTTCTAATACTTACCAAACTCAATATAAAGCCACTACTATGGTAGAAAAGGAAAATTGTTACAACAAACTACCATAGTGGAAAGGGATTTGCACATATTCAAAAACTGACATTTAAACTTAGGCCAAACTCAAACTTTGTTGCATGCAACCGAAAATCAATCGTTTCATTCATTCAAATCTATTTGATTCATTCATTTCATTGGGCCCCTGAGTCTCTAACTCAGGTAACAAGGAATCATAAAAAAGCCCAACCAGCTTTCCACACAACACAACTAAAGGTTTTATAAAACATCAAATAGAATGGCCTCCGGCCAACAAAATAAGGAGATAACACTTCCTCCAGTTTACAATAAGGCCATGTAATCAAGACATTTCAAAAGAAACCCTCTATGAGGCAATATACAACCAGCCATACATATACATGGGCTAGAGGCATTACAGCTTAACCAAGCTTAACCTCCGCATCCCTCCCGAACGGCGTACATCTTGAACCTTTACCTGAAAACATAAAAACCACGAGGTAAGACTAAAGTCCCAATAACCAACCTTTCCAATTTAGCGTACAAACTAATAGGTACTCGTAAGGTGTCAAGTGGGACAATTAATAAGTAATAATATAAACAATAGCCACAACCATCATGTTAAGTTATTGAAGCTTCGCGTGAAAATTGGAACCACTTCATTTGATTTGAAAATTCATAACTAATTCTAAAAAAATCAAAATGAGGTGGTTCCAATTTTCACATGAAACTTGCTAACAGTTTTTTAGAGGAAAAATACTCATTAGATTCAATTCTAGCCAAAGTAGCACTAGAAAATTCGACAAAGTGCACTATTCATATGGTCAAATTTTGAATTTCTAGTATTTTAGCCTAACTTTAGAAGGGCATAACTTTTAGCACAAAACTCCAATTTTAGTGATCTACCACTTGTTTTAAAGCTAAAAATGAGCTCAATAAGATTGCAAGGTCCAAATCAAAATTCATCCATTTGCTCATTATTTTATGTGGCACAAATTTAACTTTATTTAGGGTCTTTCTATCCCCCCTTTACCATTTCCTTGAATTTATTTCTCTTTTTCCTCTTTCCACATCCTTTTGAAATTGCACCATTCAATATCTCAGCACTTGAACATGTCATACAAATATAATTTACAACATATTATCATCCATAATTCATCCCAAATGTAACACAAATTCATTAGGCATTACATACTCTTTCAAAACAACATAATATTCACAATATCCTTTCATCCTAGTACCAATTCCTTGTCTTGATTCGTGGATGAGCCATTCCCTATTTGAGACATAATTTAACATAGGAGGAATAAAATTTCATAGAAATCTCAGTAGCATTTGAATTACAATTATCATGCAAATCAAGCAAGTTACAATATGACATGTTATAAACTTCAAGATGTCCTCAAGCCACATGAAATCATATCCAACAATATGCCAGCAGAGGAACATTAACACTTCCACACTAACACAATTCAATGCATTTGGCCAAAGCATAAGCCAAGGGTACCCAACCAACCAAGATCATCACACAAGTTCCTCAATTCAAGCAAACAACAAATCACATTAAACAAGCAAGATAAACAATCAAATTATAATTCAAAGCTACCTTTTATTACTTGTCTGATTCGGTCACCTCAAGGGGCAATGATCCTTCTTGACTCCTCCTCACCAAGCCTATTAAATCAAGCATAAATATAGGCCACATTAACCATTAAACAACACAAAGCAAAGCTTTAACTTTAATCAAACATTTTCCTCCTTTTTCATTAATTTTTAACAAAATGATTTCTCCTTTAGAATCAATAATCTCATGACTCATTCCTACATAATTTTTCATGAGGACTCCAAATATGAAATCAGATTTTTAAAAATCAAACTTCTTCCCCTTCAAGTTGAGTTTGCCGAATATGGGGTATATACTTCCAAAAATTTCATTTTTGATTCCAATGATTTTAAACACTTTCCAATAGTATATCCTTACACAAAAACACATTTTAAACCTATTGGAATCATCAAATCAATGCAAAATAAACTCCTTTAGTAAGAACACCCCTTGGCTGAAATACACATATAGGACCCTAGGTGGATTTTCTTCCAAATATCAATCCATACACCACTTAATCATGCTTATTCCACTTGGTATTTAAGGTTTCTATCCTTTCCTAAACATTACATGATCTAGCAAAAATTTGGCAGAACGACAGCATGAAATCTTCAAGCCAAAACCCTTACTAAACAAGCTTAAAACTTAGGGATAGGGATGCTTGAACATACCTTGATGTTTCCCTAGTAAAAGCTAGATGATTCCTTGCTCAAAATCCTCTAAGTTTTGGTCTCTCTTGGTTTGGAATTGCAGTGACAGCACCTCCCCTCTTTTTCCATTTTTTTTTTTGGTATTTTAGGGAGGGTTATTTATAGACCAACCAAGCTGCCTTTTCCTCTAATTTTTGGACGTCTAAATGGCTGAAAATGAGGTGAGTTGGCAGCCATCAAGTGCATCATAACACCAGATTTAACCAAGTGTCCAAACTCTAGATTTTTCCAAGCATTATCTCTGAATTTTGCATTTTATTTAATTAAAATTAGTGCTGTCCAGTAGCTGCATGAAATTGGACTTGAATTAGGCCTAATTTGGGCCTCTCAAATGGTCTAGGCTGGCCCAAAAAGATGGCCCACAAACCAAATTAAAATCCCACTACTATTCATGAGTAAAATTTCATAATTTTTCCAGACCTTCAAAAATTTATTTCTCTCCATGATAATTTACCTCTTAATATGAGAACATGATCTAGAAATTTTCAGAATTTTTTTGTCACCTCTAGGTATTTATTTTGAATTGTCTTCGATTAGGCCTCTATCAGTGTCACTGCGGGAAAATAAATTCCCTGAAATTAATTACTGAACTTCCAAGACCTAATTTTATAAATTCAAACAAATATTTAGATGATTTGTCCATAATTTTTTCAAAATTATTGAGGCCTCTAAATAATTAAAATAATTATTTTCCTATGATTTTTTTTCATATTTTCCCGAAAACCTCCGTTTACAGGAAATTCTGTAATAATTTATTTTCATAATAATTCCACCTTTCGGGCCTCAATCGAGGTTCCAAAACCTCTAACGTATACTTTTACCATTTTTTTGGGAATTTCTAAAATTTTTCTAAAATTTTTCCATTTTGCCCTTCCTAAACCGATAATTATGAAAATACCAGCCTGGACCTTATCGGGGTTTCACATCAAAAGTTGTTTCGCTTCCCCGTCTAGTTTCTACATTGGCCCTCATCCCAAATTTTAATCCTCTATGTCCAAGTGAAAATTCTCGGGATGTGACACATAACATGACATTAGGGCTGTTCACACAAGCCCATCCCGATAAACAAGGACGGGATGAAATTTCCATCTTCTATCCCGTCTCACTTCAAGGCTGTCTCGATATTGTTAGAACTGGGACAGGACGGGATGTCCCGCTCCAAATTTCTCTGACAAACAATTGTAATTTTAAATTCTAAAATTATTTTATCTTTTGTCTTCATATAAAGATGTCATTTGTCTCAAAAAATTATCAACTTGAGATTTGTGGTTTGTGTTGCTTGTTATGTCTTCCTAGTTAGCGAATCTTGTATGTTGTCCATGCAATAACGTAAAGAATCCAAGACTTGTCTACAAATCATGAAAATGATACATACATTTTGATTTATTTTTTAAAAAAATTATAACAAACATAAAATTATATTTTAACGTAACTAATTAATCATGAAATTTTATGTGGACTTAACAAATTTACTTGTTATAATATACTACCTTAGAGCCTTATATTACAAAGTGAATCTTATAATAAAGAGCAAGGAGTGAAAGTAGTATATAATTGAAGCCAATGATGCATCTAAAGATTATCTAATTTATCAACAAAATAATTTGACAGTTTGCACTAACTGAATCCAAATAATTAAATTAAGGAGCATCAAGAGAAAGTATATTTTTCATTATTTAGACTAGAAGCACCCTCCAACTATAGCGACTGATATCTTTTATAGTATAGAGGGTTAAAGATAAACCTCTTTCAATTAAATCTACTCTATACATACAAAGATTATGAATCAAACCGACCAATCATTCATTTATTCAAGAGATGAAAATTCGTGTCGCTGACGTCAATCTAAGATAGTAGGAAATGTTTATTTTGAGAGCGCATAAACACACACACACACACACATTCAAGGTACCAAATTTCCGCCATAACATTCCGAATTCATAATTATTTAAGCCAGCATATATACTACCACTACCAAAAAAAAAATGACTTTTAGCGGCGATTTTTATAAAAGCCACCTCTGAAAGTTTTTGGCAATGACTTGTCGCCACTGAAAAGTCATTGTTGTAGCAACAATGACTGAAAACGTTCAGCGGCGACAAAAAAAGTCGCCATTGAAAGACACTTTTAGCGGAAACTTTTATAAGTTTCAACAACAACATTTGTCGCCACTAAAAGTTACTTTGGTAGTGACTGGTGACAAGATGTCACCGCCAAAAGTGACTTTTAGCGGTGACTTTTTTGTCACCATGAAAAGTGATGCTGAAGAAAAACTAGCTTTATTGATGCCACATTATCATTGTCGGTTGTCATGTCATCGTCGCCACCTCCACATCATTGCCACATCACCACTCTCATGCCACGTCACTCCTCTCCACCACCTCACCGCCCAAATATTTTCACCTTAAATGTGTCTTCTTCAAGGGCTCGAACTTGTGGCCACTTTCTTTTGTGTCCAATCTTCTTGCTGTTGAGCTAGATTGAATTTGCTTATTACTATTCTGAAATAAAATATGTATTATCATATTATATTGTCAGCAGTGACATTAGAAAGTCACCATTGAAAGTCAGAGCTTCAACAGTGACTCTCTAAAGTCGCCGGTAAAAGTCTAAGGCTGAATGGAGAACCGAAAGACTTTCAGCGGTAACACTAGAATGTCACCACTGAAAACGGCGACCCTAGAAAATCGCCACTAAAAGTGAGCCTTTAGTAGTAATGGTAGAGTTTTCTATTTAATCTCGAACCATTAAAAGCTAGGTTTCATCTTGGGAAAGACAATTTTTTTTTTTTACAACTCCCAAACACAAGGTCTAATCCTGTTCAAGGAATGAGATTTTTTGAAAAGTTTTAAACTTTTTAAAAAATTCACTTTCAAAGTAACCTGTCTAGTGGTTCAAGTGCCCAATTTAACCCTTTTACAAAAATGTTAAAAAAAAACCGTGTAAGACCCATGGTTTGTATTCAACCATCGACCACATTCTTTTTTCATCCAGCCATTTGAATCCTATATTAAGTCAACTATAACCAATAGGGTTTAACATTCAATACCCTGGTTATTGGCTCATACAATGGGGTACATATACAGATACACATACGTTTAGGCAAAATAATAAGTATATATCAAATTATTGACCATTTCCTTCAACAGCAGTTATTATAGTTTTTTTGCCCTTAGCGAACTCCTTATGGAAAAATATTTACATATCAAAATAAATATACATTATATCTTCACCCCAAAATAAGATGCATTTTAAGCAAAATATATATAAAAGATCTTCAGCTTCCTGTACCTTTAAGCTCTACCAATCACTACTCTCTTGCCCTTAGAAGTACTTGCTCTTGCTGTATTACATGAAAGAAGGAGTAAGATTCTAGAGAATCCCAGTAGTGACAAACTTCCTTTATGTAATCATTCAAGATCACAAACAACATGCTACATAGGGTAAAGAGAACAACACCTTGCATCTAAATATAATCAATGATGCACATACACCAGACACCCATATAGCTAGTCGCTATCTATCATGCCCATATTCCAAAATAAATGGAAACCAGCACATATTGTCATGACAAATATTATCATGCAAAGGCAACTCACATATTGTCATGCACAATCAGCATAAAGGCACATCCAAGCATGTGACAATCAATGCACAATCATATTAAAGAAAAAGAGTTACTACCTTTTGTTTCCTTCTTGGCTCGTTTCTTAATGGACTTGACCAAGTATCAAATCCTATAAATTATATAGGTAAGGGCAGATTAATATTTATATATATATAGATCATTTATTCCTAGTCTTCAAAAAATAAATCAACAACCTTGAATATTCAACTTCCTTAAAATTTGTAGTAGCAACAGCATTTCTTTCATACTTTTATAAAATTCCAGCTTCATCCACATCATCCTATCCCCAGTTTTAATGTCCCTTAGTTTAAAATTACATTTCCTCTTGAAACTTCCTTGACTGAAAATACTTCCCCATTTATACATAATTAAGTCATTGCCAGGTGATTTAGTTTCAGCTACCATATCCCAACATTAACATCATAGCCACTATCACATCCCTCTATTTCACAATATATGCATATCTTTTGCCCCTCTAAAATTCTTATTTTACTGTAGTAAAATTTAATCACTGTTCACAGTAAGGCTGATCCACTAACTAGAATAATATTCAGCATTTGAGAACACAAAACAATAAACTCCAAATCAAATTTTGGTTCCTAAATTCAACAATTCCTCCTCTTATTAAAATTCCAGATTTAAAGGAAAATCACTTTCCAATCTATGTAGCATTCAAAAATTCAAACTCATTTTGCCCCTTTCCTATCCAGAGGTTAAAACCATTTAACCAAAACAAAACAATAACAACTCCCTTTTCCATTAAACCTCACGGCCTTCGCTCCAAAATATCATGTAGCATCATTTAATCTTCATAATCATACTATTTACTTTTCATTCGCCTTTCAAATATGGAACCCATGCTGTCAGCATAAAACAATAGAGGTCTTGGGTTCAAAAACGTCTTTGAAAATGTCATTAAAATAGAACCAGCCCAAATGCAATTTCATGTATATGTGGGTCATAAAATCTCTATTCAATTCCATCAACATTCAACATTATACCCAAAGAAAAGAAGAGTCTAAAGCTAACTCCCTGAATCACCTATCCCCTGTTTTGAAAATCAGGAGCTAAAGAAAAATCAACATAAACAGTAGCCTATAAATACAGGAACACTCTCACACAACTCCCAATTTATGCTTCGATCAAAGCTTTCATGCAATTCTTAGATTTCTCTCCCTGGAGCTGGATTTTCATTTGCTTCTTTCACTCCCATATAATCCTACTCAAAGAAAACAAGGATAGAGGGAGGCTTGAAGGACTCACCTTAGTCAGAAAGCACGCTTACATGCAAGAAAAACACCTCTGATTCTTTCTTTGGTAGTTTGTGATGGCTCGTCTTTCTCTCCCCCTTTCAAGATTTCTCAGCTTAAAGAATGAACTGTTAGTCGCTTTAGGTCCACTTCAAAAATTAACCGAATTAGTGCAGTACAATGCACGATCCGGGTCATATTCACTTTAGGGAGCCTCTAAAAAAAAGTCCTAAGTAACTAAGTATGTAAAAGATAAAGAATTGACTTGAAAAGGGATTGATTTTCTTTTTAACTAACTAAATGGAAAAATTTAAAAGGATGCAAAATGAGTAAGGAATTTTTGGATTTTTAGTTTATAAAATGAATTGAATGAAATAAACAAAGAGAATTAACAAGTGATAACAAATGGAATCGCAATCCTCTAGCACAATAATTTAGGCTATCGTTACTTCAATTAATTTGAGAGTTAGCTAAATTCAAAAGACTCCAAGGCCACCCCTTGGAGTCAGTTTAATTGGAATAATCAACACTAAGCCACCTTGTATATTAATTACTCACAATTAAATTATTTTTGCACAATTAGCTAAAGAGAATCAAAGAAATGCATTCAGACTCATAATCCAATAACCAAGCTACTTTGAATTTCCCCAAAATATTCTCAATAATCTCAATACATTGACTGCCACCACAAAATGTAATTGGAATTAAAGATACTAACAGCCTAAAGTTAAAATGCAATTTGAAGACTCATAAACAATATCCAATTTTCAACATATAAAGATAAAACCATTACAGCACATCCAAACATTAATAATCTCTTCCTAAGATCCAAGAATCATTAATACAATGTGAGGAATGAAAAATTAAAAAGCTGAATCTTGCCTTCAAAGCTTCAAGTTCAAGCCATCACCACTGCTCTAGAGGATCATGAAATTCAATCACGGTTTGCCACGAGGAATGCCACAATCAACATTTCACTTTCAATCACCTTATCGATCAAGAGGTAATCGATAATGACTCAAATAATTGGTAAAATCTCTTGAACTCACTCACTGGAATGCTTTTTGGTTTATCGATCATGTATTCGATTATCAATTTATCGATAATATGATCGATCATCAACACGTCCCTCTACATTATTTCTTCAAGTCTTTTTGAACTGTTTTCATATCACTTGTTCGATCAAACCTTTATTGATCAAGTGTTAGATTATTATTGTGCTTAAAAGTTGTTTTCCACGATAACTTGAAATTATCAATGAGCTGTTTGATCAAGCAGTTACCGATCATCTATTCGATCAATGCATCACTTCATCACGCAAATTGTTCTTCATGATAATCTTTCATAAAGCATATTTTCATTTTATATTCAAGCTTTTTTCAGCCTTCTTTAATCATATTATTCTCTTTTGAAAAGATATGAAGGCATATAAGTTTGGAAAAAAAAAACCTTGCATAGAACTCAGAAGTACTTCCCTTGTTACAATCACTTTGTTTGTATTTCACCATTTATTGGTCATTTGTTTTATTATTGTATGATCCATAATAAACTCAATAAATGCATACATCTGTTAAATGTACTTCTTTATAGTTAATCAATAATATGATCGATCAAGAGATTATCGATCAAGACATCAATCAAGTAAGTTCATTTTACTTTCTGAATATCTGATGATTGATTCTATGTTTTTCAACTGTTGTATCAATATCAAGAATAATTATTTCTTCACTTGTTCATTTATATTTACTTGAAGAAGAAAAACTTACTTGTGCAAAAGGACTTTTGCAGATTATGAAGCATAACAGCTATATTAGAGCTTAACCTATTATGTCAGAAGCATTTCTTAAAAGCAACCATTGTAATTGCTGAACACACGCAAGCGATCGTCTAACAGCTAAAAGCTCTTATGTCTAACAGATAACTAAAATTCTCCAACTATAAAAGGTGTGAAGAGCATTGAATCAAGTATTGAATACATCAAGCTACCGTCTGTAAAAATTAACTTTCGCATTCAATACTCTATTTTTCATTTCTGAGCATCAGTATTCATCATATATATATGCTGTGAGAGACTTTGTAACTCTTTTTACTCAATTTTGTGAGAAACTCAAGAATGTGGACTCTTGAGGGGATTGTAACCTTACGGGTAGTAAGGGGGAGTGATTAAGAGTGACTCAATTACTGTACTGAGGCACCAAGAGCCTATTCAATCTTCGGGATTTGGTAGAAATCTCAGAGATGCTTTGAGGACTGGATGGAGGTCAAGTGGTTAAGACCGAACTAGTATAAACTCCAGTGTCATTCTTCTTCAGCGAAATCTTTCCAAACTTATCTCTACAGTTTTATCTGTTCTCCCCCCTCTTGGATGAAACTGCCACCAACAGTGATCAGGGGGACTTGAAGGGTTGTAATGTTGGAAAGCAAGGCCAACTGGATGAAATAAACTAACAAGTGAAATGCATGAGTAGTAAAATATCAACTCGAAATGAGCTAAAGTACAATCATGAAAGGACACCAATATGTAGATTTTTAAACTTTGAAATAGAAATCCTTGCTCTTCAAAGCACCATAGGATGCCTTATTTGAAATTTTATTCTTTTGTTGTAACTTATTTTCTTTTTCCACGACTTTCTTCCTTTAGCTTTTTCTATACATTTTCTTCTCTTTATTGCCTTTTTCTATTTCTTTTTTTTTTTGTATTGGTATCCAAACCCAAGAAGGCGAAGATATAAATATTAATGATTTACTTTTCAAAATGAAAAACCAAACCTAACTCATGCAAAACACTTGCTAAAAAGCAATGAGTGAAATAAAAGTGAAGGCTCAAAGGGCTGAACAAGAGTTAAATGAAGTAGCTTGTGTTTAGGTAAAGGGTTTAGAAATGAATGCCTCTATCACCCCCACAAATCTAGGTATCAATACAGCTTTGAAAAAGAATCTAGACAAGTTCTGGAGGTTAACCAAAATTATATGAAAATTACACAAGATGAGAAAGAATGTACAGCTCAAAAATCCTTCCATCAAGGTTTTCTCCAAGATGTTTCCTCCTTAAGAATCAAGCTATGAACCAAGGTTAATAACACTGCGTCAAAGGCATTCTATATGCTAACCAACTAAGAATAGGAATCACTCAAATCAAATGCAATCAAACTCAGCCATGCAACATTCACAAGTATTGTGCAAAAGGATTTTAAAAGAGATGCCCAAGGATTACAAAAGTCAAGTCAGCAATAGAGAAAATAGCCAATAGCCCATATAGCAATGTAGAACACTGAGGCGATTGAAAAGAGGAGGACACAGAAACTAGCCGCAAAATTTCCAAGCAAGAATCACTCTTAAATCATGCGATGTAATTTAGAAATCAATCAATAAGGCAAAGAAGAGAGCAATTATAGTAGCAATACTTAGAAAACAAGAGCAAATCCAAAGGTTTTTTTTTTTTTTAAATTCAGCTCAACTCAACAACAATCCCTCCCCACACTTAGTCAATACATTGTTCTTAATGTAAGAAAAACAACATTATCTTAGCCTAAACTCTCAGGTGAAATAGAAGTTGTGAAGTCTGATTTGAAATCGAAGCACAACACATCACTATTACAAAGAGGAGAGAAGGGAGAGATAGGATAAGATAATGTGAAATGAAAATGGACAAGTATAAATCAAGTGATCAAAACAGATGGCAAGAGTAGACAAAACAAACAACTGCTAAATAGAAATGAACAGTTACAACGACAACTATTGGAGAAGTTCCCTCCCCCACACTTACTCTTAACTATCTCAGAAAACAGATATCACCAATAATACAACAAAAACTAAAGGAGTAGGGTGGAAGGGAAAACTATGTGATTAGGAGGGTCTTTGATTCTCATGGTAGTGCTTCAGTAGATGGCCATTGACTTGTGAAGTTATACCGGTCTTCTCATCTATGAGCTCTACTATGCCAAAGGGGTATACTTTAGTAACTCTAAATGAACCTTCCCACTTGGTGACAAACTTCCCTCTCATCAACTTCAACTGGGCTTTAAACTTTAGAACCTTGTCACCTTCATGAAACTGCTTCCTCAGAATCTATTTGTCATGAATCATTTTCAGCTTTTTGTTGTAGATTCTAGCATTGTCATAGGACTCAAGTCTCATTTCTTCAAGCTCTTGGAGTTGCATCTTTAGATTAACAAGTAAAGATTTGAGATCTACATCACATGCCTTGATTGCCCAATAAGATTTGTGCTCGATCTCTATAGGTAGATGGCAAGTCTCGCCTTAGAGCAAACAGAAGGGAGACATGCCTATAAGGGTCTTGTAGGTAGTTTTGTAAGCTTAGAGAGATTCTTTAAGCCTTTCACTCCAATCCTTACAGGATGGTTTCATTATCTTCTCAAGTATTCGCTTCACTTCCCGGTTAGAGACTTTAACTAACCCATTTGTTTGAGGGTGATAAGGGGTGGCAAGCTTGTGATTGACTCCATGTTTAGCCAATAGAGACTTAATGGTGTTGTTGTAGAAGTGTGTTCCTTAGTCATTGATGATTGCTCTTAGAATACCATACCTACAAAAAATATGCGAATGTAAAAACTCAGCAACCGTAGAAGCATCATCTTTCCTAGTTGGTACTGCCTCTACCCATGGAGATACATAATCCACTGCAAGTAATATGTATGAAAACCTAAAAGACGGAGGGAACAGACCCATAAAGTCTATGCCCCACACATCAAAGATTTCACGAAAATGCATAGGTCTCAGAAGCATCTCATGCTTCCTACCCAAATTCCCAAATCTTTAACACTTATCACAAGACTTGTAGAAAGAATAAGCATCTTTAAATAGAGAAGGCTAGGAAAAGCCATACTCTAAAACCCTCCTAGCAGTCCTATCAACACTAAAATGCCCCATAAAAGATAAAGAATGTACAAAGGTAAGTATAGAATGGATCTCATTGTTCAGAACACAGCATTTGATAATTTCGTCACTACATTCCTTCCACAGGATTGGAACATCCTAGATATAGTCTCCCTCTTTAGCCTATCAATATGAAATTTAGACATAGAAGGAGGCATAAGGTCAGTGACAAGATAATTAACTATATTAGAGTACCAAGGCTCCTAAACAACCAAGACAAAAAGTGGAGAATCAGAAAATGAGTCGATAACAAGATCAGAAGAATCAACTCCCTGTGTGCCTTCAGGTAACCAACTAAGGTGGTCAACTATATGATTCTCTACTCCAGCTCTATCTCTAATCTTGATATCAAACTCCTATAGTAGCAAAGCCCATCTCAGCAGTCCAAGTTTAGACTGAGGCTTCTTAAATAGGTACCAAACCATTATATGATCTATAAAGACAACCACTCGAGGGTTTATTAGATACTGTCTAAACTTATCCAAAGCAAAAACAATAGCAAATAGTTCCTTCTCTGTAGTAGTGTGATTGACTTGAGTAGAATCAAGCGTCTTAGAGGCATATGCTATGACTCTAGACCGTTTCTCCTCCCTCTGTTCAAGCATAGCACCTATTGCAATGTTAGAAGCATCACAAGATAATTCAAAATGTAAATTCCAGTTAGGTGTAGTAAGAATAGGAGGTGAAACAAGCATAGATTTCAAAGTGTCAAAAGCATGTCTACACTTGTCATCAAATTTAAATTCAATATTCTTTTTTAACAAGGTAAAAAGAGGCAAGGCAACTTTACTAAAGTCCTTAATAAAGCACCGATAGAAACCTGCATGCCCTAAGAAATACCTCAAGTCTTTTAAACAAGCGGGATAAGGGAGGGATGAAATAACTTGAATTTTGGCTCTATCAACCTTGATCCCCTTTTAGGAGATGAGGTGACCTAAAACTATCCCTCTATCAAACCATGAAATGACACTTTTCAAAGTTCAAAACCAATTTCTTATCTATGCACCTCTTAAGAACCTGCTCTAGGCTATTCAAGCACTTATCAAAACTCTCACCGTAAATAGTAAAGTGATCCATAAAAACTTCCTTGTTCTGCTTTAGAAGATCGTTAAATATCGCTGTCATGCACCTTTGAAAGGTACCTAGAGCCTTACACAACCCAAATGGCATCCTTCGATAAGCAAAGGTACCAAAAGGGCATGTAAAAATAGTCTTGTCCTAATCTTCAGGAGCAATAGGTACTTGAAAATAGCTAAAAAAAACCGTCCAGAAAACAATAGTGAGACTTTCCTAAAATTCTCTCTAACATCTAATCTATAAAAGGTAATGGAAAGTGGTCCTTTCTTGTGTCATCATTTAACTTCCTATAATCTATACACACTCTCCAACCCTTTTGAACCCTAGCTGGAATCAGCTCGTCATTCTCATTTCTTACTACTGTGATACTGCTCTTCTTGGGTACTACTTGTACTGGACTTACCCACTCACTATCTGATATGGGATGGATTATCCCAGCACTCAACAACTTAGAAACTTCATTCTTAACCACATCCAAAATAAGAGAATTCAATCTCCCATGTGGTTGTCTAACTGCCTTGGACCCTTTCATTCAAATCAGGAGGTTGCACAACAGAAGGAACTAATTCTTTTACGTCAAGTACATTTAAAGCAAGTAGTATGTTCATGGTCTTGGGGAAGGAGATATAAGCTCAGCATGATGTATATGTCCTCCACTTCCCAACTCATTACCATTCTTAGATTACCTATAAAAAGGAGCAGTATCAATCTTATCAACATAAACATTAAGTAAATCACAAGGAAGAGTGTGATTAGAAGTAGTGTTGAGCATAGTCGCTGTTTGATCATTCAACCCATTCTAGAAAGCTTCCATTAGAACATATTTCTTCTGCTCATGATTTAGACAATTCCTCTACATGTCCTTGAATCTCTCCCAAGCTTCATAGAACAACTCATCTAGTTATTGCTCAAAAGAAAGTAGTTCACCTCTCAATGGAGCTTGCTTACCTTTTGGAATAAATCTTGCCTTGAATGTTGCCATGAGTTCATCCCAAGTTTTAATAGTGTTCTGGCAAGGAATTTGACCATGTTTTGGCCTTATGAGATAGAAACATAGGGAATAATCTTAACCTCAAGCATCTTTAGAGACTCCATTTTGCTTGAAGTTCTTACACACCTCCACAAGCTTGGTTAAATGTTCATTAGGATCATCATTAAATTTTCCTTCAAAAGTACCAATCATCCGTTATCCTTCAAAAGTACCAATCATCCCCAAGAGTTGAATCATGACAAGTTTGAGTTCAAAGTTTCTAGCTTGAATGTCTAGTGGCCGTATACTTGAGTGAAAAGTTTGTCCTTCCTTAGCCAAGTAATCTTCCAAAGTGTACAAGTCATTCTCGTCTTGTTCTGCTATGTTTTCCTAGTATTTAGTTTCAAGTGACGGTGGTAGAATTAGCCGAGGTTGCTGTCGAATCTTCAGTGTGATGTCAATTTCTTATTCAGAACTGGATTCTTCCTTTGTATCCTGTTCTAGAATAACTTCCAAGTTTCCTTACATGCATCAAGAGGCACCTCCAAAATCATATCAAAAGCAAAAGTATCAAACTTATCAAATGAAACTAAATAACTAAATATTACTACTCTACCTATAACTATCACTGCAAATACTAAAAGAAAAACTTAAGCGTAACCAATCACACAACAAGGACAATCAAATACAAACAATCTTTCCATTAGTCCCAGCCAATAACATTAAGAAATTGTTCATCGATTAGCTTAACCGCAAGCAAACGGGTTGCAAGTACTATAAAAAGTATCCTTCCCTCAAAGACTAAGGCTAGAAAAATTATAAATCATAATTGTGCTCTTGATTAAGTGAAATAATTGTTATAAATGAAGTTGTATAATGTACTTTGAAAACAAAGATTAAACTTGAAATATAATAAACTTGACTTTGAGGCAAATAAGGATCTAGGGTTATTTCTCATTATTGTACTTCATAAAACTTGATTAGTAACTTCTGATTTAGTGTTTAACAATAAGTTAGCCCAAGGTTCACAAATATTGATTAAGCTTTCTCAAGTCAAACCCAAGTTTTGCAATATTAGTAAAACTTCACAATCCCTTCTTTTGTTTAAAAAGATTACACTTTGAAAACCAAAGCCCTTTTTGGACAATACTAGGTCAATAGCTATATCTCTATTCTATCAAAAAATCATCCATTTAATAGGACAAATTTTCGGTCTAGCACATTTTTACCCCCAAGTTTAAAGATCGATTTAACTTTCTCAAACTTCAACCCATCAACAAATCATTCCAAATGGTGGCCAATCACAAGGAAGCATTATGCCCAAGATAAAAACAATATAACATTATCATTAACACTAAAGAGAGTTAAAAACAAGTCTTAATTGATACAATGGATCAAAATAACCCTGGAATGACTACTATGGTTTAGCAAAGAGCTACAAATACACATATTTCGCAGCCATTATAGAAACAAAGGAGAAGAGGGGAAGAAAAACAAGGAAAATAAAGGAAGAAGCTTCTAATCTCTTGCAACTTCAAGTCCAATGTTCCTGAGCTTCAAAACCACCAAACCCTAGTAGAGAACACCTCTAAATAAGCCCCAAAATTGAAGAATGTCCAAAAATCATGAGTTCCCCCCACTTATATGCCTTAATTTTTAAGTTACAATGTAAAATGCATAGCTATGAGGGGACAGATACCTTGATGGGTTTGCTTATCTATTGCAGTGGATTACACAGAGTGGGACGTTCTTATAAAGGGTTGGGTGCCGTGGTGGATATAGACATGTGCTGTGGCGCCTATTACAGAATGGCAAGCTTCTCAGGAAGGACTGAGTGTCGTGGTGGATATAGACAGGTGTTACAGTACCTTATATTGAAAGCCTTTCCTTCCTTTCTGTTGGAGACGCTACAATGGGTTACTTCAAGCGCTCCAGTGAATGATGCTTTTTCAGCCTCTCCCCCTTCAGTCTTCCATCTTTGCTCTCTTTAGGTCCTTGATCTTCCTTTGATCAACGAAAATTGGTTGAATCTTTCTCTTTCTCATTCATCTTCTGGCTCTTGCTATTTCCTGCATAAAGAATCTTAGAAGCATTGCACAAATAATCCCAATTATTAGCAGAAATCAAAGTTTATGTTTTCAAGTCATATTTTCTAGCTTTAAGGGAATAATCTTGCACAGTTAGCTTCCAAAACCAAGAAAAGAGTGTTAAAACAAGTTGAATTGGAAGGAATTTCAAGAGGTTATCATCAACCTACTTGATTTGTGGATTAAATATGGGAAAATGACATTGAGGTCCCATGGAGAACAAAATACATTAAATAGGTCCCCTGAAATCTGATAATTTTTTTAAAGTCCCAAAAGGACTTGGATGTAATTTTTAGAATCTTCAAATGACTTATTGCCCTTAGTCATGATTTCCCATTCGAAAATGCTGAGATTAAAAATTTGAAACCCTTTTTCTTATTCGACTGAAGAAACCGTCTAGCGCCTTCGTCCTGTCCAAAATCCTTCGTGTTGAGAATCCGGCCACAACCCACCGTGTTGGTTCAAATCTACCCACAACCCACCAAAAATCGTGACCAAAGTCCTTGAAAACATGTCGTGGTGGCTCTGTTTTGGTGGAGCGAAGTGAAGTGAAGTGGAGCGAAGTCCTGGTGTTTGAAACGAAGCGGAGCGAAGTGCTAGTGTCTCCGTTCATCAGTGTTTGAAGCAAAGCAGGGCTCGTCCTGGTGTTTGAAGCAAAGCGGGGCTCGTCCTGGTGTCTCCGTTCATCGGCGTTTGAAGCGAAGTGGAGGTCGTCGTTGTGGCTCTGTTCATCTTCATTTGAAGCGAAGTTGAGCTCGTCCTAGGGGCTCCGTTGATCGGCATCTGAAGTAAAGTGGAGGTCATCCTTGTGGCTATGCTCATTTGTATTTCAAGTGAAGTGGAGTCGTCCTGGTGGCTCCGTTGATCGGCGTTTCAAGCAGAGCTCCTATTCTCACAATTTGTTTTTGCAGACAGAGGCATTATCGAGACTGAAGAAGGTAAACGCATATGAATTAGGAAAGTAGAGCTTGTTTGTTGTTGCATTTGATCATTGCTCAATATTTGTATCAAATATCGCGGGATGCTTTTGATTATGCTTGGCCAATGTTTTTTTCCCCTTGACAATAAGATGGTATACGTATTGGAGCATGTTTAGAAGAATGATACATGATGAGGCATTAGCCTTTTAAGAATGATACATGATGAGATGAGCTATGAAATGCGTAAATGGTAAATAACTAGAATATGATAATATGGAAGAATCAGATTTGAGGTTGAATGATTGATGTGCCTTGTTTGGAGTTTGAAGTATTTGTCAAGATTGTTTGGTCTGTAATTGTTACTACTTTCCTTTTTAGGATTTCTATTATCATATTGATGATTGTGTCTGAATCATGCATGATGCATTTCATTTATTGTTGAAAAATTGAATCCTTTTATCACTGATTAAGCCTTTCATTTGTTGACATACCGAGAAACTTGTAAAAACCCCTCTTTTGAATCAATTTTCTTTTTTATATCTATGAAGCTTTGCATTTCTGCAAAAGTTTACTAGGAATTTAAGAAGAATTGAAGTTCAATGCACTGGTCTTGTTTTGCAGGATAAGAAGATGGGGAAGGATGCACAAAGAAGCAGTCATTTCTCTGGTTATGCCTTGTTTACAGAGGAATTCTATAAGAAAAGCTCAAAGAAGTACAAATCACTTGAAGCAGGGAATGCACAAGTGAGAAAGGCGTGGGATAAAGTATCAGAACAACAAAGAGAGGAATATTGTGAAAGGGCTAAGGCACAAAGACCTCCCACCAAGTCCAAGAAGTATATTGTTCCTTTCTATACAAGATGTGCACCAAAACAATTCATGCAAGTTTGCAAGCACATCAAAGAAAGGAAGGAATTGATGAATAGGTTGAAAAAAATAGGGTTTGACAAGTTGGTTGAAGTCTGTTGCCACACAATTCAAAGAGAATTGTGTAGAGAGTTTATGTCTGCATTTGATCTTGTATCAAAAACATTTCGATAAGAGGGAAGAGAAGGGAAATGAGGGCAAAAGATGTGCATGAATTTTTGGGGCTACCAGTTGACGGAGAAGAGATTAAAGTAGTTGTGAATAATGAAAATGAAGTGTTCAAGCAGTAGAGGATTGTGTATGGCAATATTCCATACAAGAAGATAGCATCATTGTTGATTGAGGAGAACCAAGATGAAAATTTTGAGGTGCTGTTTGTCATGTATGCATTGGGAACTTTGTTATGTCCTAATGCAAGTATTTGTGTCGATGATTATTTGTTGAAGGTAATACTCTCAACAAAGGATAGATTGGATAAGTTTAATTGGTCCTCTTATCTGTTACATGAACTATATAAGGGGATTGGAGTGTACAAGAAATAATTGGAAAAAGGCAAGTTGACTGAGAAGAAGAAGAATGTGCCAGGTTGTCTATACTTCCTAATGGTAAGTGCTATAATAATTTGTATATTTCTGTTATCATTTGATGGTTTGAATGTTGTCAATGGCTGCTGTTAACTTATCATTCATGTCACATGCAGTTATATTGTCTACAAAATTTTCCACTGGGAGAAACAAAAGCTGCACATGTAAAGCATGTTGTTGCATATTGGGATGAAAAGAAAGTGCAGCAAAGAGTTAAAGAGGAGAAGGAAAGCAATCGAGGACTCTTGCATCCGGCAAAGCAATCCACCAAATTTGATCCTGAAAATTTAACTCATCCGGTATGTGGACTTGTAGGCTTAATGATTAATTTTTTGTTTTTTTTTGTTTTTGTTTTTCTACTGTTGCTTAGTGTTCTGAATTTTATTTGTATAGGAGATCAAAAAGACATATACTCAATTAGTGTCTATGTTGGGGGAGGAAATGATGGCCCTTCAGTCAAGACTAAGGGAGGGTAGTGGCAATGTAAGTGAAGAGGACAAAGATGAGGAAGAAGAATCTGAAGCTGAAGAGGAAAAAGTTGAGAAAGGAAGTGATTCAGAGGATGAGGAAGAAGATGACAGAAATGAAGAAGAATCTGAATCACAAGATGATAGAAATGAAGAAGAAGATCAAGAAACTCAGTCAGAAAAGGAGATGGGTGGACAAGAATCACATGATGAAGAAAAAGAAGACGATGACGAGGAAAAAGAGAAGAGAAATGAGGACAAAGAAGATAAAGAAGAAAATAAAAGAGAAGAAGAGGATGAAGAGGACAAAAGGGTGGATGAGGCCACCCAAGGGGAAGGGAACAAACATGTGAGGAAATCAACAAGGGTGATAAGTAAGCGAAAAGCTCTTAGGTCTCTATTTCCGGAATTCAAAAGCAAGGCTGGGAAAAAGAGAACAATTGATGACAGGCAAGCTTTATTTGACATGTGTACAGTAAGGTGTAATCAAGAGGAGCAAGAGCAGTAAGTATTATGTTTTGGTGACCAATTTTATATTATGTTATAGAATTTACTGAATTTACTAACTTCGTAATTGTTTCATTTGTGTTAGATACTTTGTATCAATGTATGGATACTTCCTAAGCTGTGGTGAGTTGCAATGTCTCCAACGTAGAAGATGGATAAACGACAAGGTGAGTCACATGTAGATAGTTAATATCAGAATGAGTTATTGCATGCTAAGGAGTTGTAATTTGTTTGTATTTGCAATTTCAGTTTATGACTATGGTGGCAAAGGCATTCGTTGGAGATCAAAAGGAAAAAGATGAGCGAGTCAACCGCCATATATTTTCTGTAGATTTCATGCAGAAAATGACGGCGAATCCTTTAAGGTGGAAATAGGAGGACATGAAAGAGAAATATTACCTGAATATATTGGATACAATATTGGGGATTGCGATTTCATTTTTTGTCCTACTTTATTTGAAGATCATTGGTTTTTTATGTTTTCGAGACAAAGACCATGACCTTCCACGCCCTTGACTCGTTGGTTGATAGCATCACATTCACGAGATTACAAGCCGAGGAAGAAGAAGCAAAGAAGAAGGGGGGTGAGCAACAACATGAAGCAAAGAAGAAGAAAAAGAGGACAAATAAAGGGCAGTTTGACCCCAAAGAGTTCATGGCAACACAAACTGTGAGTAGTTATTTACAACTTTTATACTTGTTAATGACTATTATAATTGTTACTAGCAGTCTGCATAGGTGTCATTGCATGCTCTGGTAGTTGTCACTGGATGCTATACTAGTTGTCACTGGATGATCTGTTACTTGTCACTAGATGCCATGTTAGTTGTCACTGGATGCTCTGTCCCTTGTCACTACATGTTGTGGTAGTTGTCACTGGATGCTGTGCTTTTTGTCACTGGATGATCTGTTACTTGTCACTGGATGATATATTAGTTGTTAGTTGTCACTGGATGATATAGTAGTTGTTAGTTGTCACTGGATGATCTGTTACTTGTCACTGGATGATATATTAGTTGTTAGTTGTCACTAGATGATCTGTTACTTGTCACTGGATGATATATTAGTTGTTAGTTGTCACTAGATGATCTGTTACTTGTCACTAGATGATATATTAGTTGCCACTGGATGCCCTGTTAGTTGTCACCAGATTCTCTGTTAGTTATCACTAGATTCTCTGTTAGTTGTCACTAGATGCTCTGTCCCTTGTCACTATATGCTGTGGTAGTTGTCACTAGATGCTATGCTAGTTGTCACGGGATACTCTATTAGTTGTCACTAGATGCTATGGTAGTTGTCATTGCATGCTTTGGTAGTTGTCACTGGATGCTTTGTTAGTTGTCACTGGATGTTCTGTCCCTTGTCACTATATGCTCTGTTAGTTGTCACTGGATATTCTGTCTCTTGTCAGTGGATGGTGTGTTTTTGGTCATTGGATGCTTTGTCCCTTGTCACTGGATGCTGTGTTACTTGTTACTGGATACTCTGTCTCTTGTCACTGGATGCTCTGTGCCTTGTTACTGGATGCTGTGTTATTAGTGATGCCTTTTCATTACGTGTGTGTGTGTTTTTTTTTTTTTTCCAGATGAACTGTTTCCATTCGATGCTACGTGTTGTTAAGCCAGAATTGTTTGTCAATGAGGACAAAATTGACAACGAAGTGAAATGGGCTAAAGTCTATGTGCAGAATGATACGTAAGTGTAGTTGTTCTGTTCGATTGTGTTATGTTGTTTTTGTTCACAATAACAATTGCAAGGTGCTAATATATTCAATTTACTTGGTAGTGATTCATGTGGAGTTCATGTTATCTCTTGGCTACAAGAGTGGGATGGCACCGTTGGGGATGATGCAGGATATATAATGCCACGATACTCTAATGATGAACTACAAGAGTTGAAGGTTAGCTGTTTGTGGTGGTTGGTTACCCATCCAAATAATGAACATGGGAGGGAAGTGATGTTGATGCTATCGGACTACAACAAGACCAAGAAGAGGAGATAGAGTAGTCTATGAATTTTTTGTTCTCTTAGCCCATGGTATGTGTTGTAAGATGATTAGCAAATAGGTCATTTTGTAACAAACTGATCAGGTTATATTTATAATATTATTATCTTTGTCATCACATATTGTAATACTAATTTGTTAGGGTTTTATTACATTTTTAATTATATTTCTATTTTATATGTGCAGAGATATTATGGTTGGTTACCTTGCGTTTAAATTAACAACCTGAGTTATTCAAAATAACAACTAATATAACAGGAGTTAATGACAAGTGATATGAGAATTTCATAACAAGTCACAGTGCCCCATTGACAAGTCACAGTACCCCATTGACAAATCATAGTGCCCTATTGACAAGTCATAGTGCAACTATTAACAAGTCATGGTACTCCATTGACAAGTCACAATGCTCTCTTGACAGCGACCATTGACAAGGGACAGTGTTCTCACAAACAAGTCACAGTGCCCCATTGACAAGGCATAGTGCAACCATTGACAAGGGACAGTGTTGCCATTAACAAGTCACAGTGCTGTATTGACAAGTCACAGTGCTCTATTGACAAGTCACCGGATAAACCATTGACAAGGGACAGTGTTGTCATTGACAAGACACAATGCTCCATTGACATGTCACAGTGTTGTCATTGACAAGTCACAGAGCCACCACTGACATGGGACAAGGGAGAGGTAAGTTTTTGACACTTCATTAATAATGATTATATATGACCATACAACCAAAATATAATATGACAGAGTAATTGTAAATATCATTTCATGGTAAAAAAGGTTATGTTACTTGAATTCATGTTGTTGACAACTTACATCAGTAAATTCATTGACAAGTCATAGTGCAATGATTGACAAGTCATAACAGGTCTAGTGACAACTCAGGGTGCAGGTAATGACAACTAAAATGACAGTACAATGTAACATGCCAATTCATAGCTAACTTTCATTTACACCTTCATATACATAAAACTACACCTATTTCACAACCATCCCAAAAAAAAACATAGGGGTTGCATGTAATAATGAAACTAACTAGTGGTGTGCATCCATTTACAAAAAATTTCCTTCACACCCATTTACAAAATATTCTCTTCACATCTATATACAAAAAATAGCTAACTTCAATATGTTCTCAGCTGGAATTTGGGTTCTTGCATGTCTTGGTAGTGTGTCCAGGCTCTTTGCATCTTCCACAATGATAAACCTTCTTATTTTGAAATTGAGATTATATCCTATTAATCCTTGGCCTTCCTGGAGGCCTTTTGGTTATTGGTGGATGTAAGAATGTTTGGGTTAGCATATGACTCACAGTAGGTGTATCAGGCTGTGGGCAATCATGCATTGCAATTGGCCTTATGCTATTTGCATATATTTTCTCCTGTGTGGACAATTTGTAACAATCATCTGCATAATCATACACATTACGATGAACTAGTTTGATTGCTGTACAAGCATGTGGACAAGGTATTCCACTCATTTGCCACGCCAAACATGTGTATCTGTGAGAAATCAGATCAACAACAACATAGATGATGTGTCCCTCACGTATTGTCTGCACCGAAATATGGTCATCACCATAATATGTTGCCTCCATATATACACCTCTTGCTATTTGTTCTGACAACTTTGATTCAATATTGGGTCCTACACTATTTTTCCAGCTTCTCATCCCCGTTTTGCTAGCAACCATCTTCTTGGCCAACTTCTCTTGATGCTCTTGTATCAAAACCGGCAAGGCGTGCTTCCTTTCTTTCAACATCCATGCATTAAAAGACTCAGCAAGATTATTGGTGATGTTATCCCATCTCTTAAAAGAAAATTTACTTTGCGCCCATCTATCTACATCCCCATGAGATTCAAACCATTGTGCCAATTGAGGACAAAACAATCTTAAATTTCCCATTGCAACATTAAACTCATTCTTATGCCTTGCATATGCAATTCCATCAAGTAAATTAAGTGCATTCTCCTTGTTATTTTCTGAGGTCCATCTCACACCTCTATTGATTTTTACATACTGCACGTTATAATTTTCTTTCACATGTCGATAGCAAAAAGCATGTCTCTCACCATCAAATACTGTCCTGATAGCGCCGATAATAGCATTACTCCGATCTGAGACAATTGTCACTTGTGTTGATCTGGTTATCTCTTTCAGATTCTATAGATACCAAATCCATTCATCATTTGTTTCTCCACTAACAATACCATATGCTAAAAGAAACAACTCATTGTCTGCATCAAATGCACAAGTTGATAATAAAGTTCCTTTGTAAAGACCACTCAAATGACATCCATCTATATAAATAATTGGTCTACAACCTTCCACAAAGCCTTTAATTGAGCATCCATATGCAATGAATAGCCTCTCAAATCGGTTGCTATCTGAGCCTTCCCATCTTGCAACTGTGTCAGGATCAGTTTCTATTAGTCTCTCACACATCCAAGGGATTACCTTATAAGAATCTTCTACTTGACCATGTAATTCCATTAGTGCTCTTTTCCTAACCCTATATGCTTGAGTATAGTTCAATTGCACTCCATATTCTTTATACAAGTCCTTTCTAATTTCATTAGGACTCTTGTCAACATTGCACCTCAAGTCATCAATCACAATTGATGCAGCTAAATTTGACCTTCCTGAGTGAGAAACAATTAAGTTGTCCTGTGCATGATGAATGTGTTCACTTTTGTACGTTCTGATAGTTAAAAACTCAGTATCTTGATGTGCTCCCATTGAATATGCACCCATATACCATGGACAACCATCGACCTTGCACTTCACAATGATCTTTTGCTAATTATTCTTAATGAAAAGGTACAAAAACTTCTGGCATAAGCTGTACTTGTATAATGTTTTTCGGAGAGTAGTGGCATTTGGAAATATTTGTCCTTCTCCAATAATCAAATCCTTCCATTTTATGGAATTCATTTGTGGTGTAGGTGTTAGGATCATTTCAACAGCACAAGGAATTGATTGTGACTCTCCAATCACATCAAATAAGGTAGGTGGAGACATAGACAATTCATTGACACCTCCAAATAATTGATCAATCCTACAGAAAATGACAAGTCAGGGTGCATGCATTGACAAGTTAGTAGCAATATAGTAACAACTGACATACTCAGAAATCACAATAACAGTTTTGTTAAACTATACTTACACATCTTGCTCCTTCATTGTATTATCCCTTGTTGCTTCTATGTGGTCCTCATTTTCATTTTCTTCGATACACACATGACCACTCTCTTCATTGAACTTTATCAAATGTTCCACCCCATCATCATCTACCAACTCCACAAAAGTTTTTTTATCAAACACAACTGAGAATTTTAGAAGAAATGAGTTGCTTTCTTTTCCAGCAATTGATGATATAATTTCCTTCAATTCTTCATAACTTGTGCCCTCCTTTACATTGGTTGTTCTTACACTACCTCTCACATATCTCATATTATCTTCTCCATCATTTATAAACTTTCCCCCTATGTGAACAAAGCAAAATAGATGTTTTCCAGACGTACTCGCCATCAGTAATTTAAACCTGCATCAAGAAGCACGCAACTGTCATTGACAGCTTAAGGAGCTAGATTGACAAGTGTTGCGGCACACATTGACAACAACACAGCTTGATTGACAACACAATCCTATTTCGTGCTAAGGGTTTCTACCTCACTAACCTTCATCTTTTTCTTCCTTTGCCACTAAACTAACGCCAGAACAGAGGAAAACCACCCAAAAACAACCCAAAAACAGAGCACCCATGATCATTCTACACACCCAACTTAAATCACAACACACACCAACCAAAAACACGGCTTTTCCATTTATTAACTTGTGAATCCTAAACCAAAAACCAAAGCTTTGAAATACCAAAGGCAAAAATGATTTTTTGATTTCCCATTCCCAAACAAATGCACAATTTGTCAAGAAAGATAGGAGAGGAGAGAAAAGAAAGTTTCACACCTGAAAATTTGTCAAGATTCACATGGAAGCACTATGGAATTCACTAATGGTAATGGAGAAGATATTTCATCATCAATGGCTCCTTCTCTCTTTCCCAATGTCTTCTCCCTCAAGCATATAGCGCAGAAAATCCTCACAGAAGTTCATTCTCCCGTCTTTTTTTTCTGATGGCAAGGGCAGGGCAAAACAGTAATTAGTGGATTCTGAAAATTGCGTCTAAGTCCCTTTGGGACTTCAAAAAAATTATCAAATTTCAAGAGACCTATTTGATGTATTTTGTTCTCCATGGGACCTCAATGTCATTTTCCCATTAAATATTGGGTCCATTTAGCTTTTAAAATCAACCTATATATATATCAAATAAAATTTATAATAAGATTACATTATAATTCATAGCAATTAGCGATACTAACTAATCATGGCCCCCACCTCTTCAGATTGACGAGGACTTCCACCTACATTGAAAGGAATGACTACCAATGAGGAACGTATTATAATGAACTGTGTCAGGTCGCGTTCCTTTCTTTCAACAACTTTGAATTTTCATGAGCTAAGCGCAATGAATGCACAGAAAGTGAGTTATTTTCATTAAGTGGCATTAAGTTTTGAATTGAAGGCTGAAGAAAGTTTCACCAAAGAAAAAAAGATATTTTCTACATTTAAAATTGCTGTTCTCAAAATGTTTTTGAGTAAAATATAAAATAAAAAAATTAAATATAAAATGTTCAAATATAAATTTAGATTATTTAAATTTAATCCCAAGAAAAAAGAGAGGAAGAAGAATGGATACACTAACACCAACCTTGAATATTCTGATAATGCTCTCATTTGATAGAAGATATATCGTCCGGGTTAAAGGAAAGAAACCTGTCTGAGAATATTCTCATGGGAATAATATACTAATGAGAATTCAAGAATCTCTTTGTATGAGACTTTTGATTACTTGTTTAGAGAATTAACTCAGATTGCTTTAGATCACCACTGTGTAGATACTTGGCAATACAGCAATAAGTATAGCTGCTTGATTTGCTGATGACAACTGCGTGGTGGAAGTTTACATTAATTTTTATGAAAAATTTAATATTTTTAATTATTTTTATTGATACTTCTCTGGTCCTATTTTATATAATGTCGGACGTAGTTACCGCGCATTCAATCTCATTTTCTAACACAGGAAAAAAAATTTTTTAATAACCTTTTGGGTCACTCCATATCCGGCACTTTTTCTGGATCCTATTATCAGGTATCTGAACAATCAACTAATCCGGACTGAGCTTTGTAGGACTACTTTGAGTGGCAGGCTCTCCCAACAATTTTTAACACAGTAGGGCTCGAACATGAGACCACTGGTTAAGCTGAATGAACCCCTTACCAGTTTAATCAAGCGCTTGTTAGTCGGAAAAAAACCTTATTAACTTAGTCAAATATTTTGTATTTATTATATTAAATTCTCCAAATATTTTGTATTTATTATATCAAGTTCCCAAATCACATTTTACCATGTAGTCTTTTTTGTTTCATATAAATTTATAATTAAATGCTAATATTTCAAAACTAGTACACATGATAATGTATAATTAGAGAAATTGAAATAATTAATATAAAGAATTTGACATAAGTATTGTCCTTTAATAAACACATATATATGAGTAAAAAAATTAAAAAATACATTGACTACTCTCTATATTACTTTAATTATATAATTATGTATCTTCTATTTTTGAAACCTACATGAAGCTACCTAAAATCAATAGTGTCACAAAACACAAACTTTTCTTCTACTTTTAAGATATATTTTCATCCAACTATTATGAACTGATGGTTAAATTTCACATGTTGGAATGAAATACCCACATTTAAACATAGGTGTTGTTTAAAAATCATTTAATGATAAGTTTACTTAATGAAATAATTTTTTACAAATTTAAATACGTGAGTTGACAAAATAATATATCAAACGTAAAAAATAAACTTATAATGAAAGTTTACTTATTTAATGATTTTTTACTTTTCAAAATAAAGGAATGTAATTATTAAAAAAAAATCCCATGACATGTGGATGACAAATTCTCGCATAAGGAATGGCAACAAATTTCATAGTTTCATACCGCGATTTCTATCAATTATATTCGTTTTTGTATTTTTGAGACCTCACAATAACTTTTCTTTTATTTTTTCTTCAAGCAGCCATTATGCAAAAGTAACAGCTTCCAACAAACATCTTTGGTACGGATATCGTTAATAAATGCAGCTGCCAAATCAAAATGTTAAGAGTCAAGTCAAGGAAGTAGGAGATCGCCGCTTCAGCTGAGTCACACAACGTGGTGCGTCCTATATATTTTGGTGTGGGCTGCTGAGCAGAGCAGAGTAGATCAACTTTCTCCTCCTCCTTCACATCTGCTGGCGCTTATCTATCTGCGGTTTGTTGACTAAGTTTAGATGGCAGATACAATGCATGATACTGAGATGAATCACACAGAGTTGGCCTCTGATGAGACCGCTCAACAAATGGTGGAGCTACATCCACTTATCTCGTCTCAATCTGCATCAGATTCATCCTCCCGACTTGCAACAACCACACGTACGCATCATACTTTACTACTCTTTTTCTTCAATTCTCAAGCCTTTTGTTGTTTTCTTTACTTTCTTTTTAAGGTTGCTTCTGTTTAAATGCCTCAATTATTAGACTTTTTTTATAGCCTTATTTTGCTTCACCTTCCAAACATATATACTTATCAGATTGCAAGTACATGCACCTGTGCTTTTCTTTGTTTTATCCTTTTCTGATTTTTAACAAATGGTAATGAGATTACGGTTCAGTTATTGAGAAAAGAAACATTTATATTTCCCAAGATTTATGGCCACCATCATTGCCTTGCTAATTGTGCAATTTCTGCTTTCCTTCAATTTAAATTGATGTATAGACGGAAGATGAGACGATCAGCATAGACATAGAAGCATTGACAGAGCTTGGTGAAAATGGTCTCTCGTGAGGTTTGTGTTGCATCTACAAGGCGCCCCCAATTATCCGTCTTCTAAACAAGGAAGCCTACGCTCCTAAGGTTGTTTCCATAGGTCCTTTCCATCATGGGGATGTGAGACTGAGAGATATGGAGAGGCACAAAGAAATAATGTTTAAGAGATTTGCAAAAGACATAGACTTGGACGGTTTAGTTAACTTTGCAAAACAATTTGAGCCACATGTCCGTGCTTCTTATTTTGAGAGCATCAACTCCAGCAAGGAGGATCTTGTGAAACTGATATTAGTCGATTCTGCCTTCATCATTCACCTCTTTATGATGCGCTATAGACGTCACATGGAAGGCGATGCTAAACTATCACAAACACGGCTAGGGGAGGATATATTTGGTTATTTACTTTTACTAGAGAATCAACTTCCATTCTTTTTCCTTGAAGAGCTATACAATATAGCCTTTCCTTATAATTGTAGAGGTGATCTCCCTTCATTTCTTGAGCTTACATATTCCTATTTTAACCGTCTTAACATGCAAGAGTTAGAGCCTAAACACAAGATAAAGCATTTCACAGATCTTCTCAGATTATTTTACTTACCAACAACCCAACCGAGAAGGAATGAATTGAAAGAAGATGGATCTGATATGCTTAGGTATAGTGCAAATGAGTTACAAGAGGCAGGAGTGAAGGTGGAGGTTAGCAAAAGTAAGTGCTTTTTATGTTAAGTGATTATATAGTTGAATAGGGAAGGTTAGTGTGCAAGGAAGATCTTAATGTTACCATGTGAAAGGCATCATGGTTAATGTTTCCATAGGTTCACAAATAAGTTTTGCCTTTTTATGTTAAGGATTATATAAAATATAGGCCCAAACTTTGTCCTCCCCCTTTATTTGGCCAAAATATTACTCTTAATATTGGAAAAAAAATGACTCATCCAATAATCAGTGCAATCCACTGATTATTTGTATATTTCCGGTCCGATTTTCCAACAATCCTGTCCATTTACTGTCACAAAATTTTGATTTCAACACCTCATTAAATTCCCCTCATCCAAGGGTAATCCATAATTTTTCTCAGTTTTACCTCCCTCTATAATTTTCTAAATTTTATTCTGTCAAAAATCACTATTCTATCGATAATAATTCGGTAATAATATTCTTTAAGCTAACCTTGTACATCCAAAGGTGGGAAGTAATTTTATAAATTAGGATAATATGTCACATAATTTATCCCTATTTTTCCTTGAATTTTTGAGGCCTCTATATATTTTAAATAATGGAAATTTGCTAATTTTCCTTAATTAACCAAAATTCCAATAATTACAATAATTCTCTGATAAATTATTTTTAATCTTATATTCATCTTCTAAGCCTCAAACATTATTCTGTACCCTCCTTTCTATTTTCATGATTTTTTGGGAATTTTCAGGAATTTTGGACATTATTTCCAATACTGCCCTTTCTTGACCATCTTTTCAAGAATGACCGTTATGTCCCTATCCTGATTTTCCTCATAGCCTGGGTCCTCTACCAGTCTACTATTCTAGTTGACCATAGTCAGTCACAATCATTCATCAATTAGAATAAAATTATCAGGCTGTGACATTAGGTGTTTTAGAACTAATAACTGTGGCATTTTTGAAGTCATTGAAGTTAACTTTTAGGGAAGTTTGAAAATTCATTGCTTTTGTCTCTCTGTCAACCTTCATCGCGGAAAACGCTTCTTTCTTAATTATTTTCACTTCCCACCATACTTCGCCGTGGCCAACTTATGTTTCGCCACAATGAAGCAAGTCTGCTTCCAGTTTTTCCTTTCGGTTAAGGTTCGCCGTGGCAAACTCCTTCATTCGTCTTATGAATAGTTAATGGCCCTTAGATTCAGAACAAGAAAGGGCAGTATTAGATTATATGTTGTTTCTTGAACTTGATGACAGATTTTCTAAATTAACTTCAATTTGTTATTATAGTATATTTGATTCTTAAATAAGATATAAGATACAAGATAAATAAAATTCAAACGAGGATATTGTTTTATAAAAATTAGGTAAATTATGCATAATCTCCATGAATTTTAAATCATGTACAGATAACATTATAACCTTTGGAACTTTCCAATGAAGCCCTTAAACTTTTATGTTTATGCAAATAATTATACCTCATGCAGCTTAAAGTTTTGGAAGATTATTTATAGATCAATCAAAATGGGTATATAACTACTAATGAAGAGTTATTCGCATAGACTTAAAAATTGATAAAGGTCTATTATTAAATTTTAAAGGTCCATGATTATTTGTAGATGATTGAAAGTTTATAAGAGTTTGAATTTGTGTAATTCGGTATTAAATTATAATAAAGTTTAGGTTTGATGGGTTAAAATTAGGCTTAGCTTTAAGCTAAACTACACGTCCAAAGAAAAATGAACGGGGCACAATGGGATTTTTTTTTTTTTTGGGTTTTGGGATTGGGATTTCGGATTATGTGCTATTTCGTAAATTTGAAAACTTGTGTGTCATCATGCTCCAAACAAACGAGCAATTTCTCTCTGTTTTTAGATTATATACGATATGATATGTAATATAGTGATACAAAAAAACAGCTTATTACTGACGGAGTTAGCAACGGAATCCGTTGCTAATTTGTGATAGAAAATTATTCCATTGCTAATGGATTACTGTTTGTCGCTAAATTTAGTGATGGATTGGCAATGGAATTTCTGTCCGTCACTAAATTAGTGACATAATTTTTCTGTCGGGAATTTTCATTGCTAATTCCGTCACTAATTATAATTATGAAACTTTTAGTGACGGAATTATCGACGAAAAAATTCTATCGTTAAATTGTTTGTCACAGAAATTTTTGTCACTAATTCGGTCACTAATCTATCACTAATTTTAAATTTTATTATTTTAAATTACGATCTTACAATAATTTATATAATAACTGTGTTAAATATCCTTGACTGTGTTGTGGGACTCCGTCTTGTCTATGTTATAAGAGATTGTTAACTAATTCACATGTACTAATGACTACACCAAGTTTTAATATTATTTAATTTATACTTTCTCACTATTTTCATTAAATATGAATATGTATGAATATATATATAAATATTTAATGCTTATTAAAATTATTATAAAAATTTATAAAAAGGACCAAAGTTTGGCGAGCATGGCGCAGGTGGTTCCCGTACATTCAATAATGGACAAAAACGAGAGATGGGGTCATGCGAGGGCTTAAAAGACATTGGCCAATGAAACGGAGACAACCACAACTAAGAAGGGAGGGATTGACTCTTAAAAATATCAAATATACTGATGCTTAATATAAGACTTAATTAATTAATTTGAAAAAATTAGAGAATTATTAAATTATTTAATTGTAATATATATTATATAAGCTCTCTAAAATACTCATATGTATCATTATATTATATATTAATTTATTAGTGAGTCAAATTAATTTCAAAAAATAATAAATATAAATGTTTTAAATTTATTTGGTAACTTTCTTAATATCCTCTTGATACGATCTCTGTTACCAACTTGCAATGCACCATCGTTCAATATACTCCTCTGATCTTATTTATAGGACACCAAGAGAAATTTTTTATATGGATGTGCAATTTTATCCCTCATTTATTATTGTGTTGACTTTTTTTATGTGAGGTATAATATATATTAAATAAGGATAAAGTTGGAAAGTCATTAAAGTTTAAATGAGAATTAATGAAGTTTAAGGTTTTCTTAGTATGTGTGAAACATACTAGAAGTACCTTATAAATAGGACAAGAAGAGTACTTTGAAAGGCACACTGCCACAGTTATTATCTGTTCCGTACATCCTGGCATTCAATAATATGCATCAAAGTAGTCTTCAATGCGAAGCACCTCCAGCTGTAAATACACCAGCCAGTCACATACACAGATATATATGTGTGTGTGTACATATCCCTCCGTCTCACTTGTGTAAGAAAAACTTTGTCCTAGATAGACTATAAGTTACTTCTAAACTATTTCAAATTAATATCATTTTGCAAACTATATAAGCGAGTTACATACTATGTATGCTTCTCCTTAACATCAATGCGCATTTAGGAACATATGATAAAGAAATTACAAAATATTACCTTCCTCAGTTTGAATTGAATTGTCAAAAATCTTTTCGAGCAAGTAGAGGGCGGCTGCTTTCCTCTTTAA